>NC_069394.1:63697500-64321250 GCF_027475565.1 Acinonyx jubatus | reverse complement strand
AAATAGTTTCTTCTCATACAACAATGCTTATCATACATTAAAAAGTAAAAAGAGAAGATTACAAATCAGTTTTTATTTTTTAGTTGAGTTTTATCTTCAACTTTAGTTAGGTACAACTATATACAATAAAATTCACACATTTTCAGGGTATAGTTTTATGTTTTGACAAATTGTATAAGCACCATCATAATCAAGACAGAACATTTCTTTTTTTTTAATTTAATTTAATTTTTTATTTTTTAAAATTTATATCCAAATTAGTATATAGTGAAGCAATGATTTCAGTAGATTCCTTAATGCTCCTTACCCATTTAGCCCATCCCCCCTCCCACAACCCCTCCAGCAACCCTCAGTTTGTTCTCCATATTTATGAGTCTCTTTTGTTTTGTCCCCCTCCCTATTTTTATATTATTTTTGTTTCCCTTCAAGACATAGAACATTTCTATCATCTTCCCACCTCCAGTCTCAGGCACCCACTATTCTTGTTTTAGACTTATTTTTTAAGAAATTCATATAAATGCAGTAATACAGAATTTTATATTTGGTGTCAGGTTTCTATAAATCAGTTTTTAAATGCTCCAATTTCTTATTGTTATATAACAAAATATAACAAAATGATTGTTATCTTTTAATAATGATAGTATACTAGCAAACATCTGTGACTTGTCACACATTCTCATTCCTTCTCCTTCACTGGTGAGCCCCAGTTCTCATTATGGTGTCAAGCTCTCCATTACTACAGCCCTTGTGCTCTGGGAGATGAGCTTCACCCCTGTTTCCCTGAGTTAGTCAGTGTTGAACCTATAAGGGACTCAGAGTCAGGCCCATTCAAAGCCAACTCAAATCTGAAGCTTTGGTTTTAGCCATAAGGGTTGCAAAGTCTTGTCCCATGAGATTTGGAACTTTGGAGTAGTTGGAGTGTAGCCATGCTGCAGTCTTTAAGAGGTAGCCCACCTGAAAATAAAGCCAGCTTCATGCATGGCAAAGTCAGAGATGATGAGAAAGGAATCTGGTCCTCATAACATCCTTTGACCTTAAGTCAACTGGCACCTGAAGCTAATTCAATCTCTGCTGTTTTCAATTCTAGTGGGCAATAGATCTCCTCTTTGTTTAAGCAAATTTAATTGCATTTTCCCATTATATATAGTAGAAAGATTCCTAACACTTATAAATTATGGATGATTTTTCTCTTAGTATCTTTCTATATTTTCAATTTTTCTATGATAGACATAATACCTATAAATAGAATCCCTCCCCCCACTATGCACAAGGGCTACACAATTGTTTTTAATTCTCCAAAATAGTATTATCAAATTACTTCCTTTATTTTCATGTTGAAAAGTATAGTTCTTCTATTAAGTTTGCATCTGTATCTTATTTTGCAGATAAAGAATATATTCCCTTAAAAACTAATTTATTCCTAAAAAAAATAAAATAAAATAACTTATTCCTAAATCCTGTTTAAGATATTTTGGTAACTGACAATACCCAGAATGGTTTCAGAATAATCTTCTTACTTTCTCTGAAGCTAACTTATATTTAAGAAAGCCTCAGTTTTCCTTATCTATGTCAATGTATTATAGGCTACATTTATTATTTTATGTAGATTTCCATCCCAGAATAAGGGAACTTTGACACATATTTTTCTTTTGAAATAACTCTTTGTAAGTAGTTGCTATGCGTATTATTAATACGATGCCCTGTATTTACATAAACTCTCACAAAATAAATTTGATTATTGAATATTTGCTGAGAAACAGTCTGAGTTCCTGATCTTCTCAGGTTAAATTTGCAGAAATCAGGGACATTGAAACATGGGGGTAGGATGGAGGAGAGGGATAGGTGTCATCTTTAAATAAGAGGAGCCAGAAGCTCTGCATGAAAATCTGGAAAAAATAAATTATGTATTGTCTTAGTACTTGCAGGCTGCTATAATAAACTACCATAGACTGGGCAGCTTATAAAAAACAGAATTTACTTTTCATAGTTCTAGAGGCTGGGAAATGCAAGATCAAGGCGCTGGCAGATCTAGTGTCTGGGGAGGATCTGCTTCCTAGTTTGTAGACAGCTGTCTTGATTCTCTCTCCTCACATGATGGAAGAGGCCAGAGACCTCTCTGGGGTCTCTTTTATAAGGGTACTAATACCATTCATGTGGGACCTTCCCTCATGATCTAAGCACCTCTCAAGACCCTGCCTCCAAATACCAGCACATTGGGGATTAGATTTAAACATGTGAATTGGGAAGTGGGAGGATACACATTGTCTATTGTATGTTATGTTTCAGGAATTTGTTTTAGGCACTAAATATATACAGATGAAAAGTGCCTTCCCATACTCCAGGACCATAGCTATTTAGTGAGTGGTGACATTTGTGTGGTTTTAGTTAGCTCATGTGGGAGACCTATTTGCCAGTTAAGGCTTTTGGTGAAAAGTAAGAAAACTGGCTCTTTAAAACTTAAGCAAAAAGTTAACTTTTGGAAGGATCTAGCATGGTTCACTAAATAAAACAGTAGCTGAAGAACCAGGCTGGAAAGGACAGGAAGCAGGGATGCTTTGGGCATTCCACAATAGAGACTAATCTATAATTTCAAAAAATCACCTCCATAATTTTTCCTCTCTTTGTCTCTCTCCTAAAAATATAAAGTTCTAGAATACAAATAATCAGGCTGAGAAGGGCAAAGCATCTTGTCTTGATAAATTCATCAATTCTGCTTTTACCAGAATAATAAAGGAATAGATACCAGGCAGCAAAAACTATAATGTTTACTTACTATATTCAGTTAGAATTTAGCAGTGGGTATAAAACTTGGCTCCTCAACACCCCCACTCATGAGATGGATCGTTCATGTTTTAGGGTTACTCCTTCTGGGTACCTCCCATCTTGTGAAATTATTCTGTAAAGTACTCAGCACAATGCTGCTCATATATTAAGCTATCAATAAATGTTGGCAGCTACTACTGCTTTTGTCATTCCAAAATGATGCCTTAGTAAGTCTTTTATATATTTCATTATGTTGTCCTGGGAAAAGTTCATATTAGGCCACTCCTTACAATATCTGAGGATAGTGGCATAACAATCACTCTACTAGTACATTTTGGAATTAGTCTGGACAAGGAAGAAATTTGACTTTTGACCTGGAATGAGACCTGAATAAGAAGTAGAAGAAGTAGAGCAAAAGCTGGGGAACTGACCTGCCTGGGCTTTAGGGATTGGGCTTAGATATGTATCCTGGTGGGTCAGGTATAAGATTCAGGGTATAAGGAAACATGCCTGCCCTTATTAACCATTTACGGCAAACGACTTTTTGGTTTCAATGTTTAACTCCCTTGTAGTAGAAGTAGACATCTACAAGACTGCCATGGCTTCATCTTCCTGCACCTCAACTTTGGGCCATGTGACTTGCTCTGGCCAATGGGATGTTAGATGTTAATGAGTAGAGGCTTGAAATATACTTGCCCCTTAGGGCTTCTTATTCTACCATTTTCATGAGAACAGAATGAAACACATGGCCCCACAAAAGACACATGGAACAGAGCCACCCAAGCTGACTTTGAGATGCATTGCTGAGAAACAGATGCTTATTGTAATGTGTCACAAAATTTCAGGGTAGCTGGTGAGCAGTATTATTGTGGCAATAACTGAGTGACACACTATTTTTAAAATTATTTTTTTTAATTTTTTTAATGTTTATTTATTTTTGAGAGAGAGAGAAACAGAGTGTGAGTGGGGGAGGGGCAGAGAGCCAAGGAGACACAGATCTGAAGCAGGCTCCAGGCTCCCAGCTGTCAGCACAGAGCCCATCACGGGTCTTGAACTCACCAGCTGGAAGATCATGACCTGAGCCGAACTTGGAAGCTTAACTGAATGAGCCACCCAGGCACCCCTAAAATTCTTTATATGTAGTTGGGAGATGGAAGATTAGAGGATGTGCAATGATCTCTAGCACAGATCACTGGGAATCCGCAAATTGGCAATGAATTGAAATTTGATGGATGTATTTTCAGATATGATTGTTATAAAACCTCTGTAGTTCACAGAATTGATGTTCCACCATTTTATAATGTAGAATTCACAAAAAATATTTATGACTTAATATTGTTAAAGAAGTTCTCTCTTCAAAATTATGTGGTTCCAACGATTAATGAAAAAATATGAAAATTTTAAGTAGAACTTAATTAGCACTCTTTTAAGTGTCCATGAGAATTAGAAAAGAATAATGACATTTGGAAGCTATTTTCAATTTTAAGAAGTTAATTGTTTCATGTCTGAATAGAGTGACAACACAGTCCTAAAAGATCTACTCAATAGAGTATGTAGAAGGCAAGTTCTATTTTTAATGCTATTTAAACAAAAGAAATGGATTAACATTTAAGTGAATAACATTAAATAATAAAAAACAAAGTTTTATACTTAAAATTATTATAAGATTGTCATAATATGCCTTAATTTTCTCCTAGTGGTGTATTTCTTTTATTCTTTTGTAAAGATGTCATGCAAACTTTGGAAATAAAAAGTTTTATTTTCAAGGAGTGGTTTTTTTCTTAAGACTTTTGTATAGTTGACTTTTAAAAGATCATAGTGTTAGTTGGAGTGTTCCTAGAAGCAGATTTTTCAAAAGATCAAAATATGTTCAACTGATCCATAGGGCAAAAGTAAAACCTTTGGGTCCCAAGCTATTTCTGTCATAGATAAAATGATAAAATTTAAATTTACTAAATAACCCAAGTAAATATTAAAGGCTCATCTATTGGGAGGAATATAAAAACAAAATTGAGTATGAGTAATGGTAGTGGTTACTACCTGTTTCAGTTGCCTATTTCTGTAAGCAAACTACCTTCAAATTAGTGGCATGCAACAAGGACCATTTATTGTTATCTCTCACAGATATGAGGGTCAACTGGACTCAGCCAGGCATTTTTCACTGATGGTGTCTCCTGCAGTAAAGATAGACAGTGGCTTGGGCTAGAGATATCTTGATGGTTTCTCAGCTCACATGTCTGGCACATAGGCTGGGCACACTCCAAAATCTGCACCCACTGAAGTGGGTTTCAATATCTATTTGCTTCCTGCCTGTTCAGTAACATTATAACCAATATTGGTAAATGTTTGCTTTGCAAACCTCCCCAGTGGTCATCTTATTTTAATTAAATAATAGTATACCTATATAAGGCTGGGAATATGGCAGAGTAGGAGGACCCTAAGCTTGCCTTGACCTACAGATACAACTAGATAACACTCATAACGTTAATAACCCAGAAAATTACTTGGAGACAGGCAGAAGGAACTCCACAATCAAAAGTAGAGGAGAGGCCACATTGAAGAAGGTAGTAAAGGCAGAGAGGCGGGCACCTGGGTGGCTCAGTTGGTTAAATGTCCGATCAGCTCAGGTCATGATCTCCTGGTTCATGAGTTCAAGCCCTGCATCAGGCTCTGTGCTGACAGCTAGGAGCCTGCTTTGGATTCTGTGTATCCCCCCTCTCTCTACCCCTCCCCCACTCACACTCTGTCTGTCTGTCTCTATCAAAAATAAAATAAAACATCCTTTTAAAAAAGGTAAAGAGGCAATTTGAGACCTAAAATGACCATGGCCACCTATGGAGGGGTGGGAGCCAAGGGTGTTAAGAAGGGTGAAAAACAGACTATCACATGGGAGAGCCTGCAAGGGAAAAACAAACACCATACAAAGCCATAACATTTGGCTTTGAAAGTTAGACTGGGAAATTTCTGAATTCTTAGAACCAGCAGGACTTAAAGCATAGAATTCTAAATATCAGCAAGCTCAGCTCTGGGAGAACCCTCAGGGTGTTAAGAATCTGAGTCCCCCACCCTCAAAGAGATAGCACACCAAACAGCTTCAGCAGATACAGCATAGAACCAGCAGTTTGAAAAATGCTGGGGAAAGACAGGAAGGAGAGTGATTTACTCATCACAGAGCATGTCCTAGAGATACAGGATCTGAGAGACTCTTCCAAAATAAAAGAGGTGGTAGACATAAAACACATGGCCACCTGCAGGAAGTCAGTGCCCACACTCCCTACAGAACTTGCTTGCACCAAGCCCTGCCCCATCACTTCAGTGGATCCACTCTTCCCAGTTATGCTTGTCTCAGTCCTGGTACTGCCAGTCCATGCCCCCACAAGACCACTGCAAATCTACCCAGAACTTCGACCCCTGCCTTTTGCAGGGGCCTCAGCCCTGGCAGTGCCAGCAGCTGCCATACTGGCTGCTGTGACAGAAATGGTAGGCACTACACAAGCCTGAGGCACACCACCCATGTGTTCTTTGCAGACCTACTTAGCCAGCCCAGTCACAATGCAGAGGCTCCAGGTCTTATTTAGCAAGCAGGCAGGTGTGTACCTTGTTAAAATGCACCCTACCCCAGGTGTGGATCAAACACTGCTCACAACAGCCAAGAGAGCCACTGCAGACAATTGGACTGAAGGAATAAGAGTCTAGAAAAAAACAGGGAACATGCAACACACAGAAGAGTCATTCCCTGAAGTATCAGGTCCTGGGGAACAGGGAACATTGTGCTACAGGGCACTATAGAACCTCTTCTTCATAAGGTCACTGCTTTTCAAGAGCAGGGGATGTAGATGACTTTCATAATACATGGAAACAGACACAGAGTTAGATAAAATGAGGAACCAGAAGAATATGTCCCAAATGAAAGAACAGGACAAAATCACGGAATAGACTTAAGCAAAATGTATATAAGTAATATCCTGAAAGAGAATTTAAAGTAATGATCATAAAGATACTCACTGGACTTGAGAAAAGAGTGGAGGACATCAGTGAGACCCTCAAAAAGAGAGAACAAAAACAAGAACCAATCAGAGATGAAAGAAATTAAAAATACACTTGGTGGAACAAATGGTAGGCTTGAGGAAGCAGAGGAAGGAATTAATGAACCTGGAAGATAGAGTAATGGAAAGTAATCAAGCCTGAACAAATGAGAGAAAATAAGTTATGCAAATTGGTAATAGTCTTAGGGAAATCAGTGACTGCATCAAATGTAATAACATTCACATTATAAGGATCCCAGAAGAAGACAGAAAAGGGGGCAGAAATTTTATTTGAAGAAATAATAGTTGAAAACTTCCCTAATCTGGGGATGAAAAAGCTATCCAGATCCACGGTGACACAGAGATCCTCCCAAAGTCAACCCAAGGAGATCCATAATGGGACACATAATAATTAAAATGGCAAAAAGTAGTGATAAAGAAGAAATTTTAAAAGCAACAAGAAGAAAAGAAGATAGTTACATACAAGTTATATACAAGAAGATAGCTCCATAAGGCTATCACTGGACTTTTCAGCAGAAACTGCATGCCAGAAGGGAACAACAGCATGATATATTCAAATTGTTGAATGAAAAAAAAATCTGGAGCAAAGAAGAGTCTATCCAGCAAGGCTATCATTCAGAATAGAAGGCGAGATAGTTTCTCAGATAAACAGAAACTACAGGAGTTCATGACCACTAAACCAGTCCTACAAGAAATATTAAAGGGAATTCTTTGAGTGGAAAGGATAGACCATAAGTGAGAGGATAAAAAGCAGGAAACACAAAAGTAGTGAAATAAGTATATATGTAAAATCAGCCAAGAGATTCATAAAACAAAAGGATATAAAAGGATATCTAAATATATATGACACCATATACCTAAAACATGGGGTGGGGAGAGGACCAATAATGGGTTCAAACTTAAGCAACCATCAACTTAATAGAGACTGCTATATGCAGAAGATGCTATATGCAAATCTAACGGTAACCACAAATCAAAAACCAGTAACAGATATGCAAAGAATAAAGAGAAAGATTTCCAAGAATACCACTAAATAAAGCCAACAAACAATGAAAGGGAGGAAAAGAAGAAAGGATCAAAGAAAAACTACAAAAACAGCCACAAAACAAGCAACAAAATGGCCATAAATACATATCTATCAACAATTATTTTGAATGTAAGTGGACTAAATGCTCCAATCAAAGCACATAGAGGGATAGAGTGGATAAAAACACAAGACTCACCTATATGCTATCTATAAGAGACACATTTCAGGGCTAAAGACACCTGAACATTGATAGTGAAGAGATGGAGAAACATTTGTCATGCAAATGGATGTCAAAAGAAAGCTGGTATAGCAATATTCATATCAGACAAAATAGACTCTAAAACAAAAACTGTAACTAGAGACAAAGTAAGCCACTATATAATCATAGAGAACAATCCATGAAGAAGATATAACAACTGTAAATATTTATGCATCCAACACAGGAAAACCCAATACATAAAGCAGCTAATAACAAACATACAGGAAGTGCTCAATAGTAATACAATAGTAGTAGGGACTTTAACACCCCGCCTACATCAATGGACAGATAATCCAAATGGAAAATCAACAAGGACACAGGAGCTTTGAATCACACATTGGACCTGATGGATCTAACATATATTCAGAACATTCCATCCTAAAATAGCAGAATACACATTCTTTTATTTTCAAGTGCACATGGAACATTCTCCAGAATAGATCACATATTAGGCCACAAAACAAGTCTCAACAAATTCAAAAAGATCAAAGTCATACCATGCATCTTCTCTGACCACAAGGCTAAAAAACTGGAAATCAACCACAAGAAGGTATCTGGAAAGACCACAAATACATAAAGGTTAAATAACATGCTATTAAAAAGTGAATAGGTCAATGAAGAAATTAAAAATTACATGGAGAGAAATGAAAATGAAAACACAACAGTCCGAATTCTTTGGACTGCAGCAAAAGCAGTTCTAAAAGGGAAGTTAATAGCAATACAGGTCTACCTCAAGAAGCAAGAAAATCTCAAATAAACAACCTAACTTTACACCTAAAGTAGCTAGAAAGAGAAGAACAAACAAAACCCCAAATTAGCAGAAGGGAGGAAATAATAAAAATGAAAGCAGAAATAAAAGATATGCAAACTCAAACAGACAAACAATAGAGCAGATCAATAAAACCAGGAAATGGTTCTTTGAAAAGATTAATAAAATTGGTAAACCTCTAGCCAGACTCATCGAAAAGAGAAGGAGAGAGAGAGAGAGAGAGAGAGAAAGGAGAAAGGGACCCAAATAAACAAAATCACAAATGAAAGAGGGGATAAAACAACTAATAGCACAGAAATACAAACAACTGTAAGAGAATATTATGAAAATTATATGCCAACAAATTGAACAACCTAGAAGAAATGAATAAATTCCTAGAAACATATAATCTACCAAAACTGAAGAAGCAAGAAGAAAGAAAATTTGAACAGACCAATTAGCAGCAATTAAATTGAATCAGAATTCAAAAAACTCCCAACAAACAAAAGTCCAGGACCATATGACTTCACAGGCAAATTCTACCAAACATTTAAAGAAGAGTGTGTACATATGTACACACACACATACATACATATATAGAGAGAGTATAATGCTAAGTGAAGTCAGTCAGAAAAAGAGAAATACCATATGATCTCATTCACATGTGGAATTTAAGAAACAAAACAAACAAGGTAATGAAGAGAGAGAGAGAGAGAGAGAGAAACCACTACATAAAATCTTAACTATAGAGAACAAACTAAATGTTACTAGATTGGAGGTGGGTGAGGGGTATGGGTAAAATAGGTGATGAGGACGAAGAGTAACTTACCATGATGAGCATGGAGTAATGTATAGAATTGTTGAATCATGAGATTATATATCTGAAACTATATATTAACTATATTGGAATTTTTTTTAATTTAAAGTTTAAAAAAAGAATATATTATACAGTTACTATACTTGAGGCCACTGCCATAACCTGTCACTACCATATTTCACTCACATATTGGAAATATATAACCTAATTTTAGAAAAAAGAAAAGTAAATAAAATCAATGTATATTACTAGAAATCTCAAGGGAGAAACTAGATTACCCCAGCAAGTTATTTTCCCTCTTACTTTTGTATGTTTATTCATGGTTTGAAAAGCAGTTTGTTAAAAAAAAATAGTCTTTCTTTTTTGGAGCAGTTTTAGGTTTACCGAAAAATTGAATAAAAAATACAGAGTTCCCTTATCCACCCCCCACTGCCAGTCTCTCCTATTATTAAGATCTTAAAGTGTTTAGTTTACATGTTACAGTTTGTGAACCAATATTGGTACAATATTATGAACTAAAGTCTATAGTTTATATCAGGATTCACTCTTTGGGATGTATAGTTCTATGGGCTAAGAAATGCATAACGTCAAGTATCTGCCCTTACAGCATCATGCAGAAAAGTCTCACTGCCCTAAAAGTGCCCTGTGTTCCACCCACCCATTCATCCTTCACTTCCACACTGCCCCAACCTTCTTGCAACTGCTGATATTTTTTATTGTCTCCATGGTTTTTTTCTCTCTAGAATATCATACAGTTGGAATTGTATGTAGCCTTTCAGACTGGCTTCTTTCACTTAATAACATGCATTTAAGTTTCTTCTATGTCTTTTAATCTTTTTTAATGTTTATTTCTTTTTGAGAGAGAGAGAGAGAGAGAGACAGAGAGAGACAGAGCATGAGCAGGGGAGGGGCAGAGAGAGAGGGAGACACAGAATCCAAAGCAGGCTCCAGGGTCTGAGCTGTCAGCACAGAGCCCGATGTAGGGCTCAAACTCATGAACTGTGAGATCATGACCTGAGCTGATGTCAGTCGCTTGACTGACTGAGCCACCCAAGGTGCTCCCTTCCATGTCTTTTAATGGTTTGATAATTCACTGAATAATATTCCACTGTATGGATGTGTGGTTTGTTTATCCATCCACTTATTGAAGGATATCTTGGTAAAAACATGCATTTTTATGAAAAGAACTTAAACAGTTCTGGGATGATTCTACAGAGATTCTTCTGATAATGATGACATAGCCAGGTGGTTATAATTTGCAGGAACCTAATAAGACAGCTTTACTGAGTGGTTGGGAAGCAAAAAAAAACCTGGTAATGTAGTTAAGATTGTCAAGATTTTTCTAACTAAATGATTTTGTGGCCTTCCAACATAGTGAAAGATTTAATTGCCTATGACATTTCGCATTCATAGCAAGAGGAGGAAAAATGATTACAAAGTAGTTAGCTGGATGATAGCTTAGGTTTAAAATGAGTGTTCCTTTCTCTTTTCTTTGTCCCTCTCTCTGCACAGAGAAAGATGTCTAGGACCTAAGAAACCTGTAGCTATGGTATTTGGTAGACCAGCCTGGCCTGTTCCAAAACACAAAATGCACATCACTGGGGCACAGTGTATGTGAATATCTAGATTTTGTGGCCATTGAAATGTGTGACTGAAGCTAGCCTCCTCCAGGTTCTACAGGTTAAGCAGAAATTTATTCATCTTCTGGCCAACACAAATCTTGTGAGATAACATTTAACTTTCTAATGCCATTGATAAGGTCAACCTTGCAGATAATTATGCTGCTTCCCCAGGAGGGCAAGTATTATTGGTGGGTAGAGTGGGTATAAGGAGCCTCAATCTCTCTTTGAGAGTCTAAACTCAGGGCTTTACATTTTTAAATAATTTAACTGACAAGTTTTTGAGCTCTTACCTGCCCAGTACTGTGCTAAGAGGTTATCATGCATTATCTCTTTTAAACCTCACATCTACTCTTGGAATTGGTACCATTAAAGAGATAAAGGCTGGAATTTAGAGAACAGTTAATTAACCCTGGAGCTAGAGAACAAACTAGGTCTGACTCCCAACCCACGCTTTTTTTCCCTATACTAACAGTATTTTAGATTTTACATTATATATATATATATATGTGTGTGTGTGTGTGTGTGTGTGTGTGTGTGTGTGTGTGTATATATATAACATTTATATATGTAATATATACAACAAATACTGCATATAATTATAAAATTATGAAATGCACAAAGCTTAAATATACAACTGTGAAGGAATATACATGCATACAAACACACACAAAACTCTTCCAAGGAATATACACACATACATACACACACATAAAACTCTTCAGCGCAAGGTATAAAATATATCACCCCAGAAAATTCCCTGTGCTTCTTTCCTCACCAATTCACCATCAACCCACAGATAAGTGCTATTTTGGTCTTTATTATCACTGATTTATCTTTCCTGTTCTTGAAGAACAAACAAACATAAATGGAATCATACATACTAAGTTATTTCACATCTGGTTTCTTTTTTCAACATAGTGTTTGAGACTCATCCATGTTTTTGCATGTATTCATAACTTGTTCTTTTACATTGCTGAGTGATATTCCATTGTAGGACTATACCACAGTTCATTTATTCTTTCTTCTAAAGATGATTCTAATTTTCCATTTCCAGTTTTTCACTATTATGATTAAACTGCTATGAATATTCTTGGCAAATGTGGTTATATGCACTCATATCTTTGTAGTATATACCAAGAAGTGGGGATAATGGGTCTGAAGGTAGATGTCTGCTGACATTTTTGAGGAATTGCCAGAGATAACACTAATCACTTAGGTATATATTCTATATTCTTCCTGGCCTTTTTAAAATACATTTATATATATGTATATATTTACATTTATGTATATGTAATACATTTATAATATATAAATACATATAAATACATAAAAGTACATACATTTATGTATTTACAAATATTAGATATATGTTTTAGTTAAAGTGGAACCACCATTTTTTTGTTTACCAATACCTCATGAAAACATTGCATATATATTTCACATATGATTCATACATATAGATATAATTTTAAATGTCTGAATATTATTTCTTTGCATGGATTTTAGTAGATGCAATGGGCCCCATCCAGATCCACTTTATCTGGTCAGCACACCCAGTACTACCTGCTAACCCTACCTGTTAATAGCTTACAGGTTATTTACACACCAGTTCCACTGCAGCTCCAGGAGTGGGCTAGGGGCAGACAACGGGGCTGACTAAAGGCCCCACCCACCAATAAAAGCTTCTCAGGGGAAAACACATGGAAAGCATCTTGCGTTTTGGTGGTAATGCATCTCGGCAAATGCCTGGCCTGACTCAACTCAACCTCAAAGTAACCCCAGACTAACCCACTAAAAATACAGGGACCAAACACTGCCCACAACAGGCAAAGAGAACCAGTGGAGACAACTGGACTGAAGGCCAACATGGCTCAGCCACAACAGCAGGGATACAAGCAACACACATAGAAGCACCAGGTTCTGGTGAACAGGGGATGTGGCACTGCAGGGCACTATAGGAACTCTTCTTCATAAGACCACTACTTTCAAGAGCTGGAGACATAGATGAACTTCCTAATACACAGAAACAGAGAGTCAGACAAAATGAGAATACAGGAAAATGTGTCTCAAGTGAAAGAACAGGACAAAATCACAGCTAGAGAGCTAAATGAGATGGAGATAAGTAATATGTCTTAAGGTATTGGTCTTTAAGATAGAGAACTTAAAGTAATGGTCATAATGATACTGGATACAAAAAGATAGTGGAGGAGGTCAATGAGACCCTCAATAAGAGATAGAAAAGATAAGAACCAATCGAAGATGAAGAACTCAGTAACAGAAATCAAAAATATACTAGATGGAATAAATAGTAGACTACAGAAAGCAGAAGAACAGATCAATGACCTGGAGAACAGAGTAATGGAAAGCAATTAAGTGGAACAACAGAGAGAAAAAAATAATAACAAATGAAAATAGACTAATGGAATTCAGTGAATAACATTTACATTATAGGGATTCCAGAAGAACAGAGAGGAAGGGGCAGAACAATTTTTTGAAGAAATAATAGCTGAAAACTTCCCTCAATCTAGGGAAGGAAACAGATATCCAGATCTAGGAGACATAGAGAACACCAACAAAATCAACTCAAGGAGGTCCACACCAAGACATATAGTAATTAAAATGGCAAAAAGTAATAATGATAAATAGAGAGTTTTAAAGCAGCAGGGAAAAGAAAACAGTTCCATTCAAGGAAAACCCCTTCAGGCTATCAGCTGATTTTTCAGTAGAAATCTTACAGGTCAGATGGGAGTGTCATGGTGTATTAAAAATGTTGAATGAGAACAATCTGAAAACAAGAATACTCTACCCAGCAAGGCTATTGTTCAGAATAAAAGGAGAGATAAGGAATTTATCAGGCAGAAAAAAAGTTAAAGGAATTCATTACCACCAAACAAGGCCTACAGGGAATGTTAAAGTAGACTGTTTGAGTTGGGGGGGTGGGGGAGACCATAAGTAAGAGTAAGAGAAGTAGACAACAAAAAGGAGTAAAATTAAGTATAACTACAAAAATCAGTCAAGGGTTTCACAAAATAAAAGGATGTAAAGTATGAGGCCATATATCTAAAATTTGGGGAGGAGAACAGAAAGAATGGGTTCAAACATAAGCAACTATCAACCTAATATGGACTGCTATATGCAGAAGATGTTATATACAAATCTAATTATAACCATAAATAAAAAACTGGTAATAAATATGGAAAAAATAGAATAAGAAATCCAAGTATATCACTGAGCCAGCAAACTGTGAGAGAAGAGAAGAAGAAAGGGCAGAGAAGAACTACAAAAACAAACATAAAAGAAGTAACAAAATGGCAGTAAGTACATACCTATCAATAATTAGTTTGAATGTAAGTGAACTAAATGTTACAATCAAGAGACATAGGGTGACAGAATAAAGAGCAAGACCCCTCTATGTGTTGCCTATAAAAAAGACTCATTTCAGACCTAAAGATACCTGCAGATTGAAAGTGAAGGGATGAAAAACCATTTATAATGCAAATGGAAGTGAAAGAAAGCCAGAGTAGCAATATTTACATTGGACAAAACAGACTTTAAAACAAAGATTGGAGCTGGAGATAAGGCCACTATATAATCAAAGGGAATAATTCAACAAGAAGATATAATAATTGTAAATATTTAAGCACCTAACATGGAAACACCCAAATACATAAAGCAGCTAATAACAAACAGACAAGAAGTAATCAATAGTAATACAATAATAGTAGGGGACTTTAACACCCCACTTATGTCAGCGGATAGATCCTCCAAACAGAAAATCAACAAGGAACGGTGGCTTTGAATCACACATTTGACCAGATGTATCTGACTGAGATATCAGAACATTCCATCCCAAAATAGCAGAATGCACATTCTTTTCAAGTGTACATGGAACACTTTCCAGAATAAATCATGTATCAGGCCAGAAAACAAGTCTTAACAAACTTAAAAAGATTGAATTCATATCATACATCTTTTCTAAACACAATGTTATGAAACTGGAAATCAATCACAAAAAATAAATAAATAAAAAAATCTGGAAAGAACACAAATACATCAAGATTAAATAACATGCAACTAAACAATGAAGTGTCAACCAAGAAGTCAAAGATGAAATTTAAAAACACATGGATATGAATGAAAGTGAAGAAAGTTTATAGGGGTGCCTGGGTGGCTCAGTTGGTTGAGCACTTGATTCTTGAGTTTGGCTCAGGTCATAATCTCATGGTTGTGAGATCAAGCCCTGCATTGGTCTCTGTACTGAGCATAAAGCTTGCTTGGGATGGACTCTCTCTCTCTCTCCCTCTGCTCCTCTCCCTTGCTCTCCCTCTCTAAAATTAAAAGAAAAAAATTATTAAAAAATTAGAATATTTGAGCAGACTGATTATGAGCAATGAAAAGGGAAGTTTATAGCAAGTTTAGAGGAGCAAGAAAAATCTCAAATAATTAACCTAACCTTACACGTACAGGAGCTAGAAAAAGAAGAACAAATAGAACCCCAAACCAGCAGAAGGAAGGATATAATAAAGATTGGGGTAGAAATAAAGGACCAGATGACCATCATAGGTGAATTCTACCAAACATTTAAAGAAAAGTCAATACCTATTCTTTTCAAACTATGCCAAAAAATAGAAGAGAAAGGAAAGCCTCCAAATTTATATTATGAGGCCAATATTACTCTGATACCAAAACCAGATAAAGACATTATATAAGTAAAGAACTACAGGCCAATATCTCTAATGAACATAGATGCAAAAAAAAAAAAAAAAAAACAAACCCTCAAAAAATACTAGCAAACCAAATTCAACAATACATTAAAAAAATCATTCACCACGATCAAGTGGGATTTATTCCTGGGATGCAAGGGTTGTTCAATATTTGCAAATTAATCAGCATGATACATCACATCACTAAGAGAAAAGATAAAAACCATATGACCGTTTCAATAAATGCTGAAAAAGCATTTGGCACAGTACAACATTCATTCACAACAAAAACCCTCAACAACGTAGATTTAGAAGGAATATACCTCAGGAAGCCTGGGTGGCTCAGTCGGTTGAGCCGCCGACTTCGGCTCAGGTCATGATCTCACACTTCGTGAGTTCGAGCCCCGCATCGGGCTCTGTGCTGACAGCTCAGAGACTGGAGCCTGCTTCGGATTCTGTGTCTCCCTCTCTCTCTGCCCCTCCCCTGCTCATGCTCTGTCTCTCTCTGTCTCAAAAAAAAAAAATGAAAACATTAAAAAAAAAATTAAAAAAAATAGAAGGAATATACCTCAACATAATAAAAGCCATATCTGAAAATCCACAGCTAACCTCATACTCAATGGGGAAAAACAGAGAGCTTTTCCCCTAAGGTCAGGAATAGGCAACTTTTATTCAACATAGTCCTGGCAGTCCTAGTCACAGCAATCAGTCAATAAAAAGAAATAAAAGGCATCCAAATAAGTAAGGGAGAAGTAAAGCTTCCACCATTTGCAGATGACACAACACTATATATATATACATATATACATGTATATATATTTATATATATACATATATATAAATATATATACATATATATCTAAAGACTTATATAAATATAAATATAAACTTACATAAGTATAAAACACTATATATATACCAAATATGTATATATATATAAAAATATATATATAAAAATATATATATAAATATATATATATATATATATATATATATATATATATATATATATATATACCAAAAAAACTACTACAACTGTTAAGTGGATTTGGTAAGGCCACAGGATACAAAATCAATGCACAGAAAACCATTGCATTTCTATTCACTAATAATAAAGTAGCAAAAAAGAAATTAAGAAAATAATCCCACTTACAATTGCACCAAAAATAATAAAGCACTTAGGAATAAACTGCATCAAGGAGGTAAAAGCCCTGTACTATGAAACATTGATGAAACAAATTGAAGATGACACAAACAAATGGAAAGATATTTCATGCTCACGGATTGCAAGACATATATTGTTAAAATGTCTGTACTACCCAAAGCAGAGTACATATTGAATGCAGTCACCATCAAAATACCAACAGCATTTTTCACAGAACTAGAACAAATAAGCCTACAATTTGTATGGAACCACAAAAGATCCTGAATAGCCAGGGCAATCTTGAAAGAGAAGATTGTGAACGGGAGGTGTCACAATTCTAGATGTCAAGATATACTACAAAGCTGTAGTTATCAAAACACTATGGTATTGGCACAAAAACAGACACACAGATTTATAGAAGAAAATACCGACCCCAGAAATAAACCCACAACCACGTGGTCAATTAATCTTTGACAAAGGAAGCAAGAAAATGCAATGGAAAAGAAAATGTCTTCTATAAATGGTGTTAGGAAAACTGGACAGCTACCTGCAAAAGAATGAAACTGGAATATTTTCTCATACCACACAAAATAACAAACTCAAAATGGAGTACAGACCTAAATCTGAGACTTGAAATCATAAAAATCTTTGAACAGAGCACAGGCAGTAATTTCCCTGACACTGTCCACAGCAACATTTTTCTAAGTAAGTCTCTTGAGGCAAGGGAAACAAAAACAAAAATAAACTACTGGCACTACATCAAAACAAAAAGCTTCTGCACTGTAAAAGCAAGAATCAACAAAACAGAGAGAACTACTAAATGTGAGAAGATATTTACAAATGATATATCTAATGAGGGATTAGTATCCAAAATATACAAAGAACTTGTACAACATAATACAAAAAAACAACAAAACAAATAATCCAATTTAAAATGAGCAAAAGCCATGAACAGATATTTCTCCAAAGAATACTTCCAGATAGCCAAAAAAACACATGAAAAGATGCTCAATATCACTCATCATCAGGGAAATGCAAGTCAAAACCATAATGAGAAATCGCCTCATACCTGTCAGAATACCTAAAATCAAAAACACAAGAAACAAGTGTTGGCAAGGATGTGGAGAAAAAGAATCCTCATGCACTGTAGGTGTGAATGCAAACTGGTGTAATCACTGTGGAAAACAGCATGGAGTTTCCTCCAAAAGTTCAAACTAGAATTACCATATGATTCAATAATCTCACTAGTATATATTTATTTACCCAAATAATATGAAAACACAAATTTAAAAGACTGATTCACTCCTATGTTTATTGCAGCATTATTTACAATAGCCAAATTATGGAAGCAACACAAGTGTCCATGGATATATGAATGGATAAAGAATACCATGGATACCACATGGTGTATGTGTATGTATACACAATAGAATATTACTCAGCCATAAAAAAAGAATGAAATCTTGCCATTTGTAACAACATGAATACAAATAGAGGGTATAATGCTAAGTGAAGCAAGTCGGTCAGAGAAAGACAAATATTATATGATTTCATTGATATGTGGAATTAGAGAAACAAAAAACAAACAAACAGAGAAAAAGAGATAATCCAAAAAATAGACTGTTAACTAAAGAGAAAATGATGGCTACCAGAGGGGAGGTGGGTGGGGGGATGGGTGAAATACGTGAAGGGGATCAAGAATACACTTACCCTGATGAACACTGAGTAATGCATTGAATTGTTGAATCATTATATTGTACACCTGAAACTAATATAACATTGTATGTTAATTATACTGGAATTAAAAATAAATTTAACAAGGGGGCACCAGAGTGGCTCAGTCAGTTAAGCGTCTGACTTCGGCTCAGGTCATGAGACAATCGCGGTTTGTGGGTTTGAGCCCCGGTTCAGGCTCTGTGCTGATAGCTTTCTGTGGGGCCGGCTTTCAGATTCTGTGTCTCCCTCTCTCTCTGCCCCTCCACCACTCACACTCTGTCTCTCTCTCTCTCAAAAATAAATAAACATTAAAAATTTTTTTAAGAAAACATGCTTCCCAACTCTAAGATCATACAGACATTCTTTGATATTTTCTCCTGATAGCTTTACAATGTTATTTTTTTTATACTATACTGTCTTTGTCTTTGCAATTTCCTTCTAACACCTACCATCATATCTCTGTCTGGTTGGCCCTTTCTTGCCATTCAGCTCTCTGCTCAAATGTCACTTCCTTATCTGACCTCTCAATCAGAAATCATTTGCTTCTTCAAATTTATCCTATTTTATTTTTTTCATGGCACTTATTACTCTCTCTGCAATTATCTTGTTCATCTGTTCGTGTACTTGATTATCTTATGTTTCCTCTGAACCAGATCTAAGTGCCAAGATCAGGGGTCTTTATCTTATTCACCTTGGTTTCTAGAGAACTCTTGAAGCTTGGGTTTTCAGAAAGAAGACACTGAGGCAGAGTTTAGCGCGCAGGTTGCTTTTTAGAGCAGGCCCTCTGGATCAACACCTGCAGAAGGGAAAAGGCAGAAGCAACATCAAGCAGAGGGAGGAGTTGAACTGCGATGCTGGTCCAGTTGCCTTGCTCTTGAGGTAAAAATGGACTGTTGGACTCAACCCAGGAGAGGGCAGAAAGGTTAGGTCTTTATACCCTGTCTCCATCAGTCATTGAGGTGACCCACCCCAGGAGAGGTGGCTCTGTAGCTGAGGCCATCCCTGCAGGGCCTGAAACTTGGAGGCAAGTCCTTTCTGAACTTATGTCCATCTCAGGTGACTGGCATGTAGTTAGTGCTTAACAAATATTTATTAATATTCATATCACTCATTCATATTTGTCAATAAACACATCCTGAACACTTAAGCATAAAGTAGAATTTCTGAGTGAGGGGATTTAAAACATTTTAATGGGAGTACTGTAGACATTCACTCTAGAAATTTTTAAAAAAAATTTTTTTAACGTTTATTTAGTTTTGAGACAGAGAGAGGCAGAGCATGAACGGGGGAGGGGCAGAGAGAGAGGGAGACACAGAATCCGAAGCAGGCTCCAGGCTCTGAGCCATCAGCCCAGAGCCCGACGCGGGGCTCGAACTCACGGACCATGAGATCGTGACCTGAGCTGAAGTCAGACGCTTAACCGACTGAGCCACGCAGGCACCCCATCAGTCTAGAAATTTCATGACAAGTCACAATCTAAACATTGGTGTATGTGTTCCTCTTCTGCATGCCAGTGCCCCTCTTTTCTTTTAAGCTTAGCCAATGAGAGAAATTATAAATATATATATCTATATATATTTATGCTATATATATATTTATGCCATATATATATAGATATATATATATCTATATATATATGCAACTTTTAAGTGATTACTAGTAAACATCTATTTTTTTCACTTTTTGTTAAAAGATGAAGACTTCTGCCTATCCAGGGCATTATATTCTCTTCTCTGAATTTCTGCATTTTGACAATTCCTGGAACGACCCCTATTTCATACTGCCTAAACACACATATGTTAAACTTCTTTTCAATTTATTTGCTGGTGCACCCTTAGCTGACCACCCAGTGACATCTCTGTTTTCACTGCTGCCTCCTTGAACTCTCCTGCCAAAGAATTTGATGCACGTAGAACAAAAAATGGACACATAAAATACGAACAAAACCATATCTCAAGGATTACTCATGGGAAGAAGATGGAAGGCACATCAGGTAACCCGGGAATTTGATTTTTTTTTTAAATTTTGCAATATGTACAATATATTATTAGCATAGGAGGTCACAAATATGTAATTTATACATGGGTGTGCATGCTGCAACAATTTGAAAAATGGAATGCATATTCAAAAAGAAGTTAGTTACCATCAACCATCTCTATTCCTTTCTTGTCATCTAAGAATATTCTTGGTTTATTTAAATTAATAATCTAAGAGCTGTACCCAGGGCATATGATATGCTCTATGCTTAGCTATGATTGCATCTATTATTGTGTTATTGAGATGCTGAGAAAGTTCCTCCTCTGACTCTACTCTGTCTATATAAAGTAGCCATAATTCATTCTGCATTGCTTTTTCATTAACTAATTATTTCTGTGTCTAATTCATGTTCAGTGCAAATATTGAAAGTGTAAATGTCTAATGCCCAGTCAACTTGCATGAGTTGGACCTAACTTTCTGTTATTTCAGTTTTCTGTTTTAGGTTGTAGAGTGAAATCCCAAGAATGAAGACCTTATAATAAGGTTTCCTAACCTGAGTTTGGTTTCATTAGAAATGTCACTGAAAATTAGACTGTGTAGGAGTATAGAAAAATCTATCACAGAATAAAAATAGCAATGGTGAAGGAACATAAAAATAAAACCACAGAACATCATCAAAGTTTTTCAACATCATGCTAGATATAGTCTGGGCTTAGAATGAGATTTTGGTCCAACTTCAATATTTTGATATTAAAGTGAATTTCAATTGGTTTCTTATTCTGATATCTCAAGAGGGGATTTTCATTCAATAAATGTCAATAATAAGTCTGTGTGCTGGTGAGAGTTTTCTACCATAAAAAAATAAATTTCGAGGTGCCTGGGTGGCTCAGTTGGTTAAGTGTCGGACTTTGGCTCAGGTCATGATCCTGATCATGATCTCATGGTTTGTGCGTTTGAGCACCGTGTCGGGCTCTGTGCTGACAGCTTGCTTCAGATTCTGTGTCGCCCTCTGTCTCTGACCCTCCCCTGCTTGCACTCTGTTTCTCTCTCTCAAAAATAAATAAACATTAAAAAAAATAAAAAATAAATAAATTTGAATTCTAAATCCGGCAGGAAGAAGCAAGTTGGGATAGACTTTTCCTTTTCCAATGAATGTGTGAAGACGTAAATACGGCAGATATAGACTTTATAGAGTTTCAAAGGAATTTAAAAATATGCCTTTCAAATATTTTGCAGTTGATGATGGAAAGGTAAATAAATATCTTTTTGTATATCTTAATCTGTTTCATATAATATGTGGAATAGACCGATTATAATAAATGGGAATTTTAATATTGTATAAAGGTTTACTATTTTAAATATGGAATTTCTGAAAAAGAAAGTCAAAGTATGAGATGTTCATTTTTCTATACAAGGTAACCAAATCTTCTAAAATATAAGTTAGAATTTCATAAAATTTACTTTTCTTGCTTCATATATCAAACAGTATTACATAGGTCATGTGTGCATGTTAATTCTTGTCAACAATGTTACTTGAGGGCCTATCATGTATATGGACAATTGTGTGTGTGTCTCTGTGTGTGTTTTATTGTGGTAAAAACTATTCATATACAAAATATAAAGTTTATCATTTTAACCACTTTTAAGTGGGTCAATGGAATGGAGTACATTCACATTGTTGTGCAACCATCACCACCATCTATCTCAAGAAGTTCTTCATCTTTCCAAAGTGAAACTTTCTACTTGTGCTGATTTTGTGTCTTGCAACTTTGCTGAATTTGCTTTCTCTAACAGTTTCTTTGCGGACTCTCTAAGGTTTTCTACATATATAAGATCATGTCATCTGCAGACAGAAAAAATTTTACTTCCTCCTTTCCAATTAATATGCCCCCCCCCTTTTTTCTTCTTGCTTCATTGCTCTGGCTAGGACTTCACGCACCTATATTGAATACAATATCATTTCTTTTTTTTATAAAGGCCTAAGCAAGTGTGGCCAAAGGAATCAGGGGGCTGCAGGATAATTTTTAAAATACTTGCTAAGTGTTATACAAGAAAAATATTATGCACAAGAACAGACTTTCAACGCTGACGAGACTGGCTTCTTTTACAAAGACACTGGCAAGCCAACTCATATGACACAAATTGTGTTTCAGATGATAAAAATGTTGGGGCGCCTGGGTGGCTCAGTCCGTTGGACGTCCGACTTCGGCTCATGATCTCATGGTCTGTGAGTTCGAGCCCCGCGTCGGGCTCTGTGCTGACAGCTCAGAGCCTGGAGCCTGTTTCAGATTCTGTGTCTCCCTCTCTCTCTGACCTTCCCCTGTTCATGCTGTGTCTCTCTCTGTCTCAAAAATGAATAAATGTTAAAAAAAAATTTTTTTTAAATGTGACCAGAGGCTCTCAGAAACTTAACGCTGTATCCACACAACACCCCACAAAGCCACAGTTAAATATTCACCAGTACAGTGCTCACAGCAAGTTAAAAGAAAATAACTATTATGAAAAATGAAATTGATGTACTCTCCACTATTATTGCCATATGGGCTCCAGTTCCAATGAACTATTTGTGGATGGCTGTAAACATTTTTTCTGGTATTCTTGCCTTCTCCTCTTCATGTAAACATGTAGATTCATCCATTAAACCTCAGCCACTGTGTGAAATAATAGAAAAATATATATATATATTGGTCTCTGCCCCTGGTTCCTGGCACAGAGCTACTGAAACCTTTGTAATTTCCTAAGTGATAAGAGCACTAGGAGCCTTTGTTATAATATTCAGGGCTTTGACTCTGGTTCCTCACACAGAGCTCCTAAATTCCTTGAAATTTCCTGGGGGAAAAGGAGCATCTTTGGTTCTAATGAGACAAAGCTTGGTGGGCTCCTGGATGAGGGCTGGTCACCAGAAAGATCAAGCCATGATTAGAAGCTTGGAACTTTTAGCCCAACCCCCATCCCCTGGGCAGAGGAGAGGAGCTGGAAATAAAGCTAACCATTAATCATAGCTATGTGAAAAAGCCTCCATAAAAATCCCAAAGGTATGGGATTCAGTGAGCTTCTGGGTTGGTGTACAAAATCACATGTTGGGAGAGTGCTGTACCCCAACTCCCTAGGGACAGAAGCTTCTGTGCTCAGGACACTTCCAGATCTTTTCTTATGTACCTCTTCATCTGGCTGTTCATATACATCCTTAATCATATACTGTGTTGTATAATAAACCTGTAATTGTAAGTAAGTGTTTCCTTGAGTGTGGTGAGCTTTTCTAGGAAATAACTGAATCGGGGAGGGGGCGGGGAAATCATGGGCACTTCTGATTTGTGGTGAGCTGAGGTTGGGGGCAGTCTTGTGAGACTGTGCCCTTAACTTGTGGGGTCTGCACTAATTCTAACTAGTGTCAGAATTGAATTAAATTGTAGGATACCCAACAGATATGGCAGAGAATTGCCTGGTTTGGGAAAAAAACACCCACACATCTGATGTAAGAAGTGTTATAAGTGTGGTAGTAAAGTACTGAAAGTAGAAAGAAGCACATAAAAGGAGCGTAGTTTTATCCTCTACACTATATAATTCCCAGGAAGTCTCTCGCTGGACCCCCATCCCTAGGTTACTTGTGATATTCCTCTTCTTGTTAATACGCTGTGTGTACGCTTCTATCTCAGCACTTATCACAGCAATATATTGATTTGTTTGTTTTCCCCATCTGTTTTTAAGCTGCTTAAAGGCAAGGTCCATTATATGTACATAATAAACAGATAAAATAGTTTTAAACTATTAACAGCTTATTTCCTTAAATATTTTAACAGTTCCTCTATCCCCCTTCCTTTTCATTTTGAGCTATCTATAATAAAATTTTGCTGAGCAAAAATAAATTTCAGCTTAGTCCAAATGGAATAATTAGAAATTTGGAACATGTAATCTGAATTAATCAATTTTTTACTGTGCTCAGTATAATTTTGGAATATTAGAGCCAGAGGAAAGCCTAACTTATTTACACATGTGCTAATTAGGCTCTTCCAGGTTAGCTAAGAAGATAGGAAGGGAAAAGATTAGCAACAGTTCTCACCAGACCATCTGGGACCTGAAAGGAAGGTTATGTGAGGACATCTTGTTTCTGACAGCAGCTCTGTGATTAAACAGCTCCTAGCTGTCTTCTGATGAGTGGGCATGCACTGCTCCTGGAGCTGGTGCGGCTGGTATACAGCCACTACTTGTTCCTGGCTTGTTCCGAGTCATTATTTCTATCACTAGTCTCTCCGCCTGCTTTATGCTCCTAGCTAGACGAGCGAGTGCCAATGTTCTCTACAGGTCTCAAATTCAAACCAAACCCAGAGTCAAAGAATCAGGTTCTTCACAGAGTCACACTCCTTCCTGCTGGGTGGGGATCTTGTTCATGACCACCTACTAAAATACTGGTAACCCTATAAATTAGCTGCTCTTGGGCAAGTGCTTCCTCTTTGGACTAGAATAGTGAGAAGGCATGATCCAGCCTCTTAGAGGCCTGAGAGTGTGGAATGAGCCAAAGTTACACCACTGGGAACTCCTCCCTCATTCAACAGGGGCAGGAACTGAAGCCTAAAAGCTAGATGGATCATTCCAAGAAGGGTTCCATTCAAAGCCTACCCTGATCTAAGTCTCTGAAGCACATCCTTTCCCCCATATTAAGAAACTTTGTCTCTTTGTCTCATTCCTTTTGACCTATTCCAACGTTTGGGTTAAGTCTGCAAACGCTGAATTAACAGACATGTTAATGGAACATCGTTTATGGAATGTGTAAACATACTGCCAATGTATGTTTTATTAGTGTTATTTAGGCTTAAAAATTAAGGATGGTTATGGTTTCCAGTTTGGTAACCATACTTGGAAGTCGCTACTCTGTCCTAACAACAAATAAAAAGCTGGCCAAACTGAAAAATCAACAACTATTCTTAGATTTTAAAAGGATTAAGGTCATAGGACAAACTGCTGCCACCAAGATTGGGAGTCAGACAGGTGGATACAGAGAATTACAAGACACTAGAACAGAAACCTCCCCAGGAACCAGTAATAGGGTAGGGAAATCTGAACTGTTATTGACCAATTGCTTGAGGCTAGGTATGCAGAAATCTGAGATTTAAAAGCTGTAGAGGAACCCAGTCATAGGGAGCTGCCACACTTCTGTGACTTTACCATCAGGAGCTTGACTAGGTACTCACAGAAAATATCAGGGAAAACTCCCTTCATTCTTCTGGCAGGTGGAGGAGAAAGGAGCCGTTTGGAAATATGCCAGAGCACTCTATTCTTCTTAACATTGTTAGGTTAACTGGTTAAACTAATTAACCACAGCCTAAACTGCTGGAGTTTTCTCAGAGCCTATCTGACCTGGAAGAGGGAAAATACTTCATCCCACTTCATCCCACTCTAGCCATTCTGGAGTCAAAAGATCTGAGAAATACTTGTGAAGTTTATAGTCCAGAGGCACAGGCTCACTAAAAGACTGAGATCTAATCATAGGGCTATGGAATGTTTCCCCTCTCACTAGACCTTACCACTATATTACCAAAGGCCTATTTACTGCTTTTTATTTTCTCCAGCACATCATATCCAGTAATCAAGAGAAAACCACAATGCATATTAAAAGGCAATAAACACAGTTTGAAAAGAAAGAGCAAGCACCAGAACTGGACATGGCAGGAATGTTGGAATTATTAGACAAGGAATTTAAAACTATCAAGATTGGACATCATGGGAAGGTGGTGGGGTAGGAGGTTCCTAAGCTCATTCTTCATCCCATGGATACAACTAGATAACACCCACATTAGTGTAAATAACCCAGAAAACAACCTAAACACTGGAAGAATAGACTCTCCACAGCTAAATGCAGAGAAGAGACCACATCCAAAAGGGTAGGAAGGGCACACACACGGTCATGAGCCAAATGGACCTGTGGGACTGTGCTGGAGGGAGGGAAGATGTGAGCTCAGAGAAGAGAGAGGAGCAGACAGCCTCCACCAGGCAGCTCAGTCATGGGGGACCCGGACTGGGAAAGCAAATCACCACAATATTTGGCTTTGAAAATCAGAGGGGCCTAACAATCAGTGGGGCTTACCACTTGGAACTTTAAAAATCAGCAGCTCAGTTCTAGGAGAGCCTGAGGGTGAAAGGAAACTGAGTCCCCACCCTTAAAGAGATAGTATAACAAACACCCTGACTGAGATACAGCATAGAAGTAACAGTTTTAAAAATGCCTGGGGTACACAGGAAGATTTATTTATTAATCGCAGAGCATGTGCTGGAGGGGCAAGAATCTTTGGGAGACTTCTCCAAAAACAAAACAGTTAGTGGGCACCATTTTGCTTCCCTGCCTCCCCCAGCCTAGATAGAGGGACATCTACAGGAACCAGCACAACACCAAGGCTCTCGCCCTAGCTTGCAAACAGTATGCTCTGCTCCCCACACTCTGCTCCCCACACACTTTTCACACAGTTCCCACACACACACTCCCCACCCTCCATCCTAGCCTGACTCCTCAGGAGTTTTCCCAGGTGGCTGCAAGTCTCCTCCAGCAGCAGACCAGCTCCAATCTTGCTGACACCATGTCCCCTGTCCCTGCATTGTGCAGAGCTGCCCCATCCAATACACCCTTTGTCGGAGCCATCCAAAGCAATGTTACAAGCATAGATAGTAATGTGCAAGCAGCACCACAGGAGCCAGCACCACTGCAAAGTGACTCCTGCTCTGGGAAGAGAAGATAACCACACACATCAGTTCCAATGTGGTCCCAGCAGTGGACTATGGGTGGACATCTGGGCTGATGTCCAGGCCCCACCCACCAATGAAATCTTGTCAGGGGAAAACACGGAGAAAGCACCCTGCAGTTTGGTGCTTCTACATCTCTGGCAAATGCCTCGCCTGGCTCAACTCAACTTCAAGGTGGCTCCACACTAACACACCTAAAACACAGGGACCAAACACTGCCACAACAGGCAAACAGGATACCATTAGAGACAACTGGACTGAACGCAAACATGGCCCAGCGACAACAGTAGGGAGCAGGCAACACACACAGGAGACACCCCCGAAGCACCAGGTTCTGGTGAACAGGGGACATGGCAAGGCAGGGCACTACAGGACCTCTTCTTCATAAGGCTACTACTTTCAAGAGCAGGAGACATATCTGACTTTCCTAATACACAAAACCCACACAGAGAATTAGACAAAATGAAGAGACAGGAAAATGGGCCCCGAATGAAAGAACAGGACAAAATCACAGCAAGAGAGCTAAATGAAATGGACATAAGTGATATGCCTGATAGAGAATTGAAAGTAATATTCATAAAAAGAAAAAAGAGTGGAGGACTTCAATGAGATCTTCAACAAAGAGATAAAAAACATAAAAAAGCACCAATCAGAGATGAACAACTCAATAACTGAAGTTAAAAATACCCTAGAGGGAATAAATAGTAGACTAGAGGGAGCAGAAGAACACATTGTGACATGGAGGACAGAGTAATAGAAAGCAATCAAGCTGAACAGGAGAGAGTTCAAGGACAAATAAATGAAAATAGACTAAGGGAATTAAGTGACACCATCAAATGTAATAACATTAGCATTATAGAGGTTCCAGAAGGAGAAGAGCGAGAAAAGGGGGCAGGAAATTTATTTGAAGAAATAATAGCTGAAAACTTCCTGATAATGGGGGCAGAAATAGATGTCCAGATCAAGGAGGCATAGAGAGCCATCAATAAAATCAACCCAAGGAGGTCCACACCAAAGCACAAAGTAATTAAAATGGCAAAAAGTGAAAAAGAGAATTTTTAAAGCAATCAGAGGAAACAGTTACATACATGCTAAACCCCATAAAGCTGTCAGCTGATTTTTCAGCAGAAACTTGCAGGTCAGAAGGGAATGGCAGGATATACTCAAAGTGCTGAAAGAAAAAACCTGCAGCCCAAAATACTCTATTCAGGGGCATCTGTTTGCCTCTGTTGGTTGATCATTTGACTCTTGATTTCGTCACTCTGGTCATGATCCCAGGGTTGTGGGATCAAGCCCTGCATTGGCTACATGCTGAGCATGGAGCTTGCTTAAGATTCTCTCTTTCTATCCGCACCCCCCCTCCGCCCCCGCCCCTCTTCCCTCCTTGCATGTGCTCTCTCTCTCCAAAATAAAAAGTTAAAAAAAATTTTAAAAACCTCTATCCAGCAAGTCTATCATTCAGAATAAAAGGAGAGATAAAGAGGCAAACACAGCTAAAGGAAATCATCACCACTAAACCAACCCTATAAGAAATGTTAAAGGGGACCCTGATTGGAAAGGAAAGACCAAACGTAAGAGTAAGAAAAGTAGGAAGCACAAAAACAGTAAAATTTAGTAAATCTGCAAAGTTCAGTTAAGGGATTCAGTAATTAAAAGCATGTAAAATATGATGCCATGTGTGTGTGGATGGGGGGAAGAAGTAAAGAATGGGTTCATCCTTAAGTGAAAATCAACTCGATATAGACTGCTGTATGTATGTTATGAATAAACCTAATGGTAACCAAGAATCAAAAACCATTAATAGATATGCAAAAAATAAAGAGACAGGAAACCAAATATATCACTAAAGAAAGTCAGCAAACTGAGAGAAGAGAGCAAAAGAATGGAACAGAGAAGAACTACAAAAACAACCATAAAACAAGTAACAAAGGGCAGTAAGTACATGACTATCAATAATTACTTTGAATGTAAATAAACTAAATGCTCCAAATAGGGTAATAGAATGGATAACAAAGCAAAAACCATCTACATGCTGCCTAAAAAATGTCTCATTTCAGACCTAAAGACTCAAGCAAGTTGACAGTGAAGAGAAAGCATAGCCTTTATCATGTAAATTGAAATGAAATAAAAGCCGGTGTAGCAAAGCTTATACAAACAAAATAGACTTTAAAACAAAGACTGTAGAAAGGAGAAGTTAAGATAGCAGAGGAGTAGGGGGACCCTAAGCTTATCTCATCCTTCGAACACAGCTAGATAAACATCAAACACCAAAGAAATCAACCTGAGGACTGAGAGAACTACACATCTACTGGTAGAAAAACAGCCACCTTGTGGAAGGCAGGAGCTGTGGTGAGTTGATTTGGGGGAGAAAAAGAGCTGTGGGCCCTGAGGAGGGGTTGGAGCCCTGATCATGGAGAGAGGAGCAAGACAGAAAGACAGAGAAAGAGCAAAAGCGTGTGCAGGGGACTGAACAAGAAATACTCTTCCCCAAACCATTGACTGGGAAAAGGGAAGGAGCCAACTACTGCAAGTTTTTATGAGTAGCAGGGCTCAATGTCTGAAGTTTTATAAGTCCATGGCATCATCAGGGTCATGACTGGTGGGCTTAGCAGTGCTCTGGGGGTCAAGGAGGGCAGAGACCCAAGAGTGGGAAGCTTGATCTGAGGATCACCTGGGTCACACAGGGAGAAACAGTTCTCCTTTATGAAGTGCATATGGCCACTCTGGGTACAAAAGAATTGGTGGGAGCCAACGTGCTGCCCTGTTCACTGGCAAAGGAATAGAAACACTGACTGAGAGCAGCAAACACTGGCGCTGGCTTTTTGCTGCACTGTACCATAAACTCCAAACTGCTGCACAGTCATACAACCACTTTTCTGGGACAAATTGGCACTGGCCACAGTGTGATGGTCCCTAAAATTTGGAGTTCTGAAATTGAGCCACATTCCTCAGATAAAACACACGAGTACTGTGCCCCCTGGCAGGCTTGGACAGCTTAGACACAGAGAGGGTGAAGGCAGGGATCTGACACAAGCCAGGGACACAGAGGGGTGATTATTTGCTCTTCTGTGAGGGCTTCCTGAATACTGGTGCATGGGAACTCCCCACTGGAGGGATGAGAGAGCCAGGCAATGCCATTCACCAACCCCCTCACCCCCTATTCATCAGCACTGACCAACTACAGTGAGCAACACAGCACCACCCAGTGGAGGCCAGAGTGGCTTACACCAAGCCCCGCCCCTCTGTGCCCTACAGGTGCATCTCCACTAGGGCAAGTCCACCTGAGAATCAGCCCTGAAGACTCCTCCCCCAGAAGACCAGCACAAACCCCTCACATGTATAAAGTCTACTGACCACAGAGTGTTGCAAAGCTTCAGCTCTAGGGGGAATAGGATCTACCTTCTTTTTTTCCCTTTCCTTTTTTTTTTTTTTTTTGGATCTAGCTTCTTTTAACAAGCAGACCAAAACACACCTAGTTAACACTTACCACACTGTAGACAAATCCAAACACCCCCTCCCCACCTGCAGGCAAGGAGAAACTCTGCAGAGGACTGACCTGATGGAAGGGACAACCAAAACACAATAGCAGAGGGTACACTCTAAAACACCTCCTGAAGCACCAGGCTCAAGGCAGTACAGGACCTCCTATTAATATAGCCATTACTCTCAAGAGCAGGAATATAATAGGCTTTCTTAACAATCACATAAAAACAGCAACCTAGACAAAATGACAAGATGTACGAATTCACCCCAAAAGAAAGAACAGGAAGACATAATGGCCAGGGATTTAATCAATACAGATGTAAGTAAGATGCCTGCCCCAGAATTTAAAACAACCATTAAAAACTGGGCTTGAGAAAAGCTTAGAAGATACTAGAGAATCCCTTACAGCAGAGATGAAAGAACTAAAAACTAGTCAGGCCGAAATAAAAAATGCTATAACCAAGATGAAAAACCAAATGGTTACAATGACAACAAAGCAGAGGAATGAATCAGTGATATAGAAGATAAAATTATGGAAAATAATAAAGCTGAAAACAAGAGGGAAAGAAAAGTATTGGATCATAAATGTAGACCTAGGGAATGCAACAACTCCTTAAAACATAATAACATTTGTATCAGAGGGGTCCCAGAAGAAGAAGAGAGAAAAAAAGGGACAGAAGGTTTATTTGAGCAAATTATAGCTGAAAACTTTGCTGATCTCGGGGAAAGAAAAAGGCATCAAGAAGCACAGAGAATTCCCATTAAAATCAACAAAAGCCTGTCATCACCAAGACATATCATAGTCAAATTCACAAAATACACAGAAAAGGAAAGAATCCTGAAATCAGTAAGGGAAAGTCCTTAAACTACAAGGGAATACAGATCAGGTTCACAGCAGATCTGTCCACAGAAACTTGGCAGGTCAGAAGGAAGTGGCATGATATAGTCAATGTGCAGACTGGGAAAATATGCAGCCACTGAATACTTTATCTAGCCAGTCTGTCATTCAGAATAGAAGGAGAGATAAAGAGTTTCCCAGACAAAAACTAAAAGTGTTTGTGACCATGAAACTAGCACTGAAAGAAATATTAAAGGGGACTCTTTGGGGAAATAAAAGATCACCAAAAACAGAGAACATCACAAGAAACACCATCTATACAGGTAACACAATGGCACTAAATTCATATCTATCAATAATCACTCTTAATGTAAATAGATTAAATGCTCCAATCAAAAGACACAGGATTTCAGAGTAGATTAAAAAAACAAGACTCATCTATATGCTGCCTACAAGAGACTAATTTTAGACCAAAAGACACCTGTAGATTGAATAGAGAGAAATTTCCTCAATCTGATAAAGAATATATATATAAAAAAACCCCACAGCTAACATTATATTTAATGATGAGAAACTAGAAACTTTTCCACTAAGATCAGGAATAAGGCAAAGAAATCCCTACTCACCATTACTTTTCAGCACTATCCTGGAAGTATTAGCTAATGCAGTATGATGAGAAAAGGAAATAAAAAGAATACAGACTGGGAAGAAAGAAATAAAAATGTCTTTGTTTTACATTATTGTCTATGTAGAAAATCCAAATTAATCCACAAAAAAGTTTCTGGAACTAATAAATGATTATGGTAAGGTTGGAAGATAAAAGGTTCATATACATAATTCAATAGCTTTCCTATATACCAGCAAATATCAAGTGAAATTTGAAACTAAAAATACAATACCATGTACCTTTGAACCCTCAAAAATGAAATAAGTCATAAGATTTAAAAAGTAAAAAACAAACAAAAAAATTCTGATGAAAGGAATCAAAGACAAAATAAATTAACGGAGAGATATTCCATGTTCATGGATAAGAAGACTTAACATTGTCACAATGTCAGTTCTTCCCAAATTGATCTACAGATTCAATGCAATCACAATTAAAGTTCCAAGTTATTTTGTGGATATTAACACACTAATTCTAAAGTTTATGTGGAGAGGCAAAACATCCAGAAGAACCAACATAATAGTGAAGGACAAAAACAAAGTCAAAAGACTGAAACTACCTGACTTCAACTTACCATATATCTACAGTAATCAAGACCATGTGGTACTGGTGAAAGAATAGAGAAATAGATCAAGAGAACAGAAGAGAGAATGGATCACGTAAATATAATCAAATGGTCTCTGGCAAAGAAGCAAAGGCAATATAGTGAAGCAAAGATAGTGTCTTCAACAAATGGTGCTGGGACAGCTGAACATCCACGTGCAAAAAATATATATAATCTGGACACAGATACTACACCCTTCACAAATTAACTCAAGATGGACCATAGACCTAATGTAAAACTCAAAACTATAAAACACCTAGAAGATAACATAGGAGAAAATCTAGACAACTTTGATTTTTTTTAAAGGTTATTTTTGAGAGAGACAGAGAGAGAGAGAGAGAGAGAATGGGCAGGGAGGGGCAGAGAGAGAGAGGGAGACACAGAATCTGAAGCAGGCTCCAGGCTCTGAGGTGTCAGCACAGAGTCTGATGCAGGGCCCAACCCACAGACCACGAGATCATGACCTGAGCTGAAGTCAGACGCTTAACTGACTGAGCCACCCAGGTGCCCCTAGACAACTTTGGATTTAGTGATGACTTTTTATTTTTTTAATTTTTTTTATTTTTTATTTATTTATTTTTAAATTTTTTTTTAACGTTTATTTATTTTTGAGACAGAGAGAGACAGCGCATGAACGGGGGAGGGTCAGAGAGAGGGAGACACAGAGTCTGAAACAGGCTCCAGGCTCTGAGCTGTCAGCACAGAGCCCGACGCGGGGCTCGAACTCACAGAGCGCGAGATCCTGACCTGAGCCGAAGTCGGCCGCTTAACCGACTGAGCCACCCAGGCGCCCCCCGGTGATGACTTTTTAAACATAACACCAAAGCACAATCCATGAAAGGAAGAATTAATAAATTGGACTTCATTAAAATTAAAAATTGCTGCTCTATAAAAAATACTTTTGAGAGAATGAAAAGAGAAACTACAGATTTAGAGTAAATATTTATAAAAGATAAACCTGATCAAGAACTATTATCCAAAATCTATAAAGAACTCTTAAAACTCAATGGGATAACAACAACAACAGATTAAAAATAGACCAATGACCTTAACAGACATCTCTCCAAAGAAAATATATAAATTGCAAATAAGCATATGAAAAAATGCTCCACATTATATGTCATCAAGAAATGCAAATTGCAACAATAAGATACCACTATACACCTACTAGAATGGCCAAAATCTGGAACACTGACAAAAACAAGGGCTGAAAAGGCTGTGGAACAATAGGAACTCTCATTTATTCTGGTGGGAATACAAAATGTGGATCTACTTTGACCAATTGTTTGGTGGTTTTTAACAAACAACATAGTCTTAATCACACAGCGTAGTAATTGTACTACTTGGTATTTACCCAAAGGAGTTGGAAACTTACATCCACACAAAACCTGGTACCTAGATGTTTATAGTAACATTATTCATAATTACCAAAACTTAGAAGCAACTAAGATGTTCTTCAGTAGGTGAATAGGTAAATAAACTATGATACATCCAAACAATGAAATACGAACATTTTTGTTCAGCACTAAAAAGAAATGAGTTATCAAGCTATGAAAAGTCACAGAGGAAAGTTAAATGCATATTACTAAGTGAAAGGCCAATATGAAAAGACTATATTGCATGATTGTAAGAATATTCTGGAAAGGGCAAAATTATGGAGATAGTAAAAAAGACCAGTGGTTGCTGCAGGTTGGGGGAGGGATGAATAGGTGGATTACTGAGGATTTTAGGGCAGTGAAACTACTCTGTATGATACTACAGTGGTAACTACTCTGCATGATACTACAGTGGTAAATACACATCATTATACATCTGTCCACAGATTATACACCAAGAGTGAACCCTAATGTAAACTATGGACTTTGGGTGGTAATGATGTAGGTTCCTCAGTTGTAACAAATGTACTACTTTGGGTGGAGGGATGTTGATAATGTAGGAAGGACAAGGGGTATACCTTTCTCTCATATTTGCTTTAAACCTAAAACTGCTCTAAAAATAGTCAGATAATTAAGACTGATATCATTAGAACATTGAATACATTGGTCCACAACACATGTTTTATTTTTCATTTTTCATTTAATTTATTTTTATTTATTTTAATCTAATTAAATAAGTTGGTGCCTAAAAATTAATATGTCACACTGCAAGTAAAACTGGTATGAAGCTTACCAGAGCTGCTGTTAATGTAGAAGCTTAGTATTGCTTTGTTTTAGCAAGGTGATATGGAAAATAGAAATGCATTTAATTGACATTTATTGAGAACCAACTATGTGCCAGGCACTCTACTAAGCCTTGGAAATACAGCTGTGAATAAGGAAGGAAGACATAGTTCCTGTTCTCATGGATCATAAATAGTATATATTCAACACATCTGTTTTCCCATTTTTTTAGAATAAAGAGTTGGACAAATGATGGAATGAGGATTTAACACTAAGTCGTACAGTCCTGCACCGCAGTTTTCTAATTAAAGTATAAATGAACAACCTTAAGGAACTAAATTAGCAGTGTGAACATAAAACAATGACAATTTGAGGGGCACCTGGGTGGGTTAGTCGATTAAGTGTCTGAGTTTGGCTCAAGTCACGATCTTGTGGTTTGTGGGTTCAAGCCCAGCGTCAGGCTCTGTGCTGACAACTCAGAGCCTGGAGCCTGCTTCAGATTCTGTGTCTCCCTCTCTCTCTGCCCCTCCCCCGTTCATGCTCTGTCTCTCTCTGTCTCAAAAATAAAATAAACATTAAAAAAAAATTAAACAAAAAGAATAAATAAACATTAAAGAAATTTTAATGACAATTTGACTCAAATTTTAAGCAAACTATGAGACAGAATAATGCCATATGATAGTTCTAATAATTAATGCCCTTGATGCTCATTAGGGTTTCTTCATTTTCCTTTTCCCCCTACTGTTACCTCCCCTGATTAAAAAAGAAAAGTAAAACAAAAAGAAAACTTTTCCAACAAATAACTAGTAGTCAACATCTTAATTATTGGCTTTTATAAACTCAGTGATGTGGGATTATAAACCTTAGGCCCTATAGCCCTCAGCAGTTACTAGTTTACATCACTAAAGACTCACTATTGCGTCAGCCATTGTCCTCCAAGTTATTCAGAGCCAGGCCAATGCGAAAGAACCTGCCCTACTTTCAGCTCTGATTTACTTTTTCTGCAGCAGAATCATTATAGCTCACAAAACATTTTCCTGCAACCCATTAAAACCCCAAAAATATAGGTTCATGCATGGGATGCTCCTACCTGCTGTTACTCTCAGCACAGGAGAGGACATGATGCCAGTAGTGGAATCTCAAGCAGTAGATTTCTGGAGAGCAGGTCTAATATAATTCCATATTTACCACTCTTCCCTCAGAATTGAAAATGCCTGGGTTCCTGGGGGAAGACGCTGTTACTCAGAGCTTCTAAACCCAGATCTTCAAAACCCAGATCAGGGTCAACAGATGTAGACTACAGCATTCCCCAAACAAAAAGAATACTAAGCCCTAAATTCAAACATTGTACTGTGCTCATATTTATTATCACTTCATTTAAAGTGGAACACAACTTTACACCTTTGAGCTTTCTCCCAACTCTGCTTCTGTATTCTTACATAGTTTGTATTATCTACTTCTTCAACCAGAGTCTCTCCCCATGCCTGGCCCCCTAACCATTAATCTATGTAATTAGTAGATATGCCTTTGCCTTCCACTCCCACAAATGCTCCCAATTTACATGGTATTGCAATCCCAAGAGCAAATGTTAGCACCCTGAGATACTGGGCCACAGAGAAGTTTCACTGGGGAAAAAAAATGCTTCTGATTGTCTGTACTCCTGGAAAATGAGCCAGCAGTTAGATTCACCTAGCACATGTGCTCAACTGCTTGATGGACAGATCAACCTTGCACACTGATTGGCTCATGGGAATACTTAAGTGTCTGGGCAGTTTTATGTCTGCTTTGGTAGAATGGTTGTTGGATTCAGTCTCAGGACAACACATTTATTATGAAATGAAAGAATTTGTCACACTAGTAAGTTTGTAAAACTAGGATAGATTTGCCTAAACTCTTATTCATTTTTATTATAGTAATCTACACTCATATTTAAAAATAATAATATCAATTATTATTAAAGTCTGATAAGTGATTCTATAACTTGTTCACACAGAAAAGTAAACCCTCATGAAACTTAAAGCCTAATCCAATAGTCGTTTCAAGTCAACTAGGTGAGTTGAGGTTGACAGTTTTCTATGACTCTTGAAATGAATATATCAAGAAATTTACATATCATTCTCTGGGTTTCATTATTGTAATTTTGGACATAGAAATCAAACAATCTCGTTACCAAAATAAAGGCCATCTAGAAGATCCAGAATATGCCGATCTCAATTTTTTGTTTTTAGATTTTTACCTAAAATAAAACATTAAAAACCCTTCCGAGATATCTGGGCTCATGGTGAATATATGTATAGACCTTGGAAGCTCTGAAAACCTTGTCATAGTTTGTTTCTGCACAAACAATCAAGAGCTCCATCTGTCCCTCCCAGGATTTAGAGATTCCCAATCTTGGTTGGATGGTTATGCTTACAAATCTGTTGCAATTACCAGCTATAAACTTTACTGAAAGGGCTTCCTTCTTGCAAAATGTTTTGACATTTAGAAGATTACATAAAATAACTGTCCCTTCTTTCTGATATTTAGCAATCCTACTCTCACCATCTATGTTACATCATAATTATAATAAAAATCAGAATAAAAATATAATAAAATCCAGTTAAAAATTAGCACCACATAAATCAAAATCCCAGCAAGGTTTTAAAAATGGAAATTAACAATGTGATCATAAAATTTGTATGAGATGCAAAGGATCAAAACATTCTTGAAGAAGAAGAACTAAATAAGAAAAACTACTATACAGATACCAAAACTTAATTCAAAGCTGTAAGAATTAAGGAAGTAACAGTGAAATAAGAACAAAAAAAGAATAGAAAATAAGAATAGACCAATAGAAAAGATGAGCCCCAAAACAGACCCACACATAAAAAGATGTCATCTATGGCAAAAGCAGGGCTGAAAATTAGCGATAAAAATTAGTGATGATGCTAGATCATTTATACAGCCATATATAAAAGGCAAATCTTGAAATCAATTTTATAACATCTACAAAAATCAATTCCTGCAATAATTAGCTTTAAATATGAATGATAAAAAATAAATCTTTCATAAGATAAATTATTTTTATGACCTTGAGGTAGGAAATGATTTCTTAAACAGATTACAAAAAACAATAGCTACAAATCAAGGATTTGTTTATCAAAGACACCACTGTGAGGACGAAATGGCAAGTAACAATGGGAGTAAATATATGCAACAAGTGTACCCGACAAAGGGCTCACATTTAGAATATGTAAAAACCTCCTGCAATTTAATCAGAAAAGTCAAATGATCTGACAGAGAAATGAATGGAAGGTCTGAACAGGTAATTTACAAAAGAAGATACCCAAATAGTATTTACTTTCATTAATAAATATATAAGTGCAGGGCACCTAGATAGCTCAGTCGATTAAGTGTCCAACGTCGGCTCAGGTCATGATCTCACAGTTTGTGAGTTGGAGTCCCACATCAGACTCTCTGCTGCCTGCACAGAGCCCGCTTTGGATCTTCTGTCTCCTTATCTCTCTGACTCTCTCTCTCTCTCTCTCTCTCTCTCTCTCTCAAAAGTAAAGTTTAAAAAATGAATAAATATATCAACGCAAATGAAAATCAAAATGAGGTACCACTATATATCCACCAGACTAGCTAAAACTGAAAAGACTGACAACACAGTGTTCACTCTAAGCTCACCTCGACCCACAGATACCACTAGATAACATCACATTGGTGTAAATAACCCAGAAAATGACCCAAAGACTGGCAGAATAAACTCCACTAAACTGAATGTGGAGAAGAGGCCACATGGAAGAGAGTAGGAAGGGCAGTGACATGGTTCCTAAACAGTCCCTTGGGACTGTCCACAGCAGAAAAGGATGTCATGCAAGGAGAGGGGAAACACTGGGGGAGTCTGCAAGGGTAAGACAAATCACCATAACATTTGGCTTTGAAAACCAGAGAGGCCAAATTTCATTAGTACTTATAACCACTGGGACTTAAAGCCTGTAATTTCAAAAATCAGTGAGTTTGGCTCTGGGAGACCCAGGAGGACCATAGGAAACTGAGTCCCTGCCCCTCTCCCTTAAAGAGATAGAACAACAAACAGCTCCATGAGCTACAACATTGAAACAACAGTTTGAAAATTGTGTGGGACATAAGGAAGGAAGAGCTGTTTACCCATCTCAGAGCATGTCCTAAAGGGACAAGATCATTGGTGGAATCCTCTAAAAAGAAAGGAGATGGCAGGTGCCACTTCATTCCCCCCATGCCCCAGCATAAACACACAGCCACCTCACAACCTAACTTACTAACAGTGTGCCCTGCCTCCTCCAGCCAGGTCTGCCTCTGCCCCAGGACTGCAGATCCCCTCCCCTAGAAGACATGTGTGAAAACGTTGCAAAGAGCAGGCATCCTGTCCCCTGTGCACATTGTAGATCCATCATCTATGCTCTTGGCCAGAACCCAACCAAAGTGGTACCACAAACCTGGCAATGTGTAAGCAGCCGTGACAAGGGCCAGCACTACTCCAAAGTGACTCCTGCCCAGAGGAAAGGGAAAGATAACTGCATACAACAGTAAGACTGCCCACCCCAGGAGTGGGCTGGTGGTAGACAGCTGGTCTGAATGCAGCATCCACCCACCAATGAAAGCTTCTCAGGGGAAAAGACCCTGCATTTTGGTGCTACCACATCTCTGGCAAATAACTGGGCTGACTCAACTCCAGCCCAAGGTAACCCTGACTAACCCACTAAGACCACAGGGACCAAACCCTGCCCACAACAGGCAGGAGAACCATTACAGACTAGACTAAAAGAAAAAGTGACTCATGCACAATATCAGGGTGCATGCAACACACATAACAGACATTCCTAAAATGCCAGGTTCGATTAAGCAGGTAACATTGCACTTCAGGGCACCATAGGACCTCTTCTTCATAAGGCCACTACTTTCAAGGAGACATGGATGACTTTCTTAACACAGAAACAGACACAGAGAGTTAGACAAAATGAAAAGATGGAAAAATATGTATCAAATGAAAAGAACAAATGAAAATGAAAATCACAACAAGAAAGGTAAATGAAATGGAGATAAGTAATATGGCTGATACAGAATTTAAAGTAATGGTCATAAAGATACTCACTGGACTTGAGAAAAGAACGCAGGCCATCAGTGAGACCCTCAACAAAGAGATAAAAAGAACCAATCAGAGATGAAGAGCACAATAAATGGAGTTCAAAATACACTAGATGGGATAAATACAAGACTAGAGGAAGCAGAAGAATGAATTAGTGACCTGAGGACAGAGTGATGGAAAGTAATCAAGCTGAGTGGGTGAAGAAAAAAAATTATGCAAAATGAGAATAGACTTAAGGAACTTAACGACACTATCAAGCATAATATCATTTGCATTATAAGGATCCCAAAAGGAGGAGAGGAAAAGGGGCAGTAAATTTATTTGAAGAAATAATAGCTGAAAACTTCCTGAATCTGGGGAAGGAAATTGAAATCCAAGTCAAGAAGATCCCCCAACAAAATCAACCCAAGGAGGTCCACACCAAGATATACAATAATTAAAATGGCAAAAAAGGTAGTAGTAAAGAGAGAATTTTAAAACCAGCAAAGAAAAGAAAACATTTCCATACAAGGGAAACCTCATAAGGCGGTCAGCCTGATTTTTCAGCAGAAAATTTGCAGGCCAAAAATGAGTGGCATGATATAATCAAAGTGCTGAAAGAAAAAAACTGCAACTAAAAATACCGTATTCAGCTAAGCTATCATTTAGAATAGAAGGAGAGATAAAGAATTTCCCAAACAAAAACTAAATGAGTTAATGACATGAAACCATCTCTACAAGAAATGTTAAAGGTGACCCGTCCAGTGGAAAGGAAAGATCATAAGTAAGAGTAGGAAAAGTAGGAAACACAAAAGCAGTAAAAGTAAGTATATTTGTAAAAATCAAAGAACTCACAAAATAAAAGAATGTAAAGTATGATACCATACACCCAAAACGTGATGGGGAGATAAGGAACAAAGGGGTTCAAACTTAAGCAACCATCAACTTAATATAGACTGCTATATGCAGATGTTGTACACAAACCTACTGGAAACCACTGATCAGAAACCAGTAATAGATAAGCAAAAAGTAAGGAGAAAATAACCCAAGTAAATCACCAAAGACAGCCAAGTTACTGTGAAAGAAGAGAGCAAGAAAAGAACAAAGAAGAACTGTAAAAACAATTATAAAACAAGTAATAAAATGGCCATAAGTACATACCTATCAATAATTACTTTGGGGGCACCTGGGTGGTTCAGTCAGTTAAGTGTCTGACTCTTGTTTTTGGCTCAGGTTTTGATCTTACGGTTCATGAATTCGAACCCCACATTCAGCTCCACACTGGCAGTGTAGAGCCTGCTTGGGATTCTCTCTCTCTCCTTCTCTCTCTGCCCCTCACCCACTCTCTCATTCTTTCAAAATAAATAAGTAAACTTAAAAAAATAATTACTTTGAATGTAAATAACTAAATGCTCCAATCAAAAGACATAGGTGTGATGGAATGGATAACAAACCAAAAACCGTCTATATTCTGCCTACAAGAGACTCATTTCATACCTAAAGGTACACACAGATTGAGAGTGAAGGGATGGACAAATATTTATCACACAAATAAATGTGAAAAGAAAACCAGGGTAGAAAGTCATACTGGACAAAATAGACATGGGGTGCCTGCGTGGCTTAGTTGGTTAAGTGTCTGACTATTCATTTCAGTCAGCTCAGGTCATGATCTCACAGTTTGGAGACTGAGCCCTGAATCAGACTCTGAGCTCCTTTCTTCTTGGAGGATTCCACCAATGATCTTGTCTCCTTAGGACATACTCTGAGATGAGTAAACTACTCTCCCTTCCTTATGGCCCCCACATTTTTCAAGCTGTTGATACAATGCTGTATCTCATGGAGCTGTTTGCTGTATTGTCTCTTTAAGGCAGGGTGTGTGTGTGGGGGGGGGGGACTCAGTTTCCTATGGTCCTCCTGGCTCTCCCAGAGCCATGCTCACTGATTTTTAAAATTCCAGGCTTTAAGTCCCACTGGTTATAAATACTAATGAATTTGGTCCCTCTGGTTTTCAAAGCCAAATTTACGGTGATTCATCCTACCCTCACAGGCTTCCCCAGTGTGAGAGTCTGTTTCTCTCCCCTCTCCTTGCTATGGCATCCCTTCCTACTCACTTGTGTACTCACTCCCTCTCTCAAAATAAATAAATAAGCATTTAAAAAATAGGTGTGAAAGCAAAGACTGTAACAAGAGATAAATTAGGGCACTATATAATAATAAAGAGGAAAATCCAACAAGAAGATATAGTGAATGTATATATTTATGCACTGAACACAGGAACACTCAAAAACATAAAACAGTTAATAACAAACATAAAGGTAGTAATCGATAGTAAAAGAATAACAGCAGGAGACTTTATCACTCCACTTACATCAATGAACAGGTCATCCAAACAGAAAATCAATAAGGAAATGGTGGCTTTGAATCACACATTGGACTAGATCAGTTTAACAGATACATTCAGAATATTCCATCCTAAAGCGGCAGAATACACATTCTTTTCAAGTGCACATGCAACATTCTCCAGAATAGTCACATATTAGGCCACAAGACAAGTTTCAACAAATTCATAAAGATCATGCATATTTTCTGACCATAATGCTATGAAACTAGAAATCAACCACAAGAAAAAAATCTGGAAAGAACACAAATACATTTAGGTTAAATAACATGCTACTAAACAATGAATGGGTTAACCAAGAATCAAAGAGGAAGTAAAAGTACATAGAGACAAGTGAAAACAACAGCACAATGGTCCAAATTCTTTGGGATGCAGCAAAAGCCATTCTGAGAGGGAAGTTCATACAAATACAGGCATACCTCAAGAAGTGAGAAAAATCTCAAATAAACTGCTAAGTCTTATACCTTAAGGATCTAGAAAAAGAAGAACAAACAAAACCAAAAGCCAGTAGAAGAAAGGAAATTGTAAAGATTAGAGCAGAAATAAATAAAATAGAAACTGAAACAAACAATAGAACAGATCAATGAAACCAGGACCTGATTCTTTGAAAAGATCAACATAATTGATAAACCTTTAGCCAGACTCATAAAAAAGCAAGAGAGACAGACAGAGACAGAGACAGAGGTAGAGAGAGAGAGATATCTCAAATTAAGAAATTCAGAAATAAAAGAGGAAAAATGCAACCGACACCATAGAAACACAACAGATTATGAGAATATTATGAAAAATTACATACCAACACATTGGAAACCTAGTAGAAATGGATAAATTCTTAGAAACATACAACCTCCCAGACTGGATCAGGAAGAAATAGAAAATTGGAACAGACTGATTTCCAGCAATGAAACAGTAATCAAAAAAACAACCAACAAACAAAAGTCCAGGACCAGAGGGATTCACAGGTGAAGTCTACCAAACATTTCAATACTCACACATCAAACAACGTGATACAGCCCATCAAGTGAAAGGACATAAACCATATGATCAATTTAATAGATACAGAAAAATCATTTGAAAAAGTACAACATTCACTCATTATAAAAACCCTCAACAAGATAGGTTTAGAGGGAAAACACCTCAGTAAAGGCCATATATGAAAAAAACACAGCTAACATCATACTCAGCAGTGAAAACCAGAAAGCTTTTCCTCTAAGGTCAGGAATAAGACAAGGATGTCCACTCTCACCATTTTTCTTCAACATAGTACTGAAAGTCCTAGCCATAACAATCACACAATAAAAAGAAATGAGGCATCCAAATCGGTAAGGAAGAAGTAAAACTTCCACCATCTGCATATGACATGATACTATACCTATCAAACCCTAAAGATTTCACCAAATAACTATTAGAACTGATAAATGAATTCAGTACGTTTCAGGATACAAATTCAATATACAGAAATACATTGCATTTCTATATGCTAGTAATGAAGCAGAAGAAAGAGAAATTAAGAAAATGATTTTATTTACAACTGCATCAAAAATAATAAAATACCAAGGAATAAACTTAAGCAAGGAGTTCAAAGACCTGCACTCTGAGAACTATAAAACACTGATGAAAGAAATTGAAGAGAACACAAACAAATGGAAAGTCATTCCATGCTCACATATTGGAAGAACAAATATTATTAAAATTTCCATACTATCCAAAGCAATCTACTTGTTTAATAAAATTCCTATCAAAATACCACAGCATTTTTCACAGAACTAGAACAAACAACCCTAAAATTTGTTTGGACCCACTATAGACCACAAATTGCCAAAGCAATCATGAGAAAGTAAAACAAAACTGGAGTTACCACAATTCCAGATTGCAAGCTATATTACAAAGCTGTAGTCATCAAAACAGTGTGGTGCTGGCACAAAAACAAACATATAGATCAACAGAACAGAATGGAAAGCCCAGAAATAAACCCATGATCATATGCTAAATTAATCTATGATAAAGGAGGCAATAATATGCAATGGGAAAAAGTCTTTTCAACAAATAATGTTGGGAAAACTGGACAGCTACATGCAAAAGAATGAAACTGGACCACACTCTTCCATGATACACACAAAGAACCTCAAAGTGGAGTAGAGAGATAAATATGAGACCTGAAAGCATAAAAATGCTACAAGAGAGTACAGGCAATAATTTCTCTGACATTGGCCGTGGCAACTTTTTATCTAGGTATGTCTCCTGATGCAAGGAAAGCAAAAGCAAAAATAAACCACTGGGACTTCATCAAAATAAAAAGCTTCTGCTCAGCAAAGGAAACAATCAAAACTAAAAGACAACCTACTGAATGGGAAAAGATATTTGCAAATGACATACTTGATAAAGGCTTAGTATTCAAAATATATAAAGAACTATACAACTAAACACTGAAAACAAATAAATAATCCAGTTAAAAGTGGGCAGAGGATAGGAACAAAGAAGATATCCAGATGGTCAACAGACACATGAAAAGATGCTCAACATCACTCATCATCAGGAAAATGCAAATCAAAATCACAGTAGGATATCACCTCACATCTTTCAGAATGTCTAACATCAAAAACATAAGAAACAACACGTATTGGCAAGGATGTGGAGAGAAAAGTACCCTCATGTATTGTTGGTAGAAATGTGAACTGGTGTAACCACTGTGGAAGACACTATGAAGGTTCCTTAAAAAATTAAAAATAGAACTACCATTTGATCCAGTAATTTCACTACCAGATATTTATCCAAAGAATATGAAAACCCTGATTTGAAAGGATATATGCACTCCTATGTTTATTGGAGCATTATTTACAATAGCAAAATTATGGAAGCAACACAACTGTTCATCAATAGATGAATGGATATATATACAATGGAATATCATTCAGCCATAAAAAAGAATGAAATCTTGCCACTTGCAACAACATGGATGGAACTAGAGAGTATAATGCTAAGTGAAATAAGTCAGTGAGAGAAAGACAAATACCATATGATTTCACTGATATGTGGAATTTAAGAAATAAAAGAATAAAGGGGAAAAAGTGAAACAAAAAAAAAATAGACTCTTCAGAACAAATAGATGGATACCACAGGGAAGGTGGCTGGGAGGATGAATGAAATAGGTGATGGAGATTAAGAGTACACTTACCTTGAAAACCACTGAGTAATATATGGAATTGTCGAATCACTATATTACACAACTGAAACTAATATAACACTATATGTCAACTACAATGGAATTAAGACTTTTAAAGAATTATATCTTAGTTGTCAGTTATTCTGTTCTTTTGGTAATGGAAACCCATGCATATGTACACCAAAAGACATGTACAAGAATGTGTGTGGTCTCCTTCTATGTCTTAGAGAAAAAAATATCTTGAAAACTAAATGAGACTTCTGTTTTCCAACTTGGAAGTCATCACTTCCATTCTCCCAAGAAGAATACAGCTGAACCCAGTAAAATCCAATAACTTTTCTTAGACTTGCCAAAATGTTGAGTCACAAGGCAGACCACGCCTCCCAAGTTGGAGGCACAGGGGAACACAGAGTATCATAACTTACCAGGAGCAGAAGCCCCAGAGAAACTGGCTGGTGGAGTCAGTACCATAGTAGGAAAAGTTAAACTATAATCAACAAATTCCTGGAGCATCAATATGCACAAAGCTTGACAGTTAAAAAATAGGGGTGGGCAGTCTTAGGGGGGCTCACACTTCCATGAGTTATCTCTAAGGCCTCCATCAAGACCTCTGAGTGAAGATTAGAGAAAAACTGACTCCTGTTTCCTTCAGGGAGGAGAAAGTAACTATTTTGAAATATGTTCAGAGCATTCTTAACAAAAGCCTGCCCTCAAGAGAAATCATTTCATCAGAGCCTAACCACTTTGGGTTTTACCAGAGCCTAACAGTCCTGGGAGAAGATAATCACTCAACTCCAACTTCCTCCAGCCTTCCAGTCTCACCTAAGCAGAGATGGGACATAGCTGAGAAGCACTTTTGAAGATCAAAGCCCAGGGGCATGGACTCACTAAAAGATTGAGACCTAATCATGACACTATAAAACATTTTTCCTTACCCCACTCCTTACCACCACATCAATAAAACTTCTACACAGGAGACTACAAAGGGAAGAACCGTAAGCCTCAGTCTTAATTTAAGAAATTTCAAGGAAAACACAAAGACAGTGAGGGATAAAAAATATGACAACAGATGAAATTTGGCCTTTAACACTTGCAGCTGCAGCAAATAGCAAACACAGCTCATCCCTACCCAGATAAACATAAAACCTCCTGCTAATGGCTTTCAACAAAAATTTACAAGGCATACTAAACAAACAAACAAACAAACCACCCCCCCCCCAAACACACACACACACACACACAGCCTCAAGAGACAGAGCCATCAGAACTAGATTCAGATATGGCAGAGATTTTGGAATTAACAAACTGGGAATTTAAAATAGCTATAATTAAGATAATAAGGGCTTAATGGGAAAGGGGGACAACATGCAGATACAAATAAGTAATGTCAGCAGAAAAACAGGCACTCCAAAAAAGAATACAAAGGAAATAGCAGAAATCAAAAAACACTGTGATAAAAATGCAGTATAACTTTGATGGGCTCATCATTACACTAGACATAGCCAAGGAAAGAACCAGTGAACTCAAAGATATATCAATAGAAATTTTCCAAACTGAAAAGCAAAGAGAAAAAATAATGAAAGAAACAGAACAGAATATTCATGAATTGTGGGACAATTAAAAAAAAGTATAATGTATGCATAATGAGAACACCAAAAAGAGAGGAAAGAGAGAAAGAAGAATACTTGAAGAAATACTTAAAGAAATACTTGAAGAAATACTTGAAGCAATGGTTGAGAACTTCCCCAAACTAATGGCAGACACTGATCCACAGATCCAGGAAGCTTGGAGAACATTAAGTAGGCAAGTACTAAAAAAATCTACATCTAGGCATATTATATTCAAACTTCAGAAAATCAAAGGCAAAATCTTGAAAGAAGCTGGGGGTGAGGAGGAATACCTACATACAAAGGAACAAGGATAAGAATTGCATCAGACTTCTCTTCAGAAACCATGCAAGCAAGCATGAAACAAAACCGGCAAAATTATCCTTCAAAAGTAAAAAAGAAATAAAAGTTTTCTCAAATAAAACTTGAGGGAATTTGTTGCCAGTATTTCTGCCTGGAAAGAAATATTGAAAAAAGTTCTTCAGAGAGGTGGAAAATGATATAGTTCAGAAACTTCCTTCTACATCAAAGAGAGTATTAGACAAGGAATAAATGAAAAGCTTCTTGTTTCCTCCCTAAGGTAATGGCACCATGACCAGCACCTGGACCCTCTTAATACATGCTGAATAATTTGGACATGGAGCACCAGGGATCATTGACTAAAAGGAGAAAAAAATAGAAGACTTACTCCTTTCACCCATGCTGAAGATATTGTAATGGACATGGTAAGTTCTCTGATTCATGGAAGGGAAGAATGTACTCTAAAGAAACTAGGCAAAACTGTAAATAAAATATGAAAATATGATGAAAGTTTTTTTACCCTCAGCTTTATAGATGCAAATAATTTATTTTGTCTTATGCAGCAGAACATTTTGTTATTATATTATAATGCTAGTTAAATGGTGACATTATTTTGAGATCAATCACTGAGAATTTAAAGAAAAGGGAATTGAATATTTGCACCGTAGACATTATAAACTCTTTAAGAGCCAAAAATTATTACAGATTTTTAAACTGGAAATGAAAAAGCCGTAGATGGAGTGCCTGGGTGGCTCAGTCAGTTGAGCATCTGACTCTTGATTTTGGCTCAGGTCTCAATCTCACATGAGATGGACAGCACAGAGCTTGTTTGGGCTTCTCTTTCCCTCTCTCTCTGCCCCTCCCCTGTTCACACACTCTCTCTCTCTCAAAATAAATAAATAAACATTTCTTTAAAAAGGCCACAGAAACAACATCCTACAAGTTTTACTTTCGAATAAGGTAAATATTGATCACTATAACCCACATAAACAAAAAGCCCTTTGGGTCCTCTCCCTGACCCCTCTCCACCCCACCTCCTTTTAAAAGTAAAAGGTTATTGAGGAGGGCACCTGTTGGGATGAGCACTGAGTGTTGTATGGAAACCAATTTGACAATAAATTTCATAAGAAAAAGTTTATTGAAACCAAAAAAGCGAGAAAACCACAGAGGTTTATTATCAACTGTAATAGGTCCTTTTCTTGCTATTGTTATGGAATTCTAAGCAACTACCTAAATCCCTGACTGGACCTAGATTTTTGGTGTTTCTAGCTTTGAAAGATGGTTTTGGTGACCTGAGAGACTTGGACCATAGTTAGCTTTTTTTTTTTTTTTTTCTATTTTCTTATTTTCTCTACTTTCTCTGCCCCACGTCCTTCATTTCTTTCTTTCTTATTATTCAGTTTTTTCCTCCTTTTCTTACTTTATTTTTTTCTTATTTTTATTTCATTTCCCCTTTTTTCTATTTATCTTTCTTTCTTCTCTTTCTCATTTTAATTTTATCTCTACCTTTATATTTTTTTCTATATTTTTCCTTTTTCTTATTTTTTCTTATTTTTAATTTTTTCTTTATTTTGATGTTTCTCTATTTTCCTTTTTCTCATTTTTTCTTTCCTTTATGCTGTAATTTTTATTTTTCCCACTTTTTAATCTTTTTTCTCATTTTTCTTCTTAAATTTAGTTTGTTACTATTGTTAGTAATACATGCTAAAAGGCCTCTTGCCAATCTCTGCTTAAGAGAAGACCCATGTTTGGCAACTACTGTCTCCTCAAGACCACTGCCAAGATTACCCTTACCAAAGTGAAATTGGCTGGACACATTGTGGCTGGCTAAGTGGTGGCCGCCAAGATCACCAACAAAAGTCATCAGAACTCCTCCAGGCTCCAAGACTATCCCTTGAAGTTCAGATCAGCAAGTGCTGGACACCAACAGCTGTGGATGAGAGCTGTGCAACTAGCACATGCTGCTTTGTGTGTATGGCTTGACTGGTGAGTCTATAGGCTACATGCAGTAGAGAATGCAAATTGCTGCGTTCCCTCTAAGCTCAAATTAAGAAGGTATCCAGCACTCCAAGGCATTCAAAAGTATTGTATCCAAAAGAACTGCTAACCTTAAGTTTAAGGAATTACCAGGAGCCACTTGGGAGACAAAAGGCCAGCCAGCCATAGCTGCAAGTTCGTCCTTTACCACCACCTGGGTGAAACTTCAGAGACTGGACTATTTTTCCTAGGGTACTTTTCCTCTTTCCTGCTTTTCCCTTTTCTTCCATGTTTGTGGGGGAGATGGCTGTATAGAAATAAATGCAATAAAAATATTTAATAGGGAAGCATTTACTATCTTATTTTATGAGTTGCTTTTAAGTGATGGATTATAGGAGATGATTATTGATTTCATTGGTTTTCATTTGTATTTGTCTTAGAGAACATAGGCTATCACTTTTTTGAGCTGGTTTTATAGCAATAGTATTAATATCAACAAACAACAATACAATTTATGACTGGCCAAAGATTTCTATACCATTCCAATTATTTTTAGCCACAAATAGCCATTTACCAGACTGGAAATGAATGATGAGTGAAGTTGAGCAGCCTATTGAAAATCAGAGCTGGTGAGTGACTGAGCTTATATTGTGTGATTATGATCTCAACCTGTGCTATGTGGCCTCCTTTGACTCAGGTCTGGAGGCCTCTAGAGTCCTGTTTTGGTAGCCTTTTAAGGTTAGTTATATTGTGTCTCTCAAATGAATACTTGAAAGTCATATGAGAGATCAGACAGCTAATTGCCTTGTGTAGTAATTTTCAGTGCTCTTTGTGAACTAATTTGCCTGTAGTCCCCTAAGTTGTTCTCTGGACAAGCAGGACATAGTCCAAATTCTACTTTGAAAATGTGGAAGAAAACACAGCTGTCCAGAGTGCTGGAAATACTTACAGTGTATGCAACCCCACACCGTTCAGTCTTAAAGGCCCTTTGGCACACAACTGGGCCTCCCTGGTATTACGGCTTTAGCAGAAGCCTAATCCAGATCTAAATCAGAGGGTGGTGTCTATAAAAGTGTTCTCCTAGCTCTTCACCTACCTCATATCAAAATTTCTTTTGAGTTACTTAGCAAATGTAGAATAATGTAGGAAGACAAACATCTCTTATATATTCTCAAATTCATTTATTAAACTAGAAGATCTCCCTTTTCCTATCCCAATCTTTTTCTATTAATATACAAATTAATTTATCCAGGAAATTAATATTTTGACTCTTGTGCAGATATGAAGAGCTGGATATGTATATAATACGTACAAAAAAGTACTTCTGAAACAAATACGTTTATTGGCTAGTGGTACTAGAACTAGAAATATGAGTGAACTATAATACTTGTCCTCAAGGAGCTAACATATTAGTTGGGGATTTATTCCTAAGTATTTGTTGCATTGCTTCAAGTACCTAGCACCAAGCAAGTAATAAAAAAGGATCTATTTGCATTTATTTTTTGAATGATGGAAACAACTGTGAAGGAAAGGCACATAATGCTGCCTGGGAGGGACAGGGGTTTAGGTTGCTTGGCAAGTTAGCTATAAAGGAAAGAGGGTAGCAGGGTAGACCTTCAGAGATATGGCACTCAGAAAGACAGCGGAGTATACATTTTAGGGGTACATTTCAGCAGTGAACACAGGGCTGTGTATATGATGGAAACAGCACCCCTTTCACCCAGACAGGTAGAGCAGAAGAAATAAATGCTCGGCTGTTGGAGGCTAATAAAATCAGAAAGCACACTTCACCTCTTTACAGAGTTGACTAAAACATAGACACTTAATTAAGAAGCTTTCAAATGCACAAATTCAACTCTTTTCAGAAGATGTTCTACAGAATACAAGATGCTTTGTATATTAATAAATACCATTTAATAAATAGGTCCAAGGTCAAACTGGTTCAGAAAATGTAAATATCCATTGTGAATCTTAAGAAGGGATAAATCTGCAGTTTTCCAGAAGGTTTGGGTAGCCTTTCACCTGAGCATCTTGAGAAACCGGTTCTCAGAGTGCTTGCTGGGAAATGCCATGTCAGCACATGGATACTACCTGGCTAGTCTCATAGGTCCCATTCTCCCTGAAGCCATGCTGACTCTCCTGAGATCACACAAGCCAAAAACAGGCCAGAGGGAGGCAACTGCAGACCTGTTAATGATGGGAAGACCCAAAAATGCAGACTGAAAGTGTTCTAGATATTTGATTTTCAACTTAAAGCTGCTGTGTGCTATGTGGCAAGCCCTTCGGCTCTCCAAATGCTAGTTTTCTGCTATGGCCAAGAAACATTTCCTCTTGTCTTCTCTCACGTCTTTGCTGACCTCAGTACAGTGAGTGACTCATGTGGATATTAAAGTTAACAGCTGTTTGCATAGCTAACCTGTTAGTCAGGAGAAAGTAGGAATTCTTGATAGGGATAGGAGAAGTTGATTGGGAAATAATTTCATCTGTTTCAGTCCCCAGACACTTGGGAAAATTGTGTCTTCCAAAAACTCTAGATTTCAGACTCCCAAAAAAGGTAGTTAAAAATGTTATTTGAAAGCTACGTAAGAGTCACCCTCTCATCTCTATTGGAGACATCAGGTTATTTGGCAAGGGCTCATCACTCAGAGAGGATCTGACCTACTTTTGGACATCAAAGGGAAAAAAGACAATAAATTTCTCCTGATTCCACAGAGCCTTGAGTCTTGGATCACCTGCATAAAGTGATCATTGCCCCATTTACCCTCCTGATGTCAGTATGTATCTCCCAAGTGTTAATTTCAATAGGCAATACATATTTTTTGTGATCCTCATACACTTGTAAAATCCTATATTTAAAAAGGTCTTTACAGATCACATAGGATAGAGCAGTCAGCTTGATTGTGTTCTTCCACTATTTGTAGAAGTAGCCTTTATAATGCATCTACAAGGATGGAGAAGATCCATATGCAAGAGGAGGAAATGGTAGGCAGAGATTGAGGCCCATGGGAGATGTTGAGGGGGAATAGCTCTTATGTTTGCCTTTCTCTCATGATTGACCATGGCCTCTGTGCCTTGTGTGGGGTTAGGTTAGAATAGTACACTAGTGATAGGGTGAGAGCATTCACACTGGAAAATATACAGACAACAATTGTGTATTAAGCTTTGTTATATATACCTCACTCCCATTCTGTTGGGTGTCTGCTATGTCTAGTTTATACCCTTAGCATCATTTCATCTATATAAAAATCTAACATATAAATGCTTAACTTTTGAAAGTTACATTGTTTCTAAAATAAAATCTGTTTGAATGTTGAAATCTTCAGCTACCATCCTTCCCTCCCTTTCCCCCTAAAGTCCCTCATATATACTGACTTACCCTTAAGAAGTAGCATTTTCTTGAAATCATTAGTAAAGATTAATTAGATACTTCCTCAGTTGCTTAGACATGTGTATTAAGACACAAAAAATAGAGCTACTCAGCATTTATGGTGCAAAGAAATGTGCATTATTTTTAAGTAACTTGGTGTTGAAGCATTGCAGTTTTTGTGTCTCCCATATGTGAGGTAAAAAATCTGAGACATTCATTAGTTTTATAAGTGTCATTTAAAGGGGAAGAAAATAGAGCCTTCTGTGCATTTAAGGGAGTGATAATTCACACATGTATTTCTGGCTTGTAATTTGAGGGAATGAGAATAATGTTTTTATTTGGGGCATGTACTTCTAAGAATAAGCACAATATGTTAACAAGGCAAGAGAGACTCAGAATACTACGTTATCCTTCTTTTCTCCAGAATAGGCTAATGACTTACCATTCAGGGCTTTCTCCTTTGCATTTTCCCGTCTTTGCAGAAGATATCACAAAGTTTCACAAGCCCCTCTTTGATAATCCACAGCTGTTTAGATTTCACTTGAGTGCACCCGCTCATATTCCCTGCTCAGGGTTTAGCCACCACAATAGATCACCTGAGCTGCAGTGTGCTCCCCTCTGTCCTCTCAAATAGCCCCTGGGCATAGGGGACAGAGATCTCATGTAGCAGAGGACTCGTGAGTTTTTTCAAGAGACAGCCTGCTTGGTGAGGTCACTGAACAGTCCTGAAAGGGTCCTTGATTGAAAACTTTGTGGTATGGTTTCTTTTCGCATGTTCTTTAGACCAAGGAACAACCCTTTTGACATGGACTTTCCTCTCAAATATGTCTAGCACAGTGCCTGAAATGTAAAAGGGCTTGATAAATAGTATCTTTCCTCTTTTTCCTGCAAGAGAGTTATTATTTAAAAAAAAAAAAGAACTACAGGGAAGTTTAGAAAAGCACGAGTCCATGTATAGCTGAGAAATGTACAGAAATGTTTTGTGCGGGGGTGGGGGGCGCCTGGGTGGCTTAGTCGGCTGAGCATCCAACTCTTGGTTTTGGCTCAGGTCATGATCTCATCGTTTGTGAGATCGAGCCCCACTTCGGGCTCTGTGCTGACAGCATGGAGGCTGCTTGAGATTCTCTCTCTTTCCCCCCAACTCTCTCCCTCTCTCTTAAAATAAATAAATAAACTTAAAAAGAAGAAATGTTTTGTGGATGAGGCTGAGTTGAGTCAAGCACTGAAGAACAGGTTCACTCATTCATTTGACAGATGCAGGAGCCTACCCACTACATTTCAGGTACTGCTACACATGAGAATACAATGGTGACCAAAAATAAACACAAGAGTTTACGATTTGGGGAGGCAAACATTCATCAAATGACATATAAATAAATATAAATTTACATGGCAAGCAACCTAAATGCCCAAAACGAAATGGTGGAAATAAATTATATGTCCTCTTGATTTGATCTTATGTAGACATTGAAATTGTTTCAAATAATGTAAAATGATTACAATAACAGTGGATATTTAAAAAGTGGTACATAAAAGTATAAAGGATAATCCCTATTTTATAGAAACAAATGCATGCTTGCCTATGCACAGGGAAGTTGATTATATACCACATTGAATAGCTGTTATCCCTGATGAGAAGATTTTGAAGTACAGCCCGTGTTCTCACTAAAGAGTAACGTTTTGCCAGGAGGCATTGTTATCTATTGTTTGAGTTTACAATTAGAGCCTCTGCATGCTTCAGTGAGGAACTAAAGTTTTAACATGCCTTCGTTCCCTTTCACGTGTTTCTTTTTGGTTTTGATGTGTGGGGAGTAAGGTAAAGATCCCTGAGAGAATAAACTTTATTTTTTTCCTGAGAGCGTAAACTTTAAAATTGTAAATAAAACATGCTTTCAGTGGTCTTATCTATGTAATAATGTATTAATAAATTATTACCTGGAATTTTGTCTGAAAGAACCAAAGAATGTTTGGTTTTACCTTAGGAAGAAACCTAGCTTCAAAGAAATTCAGTTTTGGTGAATTTCTCCTATGAGACTTGAATGGCTATGAGAGATACTACTAATGTTCACTGATACCTTGTTCTATTCTCCTTCAGGGGCACACACAGGGGGACTGTTCTTTCCTGACTGCTTATAGTTAGGTGTGTCCCTGTGAAGAGTTTTGGCCAATGGTGAAGATCCTTTCTGATTCAGATTTTACAAAATGCCAGTAAGAGACCCACCAGTTTGGCTCTTCCTTGTGAAGCAAAGGTAGAAACACATGCTGACAGGAAGACTCCTTCAAGTTGGGTCCCTGAGTGACTACTGAGCGGAGACCTACTAACCTCTCCCTACTGCTCCCACCTACCACCACCCCAGGCCCACGTTGGACATGTAATATAAGTGAAAGATAAACCCTTGTTGCTTAAGCCACCGAGATTTAGAGCATTTGGGGTTACCATAGCTAGCCTAACCCAAATGACACAGAAAGCAACTTCAGCTCTTTTCTCCTGGCATTGGCTTCCCCAAAGATCAAAAAAGCCTCCTAAATATCTAAGTTTTCTATTACAACAGATTTCCATGATGCTGCCACTTTCAATGGACAGTGGAACTTTCTTTTAGAACAGAAGACAACATTGTGGGGAAGATTACATGAAATGCCTGGAGAATGATTTCCTTCTGTGATTTCTAAAGACTGTGTGTATTTAGTGCCAAGTACCCACATGACAAATGAAGAATTCAATCAAATGTCTATGTGATCTCAAGCATCTCTGGATGGTTGGTATCAGACAAAACATCTGGTTGACTGCTGGAACTGGAAAGTTCTGCAGTGGATATTTAGCATTGTCCATAAATAGGCCTAAAGTCAATAATGCAGCCTGAGTTTGGGCATAGAAATCTGTTTGGTGAAGTGGACTAGAAATAGATTTATGCAGAAAACAGACTAGATGTTTTGTTAAATGCCTTACAGCTCTAAAAGTTGGAGATTTGTTCTCCTGCTAAAAGATATTCCTTAATAGTCCACTGTTAGTAATAGACAATTTAATTTAATTTAAATACAAATTTCCTCTCTTAAAATGCAACTATGACTGAGATGATCATCAAATTTTGTCCTATACACATGAACATCTTACAAGGAAAGATTGGGTGTTTACGTAAGCTAAGGCAAGCTGTAAACTAAAAAATGGATAATTAGAGAAAAATATAAAGAGGGAAGAGGCAATCTCAGGGAGTGGGCAAGAGCTCTTCAAATTAAGTGATACAGACATCTCCCAAAGTTCTGTTCTTCTTATGGAGATGAAAACTTATTCTTTTTCCTCCTAAAATGGGATTTTCATACAAAATGTGCAGATGGATTCTGGAATTCCTGAGACAGACAGACAGATACACACACACACACACACACACACACACACAGATAGAGACAGAGACATAGAAAGGAAGAGTTTTTTTCATAATCAAAGACTCAGCATGTATGCCATGAATAAGAAAGTTGAAAAAAAAAGAAAGTTGATCAACATTATGTTTGAAGAAAAAAGCATTGATTTTCATATGATTATTTGGGCTACTTTTCCACATTAAACAATATTTTAGTGCTAGCCAATGATTTCCATTTTTGAACGTACTGTTCTCCAGAAATTGATGCAGTTTAGAGAGGCAGTGGCTGTAATCACGGCTCCATCTCCCCAAAGCAGAGAGTCCCGGTCCGCTTCATAATTGTCTGCCAGTCTCGTGTCTGCCTGGTGTCAGCTACATTTGTTCTGGGAAATTTGCTGCTCCATTGCTGTTGGCCTCACAAAAGGATCACAAATACTTCAAGGTCATGTACAGTGTCCTCTGGAACCAAGTGGAGGAAACCCCATTTCCTGCTAGAATCAGTTGAGCTTCTGGTACAAAAGGTCACTATTGGCTACAACCTCTTGTGTGGCTCTGGAACTCACTGAGGGAACTGGTCCAAGCAGACATGGGTGTGGAGCAGGAATTGGCCTGCCATTAATTTACTTGGCCTCATGCTGATGAATAATAATGACTTCGATGTCACCGATTTTTATCTAATGGGAGCATAAAGGATTTTAAATCCCCAAACTCCCATCAACTTCTATGCAACTAATTGAAACTTAAAGCACTGGCATTTTCCTTCCTATTGTTGCTTAGGACAGCTATTTAATAGAAAATATGTAGAAATGTCTGGATGTAGATAACATTTCAACTGATTTGATTATAATCAGATTCCTGCATCCCTTCCTTCAAATTACTGAGGGTGATTGTTCAGAATGATAGTTTCACATTGTATGTCTCAATGTAGCTAATCCAATCTCATCATTGTTTTAAAGTATTAAAACTCCCAGAGACCGATTCCTCTTCCTCCTCCTCTTCCTGCTTTGTTTTTCCTTGTAAGCAATGCACTGCTGCCTATAGAGCTAAGCTGGTAATAAACATGTGATTATAGTCAATAATCATTCCCCCTCCTTTTTTTTTTTATAGCCAATGTCAGTACCAATTCTCCACCTTAGGTCATGAGTGTCCTGTTACTTCTGATCGCCAAACTTCAGTGCGTTGTCACTTGCATCAATCATTTTACTCTTTGCCTATTTTGGGAGATAGTCTTATTTGAGTTTCTTGAGTTTCTACGTCTTGCTGGATGTGCCAACACCCAGGCACATCCCTATGTGGCTCTATCACCCAGGCCTTTTCTCATGTTTGTTTATGCAGCTGGTAACTTGTGAGATGAGGTAATATTTGGGCATAGAGCAGGCCAGCTCACTTCTTGCTAGAAAAGCAGTGGATTCCCCAAGCTCCACTGATGCTTGCTGTGCTATGAATAATGAAGTCCTTTGCATCAGACCCAAGATCTTGGGTCTTCTGCTAAGCACCCAGACAACTGTTACAGGCTAATTTTACAGCTTATAAGTGAGATAAAATCAAATCCAGAACCAATAGTCTATACCAACTGGATTGCTTATATATATGTGCTTTTGCCCCCAAATAGTAAGCCCCTTGAGATCAATAGTCTGAGTCATGTTTGTACTGCCTTTGGTAAACTTAAATAAACATTCAGTAAGTGTTCACTGGCAATGATGATATCAACTTATACCATGAAGGTGAAATTTTGATATCAAGACAGCAAGGATATCATTGTGGCAACCTCTAATGCCATAGGATGTCAATTCTTGTTTACTCCTTACTTATCCTAACTCGTGAAGTAGGTGATACTATGTTGTGGAGAGATTTTTCTGTAGGAAACAGATGTGAAGAATTAGACTACAATAAAGAGATATTGAGAATATTGCAGACATGGTTACTCCACACTTCTGTTCCCACCCTAGTGACAAACAGCTTCAGGAAGAGCAGCCATTTGCCATGAAGAAGAAAACTCACTTCAGGGGGAAAAAAGGAGGGACAGAGCTACTAGTCCTCTATATTAATACAGTAGCAAATCTTTGTCTACCTCTTTCCTATTTACTGAGGAGAAAGTGGCTGCTTTCTTTGAACTGAAAACCATCAAATGGCTGTCAAAGGAGCCCAGTAGGCACAAAGATTCTCTGAGTTAATAAGTTACTTTATCTTTTTGAGGTAGAAATCACTCATTTCTCTAACGCGTAAATATATGAACTAATTTCCTTCTCATTTCAACGGACACTCTTGTAATGCTAAATGATGCACCAATATGGTATATTGCTATGCTAATTCTATGCTTGGAAGGTGTTCCCAGGAAAGCAAACTTATTGGTGTAATGAACATGAGAATTCCTGTCTCTTATCTCCCATGGCAGAGAGCATCATTGACCTAAAGCCCCAGCAACCTTGCTATGAAATCCATTGCCATGTTTGCACAAAGTTCATGCTTCTCAGGTGCTGCTCTCACTCAGTGAGTGTGGCAGGAATACGATAGCAGGTCCATTCCTGAAATGTGTGGGACCCTTCAGGGGTGACTTTGGTTCAGGATGCCCCAACAGCCTTGTGGAACTCCCCTTAAAAGTGAATTTCCAACAACCTTACTTCCTTGTTTCTATTCCTCTCTGGGGATCAGATTTGCACCACAGTCTAATGGCTCTCTTGCCCTTCCCCAGCTCTCTCCCCATTTTCTCCCACAAGCATTAGCCCTAATAACTTTCCAGCATGTTCAATCCTGTCTTGGTATTGGCCTCTTGAAAGACATGGACTAACTAAATTGCCTTAAAAATTACCAATGCTATTTGTTGAAAGTGTGGAGATTCTTAGAGCAGTTTGAGAAGTGCATATTATAATCTGAAATTATGAATACTGGATTTATTCATAATAATAAAACTCTGAGAGTTCCAGGAATTTGAGAGGCAATTATAATAAAATACAATTTATACTGTGAACTTCATATTTCAGCAGTTTTATTTTAAGTTTTTATTCTAACTCCAGTTACATTTATCAGGGTAGTGGTCTCCCAAATACATCCTTGGCTTTCTCAGACTATCCATTTGTTTACAGAGATTATGTGCCTGAAATGTGCTTGCTTTCTCTTCCTACCACCTTCATCCCTTATTGTCTTATTTATCCTTCAAGATCAGTTCCAACTGGTTCTGTGAAGTCTTCCCAGCCTCTTCCTAAGCAGAGTATTTCTGTGTTTTTCTTGCTTACAAAGAACTATTATTTAGTATCTGACTCATCACAGTCACTTGCTATCATATTTGTTACATTACCATAAGATATCTGTGTTATCTCTTCTGTGGGGGAGTTTCTTATGGGGGGTTGTGTTTTATGAGTATATGAGTCCTTCTCCTTTCAAAGAGACAGACCAGTGCCCAGCTCACAGTATATGCTCTGAGGACACTTAGAGAGTTGAATGCAACTACTTTCTTGGTCACTGGCTATTTAATAGGGAAGCACCTGACAGGTTAGCAAGTTAGAGCCCACCAGTGGGGATAGTTCTTGCTTTTTTTTTTTTTGCCTGTCTCTTGACTGCTGAGAAATAGTGCTAATCATAAAGTTATATAATGTTCCGTACCAATACTTTTCAAAAAGACAAACATTAATGATTTAAGACCAGTAAATTGAATCTTTGAATTTGAAATTATAACTACCTTCTACAAGCAGAGACAGATCTGACTTCTGACTTTTCCCTCAAATTCTTTCCAAAGGGAATGCCAAACTCCATATTCTATTCCCCTCCTCAGTATGTTGCAGCATTTTCTACATTATCTCAACATATTCCCCTTCATACTGGACTTGTTAGGAACTATCAGAATGATTTGTGTTTCTGTGGAGAAAAATCACCCTTTCCTCCCCTGGGATTCACATCTGTTTCTCCTGTCTTCATGAGCCTCTGCCAAAGGCCTGAGACTGTTAGAGATTTAATATCTGGATCCTTTTGAAGTCAGAGCAGAGATCAGGTCCTGTCCTTTCATCTGGACACATAAAGCTGTGATGTGAGGAGAGAGACTTCTGACTGCTGCCAAATTTTTGTTAGCCTCTAGTCTTTGACTCTTGCCCGTGTCTCTGTGTTAAATTGCACTAGAGATGCAGAAACAGATTGGAGAATTTATCTGTAAACAACAATGTCTCAAATGGCCATTTTATTTTATGGCTTTGTAAAAGCATGATATGAACATATCGGTGTTCTTTTAAAATATCATGATATAACCCCCTGTGAATGTATTCAACTGTGTTTGATTGAGGGCTTCTGTAGAATAATTCAAATTGGGCTAAGCCTCCAAATTAGGGAATGGTGAAATTTGGGTAAGAAACTTCTGGCTACATGGTAAGGCAAGGTGAATATAAACTTCTCCTTTGTCTTCTCTATTCTTGCAAAATGTAATAGCTCTCTGTTGGGTGTATACAATTTTACTAGACATAATTGGATATGTTTTGGGCTTGATTTTAAATCCATTCATTGTAATAGAAACTCTGCAATTTTAGGATGATTTGCAAGGTTTCATGTAAGAAGTTTGGCAGTAACTCAGGCCCTGTGGGAGGTAGGCTTAGCAAATATTTCTAAGGTTCCTCTCTGGTCCATATGTCTATATATATGGTACCCTATTATAGCCATCTACTTTACTATTTTTCATTATAAGAATGCATGAAACTTTCAGTGGGTTTTACAGAGACCATGAGTAGCCAGGGAGGAAGCATAATAGTCATCTCTCTGATTTCAGATCTCCAAAATATAGAATTCTATCTCTCTTTTGCTAAGAATTAGCTTGGCGGTGAGCACAGATTTCCTTTCCTAAGACTCTCCCTGATCTAAAATCTCCTCTCTAATTTCCTTCCTCTATTGAGCTAGAAGCATTTTATTGGGTATGGGGAAATGGTGTGTTGTAGATGACAGGGAATGTAAGCTTTATCTAATTGAAACTTTGGATTTTTTTTCTTCTTTTATATCTGAATCTAGCCTTCTGCACTAAAAAGCCAGAATTATTGCTAACTTTCTTCTCTGTTTCCTTTATTACTCTTCACAGTTTAGAGCATTCATTGATATGTCATTGAACAGAGATGAATTTGTGTGTCTTTGTCAAGTTCCTGTAATAATCCACATGTCATGTGACCTATGTCAAGATATAATCTTCAAAAATAAACAAGTAACTCACAACACATGCAACAATTAATTCAACATGGATCAACAACATAAATATAAGAGCTTTCTTATATCTAAGAGTTTCTTAGAAGAAAACACAGTGGTAAATCTTCATGACCTTATATTTTGGCAATGGATTTTTAGATCTGACACCAAAAGCATGAACAGTAAGAGAAAAAGAATAGATAAATTTGACCTCATAGAAATTTAAAAAATTGTGCATCAAAGGACATTATCAAAAAAGTGAAAAGATAACCTACAGAAGGGGGAAAATATTTTCAAACCATTTATCTGGTAAGGATTTAATATCCAGAATATATCAAGAACTCCCAAAACTTGACAAGAGAATAGACAAACAACCAATTGAAAAAATGGGCAAAGACTTGAACAGACATTTCTCCAAAGAAAATATACAAATGGGCAACAAACACATGAACAGATGTTCAACATTACTAATCATTAGGGAAATGCAAATCAAAACCATAATGAGATACCACTTCATACCTACTAGGACAGCTATAACTTCAAGAAAATGGAAAAATAACAAATGTTAGGGAAACTGAAACCTTCATCAATTGCTGGTGAGATTGTAAAATGGTGAAGCTTCTGTGTAAAAGAGTTTGATGGTTTCTCAAAAAGCTAGATATAGAATTATCATAAGACTCAGGAATTACACTCAAATCATTGAAATCATGGGCTTAAATAGATACTTGTATTCCAATGTTCTTTGGAACACTGGAACATTATTCGCAATAACAGAGAGGTGGAAACTACCCAGTATCTATCAACAAATGAATGGATAAACAAAATACATCACATACATAGGATGGAATATTATTAAGCCAAAGAAAGGAATGAAGTTCTGATACATGCTACAGCATGGATAAACCTTAAAAATATTATGCTTAGTGACAGAGGCAGATGAAAAAGGACAAATATTGTATGACACCACTTATATGAAATATCTAGATTGGGCAAATTCATAGATAGAAAAGTCGGTTAGAGTTTACCAAGAGTTGGGAGAACAGGAGATTAGGAATTACAAAATCTCTATTTGGGATGATGAAAGATAGGGGTGATGGTTGCACAACATTGTGAATGTAATTAACATCACTGAATTATAACCTTAAAAATGATTACAATGGCAGTCAATAAATAAATATGTGGGGTCACAAGGGTGGCTCGGTCGGTTAAGCATCCGACTTTGGCTCAGGTCATAATCTCATTGTTCTTGAGTTCGAGCTCTGCATTGGGCTCTCTGCTGTCAGCGTGGAGCCGAGCCCACTTCGGATCCCTTACTCACATGCTTTCTAGCTCTCTTTCTCTCAAAAATAAATAAATATTTTTAAAATTAAAAAATAATAAAAATAAGTGGTTTTGTTCCCTTATATCATATAGACAAGCCAAATTTGAAAGTTGAGTTTAAGCATTAGTTTAAGGCTAGTAGGAACTGATATTTATTCCCAGGAAGATAATTTAGAGTAGAAACAACAGTGTTTCATAAGACGTGTGAGAAGACATAAATATTTCACCCTTTGCTAGGTTTCCTGTGCCTAGAAGAGAATTCTCTGAAAAAAGCACAGAAGGTTCACTTGAACCTTGTTGTCACTGATAGCTGATGAAGACAATCCACATCAGAGGGTATTTGTGTTGGTGGAAGTTTTCCATTAGCTTCATGTGAGTTTTTCTATAGGAATTAAAAATTTACCTTAAAAATGTTTATATCTTTGTCTTAGTTACTAAATCTAACAGTCTTTGTCAATATCAACAAAACATAATAGATTTCACAAGCACAAAAGTCTTTACTCAACCTTCCTTCCTTCCTCTCTTCCTTCTCTTCTCTTCTCTTCTCTTCTCTTCTCTTCTCTTCTCTTCTCTTCTCTTCCCTTCCCTTCCCTTCCCTTCCCTTCCCTTCCCTTCTCTTCTCTTCCATTCCCTTCTCTTCCCTTCCCTTCCCAACTTCAGAGTTGGTAACAGGATCTACTAATACTCTTAAAATAAATAACTTTATTTCTGCTTGGATGACCACCTGGAGTAGGACTAAACCTTCTTAACTGTATAACACCTTTCTTCAGGGAAATCTGAAATCTTTGGATTTATTCCTGTTCTAATTTCTTTTGTAATCTTAACCATTTTGGAAGATAAGGGAGATGACAGAAGTGAAGAGAAAGAATAAGAAGTAGCCAATAACTAATTTTTTATCCACTTGCATGGTAGCTGACCAGCACATTAAAAAATATCCAGAATTGTGTTTCTTGATGCTAAAATACCCTTATTTGGGATTTGCAAAAAAAAATTTATGGAAATAAAAAATTATTTGTAATCATATAAAAGCTATGTAATCATATAAAAGCTTCATAATATAAAATGGTATATTAGAGATAAAAATATACACACAAAAATGAACATAGGCACATCACAATCTCAGATTTTTTTCTCAAGCTTGTGGTCCTGATATATAGTCTTTGAAGGGGATGTGATAAGGGCCCTGAAGGAAAAAGAGGAAGGGGGAGATATATATATATATATATACATATATATATTAAAGATAAAAGATACATATGTAACTTAAGGATAAAATATTTGTTATGTGAGAAATTGAATGAGGATAAACAAAGACAGTGACTTTGATTGCTACTAGAAAGAAAACAGCTACAGTGAGCATAAAAGAAGGATGGGTAAAGAAAGATGAGTACAAAAAATGGGGACTTGTGGAACAATGACATAAAATAAGTGGGAGTAGGGACACTGGTGTCTTTCTCACATGCTTTCAAGAGGCTAGAGTGTTGTAGTGCTAGATTACCTGGGTCTTTTGCCTTTCAAAGCTATTTCTTCACTCTGTCACACCTGTAGGTTCAGGAGCCTCCTCATCCTCCAGAATACATAGGCACTCATGTTCATATTGCTCTAGTTTCTGCTGCAAAATTGTTGAAAACCAGAATGAGGGCTCCATCATATTCTAAGAAGTCAAAACACCTCAAATACCTGGGGGATACATAACCTCTATAGCAAATTAAACATTTCACAAGATATTTTAACTATTGCAGTCAAAATAACTTCTCTATCAGAAGCAACTGACCAATTTGACCATTGCTTTACATGATCTTCTAAGAAGGCTGTTATAGGTACAGTGTTTTGTCATTGACTCATCTGTTCATTGATTCAAGTACATGCTTTGTAATATGCTACCACCTACCTTTATGAGTACTTAGTTAGTGACTTTTTGATGTAACATGTCTTGAAAAGTTATACTACCTTTCAGACAATTGCTTTTTCCCCCCAGAATAGCAAGATTTTCACATTAAAACACACTGAATAAACATGGCGGTGCTTGGGGACACCTGGATGGCTCAGTGGGTTGAGTGTCTGACTTCGGCTCAGGTCACGATCTCACAGTTTGTGAGTTCAAGCCGTGCATTGGGCTCTCTGCTGTCAGCCCAGAGTCCATTTTGGATCCTCTGTCTCCCTCTTTCTCTGCCCCTCCCCCACTTGTGCTCTCACTCAAAAATAAATAAACATTAAAAAAAACCATGGTGGTATTTCAACATTATGATTTCAGGCAAAGATATGCTTACCAATTCACTCAAAACAAGATTTTAGTGCAAGAACAGCATGTGGAACACATTTAAATTGCATACTGTGAAGGATGTACCCAAAATGTTTTCCTCTGTGTACATAAGACAAGGGAAAGAGATGAAACAAAGCATCTTCAGCTAGTTATTCACATGGGCTGTTCTGAAGTGTTCTGAAGTGTTCTTATGGTTATTTAGTCTTTATTTTGCCCTAAAGGTGTGTTTCTGTGCTGTAAGTTGAAGTGTAGATTTGAGTGCCAGACAACTATGAGTCTGAAAATGGTTGAAAATTTGGCAAAGAGAATGATGAAGAATAAACCCTCCAAAGAATGTTTCTCACTCCCCTTTTCTATAGCCCACCATCCACTATAAGTCTTTTATTACATTTTAAGTATGAACTATACTTACTGTAAACTATTAATTACAAGAAGTTACTTTCATCATTTAATGCACATATTTTTCTAAGACTTTATGTATCTAGGGCTTTGGTATTGATAAAGCATCATAAATTTCCCCATCAAATTTAATGGATTTGTATTAAATAAGTTGTTTCACTTCTCTGAGCTTTCCTTTTCTTATCATCTGAGCTTTCCTTTCCTCATCATAAAGTGGCCCTGGGGGTGCTGTGAGGTTTTAAAATAAATAAGTGAATAATAGAAATAAATAAATAAATAAATAAATATCATGAGTAAATAGTTTTAAACACTTCAGCAGCATTTATTTATATGCTGGTAAATGTTGTGTGAATCATAAATCATTTTTTATGCATTAAATTGCCTATGAGGTATTAAAACTTCATTCTTTGAAAATAAAAAAAAATAAATTTAATGGAGATCTTCATATAATGGCTCTTCACTTGGTGGCAGCATTTCACAAATGAACTAAAGTCATTAAGCAAAGGAATACACTGATGGAATAAAAGAGATGAGTAAGTTATAGCCCTATCCTTGAAGGAACTTGCAATTTTTTAGAGATGAATAGATTTGTACATAAGAATACACAGTATGTAAAAAGTCATGTAAACTATACAGAAATAGGACTATATTTTTTACAAATAAATAAGCATACCTGAGCTTATACACCAAAACTACTCTTATCTCCTTTAAAAAGTTCTCCTGGAAAGTAAACACTGTCATTTCTCAAAAACTTATTTGATTAAAAAATGAGTTGTGATTATAAAGTAATAGGAATGGTGTCACAGAGAAGCAGTAGGATGTAAAATGCCCAGAACACAGATAATTGATTTTTCCAAAGGGATGAATATCCTTAAGGATCTTTCCATGACCTACTTAAAGAAGAATGTTTTCCTTTCAACATTTTCTATATAAGACAATAACAAGGTTGAGAACAGCTGATACAAAGAATTCAATTGCTAAAGTCCCACACAAGAAGTTAGGTTAAGTTCAGATCCCACAATGTGGACATTTTTGAAATGAGAAATAACCAAACACAAAAGGAAGTGACTTCAAATAAGCTGAATAGACTCATTCTAGGAGATATTCTTTTCCTTGCTTAAAACCATTGTGGGAGTCAGAAGTAGTCTAATACCTTTTTATTCCACAGAAACAAGCATTTTCAGAGTATATTTGTGGACATTGAAGAATATTCAAAAGGAGTTTATATGGCAAGAGAAGTGAGGATAATGAATTTGTGTGTCTGAAAGGGGTCTGCAATCAGCCATAAGCATTGGGACAAGTAAATGGTCACCTCATATGAACCAGGTCAAGATTCAAATTAAGTGAAAGGGAAGATAATACTGAGTCAGGACACAAAGAAGTTCTCTAATGGTATTCTAGAGGCCTCTGACCAGGCTCTTCAGCATGCCCTATGATAATGCTAGTTAGCCTCAGTGCCATCAGACCCACTCATATGACTTGCATATTTTTGTATGTTTATTCCATAATGTGAGTTCATCTCTGTTCAACCAATTCTTTTTTGCCCAAAGTTTAATAAAAATGTAAACATAAAGGTTCTGTCAAGAGGATGTTCTTGAACTGAATGGATATTGTATTTCTGACCTGAATGGACATTGTATATACTCTTAACATTCAGATCTGCTGACAAGCAGATATAATATTGGTCCCATTATAGAGTGAATAGGTCCATTAAGTAAACATTCTTACAGTAACCAAGTATTATTACACCAAGGATTGTACATGGTTAGTGCTTAAATTTTCTCTCTCAAAATAAACATATAGAGGTTTCTTTAGCACTATACTAATAAATACCTCTGTTTCAACAGTACCATCATCCTAAAAGGGTCACAGCAAGGAACTTCAGACTTTGTAAAGTCCCTGCTGATGCCAGTTACTCTGTGTGCGCCTTTCCTGATAGAGTCTTTGCTCTTTTCCATCCTGCTCCAGCCCTAAGAAACTGACCTGGAAGGACTGCATTGTCCAGGCTGATCTGCCCTCTGGATTTTGGTTGGGTTTGACAAATGCAATGCAGGAGACTGGAGAGTGAGAGGAGGAAGAGGTCAAGGTATTTATTCCTGCTGCTCTCTGCCTGGCTTGGCAGTGTCTGCATTCCTTTACAGATGGCCTCAGCTCTTGTCAGGTGGCTACTCTCCCAGGGTTACAGCTGTTACCATGCTCCAGTACAGCTCTCCTTCGGGACCGCCTGCTGTCACCGTAACATCCTCTGTTGGTTCCTTATCCTTGGCAATCAACCCTTTTCAATTTCCCCGTTTGAATGCTTTCCTGTCCGAAATAGGTATCTTCCATGTATTATTTTCTCATACATTATATTTTTCTCATTAACACAAACATTTATTGGATACCATTTATATAGCAAATTAGGTTGAAAGTGAAGTTTGGATGGCTCGAATTCACCATTTGTTTGCACACAAAAGTATTCTCTTATTTATAAATAAACCGTTTTTCTTTGGCATCCATTAGTTTTTTTCCAAATATTGGCCTGTGTCAAATGTTAAAAAATCAATTTAGTTTCTATCACACAAGACTAAAAGTGATTCCACAGACAGTTGACTGTATGATGACCTAAAACATCTGATGTTTAAATGTCATTAAAAACTGCTGTTTGATCACCTTTGTCAGTTTGTGTTATTTAAGACAGAGAAGGCTGGGATTTTATAAATTCCAAGTCCTATTTGAACAGTCCGCATATAAAAGTTGTCTTTTCATTTGGTGAAGTGGTATCCATGAAGCCGTGGACCTCTGCATTCTTGTCTCTGCTGGTCAGTAAGAGCCATCCTTCCAACTGTCATCATTCAGAAGACCAGAGGTTTTAGGAGCTGGCAAGGATCTGTGAGCAGGCTGTACAAGTTTACTGTGAGGCACCGGTAAACCCTAGCAGAAGAGGGGAGAATCCAGGCATTCTCAGCAAGCCACTTCTCACTGCGGTTGTTTCTGCAGATTTAGTAGAAGTAGTGCTGTGGATCTTGTTGGATGTGCTGGGACTGTGCTCTGAACCATGGGAGGCCCAGGTGGGGAGGTGGTTTGTCCGAGCCGTGTCATTTCTTTGCTACTGTAAGAACCAGCGCTGTGATTACTAAATGCTTTTATTGGTTGCTGAAAAGCCAAAGGAGATAGTACTGCAGGGAAGTGGAATTAGCTTGGAGAAGATATGGCTGAAGCCTGGGGTTGCATGTGAAGTGTTCCTCCATTTGGAACTTGAAAATTTAAATCATTTCTGTTGCTTTTCACTGAGTCAACCGGCAAATTAGATGTTTGGGACTCTTATGCATTATTTATTTATTTAATTCCCACAATGCCACTGTGAGAGTTATCACTAAAAGTCACAAAACTGGGGCGCCTGGGTGGCTCAGTCAGTTAAGTGTCCGACTTTGGCTCAGGTCATGGTCTTGTGGTTTGGGAGTTTGAGCCCTACGTCGTGCTCTGTGCTGACAGCTTAGAGCCTAGAGCCTGCTTCGGATTTGTGTCTCCCTCTCTCTCTGCCCCTATCTTGCTTGCACTCTGTCTCTCTCTCTCTCTCTCTCTTGGAATTAAATAAACATTAAACATTTTTTAAAGGTCATGAAACAGAATCATACCTACCAAAAAGTTGCAACTTAGATTTGAATCTAGATTTGCCTGACTCTCGGCCCTTGTTCCTTCCACTGTACATAGTTTCCTTCTAGAAGGCTTGTGAGTACTTAGCACAATCATCCAGAAATTACTATTATTATTTCCATTTTACAAATGAGAAACTAAGAATCAAAACCTTCTAACCCCCACTCCCCAACAAACATATTTTACCATCCACATTATCATGATTTTACTCTGCCACTGTCTTCATCACAATGTCTTAACTTATTGCAGGAAATTTTTGTCCAGAGAGATAAAAGTTAAAAATGATTTCAATGTTTCTTTCAGGAACTTCCTGAAAAATTCACTTTTAATGAACATAATACTGTTTCGCTTTTCAATATATAGCTTCAAACAATTCTTTGCTTTCTATGATTCTTCCATACCCTCACCTCATACCCCTCATTTTGCTGTACCCACCAATCCTAAAGCGTTGTATTGTGACCTTTATCCTAATTAAGCCTCATCCTTTGCCCTGAAAGGCTTGCCTTAAACCAAACCCAAAACCTCATAAATATGACAACTTTTCTCTCTTCCCTCCAAGATGCTACAAATTCATGGTCATAGCAGCGTTCTCCCTTACTGAGGTAAGCAATAAACTTAGATTTAGCTTGTAAACAGGTTATTTTGGTGGCATTTTTGAGGATCCAGCATTTGGCAACATTAACACTTATAGACTTAAATAATCACCCCACTTTATCAATATAGGAAGAGATGGAGTTGAGATTCAAATCCGGGCATTCTGACCCTGGAGCCGTCTCATAAACAGCACACTGTTTTGCCTCTGATAGGCTATAATATCAGAAGAAAATGTGACAAATTATCCAACAGAAATGTTACTATTTGGTCACGAAAGTGTTTAACACAGTCCTTGATGACTTAGTAATAGAGCATTATTATCTTTTAGGTGTTCAGAAATAAAATTATTAATAATTAGTCTTGTTTTATATCTTCCAAAGCTTAACTTTTCAAGGCTTTTGTCACTTAGATTTACAAACATGTCATAGAGGTAATTAGCAAAAGTAATAGCATTTCTTTATATGTCAACTTGCCATACGAAAATGTTAAATTGTGTTTTATCATTACATAAAAGTAAAAAAATGACTTGCCTTTACATGGTATTATGAATTGAAGTACTGATTTCTGGGTTGTCTTCATTGTGTAGCACAGATTATTTTGTCATCTAAATTAAATAAAGCAGAATTGGGACACCTGGGTGGCTCAGTTGGTTGAGTGTCCAACTCTTGATTTCAGCTCAGGTCATGATCCAAGGGTTGTGGGACTGAGTTCCATGTAGGGCTTGTGCTGAGCATGGAGCCTGCTTAAGAGTCTCTCTCTCCCTCTGTCTCTCTCTCTCTCTCCTGTTCTCTCTCTCTAAAAAAAAAGAAGTTGAGCAGAATTTTGCTTTTTCTAAAACAAATACGGTTTTTACAATAAAAGTGGACATTTCAATAAAACAGCATATGATTTTACCCTTGAGATACCAAAATTGTATCTCAGATAGACTGAAGTGAGAATTAAACATTTTAAATTACATATTTTAAGGTAATCACAAAAGTAGGAACTTATGAATAAACCAAAGGAACCAAGAATGTTTCTAGAAAATTCTGGAAATAGATACTCTTTCTCTTGTTTATTTTGTTTTCATGGTGACCCGTGTCCTTTGGGGACTCTTAAATAAATCTGATACAAACAGATGTCAATGGTTAATGTCTTTTTAGCCTGATGATATGGAGGGCAATTCACTAAGCAGGTTTCCACTGAGCTCTCGAGATTAACTGACTCTCTACCCTCTCTCTGAGAACCACATTGGTTGGCTCCCATAGTGAACTGACCCCCACCACTGCCACCCTCCTCCCCATTCTGCCTCTGCATCTGTGCTCCCACCAACTGAGTTGTATGCTTCCCTGGACTCAACTGTGTTTGATCCCAAACCTTGTCATTGTAATACTATAACAACTCCATGTTATACAACTTGACAGCTACATATTATTCAACTTGGCAAGTGTTAAAAGAAAAAAATATTGCTGCTGTGAAAACTAAATTAAATATTTCAGAAAGCAAATTGCTTTTTACAATGAGATCATCAAATAATTATAAAGAATTAGGAAAAAAACTTTAAAGATCTAGAAAAATTTTGCTTTTAGATTTAAGATCTTTTTCTCACTTGAAACAAACTAGAAAATGTAGATGAACTATGAGTATAGTTTTGTGAAAAAGACCATCTACAACTTCAATCATCAGATTCATAAAAAAAAAAAGCTTTGGGTCTACTATAAAAGATAGGCAAACAGATGTGTATTTATGTGTTTGATGTAAAATTAAAAGCTTCAGGTCAATATGTATCTCTTTTATGATTGTCTAAGATGACTGATATTTTTGGTTAACCAACTGTGATGGTTAATTTTATATGTCAATTTGATTAGGCAATGAGGTACTCAGATATTTGGTCAAATATTCTGAGTTTAACATTTGATTAGGTAGACTGAGTAAACCAGGTTGCCCTCCCTAATGTGGGTAGGGCTTACCCAATTACTTGAAGGCCTAAATAGAACAAAGAGGCTGACTCTCCCATGATTAAGAGGAAATTCCTCCTTCTTGACTACTTGAGCTGGGAAATTAGTCTTTTACTGCCTTCACACTTAAACTGAAGCATCAACTTTTGTTATGTCTCAAGACTGCTAGCTTTCAGACTAGAACTTACACCATCAGGTCTCCTGGACTCACCCTGAAACTGTACGATAGACTCTACCAAGCCTCCATCATGTTGATTGCAGATCTGGTGCCTTGTACTTGAACATTTAAAGCTGATGGCAAAAAGAGGAAGAGAAAACAAGGAAGACTGAGGACCACATGAGGAAGTAAAAGAAAGACCAGGAGAATGTGGTATCATCTAACCTCTAAAAAAGAGAATTTCAAGGAGTGTCCAGTTGTACTAAATGCCAAAATATCAAAGAGTATGAGGCCAAGGCAATTCCCAATGTATACAGCAATACAGTATAGTTGGTTGTGACCTTTATAGGAGTAATTTCACTAGAATGATAGGAATGAAGCCAGATTATAAGGACTGAAGAGAAAAATTGTATTTCTAGTTAATGAGTTATATTAGACACAAGTGGTTACTTCTGTCTGGTTCATAACACACTGAAAAGATAGCAGAAGTTTTTTCTAAAAAGTGATAAACCCAGAAGGCCACAAAAACTAAATGAGATTTCAACAAGCTTTTGAAATATGAAAAATGGATAGACCAGGGTAACTGACTTAGCAGTCTAGAAAAAGGTAAAGAGAATACAGTGATGTGAGGGGCAGGCAGACAAAGAACAAGATGATTCATTTCTCAGAGCCCTGGAAGAACTTGGGAGCTTGAAGTATTAGGGACCTTTGAAAGATCAGTTGGCAATTTGTTTATGAAACAGTTTTTCACATCTTCACCTCCAGTCTTTAGCCAATGGGTATCTTGTCCTCATACCACAGAACAGTGGAACTTTTCTCTCTAGGAAGGTTGAATCTTTCCCCAAACAATATGAGAATTCTCCCAGCTTTATTTATACACACCAGGCAAGAGAATAGAGAATCACCTTTAGGGAAAACTTGCCTGTGGTTAACACACACACACACACACACACACACACACACACACACACAGAGATCCTGACATTTGTGTGCGCTTCAATGAAAAAGCAAGCTTACTGTTAAGGGATATCCACCACTGACAAGTTCTGCTCATGCAAACAGAGCTCCAAACATGAAGCACAGCAAGAAAAACAAAAAACAAAACAGCAAACAAACAATTTATAAAAAAATAGAAAATGTAAGGAGGATCAAGAAACTTCAGAAAATATTTTAATAGGATCTTCACAGAGTTACAAGATGATACTGCATCCACAAAACAAAAACAGAATGTGATAAAAAGTGAATTATTAAGGTGAAGAATGGGCTTTTGGATATTAAAAATATATGAGAACCAAAAGAATCAATAGGAGGGGTGAAAGGTTAAGTCAAGAAAATCTTTCTGAAAATGGATAAAAATGAAATGGATAATAGAAGAAAGTTTTTTTTTACATTTTTTTAATGTTTATTTTTATTTTTGAGACAGAGAGAGACAGAGCATGAACGGAGGACGGGCAGAGAGAGAGGGAGACACAGAATCGGAAGCAGGCTCCAGGCTCCGAGCCATCAGCCCAGAGCCCGACGCGGGGCTCGAACTCAGGGACCACGAGATCGTGACCTGATCTGAAGTCCGACGCTTAACCGACTGAGCCACTCAGGTGCCCCATTATAATAGAAGAAAGTTAAAACAAATTTAAAGGATCTGTGTAGGAGGACCAATATCTGAACAATAAGAGTTCCAGAAAGAAAATAGAAAAGTATGAAAATTCCTTAAACTGAATAAATTCCTAGAACAGAGGGACATGGGTTCCCAGAATAAAATGACCCACTGGATGTCCAACCATACAAATAAAAAGAGGTAAATAAGGACCAAAAAAAAAAAAAAAAATCCTAAAGACTCCAGAGAGGAAAAAAATCAGGTCATATACAAAAGCTAGATTCTGAATGCCATTCATAGGAATTCTGAACAGCATTAGGAAGCTTTGTGATCTAGGGAAGAACACATCCAATATAGGGGAAAGTTGAAGAGCATTTCCAGATGACAATGGAAATCCCTTCACAGTGGCTGTGTAGCAAGGAAAGAAAGGGTATGGAATGTGTCAGGGGTCTTGATTGCTGTAAAACCTGAGGTAAACAGGATTAAAAGGCACGAAGAACTCACTACCAGCAGCAAGATAGGCAGTCAGCCTGGCCCTGATTTAACCCCTGGTTCAGGGCCTTGACCAGCTACTGTTTGTTCCTGCATCTCTAACTGAGGCACACAGAAGGGAACTCTAAGCTGATGAAAGTGTATGTTTAAACTACCCTGTGGAAGTTATCCTGACCACGAAATCTTCTCTCAGGTCTTTTTATTTTTGAAAGCTTTCTTATATGTGCTCTCCAGTTCCACTGAGAATTTCCTAAGGTGGAAACATTGCCCTCATAGGGACAACTTATTCTACAACTGACTTTCGTCTCAATAATTACAGGTTACATTGAATATTACATGTTACATGACATGTGCTTTTCAAGCAATTGGTAGTTTCCCTTTGTGACAAAGCCACTCTTTTGAAGTACTTGTGTAAATTAGGTCCTGGATTTATTTTCTTAACAATTGGCACCAGAATGCCTTTTGAGGAGGAAACTACCTTTGAGGAAATGACTTGATTAGCCACTGGGTAGAAGGTGGAGCCCTATGGGGTGTGGTGTTCAGCAAAATCAAAGCCAGAAAAAAGCCTGGGTAAATTGCTCTTATGAGAATTATAGAGGAATTTCTTTTGTTTCCTAGAGGGAGAGGTGGGGAAGATAGGGAAGCAAAGAAGGGAGGGAGGAGCAGAGTAGAAAGAGGAAATTATGGTAATATGCTGGAAGTAAAGCAACCAGTGGAAAAATTAGGGTGGCTGAAGGATTTTCTATGAAGAGGTATACTGAAGAGTCAACATAAACTATCTGCATTTCTACAACCAAAGACCCTCACTTGCCCATGCCATACCAAGTCTAAAGCATACCATATTCACAAATGGATATGTAAATTGGTCTGAGGACAGAGATGATTTCTATGCTTCAGTCAACTTAAAGTTAGACAGCAGGCCCAGAAACAGAATTGACCTCCAAAAATCGGAAGACTTTGGATTTCCACACTATGCAAAATGAAAGTTCAATAGTTTGGATCTCAGGAGTACAAGTCTCCAGCTGGTATGTAGATTGTATACCTAGTAATGCCTCACAAACATGACAAAGTTTTAAGTGCGACTTTCTTTCCTTTAATGGCTGATTTCCTCTCTATTACTTTAACCTAAAGCATGTTCAGTACAAACCAGAGCTCGGTTTTCATTTAGTTACTTTCAGAAAACCCTGTGTGAAGTTAATTACATCTAATGAATGGTGTGGTTTTTTTTGCGAGTTTCCCATGTTTCAAAAATGAGGCCAGTTCCTTATTAAACAAGGTTTTTGAAAAATCTAATTTCATTATGCACAGTTGTCCATTGTTACCCTTATTTTGTGGTGATTATTAGTATTACTTAAAAAACCCCGTTACTCTGTTGCACATATGTGCTACGTTTGTGCCTCTGTCCACCCTCCTTCCCCCTCGCTCCAATGATAGATATTTTTTTTTTCCTGTTACCTCTCCATTATCCAGTTTCTCTTCTTCGTAACTAGAAATTTCACTTCTTGGCAGTTAGCCCTCGTAACACAGAAGCAAAAGTGGAGCTTAACTGATCTTCCGTTTCCTTTTCCTACTTGTCCTTCACTGTCATTTTTCTACTAGATTAATTTTCTTTTCTGCTGACCCTCACAGATTAATTTAAAAGGCTCCTCTGTGTTAGTTCAAAGATTTTCTATAGTTGCCATTGCTTCCCTGTGCTTCTGATTAAATTGGGCTCCATGATGAAACTCATCTCTGTTATAATTAACTAATTTTTTAAAATACCAGAAGGCGTCATTTTACTTTTCTTTATCTCCAATATCAGGGCATGTTCTTTTAACAAGTCAATACTTCTAACTGCACTTACCAGAACAATGCCTGTGATAATAGACATCTTCTCTTCTGACTAACCTACCATTTATTTGGTGGAAGATCCCTGTCTGGGCTTCTTGACTTGAAAACTGAACAGAGTGAATCTGTGCTTAGAGCTGAATGAGTGATGTCAAGCATAATTTCTAATCTCCTATTTCCTTCCAGGTTTAGTTCATTTGCAAAACAGGACACAAAATTCCCACTAGACTATCTCCAAGTAATGTTGTTAAATAGCATAGTTAATTATTAGAATCTGTACATAGCTGGGGTAATCAATATAAAGGATAAAGAAAAAATAAGACTGCCACTACTTCTCCAGGCACCCAGGTGGCTCAGTCGGTTAAGCATCCTACTTCAGCTCAGGTCATGATCTCACGGTAGTGAGTTTGAACCCCTGTTGGGCTCTGGATTGACAGCACAGAGCCTGCTTCAGATCCTCTGTCTCCTTCTGTCTCTGCCCCTCCCCAGCTCATGCTTGTGCAGACTCTCTCTGTCTCAAAAATAAATAAACATTAAAAAAAATACTGCTACTTGTCTAGTTCTTGCACTAGATAACAGATACACTTGCTCTCTGTTTTCCTTAAAAAAAAAAAAATTGAAGCCACCAGAAGAAACACCCTCATTTCCCTATGTGTGACCATTAGAATTGCCAGCCTTGGCACTCATCCTCTCCTCCTTGTTCCCAGGTCCATTCCTTTCTTCAAGAGCCAGACCTCCTTGTCAACTTGGTATCCCACCCTCTCTCACTTGCTAAAAAACTTTACCCTATTGATTATTTCTTCCTCCTATATTTTCGGTTTTGACCTATGCCATTAGCATTTAAATATGTCCTAATGTTTCCCATCTTAACAAAAATTTCAACCTTGCACCCCCTCCCACAACCATTTTAGGGTTTTCCTGCTTTTTATAGCCAAACTTATGAAAAACTTCTCTATGGTCACTGCCTCTGTTTTATCACATCCTGTTTGTCCCGCCACACTGTCCATCTGGCTTCCATCCCCATGATTCCACCAAAATGACTGTCTCTAAAATCACCAGAGATATTTTCTATTAAGATAAATGCACAATCTGCTGCCTTCATTCCAGCCGGTTTCTCCTTATTCGACCCAGTTTACCATATTTCCTTCTGTAAAGCATGACTCCTGAGGCTTCCATCACCACCCACTCCTCTGACTTTAACTTCTTTCTCTGGATCCTTCTCAGCCTCCTTTTCCAGATCTTTCTTTATTTTTTTTTAAGTTTATTTATTATTTATTTTGAGAGAGAGAGAGAGAGAGAGCACGCAAGTGGGGGAGGGCCAGAGAAAAAGGGAGAGAGAGAGAGAATCCCAAGCAGGCTCCACACTGAGCACAGAGCCCACTGTGGGGCTCAAACCCACGAACTGTAAGATCATGACTTGAGCTGAAATCAAGAGTCAGATACTTAACCAACTGAGCCACCCAGGTACCCTCTTCTACTTTTTGATTTAAACTATTTGTGGCAGCTGCTCAGGGCTTGGTCCCGCTTCTTCCACTCCTAATCCTACTCTTCCTCATGCACTCATATATCTTCAGAGGTTTTACTTCCCATCTTTTCTCAAAAGATTAATTTAAATGGCAGTGAATATAAGGAAGGTTCTGGTGATTCCTATTTCTGGACAGACTTTTTTCTCTCTAGTCAGGGAAACATTCGCAGTAATGGGTATTTGCAGCAGCTGACTTTTTTTTTTTTAAGTTTATTTATTTTGAGACAGAGAGAGACAGAAAGAGAGAGAGAGGCAGAGAGAGAAGGAGAGAGAGAATCCCAAACAGGTTCCCAGTGCAAAGCCCAACACAGGGCTTGAACTCACCAATTGTGAGATCATGAGCTGAGCCAAAACCAAAAGTCTGGTGCTTAACTGGCTGAGCCACCCAGGTGTCCCTTTGGTTTGTTTTTAATGTTATTTTAGCTTCAAAAAATCTATTTCTTACATTGGATCATTGTTTATTTCCTCCCAAGGAGAGCACATATTTCTAGGCTTTTGATAATATGACTTATTTTTATAACCAAGATACTTGATTATCCCCTAATGTTTCACATCTTAACAAAAATTTCAACCCTGCACCCCTCCCCCCAAGTCCTAGTTTTATGACATGCTAACTATATTTGATCCTTGATTGGAGATTTCTTTAAGGAATATTGACTTCTTCAATTAACCAGTTTAAAATCTCTCATTATAATGAATAACTATGTAGAATAGTAGAAAGGTATGTACTTTGAAACTAGGCCAGCCTAAGTTCAAATGCTGACTCAGCCACTTGTTACCTGTGATATTTACTAGATGATGTAACTTTCCTGATCCTCCCTTTATCACCTGTAAATTTGTTTCTGTTTAAGACTTTATTTTTTTAGAGCATCTTAGGTTCACAACAAAACTGAGGTATAGAGTAAGGTAAGGTATAGAGATTTCCCATAAACCTAACCTCCCCCATTATCAACCTCATTCATCAGAATGAGTACATTTTATCAAGGATGAACCTACATTGACACATCATAATCATCCAAAGCCCGTAGTTTACTTTAAGATTCCTTCTTGGTGTTATACACTCTATGGGTTTGGTCAAATGTATGATGACATATATCCATCATTACAACATTATACAGAGTATCTTCACTGCCTTAAAAACCCTTTGTGCTATTCGTCTCCTGTTTCTCCTCCCCCTCTACCCCTGGCAGCCATTGATCTTCTTATCATCTCTATAGTTTTGCCTTTTCCAGAAAGTCATGTAGTTGAAATAAAACAGTATATATGAAGCCTTTTCAGATTGGCTTCTTTTACTTGGTGATATGAATTTAAAGTTCCTTCATGTTTTTCATTGCTTGATAACTATTTCTTCTTAGTGCTGAATAATATCCCATTGTCTGGATGTACCACTGTTTGTTTAGCCATTCACCTACTAAAGGGCACCTGGGTTGCTTCCCAGTTTTGCCAGTTATGAACAAAGCTGCTATAATCAGCCACTGCACATTTTTGCATGTGTTTTCACTTCCTTTGAGTAAATACTGAGGAGTGTGATTACTGGATCAAATGGTAAGAGTACATTTAGATTTGTACTGCTTTCCAAACTGCTTTCCAACATGGACTGTGCCATTTTGCACTCCCAACAGCAATGTCTGAGAGTTCCTGTTGCACCACACCTTCACCAGCATTTGGTGTTGTCAGTGTTCTGGATTTTGGCCATTTTAATGGGTATAGAGCGGTATCTTGTTGTTTTAATTTGCACTTCCCTGATGACCTATGATGTGGAGCATCTTTTCATGTACTTATTTGCCACCTATATATCATCTTTGGTAAAGTATCTTTTACGGTCTTTGGCCCATTTTTTAATTAGGTAGTTTGATTTTTTGCTGTTGAGTTCTAAAAGTTCTTTTCATACTTTATATAACAAACCTTTATCAGATGTGTCTTTTGCAAAAATATCCTTGTAGTAGGTGACTTGTCTTCTAATTCTCTTGAAATTGCCTTTCACAGAGCAGAAGCTTTTTATTTTAATGAAGTCCAGCTTATTATTTCTTTCATGGATCATGTTTTTGGTGCTATATTTAAAAAGGCACCACAACACTTAAGGTCATCTATGTTTTCTCCTATGTTGTCTTCTAGAAACTTCGTAGTTTTGCATTTTACATGTAGGTCTATGACCCATTTTGAGGTAATTTTTGTGAAGGGTATAAACTTTTGTGTCTAGGCAAACTTCTTTGCATGTGCATGTGTATGTTCAGTTGTTCTGCCTTCACTTGTTGAAGAAACGATCTTTCTCCATTGTATTGCCTTTGCTCCTTTGTCAAAAATCATCTGACTTTACTTATGTCAGTGTATTTCTGGGCTCTCTATTCTCTTCCATTGATCCATTTGCCAGATGCTTCACTAATACCACATTGCTTTGATTACTGTAGGTTTATTTATTTTTTTATTATTTTTATTATTGTAAATACAACTTATTGTCAAATTGGCTTCCATTCAACACCCAGTGCTCATCCCAACAAGGGCCCTCTTCAATGCCCGTCACCCACTTTCCCCTCTCCCCTACCCCCATCAACCCTCAGTTTGTTATCTGTAGCATTAGAGTAACCATTGACATTGGGTAGCATTTGTCTTCCAAATTTGCTTTTATTTTCCCCTTCAATATTTGTGGTGGCTATTTTGGATCTTTTGCCTCTCCATATAAATTTTAGAATCATTTTGTTGATATTCCATAAAATAACTTGCTGGGATTTTAAATGAGATTGTATTGAATCTATAGATCAATTGGGAAGAACAAACATCTTGACAATGTTGAGTGTTCCCATTCATGAACATGGATTATCTCACCATTTATTTAGCTCTTCTTTAATATCATTTATCAGAGTTTTGTCATTTGTCTCATATAAACATTGTACATATTTTGTAGATTTATACTGAAGTATTTCATTTTCTTGAGTGCCAATATGAGTGGTGTTGTTTTTAATTTCAATTCTATTTATTCATTTTTGGTATATAGGATAATCTTGTATCCTACAACATTGGTATAATTGCTTATTAGTTCCAGGACACTTTCATCAGTTCTTTTGGATTTTCAACAGAAAATCTGTGAGCAACAATAGATTTATGTCTTCCTTCCCAATCTATGTCTTATTTCCTTTTCTTGCCTTATTACATTAGCAAGGATTTACAGTATGATATTGAAAGGGAGTAAAAAGAAGGGATATCCCTGCTTCATACCTGATCTTAATGAGAAAGTTTTTAATTTCTCACCATTAAGTATAATATTAGTTAGCTATAGGGTTTTTGTAGATAGTCTTTATCAAGTTGATAAAGTGCCTCTCTATTCTTAATTTACTGAGAGGTGTTTTGAATTAAATTTTTTAATGTTTACTTATTTATTTTGAAAGAAAGGGTGGAGGGAGGGGCAGAGAGAGAGGGAGACAAAACCCCAAGCAGGCTCCATTCTGTAAGAGCAGAGCCCAACACAGGACTCAAACTCATGAACTATGAGATAATGACCTGAGCTAAAATCAAGAGTTGGACACTGAACTGACTGAGCCACCCAGGCGCCCCTTTTAAATTTCTTAAAAGATGAATGGGTACTGGATTTTGTCAAACACTTTTTCTGCATCTATTGATATGATGATGTGATGTATTACATTAATTGATTTTCAAACGTTCAACCAAGATAAGCCTTGCATATCTGGGATAAATTCCACTTTGTCATGGTGTATAATTGTTTTCACACTTTTTTAGATTTGATTTGCTAATTGTTTTTTTTTAAGTATTTGCTTTATGTTCATGAGAGATATTAGGTCTATAGTTTTCTTATGTTGCATGATTTGGTATTAAGGTAAGAGGCTGAGTTAGGATGTATTCCCTCTGCTTCTATATTCTGAGAGAGATTGCAGAGAATTGGTATAGTTTCTTCCTTAACTGTTTAGTACAATAGATTGGTGAACCATCTGGTCCTGATCATTTGTTTTGAATAAATTGGTTTTAATTATGCTTGTGTTGTATGGTTACTGTGATCATTAGGTGAAATAATGGATAGAAAATATCTGGTAGTAATAATAATTATAGTAATAATAATTAAATCCCTGGCCAGGATCAAAAGCTTCCTCTAGTTATCTATGTGCTTCTGAAATGGACATATTTCCAGTTAGATATAATAATAATTAAAATGTGAAGAAGATTTTGCAACTCTTTGTGCATCTATTATATAGTTTTATTCCTTATAATAGTCACCTGTTTGACAGGACTTATCCCTATTTTGGATGAGGAGGTCAGGAGGCAGAGTATGGGAATTGCTAGGTATTTTCTTTAATCTTGCCTACTTAGGTTAATGCCAGAGTCAGGTGGTAAAATCAGAGTCATTCCCTTACAGTGTATTGACAGGGCTAAACCTATGTAGATTGAAGTGAATCTTAGATAAAGTATAATAATATTCAGCATGATGTGTTAGAAATAATAAATTTTTCATGATTGTCAAATAAACAAGTCCATCTAGAGATATTCCTAAGTGTGGCAGAAACCTAATGCTTCTTTTACTTTTTTATTTATGATAGTCAAAGCAATTAAATATTAAACCTATTTGCAATACAAACTGAAGGAAAGCTCAAAGACACTTATAATGTTTTAAATCATTTTTATTACAGTTGGAAATAACTTCTTTTAAGATAACCAAAGGAGTTTTATATTATGTCTCATATGATAAGTGTTTCAATCTAACTTAATGTTTCTGATACTTCAGGTGGAGTGTTATAGAATTTTGATCATTGCAATATGTCAATTTCACATCTGGCTCCTATGTTAGTGTTTTTAATATCTAGTGTGTAATCAATTTCTTATTTTTTACCCCCAACACACGCGCGCTCACACACACACACTCAGACTTTAATATTTCGCTAACTACTTAGTGAAGCTTTAACCTTTTGTACAGGGCACAATGTGAGAACATAACTGAAATTAAATTTTTTTTAATGTTTATTTATTTTTGAGAGACAGAGACTCAGAGCACAGCAAGGGAGGGGCAGAGAGAGAGGGAGACACAGAATCTAAAGCAGGCTTTAGGTTCCAAGCTGTCAGCACAGAGTCGGGAGAACATAACTGAAATTAAAAGCTTTTTGACCAATTGGACGGTTAATTAACTATCCTATTTTTAACTACTATTGCAGTCTGAAGAAATAACACAAGTAGGAAAACAAAAGGATTTGATTGAGTTACTGTTATCTGGAGTTATTTAAAAATCATTGTGTTGTGGGGCACTTGGTCAGTTAAGTGTCTGCCTCTTGGTTTTGGCTCAGGTCAGGATCTCACAGTTCGTGGGATCAAGCCACGCATCCGGCTCTGCACTGACGGTTCTGAGACTGCTTGGGATTCTCTTATTCCCTCTCTCTCTGGCCCTCCTCTCCTCTCTGTCTCTCTCTCTAAAAATAAATAAATGGGGCGCCTGGGTGGCGCAGTCGGTTAAGCGTCCGACTTCAGCCAGGTCACGATCTCGCGGTCCGTGAGTTCGAGCCCCGCGTCAGGCTCTGGGCTGATGGCTCAGAGCCTGGAGCCTGTTTCCGATTCTGTGTCTCCCTCTCTCTCTGCCCCTCCCCGTTCATGCTCTGTCTCTCTCTGTCCCAAAAATAAATAAAAAACGTTGAAAAAAAATTTTAAAAATAAAAATAAATAAATAAACTTAAAAAATCATTATGTTGTGTTAGAGAATAGTTTCTTAAAAGGCAAAATCATGATTTTCATACAAATATAAAATGAATTTATGTCAAAGATATTATCTCATTAATTAAATTAGGATACAAAAAAAGATGTTACAGCTGGTTCAAAGATGCAAAAAAGCAGAGACATTTACAGATCAAGAATAATGAATAAATATGCAAATGGATGCAACACAGGCTTCGTCCCCCCTCCTCCTCCTCTTTTCTCTGGGAATGGGATTTGGGGGAGGGGTTTCCCTCCACTGAACAGAATTTCTTTGTATATCTATATAGGCATTACTGATTGCACTGCTATCAGTGTTCTACAACTTAAGTTGTAAAATAGCCTAAAGATAATAAAGTCCAAAGAGCCCCCATGGAATCAGTCATTTAACCTTAACCACTATTCTCTGAAGCCTTAAACAGTGCATAGTTTCCCACTGAAGCACACATTTTCCCCTACACTTGGAAAGTGGTGATAGGATCTTCTATGTAATGAAACATTGTTAACAGTCACTGTTTTAGATTCAATGTAGCTTACTTTGGGACAGAAATACTTGTTTACTCATTAGAGCAAACCTGAATGTCAAAAGAATTCATGAGGTTCCATATTGGCATGAGAGAATGGGCGCTAAGCTTGTATGTTTTAGTAAAGTCATGGAAAAGTTAAATAAGTGATTTGAATCTTCGGACAATCTTTACAGTCTCTTCCAAATCTGTGCTTCTAAGATTTCTAGCAGAGAAATAATTTCTTTGTCCCCTAACCCTGCCCCAATATACTGAATCAGTCTTTCCAAGCGGAGGGAGAGGTTTCTAAACTTGGGCACTTTTCCAGCCCTTGAAGAGGAAGTGAGATCCTGAAGAACGTGTTCTAATTTATACATTGCTCCCAGCTGTTCACAAATTTGATACAGAATCTCATCTTGAAGCTAAACAAGATAACATGGTTCTGATTTTAACAAGCATCAGTGACTGGGCCCGGTAATGCAGTGACCAGAGGTGTCCCAACAGCACCTACTGCTGTAAAGAGCCTCCTTAGCAGCCTTTGTTTGCAACTGCAAGCAAACATAAAAGGGAAAGAAAAAAGAAAATGGAAATTTGCTACTTTTTGGAGCCTCTGTTATTTGAGGAATGTTGGTATCTTCATTTCTGAGAGCTTTCAAAATTGTTGTTTCTCACTATGATCAATGTGCTTGAATAGCTTAGATTATTGCATTTGATGGAGCTTGTATTTTTTTCTTGATGAGAATGCAGTTCTCGTTAGCATTCACGACAATTCCACATTGCTTTTGTCCCAATTTGCCAACTGTCTTTTTTCCTTTTGGAAAACAGATATTTTCTCTCTCCTAAAACTTCTCCAGTCTTAAACATTTACGTGGATTTAAAATGTGTTTTAAAGCCCATTCTTCTGTAACTTCCAAATATTTCTAAGTTTTATCTTTGAGCAACGTACTTGGTGCACATATGAGAGTAAATAAGTGATGAAAGTATATATGAAATTAAGAATTTAATTTATTTAGAGGAATGTTTAATGCACTCTTAAGAAAAAAAATACACACTGGCAATAAACTCCTTTAGCGCGCGCGCGCGTGTGTGTGTGTGTGTGTGTGTGTGTGTGCATTTTCTCCTACATCTGTTATAGACTAAGATTATTTTTGTATAAACTGTAATTGTCCTCTTTTGGAAATCAATACAGAATAACAAGACATATTTCCTCCAGATAATAGTAACTCTTTAAATGGAAAATAACTTTGGCCATTGTTTCATTTTTTGGAGGTTCAAATTATTTTAGTATGATTAATGAGAGGAGCAGTTCCTGGATATTCTTAATAACTGTATCCTGTTGGCTTAAGACCTCACTTTGCCCAGTTTATGATTAAAATGCTCCACTTATAGTTAGATGTAACATAAATAGTTCTTGTGCTTGACTATGATAGAATCTGGAAACTAGTTTTGATCAAACCAGTATCCTCAAGGAGATTAGAGAGCATAAATGAAATATTACTGTAACCTCCTTGATATCTTGCTTTTGCTTCAGCTTCATTGACTAATCTGGGGGTGGTTTTACAGTTTATTTGAAACTCTAAGTAGATTACCGTATGAATCAGTAATTAATAGAATCTCAAAATGCTCCAATGATAATACTGATCGCTTTAAGATCAACACCTCCCGGCTCTTACTCCCCTCCATCCTTGGTATTCTGAACATGGTTGACCCTTCTGAGGAGGAAGAAAAAGAGCCTGTTCAGGTCATGGCCAGGACCTTCTGCTCTTGCTTGTCTCTGTGATTCTTAATTCTTGGAACCTTAGTTTGGTGATGCATTTAGAGTCCCCTCTCTAGCCTCCTGGACTCAGCTTTGTACATTGCTCTGACTCTAGTGTCCTCAATGACCCTCCATCTTTCCCCCTGAATTACTGTGGAGGTCCAAATTAATCTTCAGTCTTGTAGTTCTCCACTATTTTCAATGCATCCAGAATAATCTTTCTTAAAACCCAAATTCCAACATGTCATTCTTTGCCTTAGAGTCTTCAGTGATCTCTCTTTCCCTTCAGCTCCTTTGGGAAGAGAGAGAAGCCCAACTTATGGCTTCAGCCAGAGCTCATGCCATGACTCACGACACATGTTATGTTGTAGTCCAGGCATTTTAGTGTAGGGTGCACTAGTGGCATCAGCACTACCCGGGAACTTGTCAGATATGCAGGTTCCTCAGGGTTCCACCCCCCACCCACTGAATCAGAAACTCTGGGATGGAGCCCAACAATCTGTGTTTCAACAAGCCCCCTGGGGGATTCTGAAGCAGTCTTAAGTTTGAGAGCCTCTGCTGTCATCTCGAACACTTAGAATTCTAAAGCACGCTTTCTCTTTCTCACTTACAGAATTAATTACCTGCCCTCCCTCCCCCAACTTGGTTTCTAGTGCTCTACTCACATCCTCTTCATTGGGCTAACTCCTGTTTGTCCTTCAGTACAAGATGAAACTTCACCTGAGTGTTCTATAAATGCCCACACTAGGTCCCACATCCTTTTTTTTGTGTCCCCATGCAAAATCTGTGCTATCTTTATGCCAGCCCCTGCCAGCTAACAGCCTGATATTTTGCTATCATGCTTCCTTCTCCTCTCAAGATTACAATTACTACAAGAGTCGGGCAGTAAGCTGATGGTTCATGAAATTCCCTTTTTCTCAGTTGAGCATAATGCCTGAAGCAAAATAGATCACTAAGTGTGAAACAAATGTTTATTGGATGAATATGTTACCTATTTACTTTACATCAGCTTCTAATTGTCATTTGGAATGACTGATCTCATTTCATACATATATATGAAATGTGTATGTTGCCTTAGTTTGATTTTAAGATTGAAAAAGATTCTCAAGAGTACAGGTCACTTTTTTGGTATATCCTCCTTTTTTTTCTTTCAATAATACTAAAGCAACATTTTCTGCACATGGAATTTCATTTCAAAGCATTACCTGAAATGGCATACCAGTAAATGCTTAGCATCACTGATTATTATCAGGAGGAGGATGGGGTGTGGACAGAATGATGTTTGTACCTAGACTAATTTTGAATAAGCCTTCACTATTTATTTTTGCTCATGCATGTTAACATGTGCTGATTAATAGTATACAAAGTCTTCTGGAATTTTCTTGGAAGACTGGACTTATTTATTTATCTGGGTTTTGAAAGTACGTTCGCCCATTGCCAAGGCTGTAGTCTTTTTGCGTAAGTAATAGCATTTATTCCAGAAAAATACTGACAATCAAAAGCTAGTGAGTTCCCTGAATCACTGAATGGTTTCTACCAAAGAAACTCTACCTCAACTAGCACCCCCATGGGTAAGTAGAAGAGTAAACAGAGAAGTTTTTAAGGTATATCTTAATAGCTTCCAGGTTCATGCTTACTGAAATCAGTGGAAAAGTTGAATTTGGGTCCGATCTTACAGACTAACTTCTGAAACTCTAGTTCAGGGATGGTTAGTGAAGATAATCTAAAAAATATTTCAAATATGGAATCACTGGTAATGCCAATACTGTCAAATATAGTTAATCACTTCACTTCCATCTTAAAGCAAGTAAGAAGTACTTATTGAAACATATTCCTTTAAGTGATCCAGGTTCAGTCCCTAGAATATAACGTTCGATGTAGGAGAGAATAAACTTATAATAACATGGGATTTTAAAAGGATTAGAAGGTCTTACTCTCTTCTTTCTGAATAGAATTGTCTCCTTGCTAACATTTATAAGCTACTTTTGAAGTTTATATGCTGTAAGATAAAGCCAACCTATTGAAATACTTCCTGGAGAGACACATGCCCTGGCTTTTTCTAATTGGAAATACAGGCTTTGCTGTGTGGGTCAGCTATTCACCTTCAAGGATGGACTGCTTTTGAGCTTTATATAGATGCAGAAGGTTGCAAAGACTAGATACGACAGCTCAGGATTGTGAAATTGAATCACTATCCTTCATACCTAAAATGAGAGTGTGGGACATCATGATCTCTAAGGATCCTCGATACTTTTCTAAATAGGAAGGTTGCCTAGTTAAAAAAAAAAAGGCAGGGAGGGCTTTATGGTCAGGTAGCCTGAGAGCTACCACCTACTGGTTGTGATCCTAGAAAGTTATTCAGTCTCCGTGAGTCCCACTTTGTACACCTGCAAACTGAGAACACCACACCTACATCACAGAAGTACAATTTCATTCATGGTCAGTGAGCCTAAAGTACACAGGACTGCACCTAGCACAGTGAGGATGCTCCTTCATGAGCTGCATGAAGAAGGCATCCTTTCACCTCTGCCAACAAGGAAGTGTGTAACTTTAGGAAAGCCACTTAAGCCCAAATTGCTATTGGGGTGCCTGGTTGGCTCAGTTGGTGCAGTGTACAACTCTTGATCTCAGAGTGGTGAGTTCAAGCCCCATGTTGGGTGTAGAAATTATGTAAAAAATAAAATCTGAAAAAAAAAGCCCACAAAAGATTCCTAAACTGCTACCATCAATCAAACCTTGACTCTAAGGTCTCACAGGAACCACAATTGTGAGGCATTCAACATGTAGAAAGTGCCCTTGGGTGAGAATATCAACCATTTTCAGGCTGACCTATTCTTATTGGGAAAAATATCGCATGGTAATTATTTTGGGGGCGTGATTTACTATTTAAAAATAGATTGCCTTGGGGTGGTGGGAGAAGTGCTGAAAGGATGCATTTTCACAAAATTTGAAAACCAGTTCCATAGCTCTGCACACACCCCCTAAAGCAGTTGCTAAAAACAGTGCTTGGTGTTGTATCCCTTGGCTGAGAGCCTCTCCTTTGCCATGGACACACTGAAAATAATACAGGAAATACTTTATTCAAGAGAAGTTAATTTATCCTTTCTTCAGGCAGCCTCTTCTGTGCCAAATCTGAACCACTCTTAAAGGTCTACATATCAAGCTGCAATGGTTGTGTTTTAAGTGAAAAGGACATAATCCTTTGTGTTGGGCTGCAAGACACAAGTGTATGCAGTTGGATCAACTGCAAAACTAAAGTCCAGTCATGTCATCCCACTACTCAAAACTACCCAACAGCATTCCACCCCTCTCAAATCCTCACTCTAGTCTATAAACCCTGTACAACTGGCCCTCTTTTCCCTGTGACCTCATCTACTGCCATTCTCCCCAACCATCCGCATCAGTCACAAAAGCCTCCCCAGAAAAACTCCTGCTTCAGAGTTTGACACTCACTCCACCTGTGCTAAGAAGGCTCTTTGCCCAGACATCTATCTGTCGTCATGCTTCTTCCCCTTACTTTCGTAAGGCTTTTACGTTGTCATTTTTCACTGTGGACTTCTCTGGCTACCCTTTCTGTTACCGCAACCCTCCTATGCCTTCCCCCTTCCATCTTTATTTATTTCTACTTAGTAATTATTATTAAATAATATTTTATATATTTTATTTATGTATCTTGTTAAATGCCTGCTCCACTACTTGGTGAGTTATGAGAGAGAAGGTGTATTTTTCTTACTTGCTTTCTTCACTACTTATAAAGTGTTTAAAATAGGACCTAGCCCAGAACAGGTTCTCAATACATTCTTATCAAATGAATGGATAAATGAATGCTGACAGTCTCACTGAGGAGAGGTGATTCATCAACATAAACCATCAGAGATCTATCTTACAGCATAAGCTTCCAAAAGAAAAGACTAAGTTTTGCTAATTCTCTGCCTCCTCAAAGCTTTCCAAAGCTTTGGATTATAGGGGGCACACAATAAATATTGAATTTATGAAATCAGTTAATTTATTTATTAATGACTTAAGCCTCCTAATTATCATCACAGTGTATCTGAAAACATCATGCTATGAGCAACTGGTTTCATATTATAATTTGGCCACCAATTTTGTTTTAGAGCCTTAAATAGATTCCTTATTTCTGAGCTTCAGTGTTGACATCTTTAAATGGGAACAATATTATTTTTTAGCCGATGTATCTGAGAATTAGAATAGCTAGGCTTTATACAGTGCCTTGTAGATAGTGAAGTCTTAATAAACATTAGATGCTACTTTTTCCTTTATTAAAATAACTCCAGCTCAACAGTGGCTACTATGGTTCAATTTACAATTACATTGTTCTCTTTGAGGAAGAATTTAAAATCTCAGCTGCAACACAGCCATCTGTAATAATAAAAAAAAATTGTAGATTCATGCTCTCTTTAAGTTCCTCCTAAATCTCAAGCTACACCTGTGCAGGAAGCATTATATCACATAAACAAAGTCTTATTCATTGACTACCATCAAAAAGGAGAAAAAGGGGGAAAAAATCTACAACTTCCACAGGAAATCCCAAGCACAAATTCTCACAGCTGCCTCTATTCACTTGTTATTACTGCCTTGACCATTGTTTTAATTACAGCTCAAAAAAAGACATTATTTTCATGGTACTTTTACCTCCTTAAAGCAAAGTAGTATCGCTGCTCTCCAATCTTGATGATTGCAGTTCTTGCACTAGTCAGCCAGGCTGAATTAAGCTAGGCAACCTAGGAAGTCAAAGATTAAATTCTGGAAGTTAAAATTAGAGTGTAAAAAATTACTTCATGTGCCATGAAGTGTATATACAGTTTCTTCAATTATAGCCTGAGAAATCTGTCTCTGTGGGAAGGCACACTTCATTAACTTTCAGCTATGTAGGCCTGGGGCAGATAGGGTCATCATCTTATAAAATTATATAGTATTATGATCATAATGTTCTTCTTCTCATCAGGAGTAGAAGATTTATAAAAGTAATTGTTTTAAGGAAATCTTGATAAGGGAACTAATAGTATACTTCAGAGAGGTTTCTAAATTTATCCCAATTGTGAACTTGCCCTATTTATCTAAATTCCTGGAATTCATTTTTGTTTTGTGCTGACCAGTCTTTGACTCATTCATCTCATTAGTACTCCTTTGTTAAACTTTAATTGAGTTCTAAGAGAGGCTCTGGTTAGAAAACAGCACTGATTGTATGCGGTATAATTTATTATCTGAGTCGCTAAAATTGTCAGTTTTGACAATTTTTAGTCATTTTCTGACTCTTCAGAGTAGTTAAAACTTTAAACAAATATTTTTTAAAGTAAATCAGGCAAGTTTCCAATTAAAATAAGCATGGAAATGTTTTCAGATATTATACATACGTTTGGGGTAATTTCCTTGGAATAATAATATAATCTACAAAGACTGGCTCTGAAAGATCCTTAAATTCAAATCAAATGGCTTCTCAGTTCCACCCAAATTAATTTTGAGCTTCATGTGGCTACATTTTGTTGAATGTCTGCTTTGGTCAAGACAACACATTGATTCTCTAGACTGACTCTTCATCTCCTGTGGGGAAAAATAACAACACTTTTCATTTGCTAGATTCTCTGGGTTGATTGTTTTCTCTTCCTAGTCCTGTGCCTTACATATTTGCCACCTAATACTCTTAGAAGGAGGCAGATGTGGTATTTAGAGACCTATCTAAACATTGCGGTAATATGTTTAACATTAAAACATTTTTTTAATGTTTATTTATTCTTGAGAGAGAGAGAGAGAGAGAGAGAGAAAACATGAGATGGGGAGGGGCAGTGGGAGAGGGAGACACAGAATCTGAAGCAGGCTCCAGGCTCTGAGCTGTCAGCACAGAGCCCATCACAGGGCTTGAACCCATGAACTGCGAGATTACGACCTGGGCCAAAGTCAGACACTTAACTGACTGAGCCACCCAGGTGCCCCTCATTTTCATTTATTTATAATACAAATATTTATTGAGCACTGCTTTACTATCTATTGCTAAATAACAAAGCACTTCAAAACTTAGTAGCTCAAAATAACAACCTGCTTATTTTTGCATGATTCTGTGTGTTGACTAGGGCTCAGCTGAGTGGTTATTCTGCTGGTCTTGCTTAGGGTCTACATGTGATTGCAGTCAGATGGCAAATGAGGCTGGATGACCCAAAATGGCTTCTTCACTCACATGTTGGGAACCTTGGGGCTCCTACATGTGGCTTCTCTCTTCAGTGGATTGGCTAGATTTCTTTCATAGTGGCTTACAGTTCTAAGAGGCAGCTGGTGGAAGCTATCACTCTTCTGTAAGTCTGGTCTCAAAGTCTGAGGATGTCACATCCACTGTATTTTACTGGTGAAAGCTAATCACAAGATAAGGCTATTTTCAAATGATTTTTATAGGAGAGAAATGAGTGTTTCAACTCAGATTAGAGAGCTGGATAAAACATCTCTCCAACCTCTACAATAAGACAAGACAGGACAAATCATGTACTACTGACATTTTGTAAACCCTTACAAAAACTTAGGTCTCTGAATAATCACCTACTTAAAATCTATAGAGAGAGAGGTACCCACAGGGAGAAATAAAATGTAAGCATTTGCTTATCTTGAACAGATACCACCAAACAACATACAAGCTGGTAAGAATATTCAGCTAGCAACTTTTAATGAGTTGCTAAAGACTAAATATGGGCTTCAAGGAGAATATGAAGCCCCAGGAGGCTATAGACATGGGAAGGATTGCATGCCCTTGCAGCTTTTCCAGTTAAGAACTCCACCAGGTGCTCACAGAGAAGACCAACAAGAATTCCCAGAACACTTCCCCAAGGTGCTGGTTTAGGCAGGGAACAGCAGGCACAGCCACAGCTTTACCTGGATTTATCTCCCTTATGGAACAAAAGTCTTAATCCATAGGGGGAAAGGACAACTAAAACCAGAGCTTGAATACTGGTGGGAACCTACTGTAGCTGGGGAAGGGAAACAAGGGGAAAAAACCTCTACCCCTGATGGAGGGAATGAATATGTGCTAGACCAAATTTAACATCTGAAGAAGATGCAGGAACATCCGTAAAGGGCATACTCACAATGTTCATAGTGCCTGCCTGAGGTTTAATTAGAGCATCAGAAAATGAGCCTCTCTCTCCACCACCACATTAACAATTGTTGAGTATAAATAACAGTGGAATGTACGGTGGGAAACCAGTACAAAGGAAAGATATGGGGCCAAACAGGGAGCAAGTGTTGAGAAAATCCATGAGTAAATTAACTCATACTGTAAACACAAGATATCACTAGAAGAATCTGATGCAGTAGTGCACTGAGGGTAATCACAGTAGTAAAAAACTTCAAACTCTGCCAACTTCTGACTAGATGAATATAAAACTCCATTCTACAAACCTTACAGAAAAGAGGCAGGCTTATCTCTAAACTTGAAAAAATTATTTACTCCATTATCTAGCGTTTTGTACAACATGGCCAGATTCTAACAACAACAACAACAACAAAAAACTTTATGAGATACACAAAAGGGCAAGGAAAACAAAGTCTGAAAAGATAAAGTGATTATCGGAACCAGACTCAGATATGACAAAAACGCTGGAACTATCAGACAGAAAACTTAGAATAACTACGATTAATTTGTTAGAGGCTCTAATGGAAAAGAAAAACGCAAGATAAGAAAGGCATTTTCAGCAGAGTTAGAAACTATAAGATAAAGTCAAATGGAAGTGCCAGAAGTCAAAAATACAGTAACAGAGAGAAAGAGTGACTTTAATGGGCTCATCAGTAGCCTTGACATAGCCTAGAAAAGAATTAGTGAACTTGAAGATAGGTCAATAGAAATTATTCAAATTGAAAAACAAAGAGGAAGAAAAGGTGAAAAATCAAACAGACCATATGATATCAAATGGTATAATATCAAATAGTATAACATATGCATAATTGGACTCCCAGAGGAAAAGGAAGAGAGAATTGGGCAAAAAAAAATATTTGAAGAAATGATGACTGGAATATTTTCAAAATTAGTGTCAGACATCAAACCACAGATCTCAGAACCTCAAAGAACACCAAGAAGAGTTCATTAAAAAAATCCAAAACAACCCACCAAGCCTAGGCACATCTTATTCAAACTGTTGGAAACTGAAAACAAAAAGAAAATCTTAAGCTCAATCTCTGAATACTTACCTACAGAGGAATAGTAATAAGATAAACAACAGACTTCTAGTCAGAAACAATATAAGAAAGATGACAGTAGAGGTGCATCTTTAAAGTGCTGCAGGAAAATCCCACATCCAGTGAAAGCCACTTTCAAAAGTGAAAGAAAAATAAAGTCTTTCTCAAACAAAGGTAGAGGAAAGAAGCTCAAGTCTTCTTTTTTTTCACTTTTGTTTTTGTTTTTGTTTTGGAAACAGACACAGGGCATATCACAGGGGGAAGCAGTGTGATGCCTCCTAGCAAGGCTCAGGACAATAGTAGCCAAAGTCAGAGATACCACTGTGGCCAGGCCTAAGACCAACATCACAGAGGTATGAGGAGAGGTTGACCCCTCCACACCAAAAATCACCAAAATATGCAATCACCAAAAATATGGAATGCTTCACAAATTTGTGAGTCATCCTTGCGCAGGGGCCATGTTAATCTTCTCTGTATCATTTCAATTTCAATATATTTGCCGCTAAAGTGAGCGTGCTCCACTCTTGATTTAAAAAGTGTCCTGTGCATATAGGGAGAGAAGAAATTGGTTGGAAGACACCTTTAGAGATTAGCTACTAGCACCCACTGAATGTAAGGTAAAAGTTATAGTACTGGGGAAAGTCCATGTTACCTCATTGAAATTAATTTTTCCTATTTATAAGTTGCTGGTATTAGTTTATATGATTTCAATGATTTCTTAAAATTGAACTATTTTTTTTAATGGTAGTCGTACATTGTCGTTCATTACTTTATCAATCTGGAGATAGGTATTTTTGTGTGTGATATATAAAAACAGTCTATTTTAAAATTAGATTAATATATTTCTGAAATGTTAGAATGGTTGGCTACACATAGTAGCTGTGGCTGATTATAATCAATCTATGAAAACTTAACCATCTACACATGAGCTGATGTCTGTATTTTCTTAAATTAATTTATTTATTTTGAGAGAGAGAGAGAGAGAGACAGTGAGTGAGGGAGGGGCAGAGAGAGAAGGAGAGAGAGAGATCCCAAGAGGCTCCCTGCTGTCAGCACAGAGCTCAACGCAGGGCTCCATCTCACGAACTGTGAGATCACAACTGGAGCCAAAATCAAGAGATGGATGCTTAACCAACTAAGCCACCCAGGCGTCCCTCTATATGTTAATAATAAATGTCAGTCAAGAGTCAAACTGATTAACAAGGGTTAACAAATGCAATTTCAATTTCAGAATTACCGTTTATTTTTAAAAATGTTTATTTATTTATTTTTTGAAATTTATTTTGATGGGGTGGAGGGCCAGAGAGAGCTGGGGAGAGAGAATCCCAAGCAGGGATTCTCAGCTGTCACACTGTCAGCTCAGAGCCTGATGTGGGGTTGAACTCACAAACTGTGAGATCATGACCTCAGCCAAAGTCAGATGCTTAACCAACTGAGTCACCAGTTGCCGCTAAATGTTTATGTATTTATTTTTGAGAGAGCGAGAGGAAAAGAGTTGGAGAGAGAGAGAATCCCAAGCAGGCTCTGCACTGACTGCCTACAGCCTGATGCGGGGTTTGATTTCAGGAACCATGAAATCATGACCTGAGGCAAAATCAAGAGTCAGCCATTTGACTGACTGAGCCACCCGGGCACACCCAGAATTATTGTTTATTATCTTTTAACTTTCTTTTTAATCTTGTATTTACAAAGAAATAACTTGGTTATTCCAATTTGATTTTGACAAATATGTATAGCGCCAATCTCTTCACTTTGTAAAAATGCTAATAAAAATTATTGGAGTCAATTATAGATTTGGTACTCTTAAAATTATTTTACTGAAATTTACAAGGATATTTGTGATATAATGTAAAGAATGACTCAGCTGCACAACTTCCAGATAGTGAGTTTGAGTCATGCTTAACACATTTGTGTATGTTTTTTTAAAAAAATATTTAATGATACTTGGTAAAGATGGTGAGGCCGACTGCAATAGGTGTAGGGTCTGCTGCAATGGGATTGCACAGTGTGGGAGAGAGATGGGGCTCAACTCCAAATATAGCATGGGCATGTGGGAATTTATAGATTAAGAGCAGGGTGTGGGTCAGTGGATGGAAAATTAGTAAGTGGAAACACCAGAAGTAAAGGGGATTCTGAGTAAACAGGATTCTTGCTGAAGATAGGCCAGGGTGATCAAATATCATCTGAGGGATGGAGAAAGATGAGGAACTTGATCATATATTGAAGGTGATGAGATATTGAGAGAGGAAAATGTTAGTTAAACTACTTGGTGGAGTTCTTACTAAAACTGGATTTTACAGGAGCACAAACAGATGGGCCTAGGAGAACTGACTAAAGTTTAGTCAAGCAAAAAAAAATCTTTGTCATATTATATCAATTATAACATGATAGTATATATTCAAGTTAGCATTGAATAAAGCAGTGATTCTCAAGTTTGAGCAGGCCTCAGAATTTCCAGGAGGGTTTGTTAAAAACCAGATCACTAAGTTCTACCTTCAGGATATGTAATTCAGTACACCCCGGGTAGAGCCTGAGAATTTGCATTTCTCATGTTTCTGGATAATATTGTGTTTGGTCAGAGGAGCACTCTTTGAAAACTCCTTGCATAGATGAACAAATATGCTTTCAGGTTAGACACACTGAGTAAAACCCAGATTTGTTACCAATTCACTCTGAGAGCTTAGGCACAACCTTAATGTTTTAATCTATAAAACGGAGTATTAATAGCTACTGTGTAGTGTTGTTTCTAGAATCCTATGAAGTATTTGCCACAGTCTCTGGAACAGAGGATAAATTCTCGGTTGGCACTGTTGATACTGTATTGAATGTTTGATGATGAAGATCTCATTGAAAGATTGTTATGTTTTTCCCAATACATATATTTAATTTATATCTGCAGACCTATTGAGCAAATTAAGAGGTTGAATATTTTGATCCTGATAACATTAATAGGAAAACTACCTTTTGAATTAGAAGTGACTCTTTCAATGCAGTTTCTCCAGAGGGATTTCTATTTCGCAAAAGAAAGATTGATCAGTCAACCAACACTCATTGAGTACCTTTGTCTTCAGACAAAATACACACATACACAGACACACTCATATATACACATAAACTCTAAAGTGAATACAAACTGGCTTTTTCTACAAATTGGCTATTCCATTTTTCTTCCTTTCTCTTATCATTTTATCTCTGGAATCGGTGCCTCTGTTTGCTGGTGGATTCCTTTGCTTTGTGCCTCCTCCCCCAGGCTTCAACAGAGGCATCTTGCATCAACTGAGTACCTGTAGCAAAAGTGGTTAACAGATGTGTGGGTTCTGTTGTATTTTGGTATTGTAATTTCCTATTACTGAGAAAAAAAAAAGAGAGAGAGAGAGAAGTGTCACCAAGGAATCTCGGGGGATTTCCTGACTAGAAATGCCTTTGAAGTTGAAGAATATTTTTAAGACAGCGGTTTTTAATTGTAAAGAATCTTAATCATGTAGAGAAATATGCCTTTGAAATATTTTTCTTTGAACAGTGCATTTACCAGTTCAGGAAGCTCATTTCCATGCAATGATATTTTAATTTTAAGACACAACTTCCCTTGCATTGCATGTATTCATAAAGCTACAATTTCATTCTTAGTTTTATTTATTACATTCTGAAAATTAGGCTACTTGCCTTAAGCTATTCTATATAAATGTTTTTACTCCCCAAACCCATCATTTTAGAGATGCAATTTTAGCCTTTAATGGGAGAAAATGATATAAAGTGGCTATGACTGAGGTTTTCTGGGTTTATATTTCTGCCATGTCTGCAGGGGGCTATTCTCCACATGGAAATCTAAGAATTCACACTAATGTTAATTCAGGGTATAAACTCATCAATCTGGAGGAAAAGAGATTTTACTTCTAAATGTAACTTTCCTAATTCCACTTGCTCTACATTTGCCTAGATTGGACTTGCCTTCAAATAGAGATATGGTCAGGCAAAAGCTGACACAAGGGGAATGAAAGGCTTACCATTTGTTTAAGGCAGGAAAATGACACTACTCAGTTTATGTCAAAAACACATATGGCCGGGGCGCCTGGGTGGCTCAGTCAGTTGGGCGTCCGACTTTGGCTCAGGTCATGATCTTGCGGTTTGTGGGTTCAAGCCCTGCGTCGGGCTCTGTGCTGACAGCTCGGAGCCTGGAGCATGCTTTGGATTCTGTGTCTCCTCCCCTCTCTGCCCCTCCCATGCTCATGCTTTGTCTCTCTGTGTCTCTCAATAATAATAAACATTAAAAAAATAAAAACAAAACAAAGCAAAAAAAAAAAACCCACATATGGCCATAAATATTTCATTTCTCTGAATTCGAAGGTAAGACTCTTTGTGTTCACATTCTTAAGTAGTATATGTATCTTATCCAGAAACATATTTTACATCTTTGGCCACAGTAACACACACATACAGATCAAAGACCATCAAAGCCCAAATAAGATGGCATTCGTTAGGAAACCACACTCTCCTGAATTAATTGCCCTTTTGAAATGAAATAAATATTTTACAGTTCCTTTACTTAAAACACAACCACTAATTGCAAATGGATGTGTTAATATCATCAACCTAGCCTGAATGAAATATCTGCCATATTTGTAAATATATTAATAATTAGTATATATGTCTGCACATATGTGTATTAATACATCTGTGCCCCAGGGGCTCTTAAGATTTGGACTGCAAATTTGGTTTCTAGGATGCTTGTTTTGTCCAGTTTTTGTTTTCAGTAATGTCAATATTGCCACTGATAAATTTGATTTGACTTGAGGAAAGACCTACTATTATCTTCTTTTATCTTTTTCATAAGTGCATATTGGGTTGAAACCCCTGGATAACCAATCATACTTTCTCATCATCATAGAAATGTAAGGCAAGGAAGTCTATGTCAGGTAATGCAAGTCTGGTGAGGTGTCTTGAAAACCCCAGCAGCAGCCTTACATTTGTGCACAGGAAAACTTATACAGGGTAAACTGGATAGGGAGAGAAAAGCTTGGGGACCCACCTAGAAGCTGGGATTGCACTGCACATTTCACAAAATTGAGGAAAAGTCAACTGCATGTCACAAAGAATGGGGGTGGGGAAGAGAATGTGTGGGGTAAGCCGGCGGGGGGGGGGGGGGTGGTTGTAGGATGACAGAGATTATAGTTACGGTAAAACTAATATAGAAAGAGGGTAAGAGATATAAATAAAATAGCAAGTTTTAGTGTCAAGAACATTATATTTTTCTTAACTAGGAGGCTTGTGTGCCAAGTTAGTCAATTTTTGAAAAATAAGAACTGTCTGGACTTCCCAAATATGCTTTCATCTTTGCTTTAGTGAGAAACCCAGAAAAAGGCCTAAAGCAGTTTCATAAGACATCATTTTTGGTTAAAAACAAAGAAGCACATTTAAAAAATCCCACACTTCAACCATCCAAAAGTTTTCCTAGAGTCTAATAAAAATAGTATTCCTTTTTTTATTTTATTTAAATTTTAGTTAGTTAACAAAGAATAGTATTCCTTTTAAAATGTGCATTTAAAAAAATCTTTCTTTCATATGACATAAGCTATGGCTGCAATGAAAACTGGTATACCTGAAATTTCTGATGAAAATCAAGGGCAAATTTTCCAAGACATCTAATTTGACTGTATTTTCCCTAATTTTTTTCTTTAAAGAAGAAAGCTTGTACTGAGTATTAGCTATTTCTCAAAGACATGTCAAAAGAAGCTATAAAATACATTCTCCAATGCCTCTAAATTTTTAAAGACTATGTCAATCATAATAAATATGATGCTTTCCGTTTTAGCAGATTATTTTAAATTCTAGAAAACAAATATAAATTGAAAAATACTTTATTCATAAAGATTAGGGATTGAGGTCAACATTTATAGGTAAGCATCTTTCCTGCGGCAGCAGTAAAGGCATACTTTGAAGTTAAAGCACTATAAAAACATTTTACTTATAAATAGGGCAATTTTTGATCATAAAAGTCAGTGGTTGAGGGCACAAAGGCTACATTTCTGACACTAATTCCAGTGTATGTACCCTTCGCACACCACAAAGCAATTCTGTGACATCAGCTAAGTGTCTACAATTCAATTCAATTCTGACACTGTCTGGAGACTGTCAGATCCCACAGGTTAAGAGCTCAGTCCTACAAGAAGACTCCCACGACCCCCACCTCAATGCCAATCATAAGTATGGGTTGTCATCTGTGCCTCTGACCCACCATATATTGCAAGTTTCAAGGACCCCCCACCTTGGGTTTCATTAATTTGCTAAAGTAGCTCACAGAACTCAGAGAAAGTTTTACTTTTAGTAAATAGTATTGCAAAATACTATTGGTTTCTTAGTAAAGGATATAACTCAGAATAGCCAGATGGAAATGAAGCATAGGGCCCGCATGGAGAAAGGGCACAGGGCTTCCATGCCTTCTCCAAGCATGCCACTCTCTCAGCACTTCCAAGCATTTGCAAACCGAGAAGCTCTCTGAACCTCATACTTTAGGTTTTTATGGAGGTGTCATTATATAAGCATGCTTGATTAGATCATTGGCTTTTGGTGATAGATTCAACTTCCCCTTCCCAGGGAGGTCAGGAAGGTGGGAATGGAAGTATCAACCTTCCATTCAGTGGTTGGTTACCCTGGCAACCAGTCCCTATCCTTAAGCACTTTCCAAAAATCACCTCATTAATATAAACTTAGGTGTGGTTGAAAACAGTTTGCTATGAATATCAAGACACATTTATTGCTCTTATCACATAGGAAAATCATAAGCAAGATCTAATAAGAGTTCCCAAATTTGCTGACCACTCTTAATAAAAATTGAACCCTTGAAATTCCATAGAATTTCCAGATTCTCAACAGATGCTAAATATAGTGTGGCCACCTTTGTTGATAACTGATTCAAATGAGTCCAAATCATCTAGATTTTTCAGAACTGTTTAGATTTCAAATATTCTATTTGTTGTGCCCTTATTTGTCTCAGAGTTCTGATTTCAGTAGAAAAAACATAATTTCTTTATCCATTGACCTGAATGGCTTCTGATTCTGCTTCTTGGAAAATTTAAAATAAGTGTAAAAATAACCCTGAGCTTAAATAGTCAATTAATCTACAACAAAGGAAGCAAGAATATACAATGGAGAAAAGACAGTCTCTTCAATAAATGGTGTTTGGAAAACTGGACAACTATACACAAAAGGATGAAATTGGACCACCATACACAAAAATAAACTCAAAATAGATTAAAGATCTAAATGTGAGACCTGAAACCATAAAACTCCTAAAAGGAAATACAGGAAGTAATCTCTTGGACATCAGCCTAAACAACATTTTTCTGGCTCTGTCTCCTCAGGCAAGGGAAACAAAAGCAAAAATAAACCGTTGGGATTAAAAAAAAAAAGATTTTGCACAGTGAAGGAAACCATCAACAGAATGTAAAGGCAACCTACTAAATGAGAAAAGATATTTGCAAATAATGTATCTGATAAGGAATTAATATAAAAATATATAAAACACTTATACAATTCAATGCCAAAAAACCCAAACAGTAAAAAATGGCCAGAGGACCTAAATAGGCATTTTTCAAAGAAGACATACAAATGGCCAATAGACACAAAAAGATGGTCAACATCAGTCATCATCAGAAAAACGCGAATCAAAACCACAATGAGATATCACCTCATACCAATCATAATGGCTAGTATCAAAAAGACAAGAAATAACAAGTATTGGGAAGGATGTGGATTAAAAGGAACCCTTGGGGTGCCTAGGTGGCTCAGTCGGTCAAGCATCCGACTCTCGATTTCCGCTCAGGTCATGATCTCGGGGTTCATGAGATCAAGTTCCACATTGGGCTGTTTGCTGACAGCATGGAGCCTGCTTGGGATTCTCTCTCTCTCTTTCTCACTCTCTCTCTTCCTCTCCCTCTGCCTTCCTATGTATGCACGATTCTCTCTGTCTCAAAGTAAATAAGTAAATTAAAAAAAAAAAGAACCCTGGTGAGAATATAAATTGGTGGTAAAGCCACTATTGAAAGTAATATGGAGGTTCCTCAAAACATTAAAAATAGAAATACCACACAATCCAATAATTTTGCAGCTGGGTATTTACCCAAAGAATACAAAAACATGAATTTCAAAAGATATATGCACCCCTGTGTTTATTGCAGCATTATTTACAATAGTCAGGATATGGAAGCAACCTAAGTATCCATCAATAGATGAATGGGTAAAGAAGATGTGGTATATACACGAACTATTACTCAGCCATAAAAAAGAATGAATTCTTGCCATTCACAACAATATGTATGGATCTAGAGTGTATTATGCTAAGTGAAATTAAGTCAAAGAAAGACAAATACCGTATGATTTCACACATGGAATCTAAAAATCAAAACAAATGAGCAAACAAACAAAACAAAAATATACCCATAAATACAAAGAACAAAATGGTGGTTGCCAGAATGGAGGGGAGTGGGGGGAATTAGTGAAAGGGTTCAAGAGGTAAAAACTTCTAGTTATAAAATAAATAAGTCACAGGGATGAAAAGTATAGCATAGGGAATGTAGTCAGTAACAGTGTAATAACCTTGTATGATGACAGATGGTAGCTACACTTCAAGTGAATTGTCAAATCACTATGTTGCACACATGAAATTAATATAACATTGTATGTCAAATATATGTCAATAAAAATAATAAAATAAAATAAGAGACACTTAAGAAGCTGGTGAAATTTTTAAAAATTTTTTTTTAATGTTTTTATTTACTTTTGAGGCAGAGAGAGACAGAGCATGAACGGGGGAGGGTCAGAGAGAGAGGGAGACACAGAATCCGAAACAGGCTCCAGGCTCTGAGCTGTCAGCACAGAGCCTGACTCTGGGCTCAAACTCACGGACCATGAGATCATGCCCTGAGCCCAAGTCAGACGCTTAACCGACTGAGCCACCCAGGTGCCCCAGCAATTTTGACATCAAACAGTAATTCAAAATTTTTGTTTAAAATGATGGCCAAAAATGTTTGTCAAGGAATCAAGAGGAAGTTTCTTTTCCAACTTTCCTTCCTGTCTAATGTTTCGGTTTTCTTTTCCATCTCTGTCTCTGTTTTTAGTGTGGAAGTTAAAGGTGAATACAAGGAAGGTGTGAAATACCATCTTTACCTTTTGGATGATCTATATTTCTTTGGTTTCATTTATTTTTGTGAGATGCTCAGAAGAAGTCCACTTCCAGCTCAGATTCTTTCCTTCAGAGTTTCCCCTAGCAACCTGCTAAATGCTCTTGTAAAATACAGGTTTTGGCGGAGTCAACATAATCACCGTATTCAATATTCTGCTTAGTAAATCACACAGATCTTTTTATGAGTCGTTCTAAGAGATGTTGGTTCTGGAAATTACAGACACACTATTAACTTTTACACTTAGGAACTAAAAATTCTAAATGAAGGTATAAAATTAGTATGAAAATACATAGAAGAGAGAAAGGTACTATTGTGGACCAAATGTTTGTGTTCCCCCTCCAAATTCATAGGTTGAAATCTGAACCCCAATATGATAGTATTATTAGGTGGCACGTTTGGAGTTAATTAGGTCATGAGAGTGGAGTATTCATGAATGGGATAGTGCCTTGTAAAAGGGACCCTAGAGAGATCTGTTGCTCCTGTGCCATGTGAAGACACTCAGAAAAGGGCAGTCTAGGACCTGGAAGCCGGTCCTCATTAAAACCTAACCATGCTTGCACCCTGATCTTGGACTTCAGTTTCCAGAACAATGGGAGATAAATTTCTGATATTTATTAGCTGCCCAGTCTATGGTACTTTGCTATAGGATCCTAAACTGAATAAGATAGGTACTATATAATTTGTTCAGTAACAAGTGAAACAAGTACAAAGTAGCCTGATTAGATGAATTTGAACTCTTTTCATGAAAGAGGGATAACGAAGTTAATTAAAGGGATGTGGGAGAGTTAATGCATTCTGAGTTATGACTGCCTACCACAAAACATGGATCTATAGTCCTTTGTGAAAACATTGGGAACTACTGATCTGTTGGACTCCTTTTTACAGTACCTGGAAGGCGTAGAAACTCAATTAATGTTGCTTAACAACATTGAAGAGAGAGAAGAGAGAGAAGATGGCATAAGGAAATAAGGTGGGGAATAAGGTTTTTTTTTTTCTGTTCTGAGGAAATCTGTATAGGTCACCTGGTCTGAGCATTAGCAGAATATTGCTGGAGAAAAAGACACATGACCAGACTGGAGTCTTTATGAACTCATGGTTTCCAATGTCATGTAGAATCTCTATTCTCTCCTTCGTATGACCCTACAACCAACAGATGAATTCACATCTTACGTCATAGATAAGCAACCATCAGAAGCAACTCTTCTTGACCAAATATGTCCAAACAGATCTACACACATCTGTGCCTACTGTTTTCTGTTACAATAGAAAAGGTGTTTGTAATCTGCTATTTCGTCCATCTGTGCTTTGTATCCCATATCCCTGCCTTCTCAGAAAAATGTTTCTATCAGTTTTTCTCCTCTCTCCTCTACCTTCAATCCCTTCAACTCCCCTCCCCCTGACTCTCACCCCCAACATACAAAAAACTTTACTTTTAGTCTAAATACACAACACCCTTTCTTGACCTTAGGCTTGTTCTGATGATACTGCCCCTGGTTGGGTCATTCCTCCTTTTCACTCCACCGTCCTTCCTTAGTTAAGCCTTTCTTACAATCCCATTATGAAGGCCCCACCCTGATGACCTCATCTAAACTGAATTACCTCCCAAAGGTCCCATCTACAATTACTCTGGGGTCAAAGGTTCAATATGTGAATGTTTGGGAGATACATTTCAGTCCATAGCACTGAGCTTCTTAGATTTATATGTTTACAGGTTTCATCAAATTTGGAAAAACTTCAGCCACCATTTCTTCAAATATCATGTGTCTCCCTGATTCTCCTCTTTTCCTTGTGATTCCAATTACAAACGTATGATAGGCTGTTCGTTCCATAGCTCATAGTTCACCTTCTATTCGATTTCCATTCATTGTTCTGTTCTGTTATTGTTCACTCTGTTAAGTTTCTCTTTGTGTTTTATTTTGTATACTTTCCACTGCTATGTTTCCCAGTTCACTAGTATTTCTTTTTGCAGTGTCTAATCTGCTTTTAATTCCCGCCAGTGTATTTTCTCATTTCACATATTGTATCTTTCATCTCTAATGTGATTTGGTTTTTCTAATATCTTTCCTTTCTTTCTTCATCCTCACACTTTCCTCTGTCTTCTGGAATTTATTTATAACAGGTGTTTTAACAGACTTGTCAACTAATTCTAGTGTGTTATTTCTGGCTCTGCTGATACTGATTGATTCTCCCCTGATTTATGGGCCAGTTTTTTCTGCTTCTTTGCATACCAAGTTAATTTTTTATTGATGCCAGACATTGTGAATTTTACATTGGTAAGTGCTGAGTATTTTTGAATGCCTTTATTTTTGGACTTTGTCCTGAACAAAGTTAAATTATTTGGGTTCAGAACAATCCTCACCTAGGGATAACTGACCCACTACTAAGCAATCCCTGTCTGTGGACTCTGTACCAAATGACACATTTACTAGATCTTTCTACTTTGGCTTGTGGGAACATAAATCTCTCTCACATGAGATGTGAGGATCTCCCTACTCCTCTCTGGTGGTCTTTCCCAGCCTCAGGGAATTTCCTCACATGCACCCAAAGATCAGTTCAAGGACTTGAGAGGGGCCCTCTTGCATTTCTCTCCTCCCAGACACTCTACCCTGAGAATGATAGCTGCCTTGGCTTTCTAAATTTGTCTCCTCAGTCCACGAGGTTGCTGAGCTGTTTGAGCTCCTCTTCTTAGGCTTCAGCCTGAAAAGGCTCTCCAGGCAGTGAGTTAGGTCACTCATCCAGTCTCATCTTTCTTGTTTCCCCTTTCTCAGGAATCAGTGCTCTGAGTTGCTTGAAGTCCAATGTCTGAAAACTGTTGTTTCATGTATCGGGTCTGCTTTTCTAGTTGTTTAAGATGAGAGGTTCAATCCAGTCCCTATTAATCCACATTGGCCAGAAGCAAAGGCCTCATTTTCCGGTGACTTTTCTTTTAATTCGCAACTATTTATTTAAATTCAAGATAGTTAACATCCCTATTACATTTGAATACTGTCTTTGTTAGATACTGGATTTTTGCATATATTAGAATGTACCTATTGATTATTCCCCATTACTCTAACAGAGTTCCCTATTCATGTGCTAATATCACATTCTTTTGATTATGGTGGCTTTATGTGAAGTTGTACTGTTTGCAAGGCAAATATCTCCCCTTCTTTTCAGACATTATTTTACTGCTCCCAGGTATTCTTAAATGATATTAAGACTTGCTCTTTTTAGGCCTTATTATATGACCTCAAATAATGGATAATTATATTCAACTAAGCCTTTTATCCTTGTTAGAGATAAATCTCATGGTTCTTAACTATATTATAAATGGAACATATTTCATGTTTCTGTTTACTGCTCGTGATTCCCAGCATAAAGCTACTAATTATTGCATATTTATCTTTTAAAAGGAAATCAAATCTTCTTGTTAATTATAGCATAAGTCATATAACAAAAAGATAATTCATCTCTTCTTGTTCCAATATTTACCAGTATTTTATTACCTAACTGTACTATATTCCCTAGAACAGAAGAATTAATGTTTAATTATGATAGTGGAGAACATTTCTTTCCTGTCCCTGATTTTGATAAAAATGGCTTTAACATTTCACCATTTGAAATATTTGTTGCTGGTTTGGAGTATACAGCTTTTATTATATTTAAGCCATTTATTTCAATGGCTTCTTAGGCTTTTTATTATAATTGCTACTATCTTTTATCAAGTGCCATTTCAGAACATACTGAAATGATGAAAACATTTTCTTCTTTAATGTGTTATTTAGGGAATTATATTAATTGTGGTATTTCATTCCTAAAATAAATCCTGCTTGCTAATTTTGATACATTGTGAATGGACTGAATCTGTTATTAAAAGTCAGATACTGTTAGATTGATTAAAAAAAAAACCTAGAAATATGTTCATCTCAAGAATTACTCTTAAAGCCAGTAAGAAAAAATGCTGCGTAGAGCAAAGGATGCTAGAAGAACATAAAAATATAATTAATTGTAGTGGGAATTTTAATACAGCTTTTTTAGAATTTGATAAAATAAGAAAACAAAAATTAATTAAAGATAGAATGCAATTAAATAATACAGCATAACCTTAATTTTATGTATATATAATGCTATACTCTTTATATTGAGAATAAACATTTTTTTCCACATGATCATGGCATGACTGTTATAAAAAATCATCATATAGTTTGCCACAAATAAATAATGACTGTTTTTTTTCTTTAAAAGCAGAGATCCCTAACCATATTTTTTTGAGTTAGAAATGAATATAAAATATATGAGCCAAACTAGTGACTTGGAAATTAAGAAACATACGCCTGCTAAATAACTGTTGGATCAAAGAAGAAATCAAAATAGAAATTACAAACTGTTAAGGAAGCAATGTAAAGAAGAGAGTTAAAAGTATTGAGATGTATAATAACTGTGCATAGGAAGATGCATAGCCTTAAAGAGCTTCACCATTAAAGAAAAATTACTGATCACACAGGATTTGAGTAATTATCATAGAAAATTAGAGAAACTGCAGCAAGAAAAAGGTGAAAAAATAGGAAAATAAAATTAATAGAGACAAAAATAATTAAAGAGGAAAAAATTATACAGACTAAAAATTTCAAAAGCTAGATGCATTTACAGGCCAATAAAACAGAAAACCCCTCAAAAACCTGGCAAAGAAGAAAAGGACATGGAACAAATATATAAAATATTAAAAATAAGAAAGATGACATTAACACTGATATTGGAAAGATTAAAATATGATATAATTACGTGGCAACAAAATGAAATACTAGGAAAAAAGATTGTTGAGCAAAATATAAACTACACAAATTTTCCACGAGAAAATATACAGGTTGCAAGTTAAGTTAATCTCTACTATTTAAACAGGTACCAGAACTGGATGGGTGGTTTTATAACAGACTTCCAGCTCACCTTTAAAAACAGATAATTTCAATGTTATTTAAACAATTCCAGCCCACAGATTTTTCTAGATGAATTCTCATTCATATTAAGAATTCAGTTTAATAGCAAAGCTTATTAAGGAGAGCACAAAAAGGAAAACTATTCATCCATTGCTTTTATGATTATAGATGCAAACTCTAAAAAAGAAAATAGTATCAAGTAGAATCCATTAAGTTGGCACCATAGTTTGAAAAATAAAATATGGGGGTGCCTGGGTGGCTCAGTGGGTTAAGCGTCCGATCTCAGCTCAGGTCACGATCTCACGGTCCGTGAGTTCGAGCCCCGCGTCGGGCTCTGGGCTGATGGCTTGGAGCCTGGAGCCTGCTTCCGATTCTGTGTCTCCCTCTCTCTCTGCCCCTGCCCCGTTCATGCTCTGTCTCTCTCTGTCTCAAAAATAAATAAAAAAAACGTTAAAAAAAATTAAAAAAAAAAAAGAAAAATAAAATATGACTTGAAAGCATACACATGTGTGAGGGCACAGTGTAAGAACTGTGAGAAATCTGCCTGGTATATGCATGTTTTGGTTGTTCATGGATAGCATTCCCTTCCTCTTTTTCTTTTACAGTCCTCCCTCATCCAGGAGATGCACATGGCAACCTGAGCTGGGCCACAGCTGCAGAGCACTTTTGCAGCAGCCAAACCCAGGAAGTGGGAATGTAGAGAGCCTCCCAGGGCTTAGCTGTTGTTCAAGTGAGAAAATCCTCTCTGGCAACTGTTGAGGGCATGTATGAATGAGATCCTGGAGGTGAAGAGCCTCTCTTCAGAGAGAGAGGCTCTCCAGATGTGTGACCGAAGGCAGGCAGCTGTGGTGAGTGTCCTGGGACTCAGAGTACTTCCTAAAACTCTGGCTCCTCCACTGGGCATCAACTTTTCTCTCCTTTGCAGCTGATTCTGCAGTCAAAGCTGTTTTTGCCAACCCTAAAGCTGCTGCACTTTTAAAAAAAATTTTTTTTAATGTTTATTTATTTTTGAGAGAGAGAGAGAGAGAGAGAGAGAGAGAGAGAGAGAACATGAGTAGAGGAGAGGCAGAGAGAGAGAGAGAGAGAGAGAGAGAGATGGAGACACAGAATCCAAAGCAGGCTCCAGGCTCTGAGCTGTCAGCACAGAGCCCGATGCGGGACTCAAACTCATGAACTGCAAGATCATGACCTGAGCCAAAGTCAGATGCTTAACTGAATGAGCCACCCAGGTGCCCCAAAGCTGCAGCACTTCTAATAGAAGTGATATGCAGCCTTTTCCAGACCATCTATGAGTCCCGTACCTTTGCAACCAAGGTGGAACCAGATATTCTCTTCCTCTCCCCCATTTTGTCTTTTATGTCTGCCTCATGTCCTTTGTCTTTCCAACTTTATCTTTTTGGTTAGATCCTTGCTATGCACTGTTCTCAGTTCAGTTTAGGCTGGAAAGCAGTCCAGCACTTTGGCACTGGTTGCGGCTCATGCTGAAAACCATGATCACCCAAGCTGTGGAACAGCTTTATAATGTTGGCAGCAATGGCATGAAGTAATGGCAGCAGCTATTAAGCAGACTCAGAGGTGGCAGTTCTAATGGTGGCAAGTTGGGCAAGGGTGGCAGAAGTTTCCATGGTGACAATGTTGGCTTCAAGAGACACAACAATGAATAAAGATCATAAACAGAAATTTTTATATCGTCAGTTACTAGCCTCCTCATACCTATCATAGACATTGTAACTGCCTCTGTAGAATCCATTCCACTCCTTCTCCATTGGCTTGACTGAGATTGAACTCACCCTCAGCGTTAGGGATAGGATCTGGTTTGACCTAAGCCAATCATGACAATTTCTTGCTATAAAAACTAGTTCAAGGAAAAGCAAAAAATCATACCTAAGCCAATCTGTGCACAGAGTTCCTTTACCTACAACGATTGTTGAAGGAATGAATTTGTGCCATTTAAATTGTCCAATTAGAGGGGCACCTGAGTGGCTCAGTCAGTTAAGTGTCCGACTTCAGTTCAGGTCATGATCTCAGTTTGTGAGTTCGAGCCCCACATCAAGCTCTGCACTGACAGTGTGCAGCCTGCTTGGGATTCTCTCCCTCTCCCTGTCTCTCTCCCTTTCTCTCTCTTCCTGTGCCCCACTTGTACTCTCTCTCTCTCAAAAGAAAAAAATAAACTTAAAAAAAATGGCCCAATTAGAGACAAAGCCCAAAACTTCTGTTAGATGTGGTTTCAGTAATCCATTGCTCAAGAAAGAAAAACACTCCAAAATTTAATGTCTTAAAACACCAATGATTTATTATTTTCTTAATTTTGTGAATAGACCATGTGAGTGTTTCTTCTTCTGGTCTTGCCTGAGCTCACTCAGCTCAGTGACAGCTCACTGGGGTTGGGCGAGTCCCAGATGGTATTACTCTCATGTCTGACAACTGGTGATGACTGTTGGTTGACAAGATGCTTTGGTTTTCCTCCATATGGCTTCCTATTCTACTGTAGGCTACTCTGGGCTTTTGTCTAGATGATGGTCTCAGGTTTTCAAGAAGGCAAGAGTGGAAGTTACAAGTTCTATTAAGGTTTAATCTCTGGAACTTATATATCATCACTTCTATCACATTCTGGTGGAAAGAGCAATTCATAAGGTCAGCTAAGATTTAAGGTAGTTGGGGGAAAAAGACTCTACCTCTTAATGAGGGCAAAGAAATTGTCAAATTACTAAATGATGTGGATACAAGGGGTCATAATTCATTAAGGGGCATTATCTACCCACAATGGTTGAATGAGGCTAGTTATGCCATGAAAGTTACAGCATGTTTTGTAACCTAGTATCTAGTATTACCTTAAAAATTTATGTGGATTCCTCCATCTAGTGTATTCCAGTTTTTATAACTTTCCTTTACAACTGGCTATTTGTTCTATCACATCTCTGTGTGTGTTCCCTTATTTTAGTGTATGCGCAAGTCATTAATCAAGATATGAAGATACCGCTAGCCCTTTCTTTTTGATAATATAGACCTTTTTATTTAAATGTTCCACTGGCAACTGTGTTACACAGACTTCGAAATTTCTATTTAAAGATTGTATAAGATAATAGGCTGAGGATGTGTATTTTTCCTTAATTTTTTCAACCTTCCTACTATCATTAGATAACAGTAAAAGAAAACACTCATTGCCACAAAGATAATGAAACAGAAACATGAGCAGGAGAGAGATTTCAACACATTTCTGAAGGATAAAAAGAGGATGGAAGCATTTTGACAAGTAAAAGAGTGAGGCAGGTAGAGAGCAGAATAGCTGCAAAAGACTGACCTAGAGGAGAGCTAGAAGATGTAAAGGCAACATGAGTGAGAAGAATGGGTTATCCGAGAAGGCTATCTGCATAGCAACACTTCTTTCTTCCTGATACACTTTTTTTTTTTTTTTTGCTTTCCTTCTCTGTGTTTTCTGATGCTTAGTGTAAAAATCAAGCATCAACCTCAGACTAAAAATACCTAAGGATTCTTCTCTAATAAGATGTAAGTATCTGCACAGGCAGAATTAGAACTCTTGGTGCCAGCATCAGAGAGAAGTTCTCTTATTTTGGCAGTTGGAACTTCCACAGCTAGAGACCTGGTACCTGCCTGCTCCCATTAAAGCTTCATTTCATTTAGACAAGTCCTGAACACCTACATAATATTCCCAGCAAAGATCTCTTAATGAGAGATTAGGCAGGAAAACAGACCCACATACAACAAAAGAGGAAACACATCCTTTGTTACAGAGAGAAACAATCCCATTCCCTTTTTAAATAGAATGAATACTCTATCAACATCACAAAAGGACAAAGGGAAGGACAAGATAAAAAACCAACAGAAAAAATGTCTCTAGAAGAAACAAAGAAACTTCAGAGAAAGATTTGAGAAGGTAGTATCCTCAGAGTACAAGAACAGAATGCTACAGAAAGGAACAACAAGGAACAAATTAGAACAATTATCATGTATATAATCATATGCCAAGTGACAAATTAAAGAAGGGTTAGAATAGGGGCACCTGGGTGGCTCAGCTGGTTAAGCGTCTGGCTTCAGCTCAGATCATGATCTTGTGGTTCATGGGTTCGAGCCCTGTGTTGGGCTCTGTGCTGACATCTCAGAGCTTGAAGCCTGCTTCAGATCCTCTGCTCCCTGCTCTCTCTCCCCCTCCCCTGCTCGTGCTCTCTCTCTCTCTCAAAAATAAATAAACATTTGAAAAAAAAAATAAAGGTTAGAATATAAAGTGAGTAGGTCTCTCACAACATAAAGAAAAAAATCAACAGAGATTGAACAAGACAAAGGCAACAACAACAAAACAAGGAGATTGAACACTTGAAAAAGATAAGATATATGGAGTATAATTCTAAGAGATCAAACTCAACTAACAGGGTTTCCAAAAAAATGGGCACATGATAACAAAGGCAAAGAAATTTTAAAAAATAATACAAAAAAAAACTTTCCCAGAGGTCAGAAGATACTACTTTTGTGTTTGAGTCTACTAAGTTCCTAGCAAATAGTTAAAAGAAGATCCACATGTAAAAACATGACTGAAATCTTTGTCAGAAAACAAAAGAAAGACACTTGCTAAAAAATTTCAGATAGATAAAACACACCATCAAAAAGGACAGAGAATCAAAGTAGCATTGGACTTCTAATCACTAACATATTGGTAAGAGAAAAAATGAGCAATGGTACTCACAATTCTAATAGGTAATAATTCTGAACCTAGCATTTTATAAAATTTTATTTTAGAGAGAAAGAGAGCACAAGCAGGGGAGGGGACAGAGGGAGAGTGAGAGAGAGAATCCTAAACAAGCTCAATGCTCAGCATGGAGCCCAATGTGGGGCTTATCCCATGACTGTGGGATCATGACCTGAGCCAAAATCAAGAGTCATATGCTCAACCAACTGAGCCACCCAGGCATCCCAAACCCAGCATTCTTATACAATGAAATTATTGATAATGCATCAAGGCAAAATAATTATATTTTAGGCATTCTAGAATTCAGATAATTTGCATCTCATGCACCCTAAGGAAGTCACTTGAGATATAATCCAGCAAAATGAGTGTAATATCAAGTATTGTCATTTGAATTGTGTGTCCTCAAAGGATTTTGTAGTTCTTATCCCCAGTACCTATGAATGTGACCTTCTTCAGAAACAAAGTTTTTTTTCAGATGATCAAATTAAGATGAGGTCATTAGGGTAGACCCTAATCCAATATGACTATGTCCTTCTAAAAGGGGGTAATTTGAACACAGACATGCATAGAGGTAAAATAATGTGAAGACAAGGAGAACATCATCTCTAAGCTAAGGAATGTCTGAGGTTACCCAACAATATGACAGAGGCATGACCAGATTCTCCCTCATAGACCTCAGAAGAAACCAACCTTTTGACATCTTGATCTTGGACTTCCAGGTTCCAGAACTGTGAGATATTAATACTTTGTTATGGCAGCCCTAGAAAATGAATATACCAAGAAAGAAGATTCTGAAAGGAGAGTTGGTGGAATTCAACTGAAAGCCTTGGAAAAACAATCCCAGGATCACGTTTTTGATCAGATAATTAAGCAATCGGTCCAGACTGGGAATGAAATCAGAGGGCTCCATGAAAAATGAAGAGCAGAATAAAAACAAAAGAAAGCAATAGATAGTACCTAAGGGGCTGGAGAATGTTTGACTTTGTGAAAAAAAAAAAAAAAAGGATACATTTCTTCTTTTCACAAAAAAATTAGTCTCCACCAAAAATGAAAATAAAACCAAAATCCTAAGACACTGTGTAATAAAGTCATGGTTCAGGTATGATGGAAACCAGGAAATGTCATGCATGTTTTTTAGCAATTGATGGCGTGTTATGAAACAGAATCCATTTAACCTAGAAGCGGTCCCTGAGTGTGCTGAGGGTTTTGAATTTGGACCTAAAGAGAATGAAGTACAATTTTATCACATTACTTATGTCTGCATTATTTAAATAGTCATATAATATACAATTTATTTATTAATTTTAAGTTTTTATAAATGTTTATTTATTAAAAAAAATAAATATTTATTTTTGAGAGAGTGTGAGTGGGGGAGGGTAAGAATGAGGGGGGACAGCGAATCTGAAGCTGGCGCTGTGCTAACAGCAGAAAGCCTGATGTGGGGCTTGAAGTCACGAATCGTTGAGATCATGACCTGAGATGAAGTTGAATGCTCAACCAACTGAGCCACCCAGATGCCCCTGATTTTACATTTTTAAAGAGAAACATGGATGTTTTAAATTCAGTTACACAAGATAAATATTATCAACCTTGACGATCAAAACTAAAGATATGGCTTAAAGTTAGAAGCTGGAGAGTCAGAGAAAGAAAGAATTGTTAATAGTCTCACGTAATATAGTGGGTGGTCAAGAGACATCGTATAAATTTTCTAAAACAGGAAAAACTAATTTAAGTGTGTTCCTTATTTGTATGGATGTTATCAATATAAGAATTAAAATCATTATAAAAAACGGATACACCTTTTCTCACTTGATAAAGAACATGTAGGGAAATCTACAGCTAGCATCATACTTAATGGTGAGCAACTAGAGGCTTTCTCAGTGAGATCGGGAATAAGGCAAGGATCTCTGCTCTCACCACTTCTATTCTACTTTGTATTGGAATTCCTAGCTAATGCAATAAAACAAGAGAAGGAAATAAAAAGTATACAAATTAGGAAGGAAGAAATAAAACTGTCCTTGTTGAAAGATGACATAATTGTCTATGTAGAAATGCAAACAGTAACAATAAAAATCTGAAACTGATAAGTGACTATAGCAAGTTGGCAGGATACTGGGCTAATATATAAAGAGCTAATTGCTTTCTTCTATACTAGCAATGAACAATTAGAATTTGAAATAAAAAACACAAGACCATTTATTTGGCAAACCTTATGTCCACACAAAACCCTGCACCCCAATGCTTATAGCAGCTTTATTCGTATTTTTAGTACTAAAAATTATACTTAGGTGTAACTCTAACAAAGCATGTGTAATATCTATATGAGAAACATTTAAAAGCTCTGATGAAAGAAATCAATGAAAATCCAAATAAATGAAGAGATATTCCATGTACATGGGTAGAAACACTAAATATTGTGAAGATGTCACTTCTTCCCAACTTGATGTATAGACTCAATGTAATTTCAATCACAATCTTAGCAAGTTAATTTGTGAATATTGAAAAAATGATTCTGAGTTTGACACAGAGAGGGAAAAGACCCAGAATAGCCAATTCAATATTGAAGGAGAAGACCAAAGTCAAGAGGACTAACTTCAAGACATAGTATAAATCTAGGGTAATCAATATTATGTGGTACTGAGGAAAGGACAGACAAATAGATCAAAGTAAGAGAATAGAGAGCCCAGAAAAAGACCCATGCAAATGTAATCAACTGATCTTTTAAAAAGGAGCAAAGGCAATTTAATAGAGAAAGGACAATCTTTTCAACAAATCATGCGGAACAACTGGACATCCACATGCAAAAACAAAACAAAACAAAACAAAAAAAACCCCAGAAAACCAAAAAACCAAAAACCAAAACCAAACAAAACAAAAACCAAATCTAGACACAGACCTTACATCTTTCACAAAAATTAACTCATGGATCATAGACTTGAATGTAAAATGCAAAACATAAAACTTTGAGAAGACAACATAAGAGAAAATATGGGTGACTTTGGGTTTGGCAATGATAAATCCAAACATTTTAACATAGAGCATCAAAAATCTGATGCATGAAAGAAAAACTTGATAGTTTGGACTTCATTAAAATCAAAGCCATCTTCTTTGCAAAAAGACAATGTCAAAAGAATAAAAAGAGAAACCACAGACTGGGAGTAAATATTTGCAAAAGGCATACCTTGATAAAAGGATTATTGTATAAAATATACAAATAGCTCTTAAAGCTCAATAATAAGAAAACAACCTAATTAAAAACCGGGCCAAAGACTTTAACAGACACATTATAAAAAAGATATACAGATGACATGTAAGCATATAAAAAGATATTCAGCCTTATATTTATTTTATAACTAGGAAATTATAAAATAACACAATGCCACTATATACCAATTAGAATGGCCAAATTCCAAAGTCCTGATACCACCAAAGGCTGATGAGGATGTGGAAGCAATACAGACACTCATTCACTGCTGGTGGGAATGAAAAATGACTGTCACTTTGAAACAGTTTGGCAGTTTCTTACAAAAACTAAATATACTCTCATCATATGATCCAGCGATTGTGCTCCTTGTTATTTACACAAATGAGTTGAAACCTCATGTCCATACAAAACTTGCACACTAATGTTTACAGCAGTTTTATTCCTAATTGCCAAAACCTGGAAGCAATCAAGACATCCTTCAACAGGTAAGTTGATAAAATGGTAGGTACATCTTGATCCTGGGATTTTACTCAGTGATCAAAAGAAATGAGCTCTCAAGCCATGAAAAGGCACGGAGAATACTTAAATGCAGATTGCTAAGTGGAAGAAGTCTATCTGAAAAGACTCATAATGTATGATTCCAACTATATGACAGTCTGTAAAAGACAAAATTATAGAGAGAGTAAAAAGGACTTCCAGGGTCTTGGGGGAAGGGAAAAAGAGACAAATACATGGAGTACAGGGGACTTTTAGAAACTATTTTATATGATACTGTAATGGTGGATATATGTCGTACATTTGTTAAAACCCATAGAAAGTGCAACACAAGGAGTGGGTTCTAATGTATGGAATAGACGTTCATTATTAATAATGCATACATACAGGCTGATTAATTGTAACAAATGTACCACACTAATGCAAGATACTAACAATAGGAGAAACTGAGTTGGGGAGGTAGAAATAAGGGGATTTATGGGAATTCTCTAGCCTAATACATTATACAATCTGTTTTCAGTAAACAAGTCTAAACAAAGACCTATCTTCATTTAGAGATAGAATGATTAAACTCTGGGAGGCCAACAGAGTTCCAGTGCATTTCATTCATTCATTCATTCATTCATTCATTCAATCAACAAATATCCATTTAGCTACAACTGCATGCCAGATTCTGGAGAGGCTCTAGAGCCACATAGATAACAGTCTTTTCCTTCAAGACACTGTGGTCTGGGAAAGAATTCTATCAATTGAGGGGCGCCTGGGTGGCTCAGTCAGTTAAGCCTCCGACTTCGGCCCAGGTCATGATCTCATGGTTTGCGGGTTCAAGCCCTGAGTGGGGCTCTGTGCTGACAGCTCAGAGACTGGAGCCTGCTTCGGGTTCTGTGTCTCCCTCTCTCTCTGCCCCTCCCCCCTCACGCTCTCCTTCAAAAATAAATAAACATCAAAAAAATAAAAAAAAAAGAATTCTATCAATTGATCTAGCAATTAGAATAAAGTGTAACTGATGCTGTCATAGGGAAAAAGGACTATGCTACAGAGCTTGGCATTGTGAGAATTCTGAACATATTCCCATGTGGCTGGGGTTCATCTGCAAAGGAGGGAATGGCATGAAATGAAGCCAGAGGGGTTGGGTCATAAATGTATTTGCCCTTATCATGAAGGGTTTGAAGCAGAATCAAACCCCTCTTGTATTCCAGGAAAAACTCTCTTGACATCTTCTCTTACTCTTGATGACCATGGATGCTGTTCCTCAAATGCTCAGAGCAACTTAATACAGGAACAATTACCTTTCTTGCTTCCTGACTCCAAATCTTATCCCCGAAAACCTCTAATCACTCATGTATGGGTAATATGCAAATACAGGGTCCCATGAATGCCTAATGGGGCAATCCTTGACCAACTGGGAATAGGAAATGATGCGTAAGTGCTTCCCTCTTTCTTCCCCCAGGACAGTTCTGAGATGTATTTATTTCATAAGACTACTCAGAAGGTCCTGTAGAACAGCGCATCTAGCTTCTCATGGGATGGTCGACTCTATTATGCATTCTTGTATTGGTTTTCCCTCTTTCTCTTTTCCATTCTTTCTTTTCCTCACTCCTCCTGCCTAGGATCACATTACCATATATACTGTCTTCACATTAAGTTTGGTCTCTGCTTTCAGAGGAAACCAGGCTAAGACAAGCAGGCAATGACATAAACATATATAATTTTTATAAATTATCTATATTACATATAGATATTAGATATTGATAATAATCAAATAATACACACACACACACACACACACACACACACACACACACACACACATTAGAATGCTAACCCTAGAGAACACATTAGAGGATGTTAATATAGGAGACAACAACCAGGTAGAAGTTTTTATATGGAGGAGAGATATGTGAGGTTGGAGAGGATTTTTAAAGGAAGGAAAGGCTAAGCGGGCAGATGGCACAATGCAAAGATGACATTCTTCTGAGACTAATCACAGACAAAACCCAGCTGTTTATTTTACAGGGATGGTTGTAGGTTAAGTTTCCATAATGAGGAAAGCGATTATCCATTTCATGTTAGATTATGGCCATGAGGACGATTTGGAGTTGATCAAGCTAGTGCCCACATCTTTAAGAACTTTACAGTCTTCCTAAAATAATCCTATTCAAACATTTATTTAGTTTGCTATGCCATAAACACTGTATATAAAATTAAAGTATAGCTATGAAATTGTATTTTGTCCTTTTAGGTAATACACATTCTAAAATCTTTGAATTGGTGTGATACAAATAATTATGTACTCCAGTACATACTATGCTTGTTATAACTACAACATAATGAAATTAAGAAGTATTTCTAGAATGACCTCTTATCTAAGACTTGTATTGTGCTTTATACAGCTCCAATGTATCTATAATATTTTTATACTAATATAATCTAGAATCATCTACTTTAGGCCAGAGTAGTGAAGGAAATGCCAGAATCAAATAAAAAACAGTCTGAATCTTAGAATTCTCTAAGGCCATGCAATCAAGCAATCTTTCTCCTCTTCCTCCCTTCCTTATTCTTTCCTTCTTTCTTTCTTTTTCTTTCTCTCTCTCTCTTTCTTTTCCTTCCTTCCTTCCTTCCTTCCTTCCTTCCTTCCTTCCTTCCTTCCTTCCTTCCTTCCTTCCTTCTTGTCCAGTGCTATTGTCTTTCAATGACTTCCACATCCAATTTGATTTATTACCTTACCTGGGCAAATACTAATATTGGAATGGTAGGGAAGCTACAATGATCTCTATAAGGAATACAAGTTATATACAATGTATATAGATATTGATATCTATAAGGGAACTCTCTTTTTGTAAAGAGACCACCTTGGATTCTCTGTCCAGGAGTTGTTATTCTCTAGGCCTGATCAAAGAAAACCTACTGTGCATGGTGCTTTGGCCTCTGAATGATAATAGACTCTAACCACACCAAGTTCATGCATAGGAAATAAATTTAATGGCTGAGCCAGTTTACTACTTAGCCTTTTCCCACTATCTCCTTTTCTACCATCTCCTTTTTATTGGATGCTTCAACCTCATTAGCATTTCAGGAAAAAACTGGATCCTGTCCATCATTTTTGTTGTTGCTTCCCTCTTCCTGGCAGGCAGAGCTTAAAGTTTCAATTGAGGAAGCAGGGAGGGTTACAACACATTCAGAGTTCATGAAAGACCTTATTTACCATCAAAGTGAAGGTTTCCAGATCCTCTGGCCCTGTTTTCTTATGCTCTTAGGTCTTTGATAAGGAATTAAGAACTCCTGCCAGGGCTACAGAAGATACTGAGAGCTGCCTGGCAGAAGGCACTATATAGTGTTCTGAAGCTGTTCATTAATTACAAATGATGTTGAGGAGTAGACTGAGGAACAGAAGAATGAGCAGAAACTGCTAATATCATAATAATTTCTACATAGGCACTTCTGAGAGACACCTGCATCTGCACACTTGAATGTTTTTCTGCTAGCTTCCTTGCACTTTTTCTGTTTTTAGCAAAGCATGCCTTGCAGTTTTCCTTTTAATACATCACTTATATTTGTAACACTCTCTTTCACTCAATTATAATTCCTTAGAATGGTGGCTCTCAAATATTCCTGCGCCTAAGAATAATCTGAAGACCTTGTCAAGAGAATTTGGAGCTTACACCTCTGAGATTCTCATTTAATAAATTTAGGATGGGGCCCAGAAATGTTTAACAAGACCTCAGTGTAATGGTCTGTGAACTACCTTGAGAAATATTTGCTTAGAGATCAAGGTCTCTGGAATCCTCAGGCCCTAGTGCCTTGCAATACACACAGAGGGACTCAGTATGTGTTTATAGAATGGAGGCAAATGCTGTGGGTATTTAAAACTCCACTAGTGATTCAAACTCATTTTATCATTCTCAGAGGTGAGACTGAAGCTCTAATGGGTTGTAGACAGCCTATTTTTTTTTTATAGGATAATTGCATCAACAGTTCTGAAATTGGGGGCCATTGGTAAGAAATGTTATTTTATCTAGGACAACAGCTGATGGAAAGCCTGATTTATTTGTTTGCTTTTTACACGAGAGAAGGGTACAGACGTAAGGAGGAGGAAATGCATTCATTCCTTGCTGCCTGTAGCACAATGTAAAAAGCCTCAATCAGGTTTGATTTCCCCATTCATCACTGGATGTGCGTTTCCTTTGTCTTCCGCTTGTTTCTTTTGTTTATTGTTTACTAGGGGTTGTGAGGTCTGCCCTTTAATGTGCCTTGTCCTTTGTTCTTTTGTCATAAGGTGTGAAGCCATTTACTTCTTTGTCCTTTGCTCACAGCCACCTCTAGTTAGCCATCCACAAAACAAAGGAAAATCATATCTTGCCCATCAGCTCCTCACACATCATTCAAAAGCTGTGCTCTTAATGAAAGATGAAAATGACCATCCCTCTTTGCTCTTTGAGACATACAGTGAAACCATGTGCTGAAAAGGTGTGATCTGGCAAACTGGAAATTATTTTAATGTAAGTAATGTGGAAAGCATCTTCATTTTTCAGAGTTGGACTAATGCTTTCAACTATTGGAAAAGATTAACAGGCTATTTTCTTGCATCCAAATGATTTGCTCTTCCATTTCTTTAAATGTTATTAGTGTGGACTGTTTCAAGTTCTGAGTAAGAAAGAATGACACTGAAAATTTAACGTGGTTATTATCGAGACAAAAATATACACGGATTGTTTTGCATGGAATTGTAAATACTCAGTGCTCATTAGCTCCTGACTCCATTTCCAAGTGAGAAAAGGTAACAAGCATTAACCATCACAATCAGGACAGGCTCTGTGTTTCTCACCCTTTGCAAATCCTAAGAATGTATCTGTATCCATATACCTATAACTGTATCTATGTATCTTTTGATAACTATTCAATAATAGCTTTGTTCATTTAGTCACACTGTCTTAAATCATAGCAGCTCTTAGAAACAAAACAGGCACACATATTCTCGCCTGTGATTCAATTTACATACTATCTTGATATTGAAAAACAGTTATAGACATGCAAAGCATCTCCCTCCAAAGCACCACACTGGTGAAGCTTATTGTATCTGGAGTTTATGGTTTGGGCCAGGCTGTCACTTTCCCATAGTGTCTTCATTTATTATGCTAATTGACTTTCCAAGTGCAGGCGGGAGGGTATCTGCCCTGTGAATTATTCTCAGTTGGGGGCTTTTAAAAGCAAACCTATTTTGTGCCTAAACAAAACCAAAAATCAATGTGTTTCTTTTCAAAGACGGGAGGGTCAATACCATGGTTGTTTTGTTCCCATCCAGTTATGTAACCGTGGGGACTTGTTTCTTTGCTTTCAGGATTTGTACAAAACACATTAAAGCTAAACAATGGGCGGGAGTCATAGGAGCAACCCTCGAGCTGTGTCTTGCAGTACGTCCTCCTAGGTTTGGGAATCTCCAGTTAGTTCCATCTCAAGTGCTGACTGTGTGTGTGTGTGTGTGTGTGTGTGTGTGTGTGTGTTTAGTTAGCTGGCACGCAACACACTTCCCCAGGGTTGTTTCCTTTTTCCTGAGATTTGGCGAAGGGTAAAGGGTCGGAGTCACATGGATACAAAGCATTTGATTAATGTCCAAGTCACCGCTGTGGCTGCCGGAGCCGCCTCCCCTCCAGCCCGGGCCGCGTGAGGCCGGAGCCGTGGGGCCGGGCGCGCAGGTCCCGGGCCGGCGCCCCCTCTCCCGGGAGTTGTCTCCTCAAAGCCTCGCGCCTCCCGCGCCGGAGTTCCGGCGGGCGCCCTCCCCTCTCCTACCACCCCAGACTCTCCCCAGCATGTAAAGTCGCCCGTACCTCCTCGGACTTCGCGGAGGCGCAGCAACTTTTCCTTTCTGGCCGCGCGGGGCCGGACACCAGCCGGCGCGCGGGGCAGCGCGCAGCGCAGCAGCCCCGCAGCCCCGCGTCCCGCCGCCCACCATGAGCGACGAGAGCCGCGGGGACGGCCGCGCGGAGAGCGCCAAGGACCTGGAGAAACAGCTTCGCCTGCGCGTGTGCGTGCTCAGCGAGCTGCAGAAGACCGAGCGGGACTATGTGGGCACGCTGGAGTTCCTGGTGTCGGTGAGTGTGTCCCCGCGCGGCGACGCGGGAGGCGGCGGGCGTAGCGGGGCGCGGACCCCGGGGAGGCGGCGGGAAGCGGGCGCGGCATTGTCTGCGGGGGTCGGGGCACGGGTCCCGGCATCGCGGGAACCACGAGCCCGCGCGCCGACGTCGCGCTCGTGGGCGCGAGGACCCCCGCGGCGATTGTTTCACGCCTGGACACGCGCTGAGTTCCTAGGGCCTTGGAGAGCCGCGGGTTTGAAAAGTTAGCCCCAGTGGGAGAACCTCTTGTGCAGGGAGTCCCTGCTGCCCCATCTTTCCTCTTTCTTCTTTACCCCCGTCCCGGCCTGCATTGTGTAATCCCCCCCCCCCCCCCCAATTCTCTTCCTCTCCTGGGATTTTATTTTAAGGCTTTGGCTTGGTGATTCAAGTCAGTCTGCTACATTCAGGTACATTTAGTTAAAAAAATAACGAATCCTTGATTCTTTTGGAACTTGGGTTCGTTCTTCAGATTACATGGCAGCGAAGTCCCTTCAGTTATGATAATCTTTGAAACATGGGATTCTGGTGGGGGGTACAGAGAGAGCAGCGGGGTTATGATCTCTAGCAGCTGTTGGATATTAAGGCCACATGTGGTGCTCACCCCATTCTACCCCTACAGTCTTCTACCCCCATCCCCCACCCTGGGTTTAAATTTGCTCCCTGCTCAGCTCCTGGGTTCCCTGTTCACACGGAGCCCAGGAGAGCTGTTATCATAAAACTTGTGTCAAATGCCTTCAAGATTTCATAGAACTGGCAGGAACTTTGTTTCAAAGTTTCAGCTTGTGGCATTGGAAGCCTGTTCTGGAAACGTTTCATTCATTTTAGAGCCAGAAGGGGCAAAATTGAGTGAAAGAAACTTTTGAGACATCACTCAAAAGTTGAATTTTCCTGTTCACTGTTGCAAAGACAAAGCATTTGAGGATTGGCTTCTCTCCACCCAGATGCCTGGGAGAGCATCATTTAAAGACCCGAGAGACTTTAGCCTTTGCAGTCTCACTCAAATCTTCAAACCTTCTGCTCCTTTTACCTCCCTGTTCCATACCCGCCCTGGTCCCAAGGGAAGTGTTTCAAAGGCCAAACTTCCTGCTTAGGGTTTAGTAAGATGTAAACTTTCTGCTTATAATTATGGTAGAGGAATTTACTTCTTTGCTATAGCAAGGAGAGAACAGTATCTCAAGGGATGTAAGATGCACAGGTTGACTTCTGTATGACTTCTCAAATTAAAATCAGTGTCCTTGAGCCCCCAGGGGCCACATTCTTTGGAAAGGCTGGATATTTGAGAATATATGGGTAATCAGTGATAACTGGATTCCCATGCACTTCCATGAAGCAAAGTAAAAAAAAAAAGCATATTTTTAAGGAGGTGACTTTTTTTGTTACAAAGTTATTACAGTATTATTGACTATATTCTCTATGCTGTACTTTTCCATGACTTACTTATTTTATAACTAGAAGTGTGTACCCCTTAATTCTCTTCACCTGTGTCACCTGTCCCCCCGACTTCCCTCCCCTCTGGCAATTACTAGATTGTTCTCTGTATTTATGACTCTATCCCTTTTTGCTGTTGTTTGTTTCCTTGTTTGTCTTGTTCTTTTTGATTCCACTGTAAATGAAATTACACATTGTCTTTCTGTCTGACTTATTTCACTTAACATAATACTCTTTAGGTCTATGCATGTTGTCACAAATGGCCAGGTTTCTTTTTTCTTTTTCTTTTCTTTTTTTTTGGTGGCTGAGTAATATTCCATTGTGTATACCACATCTTCTATATCCATTCATCTATAGATGGACACAAGTTGCTTTCCTATCTTGTCTATTGTAAATAGCACTGCAACAAACATAAGTGTGCATATGTCTTTTTGAATTAGTGTTTTTGTTTTTCCTGGGCAAATACCCAGAAATGGGCTTACTGGATCATATGGTACTTCTATTTTTAGTCTTTTGAAGAACTTCCATACTGTTTTCCATAGTGGCTGCACCAATTTGCATTCCCACCGACAGTGCATGGGAGTTCTCTTTTCCCCAAGCCTTTGCCCTCCCTTTTAATTTCTTGTTTTTTGACACTAGCCATTCTGACTAGTGTGAAGTGGAGAGTTGACTTTTAATAGCTTCAGATTTGCTTTTCATGAAACTTTATTGGTGACAAAGTCCTTTGGCTTTTGAAAAATCTTAGTCACTTCTTAAATTGCATTAGTCACTCCTTTTTGGAGGCATATGAAAAAAGTACTGTGCAGAGTCCTAATTTATAGAAACGGACAGCTAACCCAACCTATATTAAAAAACCAATTTATTATTGATCTTTATTTATCATATCAGGTTTTCTTCTAATCTTAACACCTGATTATTAAAATTGAAAACTTACTGCTATATTGAGTTGGGTAAGAAGTTGTGGGAGGTATGAATAAATTGTATGTACCTATTTACAAGTCATTTAATAATTTCATTCTTCTTATTTCATTCGGAAATTAGGGACTCTTCCACTTTTATTTTTCTTTGTCCATTATTTGTGCACAAACATGCAGTGTTTGTGCACATACCTGTTCACACACACGCAAACACACTCATTGGCCTGAATAGCATCCTAAACAAAAGTTTACCCTGACTTCCTTTTGGACAAAACCATCAAAACCTGAGATGTACTTATAATACACTTTTTAGATTTTCTTTTTTGAGTATTTCTTTTTTGAGTTTTATTTATAGCAACGCTAAATACCCATGTATTTTACTTGGTCACCTTCAGTTAATGTAGTCAATTTAGTTTTCATTTTAGCCTAACCTGATAATGTGCCAAGAATTTTAAAAATATTCAAACCCTTTGGCCTGGCAATTCCTCTTCTGGGAGTCCATCCTGAAGGACTGATAAGAAATGTAGATACACAGGGGCACCTCAGTGGCTCAAGTCAGTTAAGCATCTGACTTTGGCTCAGGTCATGATCTCACTATTCTTAACTTCAAGCCATGCATCTGGCTGGCTGTTGTCGGCATAGAACCCTCTGGCTTCCGACCTGCTGTCCTCCTCTCTCTCTGCCCCTCCCCTGCTCCTTGTCTCTTCTCTCTCTCTCTCAAAATAAATAAACTTAAAAAAAAAGAAATGCAGAAAATAATAAAAGTCATTAAAAATAGCTGTAGTATTAAATAAGTGCAGTGTTACGTTTGTTGAAAAAATTGATAGTGCATTTCTACATCAAATGTAAATATTTGTCAGATTAGTCATTGTTTTAGATTTCTGTCATTGTTTCAGCCATTAACATGGATGAAGGGTACTCTTATCTTTATTATGAAGAGATAGAAAGCATATTGTTAGTTTTACCAAGAACATATTTTTACTTACAGGTCCATAAATAATCAAACAAAATGATATTTTTTCCTCTTGGTTAAATGATCATATGAGCTGAAGGGGAAAACGTTTCTTACTCTATGAAAGTTTTATGCTTTTATACTTCTTTTGTACCTCTGATCCCTCTCTCTTCTCATTTCCAGCTCTTTGCCTTTTTAACTTCTTGAGGAGAGAACAACTTTCCCCGCTCCCACCCTAGATAGCTGTCTCCTAGAGTGGCTCACTCCTTCCATGGACTCTCAGGTTTCTCTTGCTCCTTGGTAGCCCTTACATCCTTTTGCATTCCTGCAGGGCCTTCAGGGCTCCCTTCCTTCAGGAAACTGCCATGATCGTATCCCTTCCCTCCCCACCAGGCTAGAGGACTCACTGCTTTGTACCACTCTTCCCTGTAGTTACTTCTTGTCTCTCACCAAAGGGAAGCTTATGCATGTATTTGTTTACCTTTGTCTCATTCTACTAGAATGTAAACTTCTTGAGCACAGGCCCATATATTACTTGTCTTTTCCCCTAGAATTTTGTGCAGTGCTTGTGACATTGCAGGTACTCAGTAAATACTTGCTGAATGACTGGATGAATGAATGAATCAATGACCCATACTCTAACCTCCCACCCCATTCTTTTTTTAAAAATGTTTATTTATTTATTTGGAGAGAAAGAGAGAGCACGAGTGCACGAGACAGTGAAGGGAGGGACACAGAGAGAGAATCCCAAGCAGGCTCCACATTCAGCACAGAGCCTGACGCAGGGCTCGATCCCACGAACCTTGAGATCCTCACCCGAGCCAAAATTGAGAGTTGGACGCTCTACTGACTGAGCCACCCAGGTGCCCCTCCCACCCCATTCTGAAGGACAGTTCATCATCCTTCAAATTCTCAGTTTTGTTTTTCTTTTATTAGGTTGGTATAGATAGTAGAAATTATTTAAATTTCACTCAGGCACATAGGAATTTATGTAACAAAAAGTTTTAAATTAAACATGTAGTACCTGCATTTAAAACAGAAACAGTGTTTAAATCAGGCATTGTGGTATTAAAGACTTTGTAACGCACCATTATGTCAATTCATTGTATTCTAGATTTTCAGTTGATATCCTGGGTAGGTTGCATTATCTGGATTGGTTATTTTTAGGTCATAGATAAAATGCAGGGAGTGCCCAAATTTGCTTGAATGAATGTTCTTGTTTTGCTTGGGAGATATAATTTTGTGCTTTATTAGAAGTAACACATTTTGTCAAAAGACGTGATTTTATGGACCTAATACCCAGTATTTAACGTTCCAAGCCTGGACAATAGTGGGTTGCAACTGGTTTCCTGTTTGCAGTCCTCGTAGGGCATACCAAGATCAGGATGGCTTCTTAGACCCTTTCGAGTGGACAGGAAAAGGGCAGAGCAGGGCCGACTTCATGGGTGTGTATCCTGTGCAGTTTGCACTGGCTTCATGCTCCAGGCGACCTGGAACTTGGTTCAATGCTCTGCTAGCACCATCTTGAAATTTGTGCTAGTTTTATCTTTGAACTTGTGTTTTACGAGTGAAGTCCACTGGGACCATGGAGTGTGAGTAGAGCAGATACAAGAAAGTTAAAAGCTTCATATTTCAGTACCTCTAGTAGCACTTTTTTCCTGGCTTTTGAGCAAAAGGCCTCATACTTTTACTTTACACTGGACCTGGAAAATCATGTAGATACACTTCACTATGGCATTGAGGCAGGATGGTGATACACGTTTTGTATAAACTGGGATACTTCTTTTTTTTTTTAATGTTTTATTTTTGAGAGAGAGCATAAGCAGGGGAGGGGCAGAGAGAGAGGGGCAGAGGATTCAAAGCAGGCTTTCTGCACTGACAGCAGCAAGCCTGACTAGGGGCCCGAGCCCATGAACTGCAAGATCATGACCTGAGCTGATATTTGATGCTTAACTAGCTGAGCCACCCAGGCGTCCCTAAACTGGGACACTTCTGAGAGTGAAAGGGAGTGGTTACTAATTACACTGGGAAACAGATATAAACCCGGATTGTCCCTGGCAAATCAGTGTGCAATGCTGTTCCACACTGTAGGCACATGAAGACAAAGACTTTGGGCTACATGTCTCGTCATAAACAACAGATTTTGAAATGTTGTTACCTGGGTAGGCTTTGACTTCAGATACCCCAGAATCTGAATCCTGTCTCTAATTTACTAGCTAACTTTGTGCAGGCTCCTAAACTTCTCAAGCACCATTTACTTCATCTGTTCAATGGGAAACAATAACATTTCTCAAGGTTGCTTGCTTGAAGGATAGGATGTAAGCCTTGGGCTCTGCCCAGTCCCTGGCTCACAGGGGGCGGGTTCTATCAATAGATCTTCTGATGTTGTAGTTGTTACACAGAGCTACACACGCTGGTCATCGTTAGTGTATAATTTTTGCCTGCATGGTTTTCTCCTTTACACTTTCTCTCTCTCTCTCTCTGAGTCTCTTCTGTACTTCCTTCCCTTGTGATTCCTTTCTGTCCACGCAGTCCTTCTTTCCATGATATTCTTGTAAATCCTCCGTTGACCTAAGACTGTGAGGACACTGTATTTTATGTAACAACAACCATAGTATGGTGTTTTACAGTTGACAGTAAAAAATTGCATATTTATGATCTGATTTGGCTTAATATATAAGTCTCTTAGTTCTTTCAAATAGTGCCCCCTAGAGTTCCAGGGTTCTGGTTTGGCTTCAGGGGCCTTCACAGAGGGTGAGGGGGGAATGAATTATATGGCTTCAGACTCTCCACTCGGCCTTTCCTAGCATAACTGCACCTTCTTCTGATTTGTGCCTTTGCTAAAGCAGTTAGAAAAGCCACTTACCTGAGAGTAAACTCCCCAGAGAATAAGAATGGTGTATTTATTTCCTGGGTACAATTTTCTTGGCCTAAACATAGTGCTGTGTAAATAGCAGGTGCTCAAGGAAACAGACAAATAAAACAAAAGCAAACACCACAAAGTCCAAAAACAACTTCTTTCAGTTACGATCTAACTTTTCCAGGCAAGGATAAATTGATTCAACACATTGTGCTTAGGCTTATGTTACAGGCTGAATTGTGTGACCCTCAAATTCATATGCTGCCATCCTACCCCTCAGTATACAGGTAATCCCAGTGCCATGTGGGAGGGGCAGTGATAGGGTAAGAAGCAAAGTTGCGTGGGGGCGGGCATCAAGGGGCTCCTTCAGTCTGGGGTCAGGGGAAGTTTAGGGAAAGAGGTGGTAGATGGCTTCTGAAGGATGAGGACAATGCCAGCTGCCTGGGAAGACAACTGCCCATGTGGAGAGAGCATCACGTTCCGTGTGACCCTGGTACGGCGTTCTGGGTGTGCTGGCATGATGTCACCGGGGGGATGCGGAAAATTCTTCGCTGATGGAGACTCAAAAGTTCTGCATGCTTTTTGAGTATTTCGGGGTGTTGCTAAGGGGATGGAGTAAGGAGAAGGATTCTGTTTTTAACAATTCTGAATGTAACCAAAGGTAGTGGGAGGTCAAGCATTATGGGACACCTTCTCTCTTAGTGACAATAAACAAGATTGTGACAGCCAGAGTTGGCACTGGAAAGGCGTATCCTGTGGGAAAAAGTTGCCGGGCCAAGATTTCCTGAATCCGTGTCTCTGAGTTTCACCTTGGGATTCCTTCCTCTTACACCCTATGCCTACCCCCTCACTGGTCCTCAGCATAAGCACACAGAGAAGACTTTTCCCTGCTTCTCTAAATCTGGGACGGGTTGTAATCTTCAAAACATTATTATTTGCTAGGGAAGAGCACAGGTCAGTAATCCTAGAGTCGACATGAAACATAAACATAGTCTAGCTTGTAAAATAATAGATTTCTGCTTGTACCAAAGTGGTCTTTCTCTGAGGGTCTCAAGACTCTGATCTTTTTTTATCCTAAGCCCTCAGAGAGGTCTTAACTGAGCCCCCTGGCTGGGCACTAGTTAGGCTGATTTGGCAGATTTCTTTGTTTTCTAGCCACTAGTTTGAATGTGTATACATGAGGATGCCTCAGGAAGCTGCCCTTAATGTCTTGACTCTTGTAGTGAATATGTCATAGTTCATTCATAATTCTGATTTTTGGAGTTAATCATATGGCCAGAGCCACTCTTTTGTCTTATGGTTTCGTCTGCATAATGCTACCTTATTATGAAGCCGTTAATATAAGAAGAGTATCTATGGAGAGTAGCTTTGTTTCTTAGCAAGAGAATTCTGTCAGTGGGATTGAGGAATAAAGACTGGAATCTAGTTACCCATTAGGAGTTTCTGCCATTGCATTGGTCCAGGTAAGAAATGTGGAATGTCTGATCGAAGGTAGAAGAAGAAGATAAAACAATAAAAACCAAACCACAGACAGACAAACACCCAACAACTCTGAGACGGTCTTGGGTAGAACCTTTGGTATTGGTGCTCATTCATAAGAAGAGGAGGTTTATGTAGAAGGGAGGAGACAGGGTGGGTGCTTTGGTCTGTAGTTTGAAGACAAGGTGGGTAGTGTCATTAACTGAGAAATGGAATGCAAGGGACAGAACAGCGTTGGGGTGGGGGGAGAAAAGTGAATTTCATTTTGGACCTGCCAAGCTGCAAATTCTGCTGATTTTTGAAGATAAGAATATGAAAGTTAAGAAAGAATTTGGGGCAAAAATTGGAGATCTAGTAATTAAATAATCATATGTGTTGAAACCATCAGGTGGATGAGATGCCATAAGGGAACAACTTGAGGACGGGGCAAACATACAAACCAAGGGTAAAGGGTTGGAGAGCCAGCATTTAAAGGGTAGAGGAAGATGTACGGTGCACTGGTGTCTAGGACTGAGACATCAAAGGTTGAAACAACCAGGAGAAAGGGATCTCTTGAAATCCTAGGAAGGATTTAGTTCCCAGAAGAAAGCATTCTTTAAAGTGTCAGAACTTGGGGCGCCTGGGTGGTTCAGTCGGTTAAGCGGCTGACTTCGGCTCAGGTCATGATCTCGCGGTCCGTGAGTTTGAGCCCCGCGTCGGACTTTGTGCTGACAGCTCAGAGCCTGGAGCCTGTTTCAGATTCTGTCTCCCTCTCTCTGACCCTCCCCTGTTCATGCTCTGTCTCTCCCTGTCTCAAAAATAAATAAAAGGTTAAAAAAAAGTCAAAAAAAAAAGTGTCAGAACTCTTTACAATTTTTTTTAAGTTTATTTATTTATTTTGAGAGAGGCAGAGAGAGCATGAACAGGAGAGGGGCCGAAAGTGAGGGAGAGAGAGAATCCCAAGCAGGCTCCGCACTGTCAGCACAGAGCCCGATGCAGGGCTGGAACTCACAAAACTGTGAGATCATGACCTGAGCCGAAATTGAGTTTGACGTTCAACCGACTGAGCCACCCAAGTGACCTACATTTGAGAAGTAGGTAGTGTGCAGACTGAAGAGGCCACTGGCTTTGACAATTAGAATGTCATTTGGGATTAGCTCCAGTAATGTGTATGACCAGAAGCCTAACTGAGGGATCTGAGACATCAGTGAAAGCTGAGTTGGTGAAGACTGATGGAAAAACTACCCAGAGTTGGTGGTAAAGTGCAAGGGGAGAAATAGGTTAGTAACATAAGGGGATGATTTTGTCCAGGGATGTTTGAGGAAGATGAGCATAGCCAAGGGGAGGAGACAATGAAAAGGAAACAGAAGCAGCTACAACAGATCGTTGTGGAAGTCTGGTGCATCTTCCTGCAAACCATGGCAAGAACCCCCATGTCACTGGGAGATAAGGAAGAAACTTGGCAAAATTCACTGCTGTGAAACACCCACAGCAACACGTTTTTTCAGACTCTGACTCTAAAGAATGAGCCGGCTGTCTCTCGTATATTTTTGAAATTCTGCTGCTTCTCTAGTCTAGCACTAGCAGAACTGCTGGGGTGGCCTTTGCACCTCCTTGTGAACACTCACCAGCCACGCTGGGACAGTGGGCTGAAGTGCACGGTACAGAGCATGGGTTTAGGGAATCTGATGACCTGGGTTAAAGTTCTGGCACTGAAATTTACGAACTGTGTGACTTGGGGCAAATTGCATAGCCTCTTTATGCTTGGTTTCATATTTGGAAAACACATTCAGTGACATCTCACAGCCTGGCTTCACGTTCAAAGCAGCTTCTATAGGTGAAGTCCTGATAGTTATAAGCATTTCTTCTTTTTTTTCCTCCCGAACTTCTACTTTATCGCTCTTTCCCTGTCTCTCCTGCACCACAGACAGAGTCTGGCACTTTCTGAGGCCACCTAGCCTGCTCCTGAGCCCATTGTCTTCCAGCCTTGAAACATGCAGGATGCTTTAATAGATAAAGAAAGGCCCTGAGGAAGCCAGAGGGGGCTTCAGGAATGCAGAGGAGGTGTGGCTTTGGGGAGTTGAGAGTCAGGTGGGGGGGGGGTAGGGGTTGGGGGTGGGGAAGGGAGGAAAGGATGTAGTTCCCAGGATTATTTTAGAGGTGAGGAAAGTTGGGAGTTTCTACCTCATGGCCTTTATTTCTCTATGAAATTGAACTATTGTTTTCTTTGTGTTCTGCTTTTGTTTTGTTCTTTGTTTTTGCTGAGCGTAAGGAACTATAAAGTCAGTGCTTAAGATTTGGAACATACCCTTTTGAGAATAGTAAGAGGAATTGAACTTAGGTATCTGAGGTTGGATATTTGATCGTTTTTGTATAATCATTCTTTTAAGTGTACATTCTTAAGTGTAACATATAAATTTAGAAGTCAGAGTACAGAAGCGGCGTCTCATGACTTCTTATATTTATTATGACTAGGTTCAAATCTTGGAAATAATGACATAATCATTTTTTAAACCATGATACAAATTGTGTGGAACTTCTATATTCTCACATTTAATGCCCACAGCCATTACTGTGTACACTTTTTAAAAAGAAACTATTTATCTGACAACATTTTGGTATCATTTCAGTTTTTCTTCGTACTTGTCTTTTAATAATATTCTGAGTGTTCTTTTACTATATACAGTACCTGGTTTATGTTTTAATGCCAAGTAAAATTGTTATGTTTGAGTTTTGAGTAAAAAAATATTTTTTTGTTTACATGTATTCTTTAAAAATCCTACTTATAACATTTACTTTCCATAATGAATTTTTATTCTGAACTTATTAAAATTTCATGAGCTATATTAAAACCAAGATTTCTTTGACTTATGACATTATATTTGCCTCAAACCATCAAAAATTCAGGAAAAACACCCCTTAGTAAGTGTTTCTTTACTTAAGAGTATGGTTGGGTCACTTTTCAAGTGGTATTAAGTATAATCATTCAAATCCTGGTACATCTTATAAAAACTTTTTTTTCTAATTTTTTTTCCATTCTCATGAATGATTATTGCATTTTATCCAAGAAGTCAGTGATTATAATTTTAAGAAGTTTGGTACGTTGAGATTATGATTTTTAAACATTTCTAGTTAGTATAGATGACTTCAGGCATTGATTCCTTGAATAAACCTATGGTGTTCTAGGCTTGCCATATAGCTAAGCACAGTGTACAAAAAAGGACCTGTGTTGTTCAAGAATATCTAAGCCAAGGACATTATGTTCTGTCGTTAATGTGAAATGAGTATTTTCCTTTAAAAGGCAAGCCCTTCACTTGAAAAGGTTAAATGGTACAATACTTAAGGAATGACTGCAGCTGGTTAAATTTAGAATACTGATATAGAAATATTCTCTGGGTTAATAGCAAAAATACAGCAATGTAGAATATGAATGAGTAAAATTTTTATTCATTTTAAAACTTTGTTTCTCTGGGAGAGTCACATAAAGGTTGATGTCTGTGTTTGATTTTGCTTTGCTACTTTTGTTAGTTTAATTATCTATGTAAATTGTCTTCTTGCCAGTAGAAGAGGCTTTATAGGTGGTGTCACATTTTTAGTGATTGTACAAGAAATATTGATGTTTTCCTTTGATGCCTTCTAATGCCTCAGCTTGGCCTTGATTTCATGCTTCTTTGGATTCTAGTTTTTTTCTTACTTGAGACTATTGCCCCAAAGAAAGTAATCTTAGGATTCCAGAAATAATATGTTCCATTCCAAAGTTTTATTTCTGTCAGTAGCACTTGGGGAAGAGCTATGGAAAGACATTATATTACCCAAATGTTAGCTTCATACCCACATATTCCAAGATTGATTTAATAACTCATTATTTCCCCAGAGATGAAATTATGAAAACAAAGTGGATTTTCATTTTCTATGCTGTATATCTATGTGTTGGACTTTGTATAACTTTAATGTATTTCTATATGTTGTATAGAAATATTTTTGTATTCATATATTCTGCCAAAAATTTTTGAATATTCTAAACACAACTTTATCCTAATTTTTCTTGTACCTCTTAATAATGAGACCCCTGGCAGAGACTTCTAATTGCTCCCAATGTCCAATATTCTTTTCTTCCATAGTGATAAAAGTTTTACCTCAAGGCATGATTGTCTAATTTAGGACTACATTTCTCAGCCTCCCTTACAGTTAAGTGTGGGCATATGAATAGGTTCTGGGCAGTGGGATGTGAGCAGAAGTGGCATGGATAGATTCTAAGATGTACCTTTATAATGAAGGAATAGGTGCTCTCTTCCTTCTCCCTGTCTGGTATGAGGATGTGATGGCAGGTAATGAGGCAGCCATTTTGGACCGTGAAATGGAAGTCACATGTTGAGGATAACAGAACAAGAAAATAGAAAGAGTCCATTTCTTTATTAAAGCAGTTTAACAGGTATCCTATCAAAAATGGCCCTGCAAGATAAATCAGTATTTACTTAACTCTGTCCTAGCATCTTTTCTGACATCTCACATTGTGCTTCAAATGTTTCATTGATTTATGCTAATTATTAATGAATTGGCAAACTTTAATATATTTTTGTCTTTGTCTTAACTGGATAATCTTAATATTTTAAATTTATTTTTAGTTTTTCTTTAATGAAAGCTGACCAGTGATTTCCCTAGACTGCTAAAGCTACACTCTCTTTTGCTATTGGTAAACTTTCATTTTTTTGTTAGAAAAAGAATAGTGTTGGGCTGCCTGGGTGGTTTAGTAGTAGAGCGTCCAACTCTTGATTTTGGCTCAGGTCATGATCCCAGGGTCATGAGATAGAGCCCTGCGTCGGGCTTCGCACTGAGCATGGAGCCTGCTTAAGATTCTCTCTCTTTTTCTCTCTCTGTCTCTTTCTCCCTCTGTCCCTCTCCCCTGCACACGTGTGCACGCTCTCGCTCTCTTAAAATTTAAAAGAAAAAGAATGGTATTATTTTTAACCTATACTTATATATTTTTTCTGAAGACCAGAATTTGCATGTTTATTATGTTTATTTATGAGCATATTTGTTCAGCTGCTTTCACTGAAGCCAAACGATAGTAGTTTAAACAGCACTGTTTGTTTATGAATAAGAAAGCCGTATGTAATCAACACGGCTCTTTTTGTGTGTGTTCTTGGAGCTCCTCTTGGAGCTCTGGTTATTTAATTTTTCAATGTGATTGCCTAACAGTGTTTCAGGGGAGTAAGCAGCTCAGCTCTGTCAGGCTATTCAGAGTCTCCTTCCTTCTATCTTACTGCTCCAGTATCCCCTAGGACCCATTAATTCAATGTCTGTAGGAGAGAGAGAGCCAGGCACCAGTGTTTTATACAGTTTCTCCAGGTGGTTCCAGTGTGCAGAAGGCTGGGGAACCAGTACACTAGAGTGTGCTGGACCATATGGTTAAGGCTGGCCTACAGACCCCTTTCACGTTCCAGCCCTAGGGGGACAGAGACGAATTCCACACTTTGCTTTCACTCTCATCCCCTTGACCAGAGTGTCATACTACGGCTGAACCAGCTGCAAGGGGGACTGGGAAATGTGTTACCTACTTGGGCAACCGGGTACTTGAGGTGTTCTGTGCTAAAATAAGGAAGTGGAAAAGATGGGCAAGGTGTATTTTTTTTGCCACACTTTGGGGCCCAGGGATACTTTGGGCTTGTGTTCTCAGAAAGTCATTTATATTAATACTTGGATTCCTTTACTGTAAGAACCTATTATACTCAGCATATAATTTGGGTTATTTCCCTCCAAAATAGCATATTCTGGTCCATCTAGAAATCTAATATTTATTTATCTCTTCACATATGTTTATAGGAGCTACCTAAAAGGTTTTTTTTCTGACTTTTTATTTTTATTTTTATTTTTTATTTTTTGCCTTCAGTGCAGGAAGAGTGAAGATACGGCGATATGGAGATTTTGTGTAGTTTAAAAATTTTTTTTCTGAAGTCTCAAAACAGACCCAGGAAAATATGGAAATCATTTAATATGTGCTTGTTGTGTGTCAGGCACTGCATATTCATGCATAACTCACAACCCACAACCCCTACAAGGTTTGTGTCATTGTAACACAATGTATTGTAACTTGCGGATACTCTAGTCAGTTCCTCAGTAGGAGGGTGAGGATTTTGAGTTGGCCCATTGTGTAGCAGCTATTCTAACACCTTCTGCTGGTGATTCACTGGCCTGGGCATTTCTAGATCGTGGGAGCACTGTGATTAATCAGGCATCAGAAAACCAAGGCAGATGTTGGGATCAGGATGTAGAACACAGAAGCTAGAAGTCAGGAAGCAACAGTAGTTGGTTTCGGGCAGACCAACGAGAGAGAGCAAGGGAGCAACAAGAAGATCATGGTCAATCCAAGATAGGGGTCAGAGCCAGGCAAGCACTCAGCAGCCAACAGTTATCCAGAAGTCATGAGTTTCCAGCACAGAAATGAGAAAAGGCAATGAATCATTTAAATTTTTTTAAATGTTTATTTACTTTTGAGAGAGAAAAAGAGACAAAGCCGAGTGGGGGAGGGGCAGAGAGAGGGAGACACAGCATCTGGAATAGGCTCCAGACTATGAGCTGTCAGCACAGAGCCTCAAGCTGGGCTCGAACCCACGAACTGCAAGATCATGACCTGAGGTGAAGTCAGACTCTTAACCGACTGAGCCACCTAGGTGCCCCAGCAATGAATCATTTAAAAATAGACAACTTTAGTTCTGTTGGTTATCTCTTAGTGTGTATCATTGCTAAGACTATTTTCAGTGTAATTTAATTCCTCTTGGATTATTTTTGTATCTCTAAGTACTTATTTACTTACTACTTTATACCTGGTGAACTCTTGGTTTTATGTGTTAAATATTACTTCTATGTATCCTATATATGATTAGATCACTTTATGTTTGAAGCAAGGATTAAATGCGCAGATGCACACACATACACACACCTTTTGCTCTCCAAAATGTATGTATCGCTCTGCATTCAGTGGATATTGTATAATTTGCATTGATGTAATTTAAACACGAATGAGGTGAACCTTAGTTGAAATGATTGTTACCCCTGGGAGTGTTCTACTTGCCAGGACTTCTTTTGATAGAATAGATAAGGGAGAGTAACTGGCATTCTGGTAGTCGCAGGATGATCTTTGATAAATAAGCCATGTTCTATAGACATGGCCATTTTTCTCAGCTTCTAGCGAGGATAGTTAGCACAGCTGTATAATCTTAGAGTCCAAAAGGAATCATGCTATGGATAGATGAATATAGCTTTCAAGTAAAATATGAATTTGATGTTTCTCCTGCGTATTTTCAGTGAACTAATAATTCTCACATATAAATTGTATCTTCTCTGTATAGTGGAATTTTTTAAGATACCAAATATTCTTCGGGCTTTAAGGCTATTTTATATTAAAAAATTATATTATACTTAAGAATGACTTAATTATAGGGGATATAATGAGTTAGATGTCCAGAAATTTTGAAAGTTTAGTTGATACTTGAACAGATACTTAATTTTAAACCTTCACCTTTCTATAGCTTAGTGTCTGGGTCAGATTCAACTTTAATGGCATCAGGAAAATACAAGTAAACCTGAATGAGAGGTCCACACAGTCAGCCAAGATATTTGAATAAAATTAAAAAAAAAGAAAACCTGTGCTAATTAGATTTAAAAGAAAATTGTAGCTTCACTATATGGTGTCATACATTCTTTCTACAAACCATTTCTTTTCCAGCCTGTCAGAATTCAAAGTTCTAATTACTCTGTGATATTCTAGAATTTTCTTTAGTATTTAATATGTGCTAAGTGAAATTTGCAGTAATTCTGGAATAAATAAAGGCAGATGAGACAATCTGTAAGCAAATATGTGACCGCAAAATGGAATCAGGGTGATTTTTCAGTTTACTTCAAAACCAACGTATTTGTGAAAGACCTTACTTTTGACATAGTGCAATTTATATGTTAGGTCATTGTTAAAAAATACCTCTAATGTATCAACCTTACAATTTAGTCTTTCAGTAATTGTTTTCAAAAACATAGGGTCTAGATATTTTGATTGTTTATATTCCAGGGCAGATTCATTGAGCACATACTGTGTGCCAATCACTGTTCCAGGCTGGGAGGCTATATGCGGAAATTAAATATCCCTGTTTCATGGAGCTCCCTTTCTAAAATGGGAGACACAAGACAAATGAGTAAAATGTTTGGTGTATTAGTGAATTTAAATGGCAAGGAGAATGAATGAAGCAGATGGGGAATAAAATTCTGTGTGTATTTTGTTTTGACATTTTATATAGGATGAAAAGACAGGAAGTCACTCTGTTCTGCAAGTTTCTAAGAATATTTGAAAATGCCTTTTTTTTTTTTTACTCTTACCTTAATAGGCCTTATGCAAGAGGAAAGTGCTAATCAGGTCTCTTGTTCAACTCTTCAGTATAATTATAATTTAGAGGTGAAATTAAACCCAGGTATGCATAGCTAATAAAGTTAATGGAACAAATTAGCAATAGCTTAGTGACTCCAAGATTTAAGGCTTTAACCAGTCAATTCTTGAGCTGTCATTTTTCAGTACACTGACTTTAGTATAGTAGGCATATATATATTTTTTGGAAGTGCAGCAAACTAAAAATATTTGCTACCTCACTCTGTCACTGGTGTATGTTTATACCATTGAGGAGCTTATTTTACAGAGTGTTTGCCAATATGGTTTCACATCCAGCAGCATTGCGTCTCGTGGGGATTACAGCCAAGGTTAGAATCCACCATTGTGGGAACCAGCTATCTGAGTAGTGCACCACCTCAGAGAAGCTTCTGCTGAAAATGAAGTGTCCTTCAGCCCTGAGTGGACTGAAGCATTGAGCAAGGAGGGTGGGGGTGAGAGATTGGGGATCCTGAATGTGCAGCAGGTCCAAAGCCAGTTTTCTAAGTGCTACTTTAGATAATCCCAGATGAGTTAAAAGCTAAGGTATGGAATGCTTTCTTTCTCACGTTTTGCTTATTCAAGGTCTTTCCCTGAGAGAAAAAAAGGAAGGGTAAGAGTGTATCTTGCAACCCCTCCCCACTTCTTGTTCTGATGGTATTATCTCCCTGACGGCCCTCTAGAAGTGACTCCCTTGAGAAGTGTGGACAGCTGGATGCAGCTCCTTTGTGGCCTATAAAGTGTTATTGGGAGCCACAGCCAGAGACTGTGGGGGAGGGGAAGGGTCACTTCAGGACTGTGGAAAATACTCCCTTTCCCCTCAGCATCCTGGGGCCTTGTTTCTTGCCTCATTGTTAATAGAGTCTGGGAGCTCGGATTCTGGTGCTGAAATTTTTTCAGGGTTGGTTCTATAAATTATATTTTTAAGCAGGCTTTTGTGGAACTTCATTCTTTAGTTTACTGAATTTGTAGCACAAAGGAAGGGTAAGAGATTTATTACTTTCATCATTACTAACTTCAGTATAGAAATTGGTGAATAATATAATTACATTAGACTTTTAAAAAGTGTACTGAAGGGAAGGGATTTAGCTGGCTGTATTTTTTGATAAGGTTACGTACTTTCCTCTTCCGTTTCGCTTTAGAGGCCATTCTATGGCTAACACATCATAAAAGTTAAAAGGAAGTGCAAACACAATTACCACAGAAAGTTGAAATCTTTTCCATTCACTTCTTTATGCTGTTTGTGACTTGTCTGCCTGATTGTTTCAAAGTAAGGAAAAACTTATCTGTCATTATCAATGGCACTGGTTTTGAGTGTGTTTGTGATTCTGACAATGCTGGGACAAAACCAGCCTTCATTGTACCACACTAACCACAAGACTGTGTACAGAATATATGCAGTGAGCTTTAAAGGCAAGCACATTTGTCTAATGAGGTAATGTGAGATACAGTGAGAGGAGGGAAATCAGATACAGAATGAACATCCCTTTACCTCCGTAACAAAATGTTCAATGCCATCAGTAGCTCTTACCTGGGGGCTTTGAGATTTTCTGCTCCTCTCTGCTCCGTTTCTGAGGATGCATCCAGTTCCAACCTCCCTGGAGGAGGTGCTGAGTGCCAGTGGATGGTGTCAATCAAGTGTGCGGTGAATGTGGGTGGGGCGATCCCTGGGAAGCAAGGCTGGGTTTAGAATTTGATCTAAGATAACATCTGGACATTTCGGAGGTCATGAAAGGAACTGGGGTCAAGGGTTACCACAGCAGAGGTCTGCAGTGTGTGTGACACAGAGCCCAGGGAGCAGCTCAAAGGGGATCTCTGCCATCTTTTACACTTGAGAAAGGTTTTTGCTGCTTAGCCCCTTCCCATGGACTCTGGTGGACTCTGGTCTAGTCATGCCCTGTCCCTTTCACTTCCAGGAACCTCTAGTAGATACAGTTTTTCTAGACTGACTTTAGGCTTATGATAACTTCTGAGGGATGGATGGTCCCAAAATAATAAAGATTAGGACCAATGTTTGTAATCCAAGGGGAGGTAGATTTTGACTGCTTTCGTTGAATTTATTTCCTCAGATGATTAGAATAATCACTTAAGCCAGTTGGTTCATAGTTACTCCCTTCATCCGTTTTTTTTCCACCTAGAAAGGTTTATTAATGTTTTATGATTATTGTGTAACTTTGAAGAATACTTATCAGACGCTAGGCCCTTCCTTAATAATTCAGGTCTGGTCTCCTGTAAAAACTGAGCCATTTGGAAAAGCTTGAAACTTTCCTGACAGCTTGTTTGAAGTTTACTGTTGATTTGGATCAGCAGGTTCACTTGGCTTCTGCTGTGTAAACATTCGGAGGGTCTTTTTTCAGTTCACTTATGGTCCCAGGTGGACACGGAAGAAATGAGTTGCTCCAAATAAAAGGGACAGAGAATCTTTTGCTTATTATCTGAGCCTGACTTGTCTTAATATCAATATCTTAATATATCTTAATATAATTCAATTTTCTGTAGTTCTGTTTGTTCTAATTCCCAGGACCTTTAATACTTCTCATCCTTGATTGTTTATACTGTTGTTAAAATTTGTTTAGAAATTCAGAAAGTATGGAAGAATAGTGAGAGAGGGAAATCTGTTTGTCACCATTTTGGGAAACCAAAGAGCAGCGGTTTTGTTTGTTCGCTTGATGTTGTATATTTGAGTAACACTTGCTGAGGGTTAAGCTCTTTTTCATGGAGTCATAATCTCTAAATTTCATATAAAACAGTATTAGGTCCAGATACAGTTTAGTCTTCAAACTGCCACCCCAAACCAAAGGCAAATATGAATTAAAAAACTCCAAACCCCACAACCTGAAATGAGAGCTATTCCTATTCACAGGAAGAAATACTGTAATGATCATCAGCCTTTCAACAACATGGGATTAATTATCCCAGTAAAAATAACAATACTCCTAATGTATTTTTCACGCTTCTATGTCTCTGATGGAACAATTTACAAATAGAGGCTGACATTTTATTTTGCAGTTCTCAGCCCCACAGTCCCCTGCAGAGATTGGACTGGGCTGCCGGTTTGGGAAAATACACCAAAAATACTTGGAGTTAGGAGTTCTCACACTAGTAGCTACAAACTCATGTTTTCTTGATCCAGAGGTAATCCTCTTTTAACTTCAGAGTAAGAAATGTGAAATATATCAAGAGAAAATCATTCACCTCTTCTGAGAGTATGATGCAATTGATGTCATACACAAGGCTACTCAGAATCTGCTAGAGGAGAGCCTGAAGGGTCAGGACAGAGACCAGTGGTGCAGGGCTCCCTTCCTCACCAGCTCACACAGCAGAGTTTTCACTATCTGAAGCATTTATCAGTTATATTCTTATATTAATTTACCTAATGCAAGCAGATTCTCTTTCATCTGTCATGCTAGTGACTAAGAGTAAATGGCTGTGGTTTTTGGGTTTATTATACTTTTGATGGGAATTGTTGGAAAGGCAGTCTCATACTATGGTTTTGCTTTTGTACAACAGTGATTAACGTGATTTGACTGAAGGGTTGATGTAGGGGAGTAGTGGGTGGCCTGGGGGTCAGATGGTTGAGTGGCCTTCAATGCCAGAAGAGTAGTTTAGAACTACTGGTAGATAGTGGAGAGGTTGTTGGTGGTGGTGGTGGTGGGAGGTGGTTTGAGCAAGAGTCTCAGAATTGAGCCTTGATTCAGGAAGAGTTCTCTGGCAGACAGGCTTTAGCAATAGATTATAGGAATGGCTTCTTTGGGCACAGGTGAGAAGAGACCAACCCATTAAGCCCAACACATATTGGAATCAGTGGGGAATATGAAGAGGCCCTCCCTCCAGACCAGCTTAATTAGAATCTTAAGGGGAGAGAGAGCGGAGAGTCAGGAATTAGTATTTTAAAAAGCTTCCTAGCTGATTGTAATGCGTATGTAGGGTTGAGAAATACAAGGCAATGAATAAAATGGCATTAGTATTTATATATATATAAATCAGGGATTGAGATGAGTAATGGTTTTCCAATATGCTGCTAAACAGTTGATCAGTGTGGTTTAAATTGTGGACATGCTTTCTGGAAAAGTGAGAGTGTTCCGAGACCACAAAGAGGCAAACGGCACAAGTTGAGAATTGGAGTGCATTATGGAGTAGCTTAAAAACCATGACCAGAAAGGCATTATTGTGTTGGCTGAAATGGTCAGAAATGGGGCAAAGTGATCACAATCATGACCCAGAACAGGCTTTTTCTGCAGTTGAATATGCCTAGGAATTTCATTTCTACCCTTCCATGCTTTTCTCTAGTTCTCCAGATACATAAACCTCTGGAAGAAAAAAAAGTAGGTTTTGTTTTGCTTTTTAAGTACTATGCAGTGGGATAGTTAAATTGGCTACTTGGCACAGTGAGATGTGACTTCTGGCCCTTCTACTACCTACTGGGAAAGGGGGAAATTAACTGATGTGTGCCAGTCAACTCACATACCATGGGAATTTATATACATTATCGTTAACCTGCACAACAGTCCTGTGATATGGGGATTAACCTCCCAGTTTTATGGGGAATAAAAGGAGGCTCTAGCTTCTGAAAGAGTGCACATCTATTCTTGCTCCCAGGCCTGTGGTATTTCCCCTGTGCTGTCTCAGCATACCTAAGAAACAGTGGCAATAAACTGTGAGTGCAAGGATCAGTGTTATTATTGTCATTGTCAGGTATTATAGAGATAACCCAGATGTATAGCTCATTCAAGGTTACATGAAGGTAAATGACAAAGGAAAATATGTGCAGAAGAAAACAGAGTTCGTGTCCGTACCCCAAGAACAGAAAAGTTAGGCTGAAGACTCTCTCCACATTTTCTTTTGAACCGAACCCTGTTGGCTTTTATTCCATCACTCCACCAAACATAACTTTGTCCCAGTCACCAGTGATATCCATGTTGCTAAATCCAATGGCCAGTTTCTCAGTCTTCATTTTGCTTGACCTAGAAGAATGTGGATCTAGCCCTCACTGAAACACTTCCTTCCAGGACAGTACACTCTTGACTTTCCTCCTGCCTCTGTGCTCCATCTTCTCAGTGTCCTTTGCTGGTTGCTCATCTTCTCCATGATAAGTAGCTGTTGGAGACACACGATGTGTATGCTAGAGCCACAGGGTTCTGACCATTGCTCTATTTTGCTTCTCTACCTACATTTATTCCTTTGGTGGTCAGCCTGACTTTAGTCTTGAATGTCTGTGTCACTACATGCATGTTTAATAAGTGTCTCAAACTTAACATGGCTAAAACCAAACTCCCGATTACCTCCCCTCCCTGCATTCCACTCTCTCCCAGCCAAACCTCATCTTTCTGAGATCTTACTCTTGTCAGTAAACAACAACGTAGTCTTTTCTCATTGACCGCATCTAATAGTGGCAAATCCTTTTAGCTCTATTTTCAAAAATATCCAGTCTTTACATCCATTCATGATGAAAACCCTTAACAACGTAGGTTTAGAAGGAACATACTTCAACATAATAAAGGCCATATGTGAAAAACCCACAGCTAACATCATCCTTAATGGGGAAAAGCTCTGCTTTTCCCCTAAGGTCAGGAACAAGACAAGGATGTTCATTCTCACCACTTTTATTTAACATAGTACTGGAAGTCTTAGCCACAGCAATCAGACAACAAAAAGAAATAAAAGGCATCCAAATTGGTAAGGAAGAAGTACAACTTTCACTATTTGCAGATGTCATGATGCTATGTATAGAAAATCCTAAAGACTCCACTGAAAAATTTCTAGAATGGATAATAGATAAATGAATTCAGTAAAGTCGCAGGCTACAAAATCACTGTACAGAAATCTGCATTTCTATACATCAATAATGAAGCAAGTGAAAGAGATATTAAGAAAACAATCCCATTTACAACTGCATCAAAAATAATAAGATACATAAGAATACACTTAACCAAAGAGGTGAAACACCTATACTCTGAAAACTATAAAACACTGACGAAAGAAATTGAAGACAACAGAAAGAAATGGAAAGACATTCCATGTTCATGGACTGGAAGAATAAATATTGTTAAAATGTTTATACTACTAAAAGCAATCTACACATTTAATGCAATCCCCATCAAAATACCAACAGCATCTTTCACAGAACTAGATCAAACAATTCTAAAATGTGTATAGAACCACAAAAGACCTTGAATAACCAAAGCAATCATGAAAAAGTGAAACAAAGCTGGAGGTACCACAATTCCAAATTTTAACCTGTATTACAAAGCTATAGTCATCAAAACAGTATGGTACTGGCACAAAAATGGACACATAGATCAATGGAGCAGAATGGAAAGCCCAGAAAGCCATGATTATGTGGTGAATTAATCTATGACAAAGGAGGCAACAATATGCAATGGGAAAAAGACAGTCTCTTCAACAAATAGTGCTGGAAAAACTGGATACTTACCTGCAAAAGAATGAAACTGGACCACTTTCGTACATCATACACAAAAATAAACTCAAAATGGACTAGAGACCTAAATGTGAGATCTGAAACCATAAAAATCCTAGAACAGATGACAGGCCATACCAACTTTTTTCTAGATATGTCTCCTGAGGCAAGGGAAAGAAAGCAAAAATAAACTATTGGGAAATAGTTTACTAAAAAACTTCTGCACAGCAAAGGAAACAATAAAAATTAAAGACAAACTATTGAATAGGAGAAGATATTTGCAAGTGATGTATCTGATAAAGGTTAGCATCCAAAATGTGTTAAGAACTGTACAACTCAACACCAAAAAAACCAAATAATCCAGTTAGAAATTGGCAGAAGACAGGAACAGACATTTCTCCAAAGACATCCAGATGACCAACAGACACATGAAAAGATGCTTAGCATCACTCACCATCAGGGAAATGCATATCAAAATAGCAGTGAGATATCACCTCAGACTAAAGACAACAGAATGGCTAAAACAACAAAAGAAACAGGTGTTGGCAAGGATGTGGAGAAAAAGGAACCTTCTGGCACTGTTGGTGGTGCAGCCACTGTGGAAAAGTGTGTGGAAGTTTCTCAAAAAGTTAAAAATAGAACCATGCTATGAACCAGCCGTGGAACTACTGAGCATTTACTGAAAGAATAATAAAACAGTAATCCAAAAGGGATACATGTATCCCGATGTTTATAGTGACATTATTTACAGTAGCCAGGATATGGAAGCAGACCAAGTGTCCATCGGTTAATGAATGGATAAAGAAGATGTGCCTCTCTCTCTCTCCCTCCCTCTCTCTCTCTCTCTCTCTCTCTCTATATATATATATGCACACATATATATACACACATACACACACACGTATATATACACACACAATGGAATATTATTCAGCCATAAGAAAGAATGAAATCTTGCCATTTGCAAGGGCATGGATGGAGCTAAAGAGTATTATGGTGAGTGAATAAGTCAGAGAAAGACAAATACCATATGATTTCATTGATATGTAGAATTTAAGAAACAAAACAGATGAACATAGGGGAAAAAAGAAAAAAAGTGGGGGCAAACCATAAACCCGACTCTTAATTTAGAGAACAAACTGATGGTTACCAGAGGGAAGGCAGGGGTATGGGTGAAACAGGTGATGGGGCTTAAGAAGTGCACTTGTTGTGATGAGCACGTGGTGATGTATGGAAGTGTTGAATCACTATATTGTACATCTGAAACTAATATAACACTGTGTGTTAACTAACTGGAATTAAAATAAAAACTTAAAAAAATTCAGGCTTTAACTACTTTTCGCTACCTCTGTCCACTCCTGTTATCCTGCTATAGCAGCTTCCTACTTGGTTTCCCTGGATTCCTATAACCAGGGGAGTAGGGGTGATTCTTTGCAAACATGTCAAGTCATTTCACTTTTTTGGTTTAAACCCTCCAAATACACTCCTTCCAAGTAAAAGCCAAGGTCCCTCTAATTGCCTGTGAGACCTTGTGATCTACACTCTTTTCTGTTACCTCTCCGTCTAATTTACTGCTTTTCTTTCATGCGCCTTCCTCTGACCACAGTCGCCCCTTTGCTGATCTTCAGTTGTGCTGGGCATGCTCCCGCCTCAGGGCCTTTGCACTGTTGTTTACTTTGCTTGGAATGCTCTCCTCCCAGGTACCCTCATGGCCAGGTCCTTTGCTTTCTTTGGATCATTGCTCAGGTGCTACTTCCCAATGAGGCCCTCCCTGACCACTTTATTCCAAGCTGTATCTCTTCCCTTTCAGCCCAACACTCCTCGTCCACTTTTACTGCTTTAATTTCTCTGAAGCACCTGCTGGCATACTAAATACCTCACTTATCTTGTTTATTTGCGTCTGGTTCTTCTCCCACTAGAAAGTGAGTTCATTAGGAAAGGGAAGGGATTTGTGACCATTTGTTTTTGGCTACTTGCACAACTCCGAAAACAATGCTTAGCACATAGTAGGTGTTCATAAATGTTTTGTAAATGGATTGACATGACTCATACTCAATATCATAGTAAGGCATATAAATATTTTTTGAAACCCTTTGTTGAGAAAAATTCTGAAAACACTCGCTATGTATTGGAAATATGTTGGAAGTCTAGTAAAGGCTACAAACTTGAATCAGATCTGTAAGTGGTAAGAGTTAAAGTAGATATTGGTAACAAGGTGATGAGAAGGGATATATGGACAAGATTAACTTAGAAAACTAAGAAGCAAGTGAATATTGAAGAAGAAGCTAAAGAGAAATGAAATTACTGGGAGACTGCATTTATAGGGAGATGTCATTCAGTGATTGCCCAATAATACTTTTTAATAGTACTGAGGAATACTGGTAGTGGAAAAGATATTGTTAAACTCTTGGTTTATCTCAGAAAGCAGTCAATTGATTATTTTGCATGTGTCTGAGCAATGCAGTATGACAACAGTGATTAATGGAACGTGCTTTTGGTGTGGGAAAGGAAGTACACTAGTTTGGGAAATACGGACGTTGTAGAAATTAATATTTAGAAGTCTTAGGAGGATTCCCATAGGGGACTGATATACTTTCCAAAGTCTTTTGTTGTGATGAGATATGGAAGGTTATTTTCTAAGTACCGGTTTGTGAACATAAGCATATGCATACCGAGGGAGACTTGAAATGCAAGGTACTGATTTGTGTGAAGCCACTTGTTTGATGTGATGTCCTTAATGGTTTGATTTTGTTTTCATCCCATACCTTATGTCTAAACGTATAATTAAAGTTCACTGTTGTGAGAGGCTCGGGTGCCCTTGCTTTGGGCAGTAATGGTAGTAGTTTGATTTCCATTTGCGAGTGATTCTTGTAAATGAATTCCACGGGTGATCTCCACAGAACTTAGGCTATTGCTACATATGAAAAGGCAGAAAAAGTGTCATCTTAGTTTATTTCTCTTTATGGGATTACTTTACACTATCAGATTAGGCAGGTCTTTTGTGTTGAAAATTATGAGTGAAACCTGTGAATCTTATTGCCTTGTGTAGCTTCTGTGGAAATTCTCTCCCAACGCTCTCAGACTCCTTGACCACATTGTTGCACTATTTACTATTGCATTTACTGCTTCCTTGCCTTCTTTGAAGCCTTTCCCACTCTTCTTAACCCTTTTCAGAAGAAAGACTCCTAACATTTTCCAGTGACCATCTTTTAACCATATCTTTTAACTCTGTCCCAGTTGGAACTCCCTTTTGTCTCCTTGTGGCATTTGACATTGCCTATCAATGTTACTTTTTTGAAATTGCCTCCTTGTCTGGTATCCCTTGGGTTCATTGATGAAACTCTGCACTTAGTCCCTTTGATTCCTATTCTCAGCCTTGACTTTTCATTCCCATTTTTTTTAATGCACATGCACAAGTGGGGGAGGGGGAAAGAGAGAGACAGAGAGAGGTTGAGAGAGAGAGAATCCCTAGCAGACTCCCTGCTGTCAGCCTGGAGCCTGAAGCAGTGCTCGATCCCACCAACCATGAGGTCATGACCTGAGATGAAATTAAGAGTTGGATGCTTAACCGACTGAGCCACCCAGGCACCCCTTTTCATTCCCTTTTTTACACAAATTTAATTTTTTTTTTTAGTAAGCATATCAACTCATCATGGCCTCTACAATTACCTTCACATAAATAGAGTTAAAGTCAAATACATCGCTCCAGTTAAGGTCTTGAATACCAAAGTCATGTCTTCACTTACAGGACATTGCATGTGTGTCTCACTTTTGCCTCCAACTCACTCATTATTTTCCCTCTTTTTGGCCCTACCTCCTTTCTATAATTGGTATTCTCCAATCTCCCTGCACTGGAAGGTTCAATGTCATCTTTACCTCCTTGTTTTTTATCCCCTATCCTACCAGTCTTCATGCCCTATTGATTTCCTCTTCTACTTGTCTTTAGACATTTCTAAATGTCCACAGGACTCTACTGCTTATTTAATGAATTGATCTCCCTTTGCTCAGGGGAGAGGTAACAATGAGCTAGTGATAACCAGCCAACAAACATGCCCAAATTAATTTTCCTAAAGTAGTATTTTCATCTTTTTATTTCTTTCGCCACAGACCTCACCTCCTTGAGGCACACACACCGTAAGTTCTCAAGTTGACATGCTAGAGCCTTTATAAAAAGTTCCCTGCCATATGTTTCCAAACTTACCATGGCTACTCCTGAAGAATCTCTCCTATAGGATTAGTTTGATCTCAAGTAATCCAATCAAACATCTTTCTGACTTACCTAATTTATGCCTCTGCTTATGCTGTTCTTTCTTCCTCTTCTTGAATATTCACATTCCACTTGCCTTGTAAGACTTGATTCAGATGTCACTTCTCTATAAAGACATTCCTTCCTAATATGTCCCATACCACTCTTCCCTCCCATCACCTCCAAATGTTTTATTGTTAATAACACAAGTTTCATCATTTCAATGCTACTTGCTTTGCATCACCATTTATTTGTTTTTTTTTTTTTTTTTTTTTGTAGTAATTATTTGTGTGGACATCACAGTTTACAAAGCATTATCACCTTTGTGTCTGGTAATAAAGCAAATCAGACATTTTACATTTGGGATCAGTAACAGTAGTAAGAGCCTCAGAACACACAGATAATGGGAGTTAAACCTGAATTGGAACTGGAACCTAAGGATTAATACCAAGCGTGGTGCTTTTTCAATTGTTCTAACGTTCAGAGTGCTTTTACTTATTGTAAAACTTAACCCATTTTTAAATTTATATTTTCCATACAACCTAGCCTATGTCTGTTACATAGTAGGTGTTAAGTATCTTAATGGCTGATTGAAACATATGCTATAAGTAATCAAGAAATTGTTCTCTGAATTATAAAATTGTATTTACATATTTACTTTCCTGCACTTAGAGCAGATTGAAAAAATTGGAGGAAAGGTGAATTATAACTAAAAATTGCTTTGCTGTGCTCTGATAAACAACTTTCTTAAAATAACTCTAGTTATAGGGACCTCATGTTTAAAAGCTCCTTTCTCAGAGTGCTTTCATGATACTACTCTGGACTTGAACTGATGAAATATAATTTTGCCAGTATCTTGGTTAAGAAGAAAAAGCATGATTGGTATATTGAAAAAAAAAACCTGTAGTGTTTTTAAAGCATTGCATTAAATTTGACTTTGAAGGTATCAATTTATGGGCATTTTGTATCATGTTCTAAAATAATTTAATATGTTACATATCTATATAAATATATACAATTTACATTTATTTAATAGATATATTTTAGAACATGGCATGCGATCAGTTAGCTAAAATCTTACCCAGAAATATTCTACTTATTAAGTTTTGGAGTTCATTTTCCCATATAAGGAATAACAAAAAGGTGAATGAAAGGGAATTGATTTTTTTTTTTAATTGTTCCTGTAGTAGATTAAAATAGTGTGGTTGGCCAACTATGAGATTGACAAAATGTTCCTACTATTAATCATGAAAATTCTGGGAATTTGTTTGGGACTGGATGTACAAAACTAACACAGAGAAATGACTTAGCTTTTACTGCAGTGAATAGTTATAACAGTCAGTTCTCCTAACCAGGGATAATATAATGATATCATTTTAACAATAATTGTTTCAAGTCCATTTATTGCTTAGGTTTCTTTCCGTTTTACTCACTTCTTCAGGTAAGGGGCTAAACAAGTGGATATGAAGTTAGTTGTCTGAAGAGGTATGAAAAGGACAGTTTTTGTGTTCACCTCTGGTCTCTGTTGCATCCTCACTGTCTTAGAACTAACTTCTGATTCCTTTGCTGCTGGCTATGTCTTCTATCACTCCCTGGTCTTGACCTTTGTTCCTCTTTCTGGAGGTTTCTGGGCTAGTTTCTGCATTTATTCTCTCTCAGTCTTTCCTGCATTGCTAAGAAATTAAATTTCCTAATGAATGTATGGCTTTTACTTTATTCCTGCCTTTCTCAAAAATGTATAATGGCTCACAGTGACCTACTGAAAGCCAGTCCAAACTCACGGCCTCTTCTGGTGGGAGCTTCACAGCCTTTTAAACTATTATGAACAAATGAACTGGTAGATCTAATTGATGTTACCTGTGTGTAGCCTGTACTTTTTTTTTAATGAGTTTTTTTTTAAGTTTATTTATTTTTTTTTTCGAGAGAGAATGTGTACGCATGTGCAAGCGAGGAAGAGGCAGAGAGAAAGGGAAAGAGAGAGTCCCACCCAGGCCCCACATTGTCAACGCAGAGCCCACTCAAACCCTTGAACGGTGAGATTATGACCCCAGCTGAAACCAAGAGTCGGACACTCAAGTGACTGAGCCACCCAGGCGCCCCAGCCTGTACTTTTTTGTCTCTGTGTCTCACTGATTGTGTTTTCTCCAAGCGTCTCTAAGCAGGAACTGTGCCTTTTTCCTATTTTTATTTTCTGTAATTAATTCCTAATGCACTGCCAATCCTATAGTGAACTTAGAGAATGAACAAGTGAACAAATGCATTCATAGTGCAACAAATAAATGTCAGTATACATCTTGTTTTTTTAATCTCTCGCATTTTGAAATGCATCATAGTCTCTGAATAAACTGAATAGAGGAAGAAATGAGGGTAATGGAATTGAACAAAGAGTTGGATAGATACTGTCATGGATAGGTAGTATGGCAGGGAAGCGGTACCTATGTATTACATGTTAGCATGCAGTTATGTCTTTTCAACCATATCTTACTCATTTAATATTCTTAGTATTTATCAGGAATTAAGTAACTGGTTTTTGGTGAAACGAATACACGAATTCTTTCTCATATATTTTTAAGTGTTTGATTAAATAATGATACACTGCTGGTTTCCAAAGTTGTCTCCCCGGGGAACCAGACCTCCTAGTGGTCACATCTCTGCAGCACCGTTTCCTTGACTCTGAGCTGGCCTTGTAAATTGCTGTTGATCAAAGACACCTAGGGCTCGGTCATAAGAAGCTTTGCAGCTTGAAGGAAGATTTGCTTTGGGATGCTTCTCCTTGAAGCCAGCCAGGATGTAGGTAATGTGACTATTCTGAGACCTCCATGCCGTGAGAAGCTTGAGACATGTGGGGAGGTCTTGAAGCGTGAAATATTGTGGAGAGAGAGGAAGGGGCGGGGAGGGGAGAGGCAGGCCAAGGTACACCAAGATGCCAGACATGTGAGGGATGAAGGGATGAAGTCATCTTAGCAATGGATCCTGCAGCCACTCCGGCTGATGCCACGTGTAGCAGAGATGAAGTATCTGGCTGAGCTCTTTTCAGATTCCTGACCTACAAAATCATGAGCAAAATAAATGGCTGTTTTCAGCTACTGAATTTTGGCACAGTTTGTTATGTAGTGACAGATAACTGAAACATAACATACAGAAACATGTAAATCGTCAATAAATCTCACAAATCGAACACACCATATAACTAGCACCCAGATCAAGAAACAGAGTACTGCCAGCACCTTGGAAGCCATTCTCATGTCCCCTTCCAGTAACAGCCTTCTCCAAGGGTAACAACTGCTCTGACATCCAGCACCCTAGATTAGTTTTGTCTGCCTTAATACTTCATGTGAATGGATTTATCCATTACAATGTACAGTTGATCCTTGAACACTGCAGGGATTAGGGGTGCTAACTAACCCTCAGCACAGTGAAAGATCCATGTACAACTTTTGACTCCCCTAAAAGTTAACTATTAAAAGCCTACTATTGACCGAAAGCTTTATTGATAAGATAAGCAGTTGGTTAATACACATTTTGTGTATATGTATTATATATTATTATGTATTATATATTATTATGTATTATATATTATAGATTATATTTACAATAAAGTAAACTGGAGAAAAGAAAATGTTAAGAAAATCACAAGGGGGGCGCCTGGGTGGCTCAGTCGGTTAAGCGTCCGACTTCGGCTCAGATCGTGATCTCGTGGTCCGTGAGTTCGAGCCCCGTGTCAGGCTCTGTGCTGACAGCTCAGAGCCTGGAGCCTGTTTCAGATTCTGTGTCTCCCTCTCTCTGACCCTCCCCCGTTCATGCTCTGTCTTTCTCTGTCTCAAAAATAAATAAACATTAAAAAAAATTAAAAAAATCACAAGGAAAAGACAATACAGTACTGTAAAAAATGCACTGAAGCACCTGGGTGGCTCAGTCGGTTGAGTGTCTGACTCTTGGTTTTGGCTCAGGTCATGATCTCACAGTTTGTGCGTTTAAGCCTGCATTGGGCTCTGTGCTGCTGGTACAGAGCCTGTTGGGATTCTCTGTCTCCCTCTCTCTCTGCCCCTCCTTTGCTTGTTCTCTATCCCTCTCTCTCTCTCTCTCTCTCTCTCTCTCTCTCTCATAAATAAATAAATAAATAAATAAATAAATAAATAAACGTTAAAAAAAAATTCACCTATGAAGAGACCTATGCAGTTCAAACTCATGTTGTTCAAGGGTCAACTAGATACTCTTCTGTGTCTTGTATCTTTCACATATCATTACATTTGTGCAATTTATCTGTAGTTGTAATTTTAACATTTTTTATTGCTATAAAGTGTCCCATTCTGTGGATGTATTATCACAATTTATCCATTCTATTGCTTTTTTTAATTTTTTAAACATTTATTTATTTTTGAGAGACAGGGAGAGACAGCATGAGCAAGGGAGGAGCAGAGAGAGAGGGAGACACAGAATCTGAAGTAGGCTTCAGGCTCTGAGCTGTCTGCACAGAGCCTGATGTGAGACTTGGACTCACAAACCATGAGATCATGACCTGAGCTGAAATCGATGCCTAACCGACTGAGCCATGCAGGTGCCCCTATCCATTCTATTGTTGATGGACATCGGGGTAGTTTCTGTTTGTCAACTAATATGGACAGTCCTGCTGTTGATGTTCTCATAAATGTCTTTGGTAAACATATGTATACATTTCTATTGGGTGGTTTTGAATTGTTTTATGGCTGTTTTGCCCTGCATTAGTTTTGTCTCTATAAGTAGCCTATATGCCATTTTAGAGTTCAGTGAATGATTAGGTTATATACTATTTTCTTTCTCATCATAATGCCTACCAAGCAGTTTAATTATTCAGGAACTATGCATTGATTGTTCATTTAGAAATTTTAAAGCACATATGTTTGACTTTTCCCAAAAAAGTTCTAAATTAATCATAGAGTTTATACTCTAGTCTTTAAGTACAAAAAATAGGGAATATCTTTTTTAAAAAAATTTTTCATGCTTATTTTTGAAAGAGAGAGAGAGAGACAGAGTGTGAGTGGAGAAGGGCAGAGAGGGGGAGACACAGAATCCAAAGCAGTCTTCAAGCTCTGGTTCTAGGCTTTGAGCTGTCAGCACAGAGCCTGACGTGGGGCTTGAACTCACAAACCGTGAGATCTCGACCTGAGGTGAAGTCAGATGCTTAACTGACTGAGCCACTCAGGCGCCCCGGGAATATCTTTTTAATTAGACATTCCTGTTGAATTAATATCAGTTTGTTGGAAAGTAGTTCATCTCCCCAGAGCTATTGTTTATTGTTTTGCAAATAGCATGAGAAAGAAAATCATTTTTGTCTTATAGTGGTAAAGTATACTAATAAACCACTGAAGTTTCTGTGTACTACTATCATACCTAAAGGTTATAAGCTTCAGTGAATCACTTGTTAGGATAGAAGTAATAAGTTATATTGGTTTGTGTAACTTGAAAAGAGTCCTAGAGTACATATTTTCTGTCCGATGAGTTCTGTTTTAGAACTGCATCGTATCATTTACTGTAGTATAAATTAATGGGGACTAAAACTATATTGTTTTCTTCACAGCTAATCAGCTGGAGGAATTTTCTTATTGTTTGCTTCTTTGCTGTAACATTTGGACTATTTACTTTAAAAAATGCTATGATATGGGGCGCCTGGGTGGCTCAGTCGATTAAGTGTCCGACTTCGGCTCAGGTCATGATCTCACAGTTCATGAGTTAGAGCCCCACGTCAGGCTCTGTGCTGACAGCTCAGAGCCCATAGCCTGCTTCGAAATCTGTGTGTCCCTCTCTTTCTCTCTGCCCTTCCCCTGCTCGCGCTCTTTGTGTCTGTCTCAAAAATAAACATTAAAAAAATTTATAAAATAATTAAAAAATAAAAATAAAAATTGCAACAGTAAGACTATTCCAAATAGGCCACATCTGATTACTTTCCATCCTAGCAAATTTATTTAAGTGCCAATTCCATATGGAAAAGTTTGACTCCAATATGCCAGATTCTTTTTTTCTTTTTTGGTAAAGTGTAGCTCTTGGACAAAAAGGAAAAAAATGAGTGACATAGAGATTCAAATTAATTTCAGATGGTTTTACAGTTTGTGGTTTGTGGTTGTTAATGCTAAAAAATCAGGATATATAAAAAGATTAAAGAAGATTTTCAACTACCAAGCTTAAAATATATGTGGTCATGAACAAATGCCATGCATTTTCTTAGTTTATCCTTGTTCCTTTAGTGCTAGTATTTTTTTTAATACTATGATGTCTCTTGCATCCCATTCATGTATTTATTCAGCAAACATTTACTGAGTGTTTGTTGTGGGGCAAACATTACTCTGGGCCTTCCGTTTTCATAGACATGACTCTTCCCTAGAGGAGATGACAGTCTACTGGGAATACTAGCGATGTAGAGAGATAACAGTATGACATCCGGTAAACATATGACCAAAGTAGGATCAGAGCAACTCATGCTGCCTAAGAGGGTGCAGGAAGTATGACACAGCAGATAAAATTGGAACTGAGACATGAAGGAAGTGTAGGGATTTGAACAAAGAAGTGGAAGGAAAGATCTTCTATGTGAAGGGAGTAGTGTAAGACAGAGGCACAGAGATGAAATAGGTTTGACGTGTTTTGGAAACAGTGGTAAATTGCCATTTTCTTAGAGCTCAAGGCACATTGGGATGCAGAAGAGAGGGGAAGACTTGGGAGAAGGAAGGTTACAGTTCTCACTGCCAGACATAAAGAGCTCAGTTTTCCTCCAGAGAGTCCCCCTCCTTTTTATCTTGGAACAGCACAGTAATATGGGAACTAGTAAGCTTTGGTGCAATTAGCAGGAGTTGAATAAAAAGTAGGCTTTTGATCCGCAAAAAAAATAGAATTGGGTGTTCCAAAAAGCCAAAAAAGGATCTGAAAAATGGGAGAAGGCCTCAGCATGTTCTTAGAACAGTAAGTAGATCAGTTGGATATTCCTAAAGTACAGGTGCTACAGATGAAATGGAGTGAAGCCTCCATTAGAGCGCCACAGAGCACTGAACATGTTTTTCTTTATTTCTTTGTCCGTATTCATCGACCTGTGTGAAATCGTGGAGGGCAACTTGATGGAATAGATGCTAATGTGGTTGATAATAGAAGCAAGCAACAAAATGATTTTTGACAGAGAGATATGCTGGCCTTAAAATAAGAAAGTAAAATTTAAAGGCATAAATCCAAATTTCTACAATTCTACAGATAACTGGGGAAAAAAGTTACGTGTTTTAAACAAGTGCCTAAAAGAAGGGAATAGTATTAGAGGCTATTAAGAAAGCATATGTGGTCTTACCAGGAAGATATGGGTAAAGAAGAGTGAAAATGTCTTTCTACCCTCCATCAAGGCATATCATTTAGTCCTGCACACAATATTTTAAGAGATAATTACAGAGAAGAGAATGGCCAGGGAAGGTGGCCAGGGTGGTTGGTGAAAGGTCTGGGAAGAAGACTGCAGGCAGAAGAGACAATGAAACTGAAGCTATCAACCCTCCTATTGAATAAAGGAGATAAGACAGTTATTGAAAGCGAGAATTGTCTAGAGGGAAGGCAATAGACGCTAACTGGAAGTCCAAGGACTAGATTTAGTTCTACGATGAAATGATCTTTCTAACGATTTTCATTGTCAATAGGGATGTAAACAACTTGGAACAAATACCTCTCAGATAATGAGTTCTCTGTGAATTGGGAGTGTTCAAGCTGTGATGGGTGCCAACTTGTCAGTAACGCTGTGGTTTGTAGGCATTTTGCCTAATGACCTTCAATGTCACTCGAAGATATCTGAGAATGTAAAATACAACACTCTAGATAGACTTAAGATGTATGTGAACCAGATGGCCTCAGCTGGATGCATTTAGGAGCCCTGATGCCAGCGAGCCCTGGGTGTGCGGTAGGGCTGTGTGTGAGGTTTCATTGGAGGTCTGACTGGTGGGAAATGACCTAGTTGCTAAATTGAGATGAAATAATAATTGTAGCCATTAGGAGATGAGTGCCTGTTAGCGCTCGATTCTCAGCTGGGTACTTTATACACACTATCTGACTTAATCATCACAACAAACTTGGGTGGTGGAGTTTATTATCTATCCCTTCTTTTACCAGTGCACAAAGGAAGATTAAATAGAATGAGTCTAGCTGCAACATTTGCCAGCTGTGTCACTTGGAGAGTTACATATCTCCATGCCCCAGTTCCCCCATCTAAAAGTGTGGATAATAAGAATGGCTGCCACATAGGTGAGGGTTAATAGTAGACACTTAGTAAAAGTTTGCTATCATGTTTTAATTTTTATTATGGCTCCAAAGCTCATGCTGTTTGCACTGCAGCATTTTCCCTCTGGTAGCAATGGATGGAAGGGAATGTAACAGTAAAAGAAATACTGAAAAATATTAGAATCCTCATTCTTACAGGGGAAATAATATATCATTCCTTTTGGGAGTTTGGTAGAGAACCAGGTGGCAGTTGATGATCACATAAATAGACTTACATTTTTATGTGTATTTTGACTCTCTATATCCTTCCTCATGTACACAGCCTTTCAACGCCAACCTCAAATGCTACTTACTTTATAAACCTTTTTTTCTGGGAGCACTTGGGTGGCTCAGTTGGTTGAGTATCTGACTTCGGCTCAGGTCATGATCACACGGTTTGTGCGTTTGAGCCTCACGTCGGGATCTGTGCTGGCAGCTCAGATCCTGGAGCCTGCTTGAGATTCTGTGTCTCCCTCTCTCTCTGCCCCTCCTCTGCTCATGCTCTGTCTCTCTCTCTCAAAAATAAATAAACATAAAACATAAAACATTTAAAAAAATAAATAAAACTTTTTCCGATCCTCAGACCGGAATGGGATTGTATTTTCCTTTAACCCCCCACAGAACGTTCTTGCTTATTATTTCCTGTCTTATATAATGGTTACTTGTGTACTTGTTTTACCCTCTCCAAAGGACCTGAAGCTCAGTTTCAGCGTGGCCTTTAGCGTCTTCTTTGTGGCATTTCTTGGAATATCTCAATTTTGGTAGCAGTTACTCAACTCTTTGTGTGAATTGAACCGCATTATAAATCTTTCGTTTTTATCCTTTAGACAATACTGAAAGGCATCTTTAGATTTGCTTTATGTAGGCCATAGAGATTTTTTTTAGAACATATGCTAATTCCTAAAATTTTAAGTTTGTATATGTCTTTAGAAACAAACATTACTTTACTGAAAACAGATTCTGAATCTTTGGTATCTGTATACCAATGATTATGAATTAATGGTGGAGCAAACAAACTTTGTTTCACTCTGGTGCCAGAGGGCTTTTGCACAAAAAGATGAAATGCTCCCTTACCTGACTCAGTTGCACAGATGCATGGTCGCAGACAATCCCCTGCATTGTCCAGCCACACGGGTGCAGTGAGGCTTGAATGTACGCTCACTTTGCAATGTCAGCCATCTCTATATCCTCACTCTTGCTTAGCTTAAATTCTCATACCTGAGCTATTGTAATAGCTTCCTCAATTGAGGGCCCTGCCTCGATTCTTGACTCAAGTAAGTCCCCATTCTTCATGATAGTGAACTTTTTATACACAGAGCTGACTGTGTTCACTCACCTAGAATGTCCACAGGAGAAGTTTCAAGCAGTTGAGCTGGCCTCAAGGCCCTTCTGAAATCCCTCCCCATCAAATTTCCAGTGGCACCCTTTCCCTGTCCTCTCCATTCTGCCAGAGCCCTTGGATTTTATGTCCAGAAATACAAGTTAGTTTTTTTGTTTGTTTGTTTATTCACTCTTTGATTACCCATTAAATGTTATTGTGTGCCTTCTCAGTCGTGCACTCTATCTACATAGTCTGGCTCGAAGCCACTCAATCATTGAAGATGTTCTTTTTTAAAAATGTTTATTTATTTTAGAGAGAGAGAGAGAGATAGACAGAGTGTGGGCAGGGAAGGGGCAGAGAGAGAGGAAGACACAGAATCCCAAGCAGGCTCCAGGCTCTGAGCTGTCAGCACAGAGCCCGCCATGGGACTCGAACTCACGAAACGTGAGATCATGACCTGAGCCGAAGTCGGACGCTTAACTGACTGAGCCACCTGGCACACTGAAGAGGTTCTTTTTTTTTTAATTGCTTTTTTTTTAAGTTTTATTTATTTTGAGAGAGAGAGAGAAGACAGCGTGAGCAAAGGAGGGGCAGAGAGAGAGAGAGAGAGAGAGAGAGAGAGGGAGTATCCCAAGCAGGGTCTGCACTGCCAGGGCAGAGCCAGACATGGGGCTCAAACTCACGAATGGTGAGATCATGACCCGAGCCAAGATCCTGAGTCAGACACTTGACTGGCTGAGCCACCCAGGTGACCTGAAGAGGTTCTTAATTTCTGTCTCCTTCAGCTTTCAGAACTGTAAGATGGGGATGGTATTAGTGCCTAAGTCAAAGGATCGTTGTAAAGGTGGAGTTACTACAGGTAAAAGAGTACATGAGTGTACGTGTGTGCTCGGTCCTCTTCTGAGAATGCCTTTGTTCTGGCTGTTCTCCCTGTCGTAAGTGTTCTTCTCTGTCAACTTAAAGAATTTCTGTCCATTCTTCAGAACCTTCCTAAGGCATCAGCTTCTTAGTAAAGCCTTTCCATATCATCCTCAGGAAGATCTGACACTCCATCTTCTATTCTACTTCTGTACCTTGAAAATACATTTATATGCAACACCCTTTAATGCAATTATTTTTATGTTTACTAGTGTCCTCTACTGGGTCATAAATTCATGAGATCATGTTGATATGTCATTGATTCCTTAGAAGCTAGCTCAGTGGCAGGCACATAGTATTTAATAAATAATTGTTGGACGGTGTTTTTTTTTTTTTTTTTTAGTTGAACAGCAACACATTTTATGACAAAGCGTATGATGGTATCGAATTTCAAGATTTTGGACTTTGGTCCAGAGCATGGTGTCACCGTGTCCTACTGATAGACATAGATACATATCTGTATATGAGTGGTTTGATTAGTTAATATAATCATTACAATAATTACTGCCAGTTGTCATTTATTTAACTACTTCTGGTAGTTGACAAGAAATGAATCTCTGTGATTTCCCATGTGGGAATGCGAGCCAGGAGTAGTGGTGATTCAGTGCCAACGATCTGTTGCTGTTCACCTGGAAGACTTGTCCTCTGGTTCAAGCTGTGCTTTAATAAACACGAGCTCAAACACTTTATGATGGGAAGTACAGCTGAGGACTCTTTCAAGTGCACAAGCAGATCATGCTGAATGCCTTTCTAGGTCATGTTCATTTCATAAAAACAGTCATTTCCCAGCCTTCCCAGAAGAGGAAATGCTGAAGGTCCCTAGCTGCGATGTGGGGTGAGGAGGAAACCAAGGACGGGGCGGGGGGGTGGTAAGGGCCCCACTGCCTGTCCTTTACTTGGCGAGGAACTGGCAGGCATGGAGCCCAGTCACACAGGTCCCCACACAGCAGCTTTCGGGCTGAATCTGTGCTGCTGCTTAAATGTAGAAGTTTTTTTTTCTTTCCTTTTGCAGCCACCACATAGTTCCAGTGACCGGAGCAACATGACATAGAAGCAGAGAAAACACACTAAGTTCTTGCCAGTTGCTAGGCAAAGAAAATGCTTTTGGATGTGTGAAGTATGCTTCCCATGTTGATTTCCTAATCATGACTTGTTTTCAAAGCCAAACACAATAGCATCCTGAACACTCATCAGCATTTGGTCTGCTTTGCTGCCAAGCTAATTAACAGATTTTGATTTAGAGGGATGAGAATAAAGGAGATGCTTTTGGTAAAGAAGTAGCATCGTGGGAAATTTGATTTTTTTCCCCTATTTAAGGATTGTTATTTGTAATTTCTGGACATTATGTTATAAATATTAATTCTACTGGCCATGTTTGTTTTGATTTTAATACACGCAGTTTATAGATTATACTTAACATTGATGCTAACATATTTGCAATGGGTATTACCAAGTTATCTTTTTAAAATTCTGATGAGTTATTGAGAAGGTACTTCACTTTGGATCTAAATGCCGGGATTAGAGCACTTGGTGTGATGACTTACTTGTCACTGACAAAACTGAATTTTCCTTATCATCAGGGATGGGAAAACAACTTTTTTCTCTGGAACACCAGACCTCTCATTGCTAAGCAGGGAAGCCTGTGAATCCTGAAATCAGAGGCAGGGAATTCTGGGGAGGGCTGCGGAGTCGGCAGAGGTGAAGGGGCTGCTGAAGGGGAATTAGGAAGGGGACTCTCTTCCCTAGCATGGTCAAATGTTTGGAAGAAACAGGAGTAGTGAGGGCATTTGGGCTTGGCTGGTCCTGACGTCTACCGTTTCTCTGGGGTGTGGAGCTGCTCCAACCTTGCATGCAACCAGAGGTACCCACCAGAGATGTCCAGAATGACGTGTCTTTAATTCTGTTATCAGGACCGTGAGGTTTCTAGCAGGGAGCACAGCTCTACTTGAGGCTTTCAGGAAGCTTTGTGAATAGGAAGGCATATGTAGTGGTGGAAAGATCTCAGGCAGCTGTCACTTGGGGGATGCAAGTTCAAAGTTAATTTCACTTGGTTGGCAGACGAGTATTAAGAGAAAAGTTTATTTTCATAATGCTTCTTTTGGCTGGAGACAGGAGAAATGTGGAAAAGGTTAACGTTTTTTTAGGATCTCTTTCGGGCTAATCGGGTTAGCCCGAAAATGATTTAGTGTGCAAGGCACAGTACTAAGTGCATTGTGTATGTAAGTCCTTTTAATTCTTGTAGTAATGCCACATGGTGGGCATTCTTACTCTCCCTTTCTTACAGATGGGACATTGAGGCAGCGAGAGATTGAGCAGCTGCCCAGAATCACCCAGTTAGTAAGTGGCACAGCTAGGGACCAAGTCTTGTGGCAGAGCCTCTGCTCTTAGTGCGCTATACTGCCTGAGCATGCGGGGAGCGTGTAGATGATCAACAGTGGGATTGGTCTCTGAGCTCTCAGTAACGCTTCATGGAGCACTGATTTATCTCGCTGGGTTTAAGTCACCGATTTACATTTATATCACTTCTGTCCTTGTGTCGCCTTCTAAAGGCAGGGGTTTGACTCTGTATCCCCGGTCCCAGCCTGCACTCTTGGCACCTTATGAGGTTGTAGGCCTCAGTGCCAACGACCTGGGGGCTGAGAGGAAGAGCAAGGTGGGGAACTTCAAGTGACTCCGTGATGTTTCAGCTCTTGTCAGTGGAATAGAGATAATGTGTCAGACTTTAGAATTCACTGAAACCAAAGTTAAAGATGAGTAAAATCATTCATTTCTGGTGTGTTTATGTTTGCTCTCTTTTTATCATCAATACCTTCGTCTTTCCAGAACTATGTAAAGCTGCTCAACACTCCCTGAAAGTTAAGCTAGCGAGACATTTAGCTCACAATGCTAAATACATCAATTCAGAGCCACTTGGCATCTTCAAGCTTGATTCTTTTTCTTTGTCCTGGCTGGGCACCTTTAGAAAATTCTGGAAATATCTCTCCATGGGGAAAGCTATGTGCATTGGGAGCAAAGATTCAGTTACCAAATGCATCGGGAATGTAGTCACAGACCGAGACTTCCTCTCCAAGTAACATTTCAGGTTCATCTCCTGCCTTGTTCCCCCAACCCCCCCCAACTTGTGCACTGGACGGACTATCCCCAAACAGACCCCGTAGCTTCTGCCTCTGGCCTCACATGGTTCCCTTTGCAAGAAATGCCCATTACCCCATATCTTCCTCTGTATTGAAACCCTTCTTGGTCAGTGATGCTTAAATTCCCCGTTTTCTAAGCAGCTGTCCAGGATTCCCTCACCTGCATTTGCCTTCTCTCTTCCCTACACTCTGATAATCCTTATTTCTAGATTATTAACTTACTCAGGCAAGTCTCCTGTTAGGTGTTTGTGAATGGGTCTGTCTTCCTCATTGGGAATTCTGGAGGACCAGAAATTGTGTGTGTGTGTGTGTGTGTGTGTGTGTGTACATGTGAACATTCCCATGTACATACATACATACGTACAGTGTTTTTGTAGTCCCCATAAGACAGAATAGCAGGTACTCAAAGATATTTTTTCAATTTGAATGACACCCCCCATCTTCCCTTTCACGTTTTGCCTCCTCACATCATGGATGCCTCATCCTGATACCGCCAAAAATATTTGAACACTTATGCCTTCTAGTCATACAGTTTTGGGTTGTCTGTCTTCCCATTCTTTTAATTTCTAAAATGCTACAGAGTCCACAGCTGCCTAACATCTGCCTGCCCTCAGTTCTAGCTGGTTCTCCTCCTCCTCCTTCTCCAGGAGTGGAACTAGAGCTAGAGTCAGAGCAGTAGGATCGATGGTGATAGAAGGTTGGAGAGAGTTAACGCACTCCACACTGAATGCTCTCCTGGCAACTCTTATGTCGTTCCTTCAGTACTGTTGCTTCCGAGGAAGAACCTGGAGCTCATGGAGATGATGGAGTGCAGCTGGGGTTCAGAGCCGGATTTCTCTCCGAAGGCCTCGTGTTCTTTCCCCTACCACTCCCTAAGTCTTTTGAGCCCTGTCTTGTGCATGACACAGGACACTCGTCACCCTAGTGAGTCTTCACCCCAGTCCTCTTCAGAGAGAGCTTGATAGCTCCACCGTCCACAGAGAGCAAGCCACCACCCAAGATCGTATCCTGCCAGTGTTAGTGGTGGAGCCCATGATTCAAGCACAGGTCTGCCCAACTCTTCTTTTTCCATTACCACACCATCTCCTGGCTTGCTCAAAATACGTATAGGAGACTTGGCCTTTTTTGTTTCCCAAGGTTCCTGCCTGCCATTCACTTTTTGTCTTCTGGGTTCCCACCCTAGTTGTAGAGTCTTGGGCCTGAGTTAGGGGGTCTCTTGATTAGTTTATCCTTTTATGAAAACCTTGTAAACTCAGAAGCTTCTGGAAGGTAGGCAGGCAATGTATACATGACAAGCAGGTAGTGGTAACTGGTAAGATGGAGAGATCCTGTGCCCCATCCAAAGGGGCAACGATACCTTCAGCCAACTGTTGCTAAGGAGTGTGACCCCAGTGTTCCAAGAGCTCCTGCTTTTCCAGAATAAGCTCAAATCCTGGATTTTTATCTGAGTTTTCCAGCAGAACAAGCAAACCAATCATGTGTATGGATCAGATTTCCAGGCTACTATTTTGGGCCTCTGCCTGGGAACCTGACTGCCTGCCACCACTTTGCTGTTTTATATGATTCCCCTGCCCTGTAAGATATCTGGGTTTGTAACCCTCATTTGGAGGAAAGGAGAGAAAAATTAGTAAATGAGATATGGATATGGATATGGGAAAAGAGACAAAAGAAAGCTAATATTTGGTTTAAAAGATGCATGCTTAAATAAGCGGAGCAAGTCTAAATTTACATTTAAATACAAGTGGAATTCTAATTTAGTGACTACAGAGAATATTAGATTTCCTCAAAATAGATTTTTTCCAAAATTACTTATCCCTCTACCTAAATTTTGCCTAAGAATGATCGTTAAATTTATTTTAAAACATCTAAATCTTATTTTAATAATTAAAAATTTCCAGATCTGATTAAATATAGACTACAAAAGAATAAAACTAATATTTTATTTTCTATAAAACTATAATTTGATAAGTATTTGAACTGTTCAGCCAAATTAGCACAGAACTTACACATATATTAGCAACGTGTTAATAATGTTGCTCTATATTTTTCCTGCAAAACTATTGATGATATTGCCATTTTTAAGTAGAAAACTGATTTCACCATAGCGATTCAAAATTGCCTCACTATTAAGTTAAAATAGTTTTATCTGTCATTCTGTAATTACTTAATGTGATATTGCTAAATTCAGTCACCTTCTGAAGATCCAAAATTATTATCCCTCAGGCTGTGGAATGCACTTAAGCAGGCATTTAAATTTTGTGTAGGGGTACAATAATTCTGTAAACAATTATCTCCATATTTTTAAAAATAATGTAACTCACATAATCCAAAATTCAGGCTTGTTTACGAAATGAATATTTTCTGCCAGATGAACCAACAATTTCTGGATTTTAACGCTTCCTCAGCTGCTTGTCTGTAAAAATGTGAACTTCTGCAGTAAATCTTTCAGAGTCCTGTAAGTCGCTGAGTGGGTATGGTGCTATGCATGCCATGGATCAGTGATTCTCAAGCCTGCCTGTACATTAGAATCACCTGGGGAGCTTTAAAGCTCTATCTAGATCCACTCCAGTAGATCTGACTTGTTTGGCTTGGTGTGGGCCTTGGGTATTCTTTTCTTTGGTTTTTAAACTCTCCCTAGGTGGCTGTAATATGTAGCTATAAGAACCATTACAGGCCTGGGGCACCTGCATGGCTCAGTCAGTTAAGTTTCTGACTCTTGATTTTGGTTCAGGTCATGATCTCACGGTAGAGAGATCCAGCCTCATGTCAGGCTCTGTGCTGATATCATGGAACCTGCTTAAGATTTTCTCTCCCTCTCCCTCTCCCTTTCCCCCTCTCTCTCCCTCTCCCTCTCCCCCTCTCTCTCCCTCTCCCTCTCCCCCTCTCTCTCCCTCTCCCTCTCCCCCTCCCCCTCCCCCTCCCCCTCCCTCTCCCTCTCCCCCTCCCCCTCCTCCTCTCCTCCCCTCCCCCTCCCCTCCCCCTCAGCCTCAAAGCACTTATCTCCCTCTCTGTCTGGAAAAAGATCAAAAACAAAGCAAACAAAACAAAAACATCACAGGCCACAGAGAAGAAGCCAACCATAACTGATACAGTGCACTGAGTTTCAGCACTCATTCTACCTCACTTAAGGTTCCCAGTAGCCTACCTAGGTCATACTACTGGGGCCGTGGGCCTTGCTCCCTTGGCCTAAGGCTGAAAGCCTCACAGAGGTGATAGCTCTATGCACCTAATGCAGTGAAATAGAGGGAGTTTTTAACCTAGCCCCACTTGTGTGTGTCATTTTCCTTAATAATAAGTACACTTATAGATCAGCTGGGTCATGTGCTTGATGTCAGAATTATATTTCATTTCCCCAGCACCTCTACAAAGTAGTTAAAATTATGATAACTTTACAAGGAAAAAACAAAAGAACAGAAAGAAAAAAGAAAGTACTATACCCATGCTCACACAACTCGTAATGTTGTTTTAAATCCAAGTAGACTAATTGCAGAGTTCACATGCTTAACCTTCATACTAAGGGGTTCAAATAAAACACTCCTGGGGTGAGGCAGAAATAAAAGTGACCAAAGCTGCTCAAGGATAAACATTAGGGAGTGGTGAGGACTGGGGAGCCCCAGGAGGATAGTACCACTCAGCACTGGCCAATTGCTGCCAGGGAGTGTGTGTGGCTCCCAGTGCAGACAGGACATCTAAGTTTTTAAGAGATAATCTAAAAAATCTGGAATTTTTAATACGAATCTTTCTCAACTTTTAAACATAGCATGCATGCATGCCAGTTGGGTAGGTTTAGAGAGAGAGAGAGAGAGACAGAGAGAGAGAGAGAGAGAGAGACAGAGAGAATCCCAAGTCAGCTTGGTGCTGTAAGTCCAGAGCCCCAGGCAGGACTCGATCTCACAAACCGTGAGATCATGACCTGAGCTGAAATCTAGAGTTGGATGCTTAACCAACTGAGCCACCCAGGTGCCCCCAGAGTGTTTTATAATATAAGGAACATTGCTTAAAATCTGATTTAATCAGGGCCTCCTCGATGGCTCAGTTGGTTAAGCCTCTGACTTCCACTCCTGTCATCATCTCGAGGTTGGTGAGCTCAGGCCCCACATCGGGCTCTGTGCTGACAGCTTAGAGCCTGGAGCCTGCTTTGGATTCTGTGTCTCCCTCTCTTTCTGCCCCTCCCCTGCTCATGCTCTGTCTCTCAAAAATAAACATTAAAATTTTTTTAACTGATTTAATCAGATATTGAGCCTTCTTAAATAACATCTAAGACTAAGGAATATTAGAAGTGCCTGAGTGGCTCAGGTACTCTCTTTCTCTCAAAATAAATAAATAACCTTAAAAAAAGAGACTAAGGAATATTAACTATAAGAAATTTTTAAGACACAGTTTTCTTCCTTAATTTTCTAATATAGTATATAATAGTTTACACATTCTTAAAACAGTACAGTATTTTCCAAGAAACATCATTGTTAATGGCACCATAACCAAATGATAGCACTTTGATTTAGAAGCAGTCAAAAGCTTATTTTTCATAGCCTCTATAGTAATGGTCCAGATTCCATTAGTTTGGGTTATGCATCTGAACATAATAGGAACTGTCTTCTTGTTAGAGGATCCAAATTGAATTCGTTCAGAAGATGTAGGGGGTCATAACTGGTACCTTAGAAAAACAGGGCAATATAATTAGTTATTCCTATGGAAAAACTTCAGCTGAACACATTTCTATGGGAAAATCTGAGGTTATGAAAAAAATTGTATTGTTTACTTTAAAAAATAATTGTTGAAGGTCATGGACTCTTTATTTCAGAACTTGAACTACTTGAAATTTTCCTTGGCTTAAGTGTGTAAGCAGATTTCAAAATGTTTTTTTTTTTTCTTTTAATGATGAGGAAATAATTAAGATGTTTTCTAGATTTGTAAGTATTTAGAGATAGGTGTTCTGTTGTTTAAGAATTCTGTTTCTTTTAAATACAGATAATTTCTCAAATCCTTGCTTTGACTGTACTTTCTGACTGTACAGCATAGTTTGTTAGACTGTGTTCTTTTTCCAATTTGTAGTCATAGGATTGAAGATGAACTGTTCCATTTATATTTATAATTTTAGTTCATTAGACCACACAACTGCTTTTTTCAGCATTTAGAATATTCAGGTCAATAGCTATTTATTGCACATCTTATCCAGTAAATTCTACTGGTGATATAATTAAGAAAATATATATGGGCCAAAGGATGGAAGAAAATCTTCATGAAGAAAGTGGGCTTTGATTCCTGAAAGATGTATTGAATTTATGTAGAGTGGTGGATGCAGTTCTTATCGTTAATAACACAGGTGATCGAAGGAGGAAGTGATTGGAATTACAGGATGACTTTCAGAAGATAAGTGGCTGAGAAAAAATATTTAAAAAGGTAAATTAAGTTCTGTAGGAATGATATGTAGCAATTTTATATAACTTTAAACTGATTATTGCTCATCTACTATCACCTGATCCTGGGCGATTCTGCTGGTTAAAGCATACATCTAATGCAAGCCAGATCATGCTTTCTTCTCTTCCAAGGCTATGGACATACTGTCTCAGAAATATGCCACATTGGTCATCAGGCACGTGGCTACTAACATGCACCCAGAAGAAGTTTGCATTAACCTAGCCCAGGAATGATCTTGTTTGCATTTGACAGCTATTTCACACTGGCGTAGACACTACAACAAAAATTCAGTTATTGAAGTTTCCTTAATATTGTTACTGAATGTGTTATTCTAAGTTTTCCGGTAGAGAAGAGAGGGGATTCTTTCACTGATTACAGCCTTTGGATGTCAACTAAGTAATGTCAGCTAATTTTCTTAAATCTTGAATGAAATATCTTCCTGTACTTGAAGGAGATATTAAAGATGATTATGAGTTATTTACATATAATCCTATAGTAAGCAGTTGGAAAATTTGAATTCAAAAAAGAGCACTAGCATAATGAAATAGTTATACCCAATGAATTTAACATTTTTTCAAAGCATCTAATATGTGTGAGATTCTGGGCTAGATTCTTGATTTCTGCTCAGGTCATGATCTCATGGTTCGTGGGATTAAGAGAGCCCCACATTGGGCTTTGTGCTGACAGCGTGGAGCCTGCTTAGGATTCTCTTTTCCTCTTTCTTCCCTCTCTCTCATACTCTCTCTCTCAAAATAAATGAACATTCTTTTAAAAGAATCTTACCAGTAACTATCTTTGTTAACTAAATATTCAGGAGAACTATTTCACCATGAAGTCCACATGATGAGTTAACCCATATTCATGGAACTTATGCTGTGTGTCAGACAGTTGTAAAATCTAGGGCACATTAAAAACAGGTGCTGTGCCTGGGGAGGACACAGGGTTTAGATCCTAGAAGATAGTTTATGCTAAGGAGACCCTACACAGTTTTAATACAGTTTGAATAGATAAAATTCTATCCTAAAACTGAATTTTAAGCATTTTGAGGGGAAGAATTCTGTTTCCTTTTATGTTTTTTCTTTTCTTTTCTCTTCCCTTCTCCCCCCTCCATAGTTTTCTCCTCTTCTTTTAGACTAATTGCTTGGTGCACTCTTTATATCTACTGCCCTCCATATATAATGAAACGTAATAACAATTTTATGGCCAATGAAAGTGTAAGTTTTTAGAGTTATTATAAAGCTACAGAATAGAATTTACATTCATGGCTTTTCATGATTAAAATTCCTTATAATTAGTATAACGCATAACATTTTCTTATAAGCCCTTTTATTATTGGTTTTAATTATTTATTTTTACTAATTTATATCACAGACTGTGGTATAAATTCCTAGTTGAAGATAATTGATGATTGGCACTTTAACTCATTTTTAGAGTATCATTGGTAGTCCTAGGTAAAACCAGATATATGTACTTGATTATATAATACTGCAATTTGAAGATAATTCTTTTACAACAGATAGACAAAATTAGTTTTTCCTTTTACAGTACTTTGTTATCCAAGATACTACCTCATGTGAAAACTATTTTCTTTTTGAGAAAATTATATTTACATCGCAAACTTCCAAATTATCAACATGAGTGAAAAGCTGAGTTGTTTTATTAGATGATATGTAAATATCTACTTTATTAATTATATCTTAAAATACATCTTAATGGATAATATATATGAAAAATGATATGCTCACAGTGTTTATAGCACACAATGAGAACATAGTTTGTCTGTCCATTTACCACTTGATAGACATTTAGATTGTTTCTAGTTTTTATCTCTTATGAATGAAGCTGCCATGAATGTTGTAACATGAGTCTTTGGGTTGACCTATGTCTCCCTTTTGCTGGAGTCAATTCCATGTAGTGGGATTGTTCCATCATCTGGGAAACGTAAGTTTAATTTTATAGGAAACTGGTTTTCAGAGGCTGTACTTAACTATTTTGCATTCTCACAGGCGATGAATGAGAATTCCAAGTGTTTCACACGCTTGCCAACACTTGGTATTGTTAGTCTTTATATTTTTAGTTCATGGTATTTAGTTAGTGTATTTTATTCTCATTTTAATTTGATTGTTCCTGATAACTAATGATCGTAAGTGCCTTTTCAAGTGTTTATTGGCATTTCTATTATCTTCTTTCTGATCAAGGGTTTACTCATTAAAAAATAGTATAGTGTTGGGGCGCCTGAGTGGCTCAGTCAGTTAAGGATCCTGCTTCAGCTCAGGTCATGATCTCATGGTTGGTGAGTTCAAGCCCCGCACTGGGCTCTCTGCTGTCAGCGGGGAGCCTACTTCGGATCCTCTGTTGCCTTCTCTCTCTGCCCCTCCCCCGCTTGTGCTCTTTTTTCAAAAATAAACATTAAAAAATTGTAATAGCGTTTCTTTTTTTATTGATTTGTAATTATTTATATATTCTACATAAGAGTTCTTTGTCAGAAATATGTATTACAGATATTTTTTTCCCCAGACTGTGGCTTGCCTATTAATTTCCTTAATTGAGGGTGTTTTCATGGTGGCAAAACTCACATTTCACATCATAAAGGGAACAGTTAGCTTTCTAGAGAGTGCTTAGTATAATTATTATCATTATTAACTCCATTGGTCAGCTTCAAAGGAGACTTTCTTGCTACTTTGACTTCATTAGTACATTGTTCTTAAAAGATTTCTGAAGACTATTTCAGGGTTGTATCCTATGTCCTAAACCCTAATAAGCCCCTGTATTCCTCTCTGTAGTAGTAATACGATAATTTTGGAGGGAAACAAGGGAGCCCTTTAAGTATCTAAATTCCTCAGATGGTGAAAGATCATTCAGATGGGGGCACATTTCCTACATTTCCTAGGTGAAACTAGTGAGTAGTATGCTAACCAGGAAGTCTTTGGTCTGCCCCCGGTAAGTGCTGGAATTTGTTAGCTGAAAGTAGGTACGCAGTTGTATTGTGCTCTTTAATGTGGTCTTAGCTTACATGCTATAATTAGTGTAAGAGGAAGGGATTTCCGGACAATTTCCTTCTATAAGCGATATTGTGTTACAGAAATATAAGGTTACTCAAATTCTGTGATTTTTGTTCAGTTAGAGAAAAAGTCAATACAATCAAAGTCAAGTAGCCCTAAATAGAGGAGACTTATCTGATTTCTGTGCTAAAAGATATGAAGGAATGGCATCCTTTTCCAAAGCAGGGATAGGAACTTTGGAAATGAAATTTAGAAACTGAACATAATTTGGTTTCTGTTTCAGCCTCCACATGAGGTCTCCTGACCTGAGTATTTTAATTTACCTGTGGGGGAGTGTGGGTCTCACAATCCAGTGAGGGGCCAGAGAATTGGTGCTGAGTCAAACAGGGATTGAATCCAGGCTTCCTCATATCTTGGCTGCTTATCCTTGGGGAAGTTACGTCACCTCTTTGAGACTCAGTTTCTCCATTGTTAAAATTCAGCAAAGATTATATCCAACCTTATAGGATAATTGAAACATTAATTGAGATAATTTTTTAATAACTAGTGAAAAAATTGGACACTTTATCATTTTTTCTCTGTGATAAAAATAGTAAGTTTTTACAGTAACCTTAATTATTCTGTAACTGACTTTCTTTTTCTGGCCATACGGCAATGGGTAATTATTTCATGTCCATTTATTCATATCTGCTTTCATTTACTTAACAAGTAAGTGAATGGACATCAAATCACTTATGCCTGTTTTTACTTGAGCCTACTGAGAATTCAAAATTGTTTATATTTCTTGCCACTGACAAAAGGACCATGTCAATCTATATAAAATAATCTACTTAATTTAGATTTTTTAGTTTAATATTGATGCAATTAATTTCTTGATTAAAATAACATTTAATAGTTTTTGTAAACATTAACAATCCCTATATAAATATATGTGTATAATGCTTCTCATTTCTTTAAGTTTATTTACTTATTTTGAGAAAGAGAGAGAGAATGAAAGTGAGAGAGGAGCAGAGAGAAAGGGAAAAAGAATCCCAAGCAGGGTCCATGCTATCAGCATAGAGCCCCACAAACCATGAGATCATGACCCGAGCTGAAATCAAGAGTAGGACATTCAACTGACTGAGCCACTCAGGAGCCCCAATGCATCTCATGTTTGAACCCATATTCCCTCAAGTATGTACTTTTGACACTGGCATTTCATCACTCATTTACGTCATTTTGGAATAAAAAAGAAAAAAGTATGGCCATGTCTCATTTATTCTTATTTAATGAAGTAGTACCTAATAAGAAAGCAATTGTTGACACTATCTATTAGTAATATTTTTTGATGGCTTCCTTAATTTAGTCTGTAGAGCAGAAGGGAATATTTAAAAGAAAAAGATAAACAGAAAACAGAATTGTCATGCAACTATTCCCTAACTGCCATTTTAAATAATTTTCAGAGATAACAAAGGGGATTACTTGGATAGGTGTTTATTAATCAAAATTGTTTGTATGTGTGTGTATGCATGTGGATGTGTGAAAAACATTTCTAATTATGGAGGTATTAACAAAATTCATTTCACCTAATAAGAGATGCAGTAGCTTCATAAATCATCTTCTTGCTTCTGACTTGCATCCCATTTTTCATTATCAATAAGCTACGAGACTCCATCTAAAACATAGGCCAAGTCCTGTCACTTCTCAGTTCAAAACCCTTCCCATTTCACTATGAGTAAAATTGAAAGTCCTTATAATTCAACAAGGCCCTACATATTTTCCCTGTTACCTCTCTGATTTCATCCTCTACCTCTTTCCCTTCTCCATAAGGTGATACTATTTTTGGCCTCTGTTTTATAGATGAAGAAAGTGAAAGCCAGAGATTCCTTAATCTTGCTGGCATTCAGACTATTGTTCATTTGTCGAATATAGAATTCCTACTATGTGCAAAGCACTGGCCATTGTTTTGGGTATAAAGGCAGTTAAAACATTGTGTTTATTCTCAAGAAGCTTCAGGCTAGCGGGGGAAATGGGTGCGTAAATTCAATACAATCAAATAGTGCATGAGGTACAATCATGAGGAGAGAAGTGCATGGGGCAGGCATTTTGGAAGACACAGGAGCAGAATTGTGGAAGCCTATAGAATTAATGCATGGCTACCTAGAGAAGAGGATACCTGAACCACTGTTAAAGAGGAGTAGAAGTTGGCTGAGTTTGGAGTGAAGAAGGGCATTCGAGGCAGAGGGCAAGGGGTGAAACAAGGTGATGAACGGGGAGACTGGGAGAAGGTGAGTGTTTCAGGACCATAAACTTAACACAAGGCAATGAGCAATAAACAGACCAGATCACGAACACTTCAGTGTTGTTTAAAAAAAATTTTTTTTTACTTTTATTCATTTTTGAGAGACAGAGACAGAGCATGAGTGGGGAAAGGGCAGAGAGAGAGAGGGAGACACAAATCTGAAGCAGGCTCCAGGCTTCAGGCTGTCAGCACGGAGTCCGATGCGGGGCTCAAACTCATGAACTGCAAGATCATGACCTGAGCCAAAGTCAGACGCTCAACCGACTGAGCCACCCAGGCGCCCCTCAGTGTTCTTTTCAATGCCCTTATCTTTTTTTGTCTTGCCCCTTTGACCTCATGTTTGACTTCAGAAAAATTAGCATCTATAAAATGTGCATTTAAAAGATAAGTTCAATTTTAATAGTTTATGAACTTTTGTTGCCTAACATTAAGGCATTAGCTATTTCTTTCTACCCTTTACTCGGCCTGGTTGTTTCTGTCCTGTTGCTTATGTATTACCTTAACAAGATAAGAACTCTTGATGTTTTTCTCCAACCCTGTCCTGCCCTGGTCTTTCCCATACCACTAAATGGTACCAATGTTCACTCATTTGCTCAGGTCAAAAATTTAGGAAGCAACCTGGATTTCTTTCTTTTGCAATCTACATCTAATTCATCAGCAAATCCTGCCAGCAATGATTTCAAAACATAGTCAGGTTTTTCCACTTCTCACCACCTCAAGCCATAGTATCATCACCTCTCTCCTGTCTTATTTTAGTAGAAGTCCAATTGGTCTCCTCTGTAGTCAACATTCCACACAGTAGCTATAGTGGACTTTGGATCAACTCTTCTGCTTACAACACGTCAGTGGTTTTCTATCACACTGGGAATAAGATGCCACATCCTTACCATGACCGCTGGGCCTTCTGAGATATGTCCTTGCCTGTCAACTGTTTCTCTTACTTCTCTTCTTCTCCCTTATACCACTTTACCCACTCTGCCCCTCCCATAGGTCCACACACTCCTGCTTTATCTGCATCTGCCTCTGCCTATTGTTCCTTCCTAGATGTTTCCATGCCTTGCTCTCTCAGCTCCTTAAGGTCTGTCCTCAAATGATACCTTTTCAGAGAATTCTTCCCCAGCTACCAGGTCCTCACTCTTCCCATCACCGTGTTTTATTTTTCTTCATAGTACTCACCATCACCTGAAATTGAATCCTGTACTTAGTGGTTTATCTCTTGCATATCCCATCTATGGAATACATGCTCTTGAGAGCAGGGAATTGGTCTTCTCATCATGATCTACCTAGTGCCTAGAGCAGAGCCTGGTATACATTAGACATACCAATGACAATCTCCTATCATAAGGATCACGTTCCTACTTGTCCAGTGACAAGAGGTAAAATTGTGAATATTCCAGGACATGTGAATTAATTTCCAAATGGGATGTCCAATCCCACTAGATTTCAGGATGCATTGTTGAATTTTTGAAATCTGATTGCTGCTGTTATTCTTTGATCAGAATGTGTAATTTTACAGTTGACATGGAGGAAACAGCTCATTCATGGTTTGCTGGTCCTCCAGGATCTGTGTGCCCAGCCTCCCCAGTATCTCTGAGGCAGCCCTGGCCAAGCTAGAAGGGAAGGAGGATCCCTGTTCATTCTGGGAAGCCAGCTCTAGAATTAGTTTTACTCTTGGAAATCCAGTGAACTGGGATGAGCAGGGACACCAGTCCGTGAGCTTCAGGCTGATAACCCACCTCTACAGTACACCTCCACACTATAAAGTTAGGTTTTACTTCATTTCTGATTTTTATTCCAGTTCTTTATCAGGCCTGGGGTCCAAACCTAAATCCCACTGCATTTGGAAGAGGTCATGACAAGGAAAATTATTCCCTGGTAGATGCCATTCTCCCTTCCCACCTCCTCTTCTCCCCATTCCACGTCAAGCAGCACCTGTATATAGGTGTAACTTTCAGAGCAGTTACAGTTCATCACATGCTCCCATCTCCCTGAATAGTATCACTGCTGCCTGAAGTCTACTTGCTGTGGGCGCTTAGGACTTCCAGACATACCCCCAAATATTGGGTGTAGTTCTGATTAGGTTTTAATTTATCGTTCAGTTTGTTCTTTATATTATTTGCATTTTCAAGCTCTGAGGTCTGCAAATAATTGCCCTAAACCATGTTAGTTATGTGCACTCAGCCTAGGGACAATTTCATTTACATCCCCAAAAGGCTGCATTTTGAGGATCTAGGATGACTTAGAGTCTTCCGAAACCAAGAAACTGCCGATATTAGGGCATATTTGTTGTTTTGCAGCAGTTAAGCAAATCTGTTGCAACTTTGTGGTTATATAATGAAATTCATAAAGTTTTGAACAGACATTAGCTTTTTCTTTGTTATTTTACACAACCCAGGTCCGGAAAAAAAATGCGTAAATTTGTTGTGGTGGTTGTTGTTATTGTTACAATTGCTTTTTTTCCTGTAAGGGAAGTTTTCTTATTTACCTGCACCCAGCGTGCTTCATGAATATTCAGCTGTTGATGGAGCTGCAAGCTAGTATCCATGGAAATGAACTCATTAATAGTATTTTGCTGGCTCCTTCTTGGTTCATGAAGTATACAGAAGTACTTATAATATTTCCTATTTTATATTCCTCTTGGTTTTTGAAACATAATGGGATTATTGATAATAGTTGTTATCCCAGATTTTTGTAGTTATTTTTTCTCATATTTCTTAAGCAAAGGCTTTCAGATATTTGACTTTTTGCAGATTGTTAATGTAATTTTTACAAAGCAGATTATGAATAAAAATTATAAATGGCTTAAAGACAGTTCTCAGATATTTTACATATTTATACACATACAATACCTAATCCTCTTACTAATGCTTTGATTATAACTTGTATGGATGTTGTCAAAAAGAATGAATCTCCTTGAATGTCTTCCTTCAGAGATTAAATGTGCCGTCATTTAATGAAAATAGCATCTGGCGAGTATATTTGGTGATCTAAAATAAAATAGGAAAAATAGCAATAATAGCTAACAGTTATATATTGGTTTTTGATGTAAGAGTTGCCTCATGTATATTAATTTAATCTTTGCCTCAAGTCCATTTGAGTAGATACCATATTACTCTCATTTTACAGATGTCAAGACTGCATTACAGAGGTAAAATTACTGGTCAACTGTTGCATATCTAGTATTTGGTAGAGCTGGGATTTGAATCCAGGCAGACTGGCTCCAAAATTCAAGGTTTTAACCGCTTCACATTCTTCTGTTTTATTCTGACAAAGTCTGCAAACTGGACTACTTATTGTCCCAACACCTGTGCATTCCTCCCCCACTAAAATACCACCTATTTCAAATACCAAATTCCCTCCCAGTTAAGGTATTTTCTGGGCTCTCTTCTGTTCTGTATTAGCCCAACACTAACTGTTAACGTTACTATACATTAGTTCCTTTAAGGAATAGAGTTCAAATAGAATGAAAAAGGAAAGGAAACAAAGCTACAGCTAGGAAGTAGATGGTATATCGAATATGTAGGCATGAAAAAAAGAAGAGAAAGGGATATGGTAAGTCCGAATGGGCAATAGGATGTTGACAGAAAAGTCATATGTGTTTTAAGGATAAGAGTGGACAATTTTAGGAGTCATTCCTGAGGGTGAAATAGATATATAAATTTCTCCGTGAAAAAGTTCTTTGCATTAGTTGAAATAGAAATTTATCATGAAGCGAAATGTAAAAAATCTTTTTTCTGTACCTTGTGGGATTTTACAGCCAGCTAGATCAGAGTGTGAGAAAAAAGGAGGGTATGGATGCCAGGAGGAGACCCATCTTCGTGTTGGGGTCCTCATTCATTTCTCTGGGTTGTTTTCCAGCATAAAATACTTTTCCTTCCCCCACTGCTACATTTCCTTTTCATGGGAACTGAATTCTCAAATAACGACTTAAACAGGAATAGTGTTCTGCATTTTAAATTTGGGAAATGACCAGTTTCCTGTGCCAGAGAAAAATCTGTGCTTGAGAATATTATCTATATAGTGTGCTTTGTACTTCCCGCTTAGCCCTTTCTTTCCTTGTGCTGTGTTTTTAAAGTTATCAGATATCACTGTAAATTCCTGAGCAGCACAATATGCAGTATTATATTAGAGACACAATAGCCTGCTGGCATCTCTGAATAAATATTTATGTAATATTAAAAATAATTTAACAGACATCTTTGAGAAAAATTTTCACAAGTATGTTCATGTAAGCTTATGAACTGCCTTTAGAAATTCATTTTATCCCATATTGATCACCAACTGACAGCTGAAACATACTTTTATCTGAAATGCCCCCCAAAATTCTGAGGTATTTGAAATATTTTTTTTTGTTGTTGTAATTCTGAATGTAATGAAAAGTTCATTTTTTTAAATCTCACTTTAAGCTTTTTTACAAATATTATGACTTGTAACATATAAAGGAATAGATTTTCATTTTAATTTTGGAACCTAGCCTAACATTATCTTTGTCTAATGGTTCTGTCAGTGCTGTAAAGAGTTGATAGCATTCAGAAGAGCTAAAGCAACTTCAAGAATATAGTTTTTGCTGTACCTGATTTTCTGTGATTGTTCTCAGATTGGCCTGTCATTCTACTTCATAAGCCTGCATGGTTTTTGTCCATACCAAGATCATGTAGCAGTTCATGGAAATCAAAGCCATGGTCTGGCCATATTCCACATACGTTGTTCACTTTTTATTAATACTTTATGCTCTAAATCCTCTCAAGGCTTAGAGATGGGCTGCAGTCTCTATTAACACTGTACAGTTGGATATCCAATAGATTTTTTTCTACCTTCTACTATGGGTTAATTTTTTAACTTTTGGAGTGTTTAGAAAATATGAATTGAGAGATTAACATGAACCATATTTGAGGGCAAACCTGGAATTCTGAGCAGAAAGGATCCAATGCAATGTAACAATGTGGAATATACATATATGTTAATAAACAGTAGATTTTCCCCCTCACAAATGCCTCAAATTACTTGTTTTGGAACCAAAGGATTCTCCCGAAGCTAGAGTTACTTGGATTGATTTACTGCTAATAGAGGAGCAGAGAAGCGGACACAAGGGGCTTACCCTTTAGTTGTGTTCTCTCTAGTATTAGGAATAACTGAAGCCACAGTAGATATTATAGAACTACGGTTGTAGGTGTAGCAGTAGTAGCAGAAATATCAGTATTTGGTCCTGATTATGCACTGTGCAAAGTGCCAACAAAAATTACCTCCGTGAATTCTCGCCTCTCTGTGAGATAGGTACTATTATTTTTAACCTAATTTAATGAATGAGGTAATTGAGGCTTACTTAGAACCTTGGCTACACTCCCTCCTGTGAGATATCCTGTGTCTTCATAGATGTGTGGATAGGTGTTTCTAGGTGTGTTGGGAAGAAACATGGAGGATTAATTTAGAGGGATTTCAAAACAGCTGATGATAAACATTCGGTGCTTCTTAATCTTACTTACTTTATTTAGTTGATTTTTTCCTAAAGTTTGGTGTATCCCTAACCATTCCGGAAAGAGACATCAATCACCCAAAACAGTACAAGGAACACAAGATTATCATGAATCAAATGATATTTGGAATATAGGAGCCAAGAAAAATTTATTGCCCAAAAGCTACTTTATTAAAAAACATTTATAATTTAAAATAAAGGACATAGAGGTTTTTTTCAGTCTTCGAGAAAACTAATCGTGTACATGGTTTTCAGAGTTGTCTCTAGAAAATATCACTTCTAGAATTAACATCTAATATAATCATGAATTCCTTGGTAAACTAGGCGTTAAGTAAATAGGCACCAAAATTTCTTTCTTTCTTGTTTTTTTTTTCCCCCATTTAAGTTTTTTCTCCTCTCATCTTGGGAGTACTTTCTTACTCAAACACATGAAGACCAAATGACATTTTAAAACAGAACTCTGGAATGATCAGTATTAAGAATTTATAAAAGCCCAAAGGGCCTTTGCAAAACCCCAAGATTATATGCTGAAAATTAAAATGGCTACAGAGATTTCTAAGTCACAAAAATGAGTAAATTGAATTTTATGTAAAAAAGATGATATTAGTGTGAGAATAAAGAACAATTAACATTTAGCTCTGGTGTAGGAGGTAAGAGGGAATAGTGATGACTGTAGCAAGTGAAAGGAACATGTGGCTGCCTTTGCTCTAGTCTATGGCTACTATTCAGCAATGTGGGTCCTGGGTTGATTTTTTTCCTTGTGTTTGAAGAGGGACCATAATTACTGATTTTTACGTAAATGTTCTTATTTCCTTAAATGGCAGTTGAAACAATGTTTTAATCATTTGTGCCATGTTAAAAAATACTTCTACTGCTTTTGATCTCTGCTTTTGACTTAATTCATTGCTCTTTCACACTCTCAAAGAGATACAAACATTAAAAAAAATTAAATAGAAAAGAAATTGCAAAAGCACATAAGAAAAAAACCAAAAACTTAACAAATAAAAACTTTCAAAATTGACAAAACACACTTCAGAAAAGTTTGCTTTTATTGTAGTTTTTTTTGTAATCTCAATAAATTTTCTAATTTTTACTTTCAATAATTTTATGCATAACTGTAATTCCATTGAGAATAGTTCTAATTTCTCTTTCATCTTCTGTCCATGTTCACTATTGACTTTCCAGCCATCTACTATTAAACATCTTTAAAACCTGTGCCTGATGTGTATTTAGTGTATTGATCACATGCTGACCCAGTACGAATTCTTTCCCCTGAAAACTCCTGAAGAACACAATTCTGTCATGCTGCCTTTTGGCATGTTGAGGTCAAACAGAAGACACTAAATAATGTTTTAATTATCCTTAAATCCTGGGAAAGTTTCAGCCAAGGAAGTTTAAAAATTATGGATGTATGTTGAAAAATTATCTTTACCTAGATGATGGTGATGTTAATTTTGAATTAATAGTTTTTCTAAAAAAGAATAAACCATCTTTTTGTGGGAAACTGAGCAGATATTCAAAGGCTCTCAACAAGTATGACACAATAAATCCTTTTGGTTCTGAATCATGAAAAAACATCAACATTCAAAGGGTTTTTGCTGGGGATATTGACATACTGTTTGGTATCACTGTGATCTCTTTCGGCATCTATCTGAGTAATAATCCATGGTGGCATATATTTCCCTTTGATGGTTTGTAGAGTGATAGATGCCCATGAGGGTGAGTCTTCAATGCTACTGAACTACTGACAAATGATTTATTATTCTATCAGTTTTTGGAGTTTCATATGGATGGAATGTTGCCATGGCAGTCTAGGGACAAACTAATATCTGTTTCAAAGATGAAAACATGCTGCCCATACATTTTCCATAGGGAATACAGTCTGGTGGAGAGCAGACATGCAAACTAATGGTATTTTGTCATTGCTCACTGTGTCTGAGTTGAAAAGACATGACAAAGGGAGCTTTTAAAAATCTACTCAGTTGTTTGAAAAGAGATTTAAACATAAGTTCTACCTAATTATAATTTTTATAAAAATGTGTTGAACTTTTTATTCATACTCTAATAAAAGTATTGAAATAAGGAGATACATGGAGAAACATGGGACTTTGCTAAAGCTCAGGAAGACACGGAAAATCACTTATTGTTATAATGTAGCGCAGAGAGGTTGATGATATGAAAGTTTTAGCCTCAAATTTGTGCATCTAGTTAGCACTGCTGTAGGTATTTTGGGATTCTATATGCCGGTGGTGCTCAACTGTGGGGGTGTAGAGTGGGCTTTTGGCAATGTATAGAGACATCTTTGGTTGTTACAACTGGGGATGGTAGTAGCTATTGGCATCTAGTGGGTATAGGCCATGAAACTCTTAAACATCCTGCATGTACAGGACAGCGCCTACAACCAAGATTTTTCTGGCACAAATGTCAAGAGTGTTAATGTTGAGAAACCCTGGTATATGGTGATGGAAAAGATAAAGATTATATGATATTATTATATTCTAAGTTGCTGATGGATATTTGGGAAGATAATACACTAGGGAAGTTAATACTACACAGTCTTGTGGTCTTTAGAAACAAAAACCATCCAGTGAAGAAAAAATTCTTCACTTATTCCACTGAAGTTTATTGAGAGCTTACCAAGTGCCAGGCATTGTTGGAGATGCTGGGGAAACCCGACTGAGCAAAACAGACAGACTCTGCCTTCACGGAGCTCCACTACTAATGCAAGGCACCAGTAAATAAACAAATACATAAAACAGGACATGGAGGAGCAGGTAGTGCCACAGGGTAAATGAAGTAGAGTAATGGAGTAGGTAGGGCAAGATGGGGTTGGGATAGGGAGAACGTTAACTGGATGGTCTAGACTGGATGGCCATGAGAGACTGTAAGCTAAGAACTGAGTGACAGCAGGAGGCAGCCAGGTGAAGAGTGCTCCAGGCAGTAGGAAGCAGGTTGTGTAAAGGTGTTAAGGTGGAAATAAGTGTGGCATGTTGAGGAGGACCTGGAAGGTGGTTGTGGTTAGGCAGCGGTCCAGAATGGGGAAACTGGGATGAGGCAAAACAAGAGAGGAGGGAGCAGCTGGATCATGCTGATTTCTTTTTAGGCTGAATAATATTCCACTGTTTGTATTTATCCATTCACCTACTGAAGGACATCTTGTTCACTTCCAAGTTTTGTCAATTATGAGTACAGCTGCTATGCTATGAACATCCAGGTGCAGGTTTTGTTATGGATATAAGTTTTCATCTCATCTAGGTAACTTCTGAGAAATATGATTGCTGGATTGCATGGTAAGAACATTTATGTTAAGAATATGCCAAACTGTCTTCCAAAGTGACTGTATCATTTTGCATTCCTACGAGCAATGAAGGAGAGTTACTGATTAGTCCACATTCTTTGGCATTGTCAGTATTTTGGATTTTGTCCTTTCCGATAGATGTGTAGTATCTTGTTTTAATTTGCAATTGCCTAATAATGTACGATTTGAACAAGTTTTTATATGCTTATTTGCCATCCGTGTATATTCTCTACTGAGGTGCCTGTTCAGTTCTTTTGCCCATTTTTTAATTTGGTTGTTGATTTTATTGATGTGGAGTTTTATGAGTTCTTTGTACATTTTGGACAATAGTTCTTTATCATATGTGTCTTTGGGAAATATTTTCTCTCCCAGTTTGAGGCTAGGATTCTCATTCTCTTGTCCTTCACAGAGGAGAAGTTTTTAATTTTAATGATATCCACCTTATCAATAAATCTTTCATAATCATGCCTTTGGTGTTTTATCTAAAAAAGTCATCACCATACTCTTCTAGGTGTTTTATAGTTTTGCATTTTACATTTGGGTCTGATCCATTTTGAGGTAATTTTTCAGAAGGATGTAAGGTCTGTGTCTAGATTCTTTCTTTCTTTTTTTTTCACATGTGAATGTTCAGTTGTTCCAGCACCATTTATTGAAAAGATCATTCTTTCTTCATCATATAACATTTTCTCTTTTGTCAAAGAGTTGACTATATTTGTGTAAATCTGTTTCTGGGCTCTCTGTTGTATTCCATTTATTTGTTTGTGTGTTCTTTAACCAATTCCACACTGTTTTGATTACAGCTTTAGAATAAGCCTTGAAGTCAGGTAGTCTCAGTCCTCTGAGTCCTCTGATTTTGTTCTTCTTCCTGACAGAGAGAGAGAGAGAGAGAGAGAGAGAGAGAGAGAGAGAGAGGGAACCAGTGTGAGTGGGGGAAGGGCAGAGGTTGACAGAGGGACAGAGGAAGGGGGGGAAAGGAGGGAGGGAGGGAGGGGGAGAGAGAGAGAGAGAGAGAGAGAGAGAAAGAAAGAGAGAGAATCTTAGCAGGCTCTACACCCAGCACAGAACCTGACATGGGGCTCAATCCCACAACCCTGAGATCATGACCTGAGCCAAAAGCCAGAGTTGATGCTTAGCCAACTGAGCTACCCAGGTTCCCTGTTCTTATTCTTTAATATTGTTTTGGCTACTCTGAGTCTTTTATCTCTCCATATAAACTTATAATCATTTTGTTGATATCCACAAAATAACTTGCTGGAATTTTTATTAGAATTGTGTTAAATCTACAGTTCTAGTTGGGAAGAACTAGCATCTTGATGCTATTGAGTCTTCCTATCCATGAATGTGAACTGTGTCTCCATTTATTTGGTCTTCTTTGATCATTTTTATCAGAGTTCTGTAGTGCTCCTCATTCAGATGTTATACACATTTTTTAAGGCTTATACACAAATATTTCATTTTTGGAGGTGCTAATGTAAATGGTAGTGTGTTTAATTTCAGTTTCCACTTGTTCATTGCTGGTATAGAGGAAAGTGATTGACTTTTGTATATTAATCTTGTATCCTTCAGCCTTGCTATAAGATTTTGTCAAGTTCCAGGAATGTTTAGGGTCAATTCTTTCAGATTTTCTACATAGACAATCATATCATTTATGAACAAGGAAAATTTTATTTTTCCTTTCCAATTTATATACCTATTATTTTCTTTTTTGTTTTATTGTATTAGCTAGAAAATTCAGGACAATGCTAAAAGGGAATGGTGAGAGGAGACATTCTTGCCTTGGTCTTGATTGTAGTGGGAAAGCTTCTAGTTTCTCACCATTATGTATGATGTTAGCTGTAGGCTTTTTTTTTTTTTTTTTTTAAGATTTTAAAAATAATGTTGAGGACATTTCCCTCTTATTAGTTTACTGAGAATATTTGTCATGACTGGGTGTTGGATTTCTCAAATGCTTTTTCTGCATCTGTTGATCATATGGATTTTTCTCCTAAGACTGGCGATGTGTTGGATTTCATTAATTGATTTTAGAATATTGAACCAGCTTTTCATACTTGGGATAAACCCCCCTTGGTTGTGATGTATAATTGTTTTTATAGGTTTTTGGCTGTTGTTTGTTAATGTTTTGCTTAGAACTTTTGCATCTATATTTTTAAGAGATATTGGTCTATAGTTTTCTTGTGAATTGTTTGGTTTTGGTATTAGGGTGATGCTGGCCTCATGGAACAAGTTAGGAAAAATTTCCTCTACTATCTTCTGAAAGAGATTGTAGAGAATTGGTATAATTTATTCTTTAAATGTTTGGTAAAATTTACCAGTGAACTGATTTGGGCCTGGCACTTTCTGTCTTGGAAGGTTATTAAATATTGATTCAGTCCTTTTAATAGATCGAGTCCTGTTCATATTATATTACTCTTTGTGTGAATTTTGGCAGATTATGTTTGTCAAGGATTTGATCCATTTCATTTAGACTATCATTTGTGGGTATAACATTATCAGTGTAAGATAACTACAAAAATATCTGTAGTTGGGGGCACCTGGGTGGCTTAGTCGGTTAAGCGTCCAGCTTCAGCTCAGGTCATGAGCTCACAGTTTGTGAGTTCAAGCCCTGCATTGGGCTCTGTGCTTACAGCTCAGAGCCTGGACCCTGCTTGGAATTCTGTGTCTCCCTCTTTCTCTGCCCCTCCCCTGCTTGCACTCTCTCTCTCAAAATTAACATTAAAAATTAAAAAAAATCTGTAGTTGGTAATTTCCTTGTGTTTTTAATTTTGTTTATTCCCTTACCCAAATGAGTCCTGAGTGCTTGGCAGTAAAAATAAAATTGAAGAATACTTCCCTGTTTTTGGAGGTATTTGGAAACTGTAGAGGGAGGCCGAAGAGTCCCATCCCATTATTAGTCTTATGCATAGAGTGGGTACTGAAAGTAATAGGACAAAGTAGAGACATAAAAGGAAGGAGAAGTGATGCCACGAACGTACAAGAGAAAGTCAAATATAATTAAGTAATAGAATTGAGTGGTATAGATTTATGGTGATAAATTTTGGGCTCTGGATTTCTGAATCTCTGGAGAGCTTTGGAATCGTTGCGAGGTGTTATATATATTTTTCAAGTATGTGTAGATCTGTTTTTATTATCATAGTAACTTCATTGCTTACTTTTAACACCTGGCTTCTAATGTGCCAAATACATTTATTTTATTTATTGTATATTATGCCTCCCTCTACTAGAATATAAGCAGAAGTTTTTGACTATTTTGTTTATTGATATATCCTATATGCCTAGAACAGTGGTTTTCAAGGTGTGCTTTGCAGTCTTTTAGGGTTTTGTGAAATCCTTCCAGGGGATATGGAAGGTGAAACTATTTTCATTGTAATCCTAAGACTTTATTTGCTTTTATTTTTTTCTGTGTGGATGCTTGCACTGATCGTGCAAAAGCAATGATGTGTAAAACTGCTGATGCTTTAATGTGAATTAAAGAGTGCCACTAAAGAGTAGTGGCACCAAACTGTACTAGGTATATTTCACTGTATATTTCACTGTCACTCACTCTTGGGGGAAGGGTGGTAGAGGATTCCTGTTTCACCTAAGAGTGTTCTTGTGAAGCTGTAAAAATTATTAATTGTACTAAATTGTGACTCTTGAGCACATGCCTTTTAATATTCTGAAACAGGAAGTACACCTAAGTACTTCTGCATACTCAAATATTATGGTTGTCCCCATGGACAGAATTTGTGATTGAGTTGCTATGGAACATTATATTTACTTGAAATAACAACTATGAGGTAAACTGTGGTTTTAGTTTCAGGGCACTGGAGTATTTGGCAGATAGTTTATTCAACAAAGAAAGAAGTGAACCTGTCACTTCAAGGAAAACAACTGATAGTATTTGTTGATGATGATAAATTCAAGCTTGCAAGTGAATTTAGAGTTTTAGAAATTTACGTCTGTGAGCTGGATAGCCTCCTAATACTTAAAGACTTCTCTAGTGAGTTGGATACTGATAGTAACTAATGTGATGTGAGTTTTTTTGATATCGTATAACAAGACGTGTTAATATTTTGAAGATATATATAACTCTTAGTGAAGCATTGTTAAAAAAACTTACAGCATCAAGCATACATAAAAGATGCCTTCAAATTGCAAGATAAATCGATTGCTTTTTTAATTTTTTAAAAGGCTTATTGATTTCTGAGAGAGACAGAGTGTGAGCAGTGGAGGGGCAGAGAGAGAGGGAGACACAGGATCCGAAGCAGGCTCCAGGCTCTGAGCTGTCAGCACAGAGCCTGATGCGGGGCTCAAATTCATGGACCACAAGACCATAACCTGAGCTGATGTGGGCTGCCTATTTAACCCACTGAGCCATACACGCGCCCTCAATTGGTTTTAATGTAGCAGAGTATGAAAAGTTCACTGATATGGTTGGTTTCAGATTAAAAATCATTCATCACTAACCTTTAGGAAACTACCACTTACTGAGTTTTGGTGTTGTATCAAAGAAGAATACCCACAACTATCTGGAAATGTTATAGCAATGAACATATCTGTGCATCTTTTGAGAGTTATCTACTATGTGTGCCTGATGTAAAGAGTGGGGAGGACAAAAATGAATTGAAGGAGATAATTTAGTACACTGAAATCATAAACAAGTGCATTCTGAGAATAAAATCATGGATTTTATCTCATCATGGATTTGCCTTACCTTTTGAGTAAGTGGTGGCCCAGATAGACAGACAAGGAAGAAGGGAATAGCTGTCATCTCCCTCTTACATATAATCCCCTTCCCTCTTTTAATTTATTGGTTGCAAATTTGTGACATTTTTAGCTCTCTTAAGCTTTAATTAATGTATGGCATTTAACCCGTTTTACCAAATACATGATAGGAAGGAAACAACATGGAGCAAATTGAAGAGAAGATAAAGAGTTCTGCTGTCTGTGTAGGAAAACAGTAGTCCCTGACTGTAGTGGTATCTCGGAATGTGTTGTGTAGTCATTGTTAGGGGAATCCTGGCAGCTGAACTGCCAACACACCTGCAAGCTGGAAGGTACAAGGAGGGGCACCTGTAAACCTCACTTAGTCTGTCTTATCTCGCTGGTCTTTGCATCTCCCTAGCCTTCAGAGATTATTATGACCCATTTATGCAGATTGTGATTTTCATGGTTGGAGGGAGGGTTTTCTTGTGGGATAGCAGAAACTCCAACTGGTTGAGTGAGAGGGTATTGTGCATAGGGTTGGACAGCCAAGAAGTTTTCTCCATTGAGACCCACTGACTTGTTTCCTCAAAGTCTTCAGTCTTTGGAAGAAAAAACATAAAGAAATTTTCATCAGATGTAGTCTCAGGACCAGTTGCATCAGAATCATCTAGGGAACTTACTCAAAATACAGATTTCTGGGTCCTCAACCAATCTGCCGAATCAGACCTTCTGGGGATAGGGCCAGGGAATCTGCATTTAGAAATACTCTCCAAGTATTATACACAATAAAAAGTTTGAGAACCACTGGAATTTATAAGCCTTTTTCCAGTATATTTGTATCAAAATGAGGATGATCTAATTCTGATGAAATTCTGGACCAATGGGAATAAATGAATGCAGAGGTAAAACAGCATATTAAATCCTTCATGTATTTTTGTATTTAGGGTATTAATGCTTCTTTGACTGATAGGAGAAAAATTAAATGCACTAATTACTAAAGTCTGAAAGGTTGTTAAAAGACAGTTCTGAAAACAGGTTATTTTTCTTTATATTGAGGAAGGAAGACTTCTAGGTTTTGTCAAAAATGTTTTCATGATTTTGCGTTCTGGGCAAAGTATCTGAAATCTGCCTTCTCTGTGCATAAAATGAAGTTCTCAGGAAAAGAAATGCTTGATCAGAAATGCTAACAAGTTCCAGGTTCTATTTCATTCACAGTTAAACAAAAAGTTCCATATTGTCACAGAGGGTAAGAAGATAAAAAGCCAGATGAAGATATAGTTTACTGTCTCAGTTTGTATGTTTCCTTCTAACTCATATTTTGATTCATTTGTACTACTTCTAAACTTTCATTTATCAGCTTCAGAATGTTACTGAGTTCAGTTCATGAAGAAAAATGTTTATAAATTTAGAGGTGAACGTTTAGTTTTGCTTGTGTGAGAGGTTACCTGTTTACTATGTGGTCAACATGAAATGTAAACTAGGCAACTAAACTACCATGTTACTTTAAGACTAAGTAGAAAGAGCTAACAGACCATTTTTGGTATGAATACATGGAAAATATTCAACAAAACCAAAACTAAAATTAAAAATAAGACTCATACTAATTAAGATGGGCAAAGTCAGGAAATTCAGAATCTCTTTAGGTTGCCAGTTACACCTAACTATAGATAATAGTTCAAAACTCACATCGCATATCGTATACACTTTCCAATGAAAGAATTAAGGTGACATTCAGTACTTTTCTATTCAGTTCATTTAATTCAGCTGACTTATTTCATTCAGTTGGATCTACTAGTACTGATGTGGTTTTGTTGTTATAGACTCTGAAACATGAACTGGTGGAATCGGGAATAGAGATGGGTCTGAAGCTAATGCTAGGAATGACATCCTGTGGCTCATTTGTTTTGTTTCTGTTAAATACTTTTGTTTTTCTTTTCACAAAAGTTATAATATGCTCGCAGCCAAATATTCTGAGCATAAGAAAGTGTATAAAGGTCATCTTTAACCACTGTTTGCATTTGGTATATGCTACATATTTTCTCAGTATGAATGCACACTACCATTACACATGTATATTTATGTGTATATAATGGCATGTAATATGTATATGTGTGTATATGTGTGTATATTAATCAGTATGCTGCTTAATAAATTTTTCACCAAACAGTATTTTATAGACATCTGTTTTATATGCACATAATTATGTATAATTTATATCACATTCTATTTGTTATTGTACTTCTGCATGGTATTTTATAATTTGCATGTACCATAATATATTAAATGATTCCCTTATTGATGGGCATTAGGTTGTTTTCAGTGTTTCCACTTTTGTAATCAATATACTGTAACCCCTTGTCTGAATGTTTTCTTAGGATAAATTCCTAGAAGTAGAATTGCTGGGTTAAAGGAAATGCCCATTTAAAAATTTGAGATATATTGTTAAGTTGTATTGTCCCCAGAAATGTGCCATTTTATACTCTTACTAGCAATGTCTTGAGGATGGTAACTTTGGAACATTTGAACAATACTGGGTTGTCTTAGTCTCTTAAATCTTTGTAAGTATACCAGGTCAAACATGGGATTCTTGGGGTGCCCGGGTGGCTTATTCAGTTAAGCATCCAACTCATGGTTTCAGATCAGGTTATGATCTCACAGTTTGTGGGATCAAGCCCCATGTTGGGCTTTGCACTGGCAGTGGGAGCCTGCTTGGGATTCTCTCTCTCCCTTTTTTCTCTGCCTCTGTCTCTGTCTCTCTCTCTCTCAAAATAAATAAATAAACATTAAAATGGGATTCTTACCTTAATCTTCATTTGTTTGATGTAGTTTCCAGAGACTCCTTGGAGCCTCTGTGTATTCTGGGGATTGGTGAGCTATGCAGTCAGACCCTGACTTGGCAGGTAGTGGCTGAAGTTAAGACAAACAGGGAAGGCAATGATCTCACCTGATCACTAGATAGTTAACGAACGATGTCTTAAAGACACAAACCAGATTTGCTGGATGGAAAGTCACTTCTCCTTTTCCTTCCAAACCTTCTCTTTTAAGACCCAGTGTAAACAACTCTTTCTGCTTTTTTCCTTTGCAAAAATAATAGTGTATTTAGTCATGAGTCCAAGCTTAATGACTTGTCAAGAAGAGTCCAGATCTTTGAAATACTAATGAACTTATTTGCCTACCATAGGGCTATGGAGAGCCCTGACCTGATCCCAGGAATACCAAATCCGTCTTTCTAAAACTTGGGGGAGGGAGTAAGAGAGGAAGAGAAATCCCTCCATTCCTTCTTGAAGAGTCACTTTCTCTCTTCCTCTTTCACTGACTATCTCTATCTCTTCCTCCCTACCTCCTTCTTTCAATCTCTCTCAGTTCCAAAAAGGTCACTGGAATTTCTGACCCTTTGTTTTTTATCAGAAATCTCATTATTCATTAGAGTTTGGTCTTGTGCTTCATAAGACTTAGAAGTTTAGGAAACATTTGACTCTTTTTTCCCCTTAAGTGTATTTATTTACTTAGAGCACACAAAAGTGCTCATGTGTAAGTGGCAGAGGAACAGAGAGAAAGGGAGAGAGAGAGAATCCCAAGCAGGCTCCCCGTTGTCAGCTGAGAGTCCGTTGTGGGGTTTGATCTCACAAATCGTGAGATCATGACCTGAGCCAAAATTAAGAATCGGACATTTAGGGGCACCTGGGTGGCGCAGTCGGTTAAGCGTCCGACTTCAGCCAGGTCACGATCTCGCCGTCCGTGAGTTCGAGCCCCGCGTCTGGAGCCTGTTTCCGATTCTGTGTCTCCCTCTCTCTCTGCCCCTCCCCCGTTCATGCTCTGTCTCTCTCTGTCCCAAAAATAAATAAACGTTGAAAAAAAAAAAGAATCGGACATTTAACTGATTGAGCCCCCCAGGCTCCCCCAAAACATTGGACTCTTAAGTGTTTACCACAGAACATTGAGATCCTGGTGGATAAATTTAAATTCATATATACATGGTCACTTTTGGTCTTGCCCCCAAACGCAGGATAAAATCCCTAGGTAGGAACCACAGTGAACAAGAGTTTAACCTTTTACAACAAAACTATTATATTCAATAGTTATTAGAGTTTTAAACTTTGGTTTCCTGTAAAACAGAATTAGTTCTCTTCAACACTCTGTTGTTTTATTAACCTAATGTCACCTTCAAAATATCTTTTTTTTGTTTCATGCAGGCGTTCTTACACCGGATGAACCAGTGCGCTGCATCAAAAATTGACAAAAATGTAACAGAAGAAACAGTGAAGGTGAGGAGTTGCAGTTTGCCCTCAACACAAGCACACATTCTCCTCAGATAAGATTTTATCTGTGGGATGTTACTTGAGTGTTCTTCAGCTTACCGGTACCAGTAGAAGCTCTGTGCCAGGCACTTGTGTGGGCGACGCTGAGAAAAAGGGAAATGATGTCGGGAAAAGAAACAGAGGGTTATGATGATGACATAGAAGACTGGAGACTTTTTTTTTTTTTTTTTTTTTTTTGCCAAGGCATTAGGGCAGTTTGAAAAAAGGAAGGAAAACAAACCCAGACTGAGAACCTCAGAGTCCGTGAGAGGGAGGGAGCAGAGTTGTGTGTGTAAGAGGAAGGCAAGAGGTGGACAGATGCAACTTCCAGTCTCTGATCTCTAAAAAACAAATGATTTGGGTGGTTCATTGGTGCAGAAAAAGTTAGCATAATATCTTTGACTCAGAAACAAATGGGTAAGAATTTCCTGTTAAGCTGCAGGGAAGGAAAATTATGGGGAGGTTTGTAAAGGGGGAGGAGATAAATGAAAATTAATTGTACTATTGTTATTACTCATTTAAGTTCTATAAATCATCATTGATGTTTATTTTTGGTGCTGATTTGCTGTTTTACTTTACTAAAAATAGAAAAAAATCCAAGGATTTTTTAGGCCCTTCCGAGTATTTTTTTCATAAATTAAATACTAACTTTCCAATTCTCCTCACTGTGGCAGTATTTTAGTTTGTGTGCTTTTGGTGGAAAGCAAAAGACAAGTGTCTGTATTATTCAGATGGCTTGAGGATGCTTTGTCTCTCGTATTGGGAAACTCCAGACAGAAGAAAAGGTTCAGGACCTGTGGCTCAGGGAGGTCAATAAGGTTGCCAGGTTCTCTGTAGCTCTTCACTTTGACATCCAGGTTATCAGCTTGGCCGTGGACTGGCTCCTCCCGCAGCTGCAAAATGACCCTGTAGCTGTCCCAGCTGTCACTTCCGGACACAGCACCTTGCCAGAGGGGGGAAAGGGCGGTCCATTCCAGGATGCCTTTCTAGAGAGCAAAGAAACCCTTGTCCCACACAGCCTGCCAGCAAATCCGCCTGCACAATTTTACCTGCCTGCCGCCCATTTTCGCTAATAGGGTGGGGACTGTCCTGCTTGGATTTAGTCACTTAGGCTTTTCCTGAGAGCCAGGAATAGGTTCCTGATTCCCAGAGTTGTGTGGGAGTGGAGAGGATGTCCAGACAAAATTGGCACTCTGCTGACTGGCTTGCTATGCCCTAAAGTTTTCAGCTTGGAGATAGAATACTGTACTCTTACGGACTTGTGTGTTTTTTTGTTTTGTTTGTTTTGTTTGTTTGTTTTTTTTTTAGTTGTTTTTGTTTTTAACCTGCTTCACTATTGCACTTACATTTATTTGCAGATGCTGTTCTCAAACATTGAAGATATCCTTGCAGTACATAAGGAATTTTTAAAAGTCGTGGAAGAATGCCTACATCCAGAACCTAATGCTCAGCAAGAAGTGGGAACCTGCTTTCTTCACTTTGTAGGATAAATTTCTGTTTATTTTAAAAGCTCTTTCCCCCTAGATTTTAAGGTCTAGCGTTTGGCACAAGGGAATGTGGGAATTCAGCATTAGAAGCAAAATGTGACACCAAAAGTTTGGGGTCTTTTAAGGCCAATGAAATCTTCCACTTAGAGCCAGAAAGGGGTGAGGGCCTCACATCATCCATTTTATTCAGTGAAGAATAAACAGCCTTTTCTTTTCCCCAACAAGTTAGTTCTTCGCATGCTCTGTAGCTTTGAATTCTAATGAATATTCAGGCTGTTCATAATGAATGGATTTTTATGTTTCTCTCAAACATAGAGCATTTCCCTTTTGAGGCAGAAAATCCTTACTCTTATAATGGCGTGATGAGCCTTTTGTTAGTCAGAATGTTCCCGTTTTAATCGACTGGTGACAAACCTGCGGGTGGACAAACCTATTCACTCTAGGTACACATATGCCTGAATCTGAGTTTTTCTCAAGGATGGTTCCTCAGAAGGTCATACTGAGCCGTACAGAAGAATAGCCAGTCAGTATTCTGGTGTTTCAAATCATACGTCATGATTGTGTGATCATTTCCATCCCTCTGGACACGGCAGTTGAAATTATTTGTGCAGTCAATTTGCAAAGTAAAAAGTCACCTGAAAATGAAAATTGTTTTTAGAACTGAGGGCATTCATACTAAAAATAAAAATAGTACTGCTGTATATATATTCCACTGATGCTTATTTTCAGAATACCAATCTGAATCCATTTATGTATCAAAATGCTATATAATTAATGTTTTATTTAAAAATATCAAAGTGTTTTGTCAAAGAAATCAATTTTTGTTTATTTTGATTTCTTTTTTTTAAGTTTATTTATTTTTGAGAGAGAGAGAGAGAGCACAAGCAGAGAGAGGGAGAGAGAGAGAATCCCAAGCAGGTTCTGCACTGTCAGTGCAGAGCCCAACGTGGGACTCGAGCCCACAGACCATGAGATCATGACCTGAACCAAAACCAAGAGTCAGATGCTTAACCAAGAGCCACCCAGATGCCCCAGTTTTTGTTTGTTTTTATTTCTATTTAACCTTTGGGGAGCCTGGGTGGCTTAGTCAGTTAACCATCAGACTTCGGCTCAGGTCATGATTCACAGCTTGTCAGTTTGAGCCCCGTGTCAGTCTCTGTGCTGACAGCTCGGAGCCTGGAGCCTGCTTCGGATTCTGTGTCTACTTCTCTCTCTGCCCTTCCCCCACTTGTGCTCTGTCTCTCTCTTTGTCAAAAATAAATAAACATTAAAAAAATGTTTTTATTCCTATTTAACTTTTATAAAGGTAACCATATGTAGTTTCTAGATCTATATTTCTATATGTAGTGAGCAGACTCTGCATATGTTTTTTTAATAATCAGGATATATTTCATAAAGATAATTATATTAAAAGGAGAAGCTCCTTGGACATAGCAAGATCAAGCTGTGCTTTCCTTGGGCATGACTGGAAACCATGCATGTTTGTGTCCACTTAATCCAGACTGTTCCTTTTCATGAAAGAATTCAAATCTTCTGCCAGCTGGAGTATTTGCTCTTTCAGTCCAGTCCTGCACATGGGAATCTTGCACTCTGACATCCATTTCCTCAGTAACACACTATGAATCTGTCATCTGTGAATTTACTCAACTATTTCTGAAGCTTGTTTCATTCTGGGTCATATCATCTCTTGAAATAAGTAATTCAATACATTTTCTACTGGCTGTATAAAATAACACTCAGTGTTGCTTTCCAGATGCCTGTCTTTGAAATTTTAGAGGATATACTCCTATTCTAATATAGATCAACACATTTTCTGTGTCTTCCTCTTATTGGTACTGCTTTGATAGATACGAATCATGGCCACTTGGAGAAAAATCTAGTGATGGAAGGATACTTAGAGATCGTGATGGTGAAAAGACTCCCTTTTTGAAAGTATCCCTTTGTAGCAAATATGAAGGTTGTTTACACTTTTTTCTGCTTGACCACTTTCAGTGACAGCTCTAACCATTAGAAAATCTTTATGTTTTGCAACTATGTGGATGGAACTGGAGGGTATTATGCTAAGTGAAATTAGAGAAAAAAATCATACAACTTCACTCATATGAGGACTTTAAGAGACAAAACAGATGAACATAAGGGAAGGGAAACAAAAATAATATAAAAACAGGGAGGGGGACAAAACAGAAGAGACTCATAAATATGGAGAACAAACTGAGGGTTATGGGAGGGGTTGTGGGAGGAGGGATGGGATAAATGGGTAAGCGGAACTAAGGAATCTACTCCTGAAATCATTGTTGCACACTATATGCTAACTAATTTGGATGTAAATTAAAAAAAAATTTTTTTAAAAAGACCAAAAAAAAAAAAAAAAAGAAAAAATCTTTATGTTAATCTTGAATCTGCCTACCCACTGCCCATCAGTGCCCTTGGCAGTTTCTACCCAGTGGTCCCAGTTTTATGTTTAGGGTTGTAAATCCTTTACAATAAAACAGCTATCTGAAAGTAGCTACCATTTCCTTACTATACTAACAAATACCTCTTTTTGAACTGACCTCTCATATGTAGTGTCTTCACAGTCCATCATCACTTGTTATCTTAGTCACCTGTTGCTGAGTATTTTCCTGTTTGTCTGTGTCCCTCTTAAACACGACTGTCCAGATTGGTGCATATGAACCGCAGGGTACTATGTTTCTTTATTCCTATATAATCTGGCACATGCTTTTCCCTCTATCCCAAAAGCTTCCTTCTCTCTCCCTGCCTGGGAATGATGGATTCATCTCTCTGGACCTTGCACAGATACTATTTTTTTTTCTTTTTTAAAGCTATACCTGAGTCCTCTCAGTAAAGCTAAGTACTCTCTTCTCTGTAATTGCTACCATTTAGTTCATTTACTTCTTACTGCATACATCATATTGGAGTCTGGTTAATATAACCTATCCTTTTCCTTAGGCTATTCTTTATGGGTCAGAGAAAATCAATGAATAGAATGTATTTATATATATACACACAGTAGAGCTCCCAAAATATAGTAAACACTATAAGTTTGTTCATAAACATCACACAGAGTTAGTATCTTAAAATGGCTAATAAAATGACTCTAACTTATCCTTACTCGAATTCACAGAAAGACAAGTTTCGTATCTATGATGAATACTGTAGTAACCATGAGAAGGCCCAAAAATTGCTTCTTGAACTTAACAAAATAAGAACAATCCGCACATTTCTTTTGGTAAGTATATATTTAAGTGTTACCACATGCTGTGATTTGTTGATAGGCTCACTAAGAGCCAAGGGCTAGCACAAGTGTAGTGTAAAAACTACTTGTGGGGCAATGCTTTAAACACATCCAGGCTAGGAGGCTAGAGTCCTTTGATAAACGTAAGAAGTGAGACTTGGCAGTAGCGTATGGATGAGAAAACGTTGATAATACCTTCTCCTGGTTGACTGTGAATTGTTTGTGAGAACCACAGGTTCCTAGCGAGGAAGACATTTATGCTAGAGTTCATCATTGCTTTTATATCCCTCAACTCTGTAGGGTTTCATTTATTTCTGCTAAGGGAGCTATAAGTAGGGCAATCACAGGAAGGAAACACATCATGGGTACGGTAGAAAAGACATTTAAAGATTGACTTTTCTCCTATGTGCATTCCTTATTCACTTTATTTAATTTCTTTACAATAGCAGAAATAAATGCATATTTTGGCAATAATTTGGGCAACTTAATTGCCAGGGAGGAAGACACTGTAAGTGTTCAATTCAGTAATATTCAGCAAATTGTAGAGTGGGGCATCTGTCCCATTACCCACTTTTAGAGATTCCCAGCACCCCGGAAAGTCCCTCATGCCTGTTTACAGCCCATCTCCACAACCACCATTAGCTCCAGGCAGTTATTGGTTTAATTTCCGTCTCCATAGATTTCCCTTTTCTAGATATTGCATATCAATGGAATCCTACAATGTAATGTTTTTTATACCTGGCTTCTTTTACTGAGTAAAATGCTTTTGAGATTCATCCTTGTTGAAGCATATATACATATTCCATTCATTTTTATTACTGAATGGTGTTCTGTTGTATGGATATACCATATTTTGTTTATCCACTTGCCAGTATGTGACCATTGGGTGAACAGATGACTGTGATTAATGATGGACCTTGAAGATACTACACGTGAGACATCATTTCAGAGAGAGATATTTGTTAGTATAGAAAAGCCAGGAAATTCAGTTTGGGCTATTGTAAACAATGCTGTTATGAACATACATATACAAGTCTTCATCTGGATATTTTCATTCTCTTGGGTAGATGCTAAGAGTGGAATTGCTAGGTCATAGTAAGTTTATGTTTAACTTTAAGAAGCTGCCAAAGTGGCTGTGCCATATCCACCAGCAATGTATGAGAACTGCGGTTTCTGTCTGTATGTCTACCAATACATGGTATTACCAGTTCCAATTATAGCTGTGCTAGTGGATGTGTAGTTTATCTGAAGGTGATTTTTATTTGCATCTCTCTCATGACCAATGATATCAAGCATGCTTTCATGTTCTTGTTAGCAATTCACATATCCTGTTTGGTGAAATGCTTATTCAAATCTTATGTTCATTTTTGAGTTGAGATGTTTACCTTATATTGAGCTATAATTGTTTTTTATTTTGGATACAGCTCCTATATCTGATATGTAATTTGTAAATGTTTCTTACCAGTGTGGTTTGTTCATTTAAAAAATATTATCTTTTGAAAACCAAAAGTCTGACATTTTTTTGAAGTCCAACTTATTAATTTTTGTCCATATGAACATGTTTTTGTTATATTTGAGAAATCTGTATTCAGGTCTTATACTTACTTTGTTAAGTTTATTCCCAAGTATTTTACTCTTTTTGATGCTGTTGTGATTGGAATTGTCTTAATTTCATTTTTGGATTGTTCGTTGCTGCCACATAAACGTTTAACTGTTATTTAGTTTTGCTCTATGTATATTTTTGTATCTTGTGGTTTAAAGTCATGTGTTACTTCTAGTAGTTTTTTTTTTTTTGTAGATTCTTTAAGATATTTTACATATCGGATCATGTCATCTGAGAGTAAAGGCAGTTTTACTTTTCCTTTTCAATATGGATTCCCACCCCCCCAACCTGGCTTTTTGCACTGACTGGTTAGAACCAGTATATTGTTGAATAAAAGTGTTTAGAACAGATACTTCTGCTTTGTTTCTGATTATAGGGGGAAATCATTCAGTTTTTCATCATTAAGTATGTTAGCTGTACGTTTCTTCATAGATGTCCTTCTCAGGTTGAGGAAGTTCCATTATATTCGTAGTTGGTTGAGAGTTTTTTATTGTGACCTTTTTGCCTTTTCTAATACAGGTGTTTAAAGCTAAGAATTTTGCCCTGTACACTGCTTTAGTTTGATTCCATAAATTTTGACACGTGTTTTTATTACTCAGTTTTTGAAAATGTCTAGTTTCCTTTGTAATATCTTTAGTCTTTTTTAAGTTTTCTAAAAATTTTATTTATTCTTGAGAGAGAGAAAGCATGCGAACATATGAACAGGGGAGGGGCAGAGAGAGAGGGAGAAGGAGAACCCAAGCAGGCTCTGCACTGTCAGTGAGGAGTCTGTGGCTGGGGCTTGAACTCCCGAGCCGTGAGATCATGACCTGGCTTAACTGACTGAGCCACCCAGGCATCCCTAGTCTGTTCTTTATTTAGAAGTTTGTCTTGGGGGGGGGGGGGTAATTCTGCATGGAACTTGTGTTTCTGCACATTTTCTGAGCAGTGGAACTGACTGCCTTTGTTTGGGCCTATCTTTTAAAAGATGTTTGTACCATGAACAGCCGCAGAAGGTAGAGATATTCTCGTTGTCCTCAGCAGTGGGCAGTGATGCCTGCTGCCATCATAAGAGATGCATGTTTCATAGCCTCTGGTCTCCCCCTCCTGTTATACATGTGCATGGGTCATCTGGTCTTCTTTGTCTTGCATGTGGGAGCTGGGGCTTGGGAAACTGGCCCCAAAATAGTGATTCTCTGGCTCCTGGTATTGTTGTAAAGAAGAAAAAAAAAAGGTCCTATATCCCTGTCCTAGGAGTTTTATGTGTTCTTCTAGCATCCGTAAATATGTGGCAAGTTAACTTTTTAGCTTGCAGCTAGGGTAAAATCTTAGAATCATCACAGTTTTACCATTCTGTTATTTTATTTCCCAGTATGGGAATTTTCAAATATCTTCCTGTAGTTGATTTTTTTAAATTTAATTCCATTCTGGTTAGAGAACATACTTAAACCATTTAAATCCTTTTAAATTCATGAAGACATTTTTATAGCTTAGCATATGGTCTGTCCTGGAATTTCTTTTTTTCTCTGTATGTTCCATGTGTGCTTAAAAATGGCATATTCTGCTGCTGTTGGGTGGAATGTTCTATAAGTGTTAGGTCATTTGGGGCGCCTGGGTGACTCAGTCGGTTAAGTGTCATCCAACTTCGGCTCAGGTCATGATCTCATGGTTCATGAGTTCGAGCCCCGCATCAGGCTCTCTGCTGTCAGCACAGACCCTGGAGCCTGCTTCAGATTCTGTGCCTCTCTCTTTCTCTGCTCCTCCCCACTCATGCTTTGTCTCTCTTCCACTCTCAAAAATAAATAAACATTAAAAAAATTTTAAATGTTAGGTCATTTATGTTTGTAGTCCTTTCCTTTAGGTGTTCAGTCAGTTACTGAGAGTGGGATATTGAAATCTACGGGTATAATTATTAAATTGTCTATTTTCCTTTCAATTATGTCAGTTTCTGTTTTATATGTTTTGGGGCCCTGTTTTTAAATATGTATTCATTTAAAGTGCTTGCATTTGTATTTCTACTTATCATAAAATGTTTTTCTTTGTCCCTAGCGGTATTTCTTTTCTTAAAATCTATTTTGCCTGATATTATTATAGCCATGACAGCTCTCATACTGTTTGTATGTTATATCTTCTTCCGTTATTTCACTTAACAAGATATTTGTGTCTTTAAATCAAAAACATGCCTCTGAGAAACAGTATATGGTCAGATCTTGCTTTTTTATCCAGTCTGATGATCTCTGCCTTTTGATTGGAGATGTTCAGTTCATTGACCTTCAGTGTAATTATTGATATTATTTGTTGATATGTACCATTTTATTGTTTTTTCTATATGTGTGGTTCTGTTATTGTTCCTTTGTTCCTCTTTTACCTTCCTTGGTATACTGTTTTACTTCCTTTGTTGGCTTTTTTAAACTACATTTTTTAAGTTTTTTAGCAGGGAAGTGATTGCTCTTACAACAATATGTTCTCACAAATCGTAATTTATCAAGTCTATTTCCTAAAGTTGGTTGTTTTTGTTTTGTTTTTAGTAACTTTCCTTGATTTAATTTGAGAACCTGTGACTGTTTTGTGACTCTTGACTGTGCAGCTGATATCTCTACCCAGTTTTATGTCTTATAAGTTAGCCGTTCTTTTTAGGAGTCCTATGCCACTGAAATCTTAGGGCTTTTTATAAAGTGTTAGAACTCTGCTATCTTACTAAATCCATTCTGTTCTCAGCGCAGTTGACTCTCTGTTCACATTGGTCTAGTTTATTGTTTGAATTGTGTCAAGCCACACCAGAAAACTCTCAAGAGTTCTGGTTTTAGATGATTCTACAGCCATAGTCTGGTAGGAAACCTGACTTTTTTATAATTCTTGCCCTGGCACTGAGTGGCCACTAATTATCTGAATGACTTTAGGAAATTCATTACATCACTGGTGTCATGTTCCATATCCATAAAATGAGGATAATAGTAATTATCCTTTGAAAAACAGGTAAGAGTTTACAGATTTGTTGATAGTATTATTTGGGGCACTTGAATATGCTGCCACCTCAGTAAGTTTTCATGATCAGGGAAATCTCTGGGAGCTCATTTAGGAGACATTCTTTGTGTATATGTTAGAAGAGAGCTGGCTTTCATAAGCCAGTCTAAAGTGGCAACCAACCCCTGCTATTATGAAGACAGTTCCTAATCCGTACAGTACAAATAGACAAGGAAATAAAAGTGCGTTAGGCAGTCATGAGTTTCTTAAGGTACTTCAACCCAGAGCTAGGAAAAGGGGGTGGCCACATTTATAGGAATGCTAACTCCTACTGGAATACTGACATCACTGGAAATCTAGTGAGATGTACATAGTTGTGTTTCATACAATTGCTCTGGGGACAATGTCATGCAGAGTTGGAAAGAATATTTTGATAAACTGATTGTAATAGGGGATGAAGCCCCTCAAAGAGCATGCTTGAGTCAGAACACTTATTTGCTATTCTGACTTCTAAGTGTCTGGGGGAAGTTAAAGTCATGGCATTAGTTGTGCTGACTTGAATACACAAATTGGAGCTAAAGCCAAGTTGTTCACGACAGCGGGCAGGGGATTCTGCTGTTACCCTCAGTCTTTCCTTTTCATCCTTTCCTGCTTGGCACTTGGTCTGTCTTCTCGATGAATACAGGACAGTAGTTTTAAAATGGTAGTATAAAGGTAGCTAAATGATAATAGATATTTGAGGGGCCCTTTTCTCCCTTCATTACATATTTATGCCTGTTTTCTCTATGCCAGTTACTCTGATAGCCACTGCAGAAACAGGTTTTGGCATCAATTTCAAATCTTTTTTTTTTTCTTTTGGTATTGATACTTAAACCATTAAATAAAGACCAGATGCTTAAGAGGCTATAGGCTTTTTTTTTTTTTTTAAATCAGAGTTGATTTCCTCTTCCCTTTCATCTTTCTCTGATTGCTAATTTTGAGAATGTCTCCATTCCTCTTGCCTCTCTGGAGATCATATCTGACCTCCTCTGCGACTGGCTGGCCAGTGTCATTGGTGAGGTAGTATAGCTAACAGTGACTTAGCAATCACTGGTTGAAACATGCCAAGTTTACAGACAGGAAAACTAGCATTCTGAAATCAGCCCAAGTTACGTCACTAGTCAGTGGCAGAGCATGTGTAGAACCCAATTGTCTCTAGGCCTGCTCTTTACAACACAACACCACACCATGACTCAACTACAACACAACTCCCTTTATAAGCAGCATTGATCTCTATGTATACTTGTGTCTGTCTACCTATTATTTATTCACCCATCAATCCATTCATCCCTCCATCCATCCATTCATCCACCCATCCACTCACCCATCCATCCATTCCTTCATTCCTCCATGTCTATCCTATTTGTCTTCAGACTTCATACTCAGAAAAATATATATAAATTAATTTCCAAGATATGTATTCAAAACACATTTTGGTTTCTATAACCAATATGAAATGTGAAGTATTTGTTTTTGTCTTCTGTAAATGTTATTTGTGATTGCCTGGGCTCATCTCTGAGAAAGAAGCTATGTAGAGATAAGCTTTGACAAAGTTTCAGCAGAAAATTTTATGATAGAAGATCGTGTCACAGCTTTGACTTTAAAAAGTGTAATTAATTGTTTTTATTTCCACTTCAGAACTGTATGCTACTCGGAGGACGGAAGAACACAGATGTTCCCCTGGAAGGATATTTAGTAACACCGATACAAAGAATTTGCAAGTATCCTCTCCTTTTGAAGGTATTTTATGTGTTAATTTCACTGTAGAATTTTCCTTGTATCTGCATATTTTGCAGATGGTATTTAAAAGGTTTTTCTTTTAAATAATCTGACTTTTGTTTTGTTTTCTTTTTTCTTTTTTTTTGAGACCAAGCACATGAGTGGGGGGATAAGGGCAGAGGGAGGGAGAGAGAGAGAGAGAGAGAGAGAGAGAGAGAGAGAATGAGAATCTCAAACAGGCTCCATGCCCAGTGTGGAGCCCAATACGGGGCTCAATCTCAAAACTAAGATCGTGACCTGAGCCAAAATCAAGAGTTGGGCACTCAACTGACTGAGCCATGCAGGCACCCCTAAATAATCTGACTTTCTAAAGAAAAGGCAGATCATAGTTATTAGGGGAAAATGGCTATTTTGTCACATATATATGGAGTAGGAAACAGATCTTTTGGCAAAAGAGACTTTGTAGACTACTTTATAGACTTTGCTCCTTGTAGAAAATATATTTGTTTGAGTTTTATTTAGAGTTAATGCGTTAGTTTCAAGATAATCCATTAAGTACCTTATGACCAGTTTATATAGCACTTTATGTACAGGGTTCTTTATCTTAAGTAAATCCACTGTGGGCATATGATTTGATAGTCCCTAAAAATGGTGACTTCTTGATACTAATGAAGTTAAAGTCAAAGTTACATAATTTCAGAGCTTGATATTTAAATCTATATTACAGGGAATGGTGTGGGTCACATGGGACAATAAATGATAGGAATGACAGTGATAAGCAAACACTACCTCTGGAAGACAGGACATGCCCCATTAATGGCTGTAGGTCCATTGCCTCATTATAATGACCCAAAGTTTTATTCTGAAAAACATACTATAATGTCCTAATTATTTGTGGTATTAAAGTATGTGAATAGATTTGTATGGCAATTCTGAAAATGATGCTTTTGGAGCTACAACATCAGGAACTACAACTACAACATCAGGATGCAGTTTGGGATGGTGGTTGAGCACATGAGTTCTGAGTTCAAATCCTAAGTATTCTGCTTACTAGCTGTGTACTGAACACATAATCTAACCTTAAAGCCTTGGGTTTTTATTTATGAAATAGGAATAATTATGATGAAATTATAGCATGTATCTACAAGAATGTGTATATGGATATGTGTATCCATATATTGTGTATACATATATATGCATATCGAAAAGGGATTACATAATAACAATAATTGAACTATTTTAGGCAAATCATTTAACACAGTATGTATTCCATATATATTAGCTATTACTACTCATATATATTTGTTTCTGATTTATTTTAATATATTAATCACTACTTGCTATCTAAATTTTAAAAATACTCCAAAATGCTATGCATATATTAACTGGTATTCTTATTGATTAACTCTTTGAGAAATAAATGTAAGGAATTTTAACTAAAAATAGATTTTTTAAAATTTATTTATTTTGAGAGAGAGAGAGAGAGAGAGAGAGAGAGAGAGAGAGAGAATCCCAAGCAGGCTCCATGCCATCAGCGTAGAGCCCAATGTGGGGCTTGATCTCATAAACTGTGAGATCATGACCTGAGCCAAAATCAAGAGTTGGATGCTTAGCCAATTGAGCCACCTTGGTGTCCCTAAAAATAACTTTTTTTAAACTACAACTTCTGTTAGTTGCATAAATTGGGGTTTTGTGTACAATTTCTTTGAAAACAATTTCTCCTTATAGAAAAACAAAGTCAATTGAAGTTGCTCAATGAAGCCCTAGAGAGAAGGTAACATGGGATCTCCAGTTATGCAGAGCTTTGGTGTGGTCCTCAGAAGGGGGGAGGATTGGTGCAAAGGTGACTTATCTTTGTGAGAGTCCTTTTAGATGCCTATTGTGGTGACCCAGATCACTTCAGCTATCCCTGGACCTGGCTTTGGAATCGTAGGCATTTGTTTAAGAGTCAGAAGGGATAGTGATATTAAGAGAAATACGCCATGCCAAGTAGTTGTTCTAAATCACTTCTGGTTAGGGATGGCTGCTGGTTAGGGTTGGTTGATCTGACCTCTCAAAAGATGGAATCATGGACACATCCTTGCTTAGGAAGATAAATAACTCATGGTAACTTCAAGGAGTGAAAAGATGTCATGTTTCCCCTCCTTTGGATGATTGTCTTTGCAAAGAAACGTGAAGAACTATTTACTTGTATAGTAGGTTTGTTGGCGTTGATGGTTTTCTTTGTTGTACTATTGTGCTGATAATCTCTTTGATTTTGGATGATTTTATTTACTCAGAAAGACATTAGGGATTAGGCTGTGTGTTAAAGAAAAGATATATTGGTCTTATTTGTGGAACTTGAAATCAGCACAAGGCTCATGGAAAGTCACTGACAGAGATTATTACTAGTCATTCATCTTGCTATTTTACATTATCTAAATTCTCAGTTCCACAGGTACTCATTGGGCACAGTTGCATGGGGCCCCAAATCATAGCCTGCGGACTGACTTGACCACTTCACATAATTTACAAATACTTCTGCACTTTAGAATTTCTAGAGAAGCCAGCATGTCTCTTCCATGGATTTGTGTTCCAGCATAACTTTTTAAATCTTGTCTTGGGAGTGATGTAATGTGTATTCTTTTGGTGCTAGCTTTGCAGAACAGAGTGTGAACATATTGAATGCAGGGTCAAAGTTTATGGCAAAATTTTCAACAATAACAGACCCCGGGAGAATATAACAACTGCATACTTTCCCACTGTATGTTAAGAATTAAGATAATTCTTTTAAAAGACTTGCCTTAGGATTTCTGTAATTGTGTTAGTTAGTTACATGATGATGGCAACTGTAGTAAAGAAACAAATGACTAATTAAAAAGCAATGTGGTTACAACTGTCTAGACAGTGGGTGAAGATGTTTAATTTTGTGCTCCTAAAAAACAAACAAGACCTTTTAATATATTTAAAAGATTAAAGATTACTCTTGTTCTGATATCCTGAATGGAAAAAAACCATAAAATGCCAAAAAAACCCCAAAAAACAAAAACAAAAAGAAAATTATCGAGAGGCATATGGCAATTCATTCATTACAGAGAATGAACCCAAGTTATTGGTGAAAACAGCATAAATTTCCTCTTTAATGATGGAGTATTGTGGAATTTACACATCATTTATTTCGCTGGAGTGTAAGACATTATTTAAAATTTTTGCTTTATGTATAGCATGTTTTTATAGCTTCTCAAAAATTTATTAGAAAATAAGGCATTTAAATTATTTTTGAAATTTTGGGCTTACTATTCTGTTAAAGACTTGAGGAAAATATGTAAAGTTATATTTCTGGTTGGAGCAGAGGTCAAACTTATAACAACATGTCATGCTGCAAGTGAGATATTTGACAGTTTGAAACGAGAAGTCTAATTTAGTTTTTAAAGACAATAATTTTAAGGAAAAAATTAAAACCACTGCCAAATGTGTATTAGGGGTAATGCACATTCATTGACTCAACCTTTTATTTTTGATCTTAATCCTGGTGGAGTTTGTGATGTCACTTCTGAAAGTGGCTCTCACGATCTTTGCAGTTTTCATTTCCTGGTCAGTCTGAACCTGCTGTACCAGAAAGCAGAAGATCAAAGGGCGATTTGTTTTTTGTGTATAAACAGGAGTTGCTGAAGCGGACTCCAAGGAAACACAGTGACTACGCAGCAGTAATGGAAGCCCTCCAAGCCATGAAAGCCGTCTGTTCCAACATAAACGAGGCCAAGAGGCAGATGGAGAAGTTAGAAGTTTTGGAGGAGTGGCAGTCTCACATTGAAGGCTGGGAGGTACATTCACTCTACTCAACAATGGAGCTTAAAATAGTTTTGTTATGTCTTAATGCTGTGAATAGAATTGTTGACATTGGATTGAACCATAAATGGTCATTTTCACAGATAATGCCAGAGGGCTGTAACCATTTCTGAAAAGTGCTGTCATTATTATTTTTAAATATCCATAAAGCGGCAGTTAATTGACTTAGTGACAGCCTGAAAGCTTTGTGATAGAGCCACCCAACACTGTGTGGGTTATAAGCTTTGGTATTTCAGTATTTGTGCATCTCGATTATCCTTTTTCCTGACTGCCTTTGGCCAACAAGTACATAGCTTGAATCCTGGAGAGAGTTAAGAAGGGGGTTCTGCTCCATACGTGTTCTGTGATACTGTTATTTTCAGATTCTAAATTAGGTGTATGGTGATGGATTTCATTGTAAGCCCACTTAATCTCTCTAAACTTGAATTTCCTCATTTCTAAAATGAAAGAACTATTATGTGATTTTTAAGGTCCACTGAAGACAAAAAGTTTTACAGATTTATGATTAATTAGAGAAAGATTTTTTTAGATGATAAAAAGGCAAAAGAGTGATATTCAGAATCTGTAATACGTTTTCATCTATAGTAACTTTGAATCCCCATCATTTCATGGGGTTGGAGCCCCGTATTACTTTAGTGCCGTATAAAGAATAAACTAAAATTTTGTCTTTAAATTGCCTTAATTGAGATGAGCATGAGCTTTCTTTCAACTAGGATAGTTTGTTATTATAAAGTAAGCAATTAGTATAATTTTTAAAGGCATAAAGAAGATTTAAAATGTTTCCAGTCAAATACTGTATTACACAAATTTCAGTACATTGCTTTTTATCTTTAAGGCTTTATAATTGACTGGTTTGTTTCGTATCTTCAATATGTTGATTTCCGTTTAGATCTAAAATTATGTCTATTCAGATTTGCCAGGAAGCCTCAAACAGTGACCTCTGGGAATTCTCTTATTTATCCACTTTTCACCATGAAACTTTTCAAATGCTAGCTCTGATTTAATCTTTCTCCTCATCTATATTCTTTCATTTCAAGTGTCCAGGGTGACCTCCCGTGTCAGCATGAATGCTACTTATTTCAGTCAATTAAAATGGTTGTGTGTTTTAGTGTTGATTCATGATGATAATTCCTTTCCTGGGGAGCGGTTGTCCTGCTGGGATGAGAAAAATGGACTGAAGTTTACTTTTGTCATTCTGTTGTCAATTGAGCATTGGAAGAAAAACTGAACTTGCTTTGAATTGGAGGGTTTCTCATTGCTATTTGCCAGGCCTTTTACCAAAACAAAACTTCACAGATTCTTCTTGGTACTCTAGGGAAATGGAATCTGTCATTTTTTCTCTCCTCATGTATATCCTAAAAATTGAGTCTACTGCAGGAATAAGAGATTCCTGAAAAAGCATTGATATTTCTTGCACTGAACATGCAAGTTGCTCAAAGGAAGAATATGTGTGGACCATAATGTGTCATATACAGCCCATAGCAGTGGGTGCCTCAGTGTCACCAGCCTTGCTATATTTATAACAAACAGTTGGAGTGTAAGAAGGAAATGGGGCATCAGGACAGAAAACAGGCTGCAGGAAATCAGAAATGACTACAGTTCCAGCACGCACAGAGGAGATAATACGAATGTTGGGTCCCTAAGAGGGCAGCAACATAAATTCTACTGGAGCAGGATTTGAAAATGATTGCGTAAGACACAGCCATAGGTGCTTTGGGAGGTTTTGGGGTCTTGAGGGAATGCACGTTGGAGGAAGGCACAGCCAACTGGTTGGCAACTTGTGATCAGAACCTGATTCCCCATCTCAGTCCACCACCTCGGAGAGAGTGGGAAAGGTGTCATAGTACTCAAGTCTGGTTCCTTCCGGGAAGTTCAGGAGGAACTGTGGGTAGGATTCCCAAGGTAACACAGGACAAAGGGACACAATTGTGCAGGATGAATGCAGGTTCTGGGAGGGAAGGGGAATGGTTAAAGAGCTTTCTCTGAATTGCAAACAAGGATTACTGCTCAGCTTGCAGACAGCTTTGTGTTTGTTTCCAGTGGCTCTAGTGGGGTTAGGACAGGGCCAAGGGCAGATGTCAGGTGGCATGTCAACTAGAGAACACAGAGATCCTTAAAGAGCTTTTGAGGTGAGGAGCCTTGAGCTGAAGTTGGGAAACCTGTCCAGCTCCTTCCCTGAGCTTCCTCAGGTCTTTTAGGACCACCTTAGAGATGCCACTCTTTCTCCAGTGACCAAAATTTCTTGAATGGGCTCCGAGTCTGATACACCATGAGTTTGCACTATTTCCACTTGAGGTGGATTATTTATTTCAAATAAGTCACTTAATTTTCCAGGGTCTTATTTTCCCATTAATCAAATGAAGGCTTTTTATAGTAAAATCTGTCAGGTATCTTGCCTATCTAGTATTTTGCATTATAAATTATCATTACATTCCTTTATGTTAGGCAAATAAGTGATTGAAATTTATGACTCCCAAATCAGATGACACAGTGAAAAGGCCTGGTTGTTGTTCACTGTTAGACTGGACTCTAACCCTTGGTTTGGGGATAATGCATCAAACCTCTCATGAGAGAGGTTAGTGCAGTGTGGGTTAGTGCAAGAGTCCAATGAAATAAGTGGAAGCACTTTGACTACTGTAAAATGCTATGCAAATAAGTAGTATTTTAAAGCTCTGGTTCAGTGGTAGGGTTTTACCCTTGAGAAATTCCCGTTTGTCTAATATATGCACCTGTCTACTGAAGGTGTTATATCACTCCAGTTAAGGTTAGATAGTTCCGAGCAACAGAAACTAAAAGAAAAATTAATTTAAAGGATATGGGGTCATTCACAGGATCAAAAGAAAAGCTATATTCTCAAGGGTGTCTAGGTAGCCAGAGCTGTCAGGCAGGACCTTCAGTGCCTTAGCTAAAATGGATAGGCTCTAATAATTTTTTCCACCCTTATATTATGTCACTCAAGATTCAAGATCAAGATCTAGGATTCCTCTAACTTGTCTGGCTAAATTTGCTTAGGTGAGGACAGAGGTCCTTGATTGCCAGTCACCCACTTTACTTTTGAGGAAATGCTGATCTTCCATTGTATGCAATCTTGGTGAGTCTTAAATAGTTTGCTGAGGTATTATAATCCCCATTACACAGATTTTCAAAATGAGGGCTATATAACTTACTCAAGTTCTTATGACTAACGGATGGCGAAGTTTAGTATGAAAATAAACAGACTGGTTCTAAAGCCTATATTCCTTGTCACCATGTAATATTATTTATACCCATCAGATTAAAATGTAGCTAATTTGTGGGGCACCTGGGTGGCTCAGTTGGTTAAGCATCGGACTCCTGATTGTAGCTCAGGTCATGATCTCACAGTTTATGGGATTGAGCCCCATGTTGGGCTCTGTGCTGACAGTGTGGAGCCTGTTTAGGATTCTCTCTCTCCTTCTCTCTCCGTCTCTGCCCAGCTCGTGCTCTCTCTCACTCTTCTCTCAAAATAATTAAACATTACACAAAATTTGTTTTAAAAAATTAAAATTATTATCTAGATTAAGTTGGTTGCTTGCCCTTTAAAAATAAATTGATTGTATGGGGCACCTGGGTGGCTCAGTTTGCTGAGCATCCAACTTCAGCTCAGGTCATGATCTCCTGGTTTCGTAAATTTGAGCCCCACATCTGGCTTGCTGCTGTCAGTGCAGAGCCTGCTTTGGATTTTCTGTCCCCCTGTCTCTTTGCCCCAACCCTGCTCTCTTTCTCTCTCTCTCACTCACACATACACACACAGTCTCTCTCTCTCTCTTTTTGTCAAAAATAAACATTAAAAAATTTTTAAGTAAATTGATTATAAAAATTAGGTTTTGTCAGCATTTATGTAGTGACAGACACCACAGAAGATCTGTGGGTTAATTGTTCATATTTAATTGCCTTTTATTAGCATAATTTATTATATCTCAGTTTTATGTCTTATCCTACATTCAAAACATTCCACAGGATATTCTACTGAAAGTAATTGTAGGACAGTGATCAGTGTGGTTGGGAAGGAAGTTTATTAGCTGTTTAAGCAGTCACTGATTCATTCCATAGAACAGAACCGTTCTCGATGTTGGTGGGCTTTTTGACTGATAGTGTAATGATCACTGTAATCTTTGGAGTCAAAATGGACTTTGTCAACAAGGGAGTATCAATCAGCATTATGTCATTTGGTAGTTTAGCTTTACATTCTTCATAGGCCTGTTTCGGATAGATCTCTTAAATTTGAAAAAAATATATATTAAAAGATAAGGGGGAGAATTAATATATGAAGGTGTTGGGAAAAATAAGATCAAAATAATTATTGTGTTTTAGAAGTAAAAACAATCAGAATAGAAATTTGACACCTTGATTACCTTTTTACGTGGAGAAATATAATGGTACAAGACCATTTTAAAATCACCTGTTGCTGCTTTACATTTGACTAAGTTTGTGTCTGACAGTGTATTGACTTCAAGTCATGTTCTCTTATTTCATGAGTGTGAGTCTAACAGAGGTTGTGATGAGACCTGTTTCTTTCATCTTCTCCATAAGGTGATTTAGTGGATACACATTTGTCTACTGTCTTGAAGCAGACTTGATTCTTAAGGATAAGTGGTTTGGGAAAAAGACCATTGAAAGTGAATCTATGTAGAAAGGGGAGCAGAATTTCCTAAGTGGGAGTGGGGAGGACGTCTGATTGGGACTTCATTTTGGGTAAATGAAAATTTATGTTATTAATTTGTTTTATCTAATATATATGACATAATTTGGGTAATAACTTCAGTTAATAAACTGTATCTCAGAAAAGTGAATCAAATGCTGACTCTTGAGGGGTGGGGGAATACATCTTATGACATTATGTGATAACATGATGTGATAGTCTTCACTTAATGTTTAACTTTTCTAGTATTTTTAAAAGAGTTTTTGAAAGAATATTCAAATGCTTCATTAATTTTCTCAAGACACTCCTTTGATGTTGAAACCATTCTCTTTTGAAACACCCATCTAGTTGTCATTCTTGTCACTTTTCTTTTCTTCCACCATGAATGGGTCTAGCTCTGCTAAATTATCATCTGTCAGTGCTTTGCATATGATTGGGGAAGTTTCAAGCCCTCCTGTCATCTTTCATCTTTGCTAAGTTTATGCCCTTCTCTCTGCAGTCTATGTTTTTCTGATACTGACATTCAACATTTAGTTGACAAGATGAATGAGGTAGACTGTGGTGTTAAGCAGGGAGAGCCGATGATTGGGTCAGATAATTATGAATAGTTTCATTTTATAATGGTTTTTGCCACCTCATTGCTGCAAAGAATCAGTAATGAACCCTTATATAACATATTAAGAGAACTTGTTAACATGAGAAGATTTATGCTTTCAAATGGTCCAGATATGGTTTAGTGATGATATTTTTATTGCGTTTATTCAGAGGATAGGGATTGTTTTATTATTGCAGTGTTTCATAAGTCATGATTTTAGTGTTTGAAGAAACACTAGCAATTAGAAAAGGAGCCATAAAATAAATGTACATGCTTCTGTCTTTTCTGGCTCTTGTCATTTTCTGAAAGCATACTTTGGCATCTAACAAGTGCCCACCTATGAAAATTCATCCTATTTACACATCAAATTCTTTAATGGTGCTTTGACATTTAATAGTTTTTCATGTATGCTGGCTATCTAATTGACAGCTGATTATATACCTCAAATTGTAGAATCAAAATTATTCAACTTTTAACACATTAGATTCTGAATTGTTATTATTTTCTTGCTGGTTCTTGTACCATGAGGCACACACGTTGAGAAGGGGAGCCATTGGTGAGCAATGTTGCGGACACAGACTGCCTCCAGGTCCTGCTCTTAATGACTTAGGTCATTGTTTGCTCTATCCGTTTCAGACTGATCTCTTCACCATATTGGAAAGTGGTATTTAAATAGTGTACTCCATCAAGTTGACACTGAAGAATGATTGAAGCCTAAAACCACAACATGGAATGAACTATATAATTAATTATAAACATACATAATCATAAATATACAGCTCTCCCTGATAATCATCACTGTTAACTCACACCAACTCGCATTTTATTAATGTGTGGTGATTGCAGTGATCACACTGCATTTAATTCTGTGTTTACATATCTGTTTCTTCTACTAGTATATGGACTTCTTGGGAACAGAGGTCATGTCTCAAGCTCTGAGTTTCCAGCATCTAGGGCAGTGTCTGATCCATAGTGGGTTGGGTGGTAATTAAATGCAGATATAATTATATGATAGTTATGTATTCATTATCAGTGGCTTCTCACTATTTTTTAATACTTTTGGCCCTTTTGGATAGTGGCAGTGATTCTGACCTGGTTCTGTTATTTGTTTCATTTTTATGCTACTTTGATGATCTCTTATCCTCTTTAGCATCCAGTTTTGGCTTATGGTTCTCAAATGTATACCATGGGGGAGTTTTTACTTCCTCATATTAGAGTTGAGCACTGTAGAGTTATTTGAAATTCAGTCTTTGTGAAGGGGTTTCCATAGTGCAGGTTCTGTTTCTTTTGTCTAAGGGCAGATGCGGGTGGGCTTCCCTCACTGTATTTCACCTTTGCACTGTTGGGGGCCATGGTGAAGGACAAAGGATGAGGTAAGTTACCACAGGTTGGAGTAGAAAGAGAGAAGCTTTTGGAATGAGAAGGACGAGATGAGTAGACTCCCACCCCTGGTCACAGTTATTCATTTATGGCTACTTCTCACCTTGAACCGTCAGCCACCTTTCCTTTCCTGATCTAATAAAAGCAGTCAGGGTTAGAACCATCCATGTAACTTCATTGCTAGGGTTTTGCTGTATTTAATTCTATAGACACAATTCATCAAAAGCATGATTTTACATGACAAATGTAGCTTCCTAAGTGGAAATGCACATTAAAAACGCTAAATCATCTAGATGATAAAAGTACATTATTTTGGTTAGTTTTTTTTAAGGGATTGCTAAGACAACAGAACTCTGAATAGTATGGGTAAACACATTATTTAAAAGTGTCTGCATTAATTTCTACATATACATATTATAATATGTGTAATGGCTTTAAAGTAGTTCAAATTAATGATTTATGCAAGCCCTCTTACTTTTTAAAAATAATTCTTTTACACCTTACCTCTCAAATATTAGTTTATGACTGTGATATAGCACTGTACTGTTAAAGTAGCTTATTTTCATGGGTGGTACTTTTTTCACAGTCACATGAAATTCAGTCTTTGTAACAGTATTTCTATAGTTAGACTTTTTCAGCTTTTTTTCACAATAAAATAATTTTCTGCCTTCAAACATCTACATGATGACCTATGAAACAGTGTACAAAGCTGATTTAATTAAGTGTACATCTTTCCCACCCTCCCTCCCCGTTCATTCCTTCTCCTTCCTCCCTTCCTCCCCTTCTCCCCTTCTCCCCTTCTCTCTCTCTCTCTCTCTCTCTTTCTCTCTCTCTGTCTTTGTAAAACTTCAGGAACAGAGAAGCCAACTTGCTACAGATTGATACCAGGAGAAAAGTGTTTAACTAAACATTGCCTGGCATGTTGTAGAAATGTTGAAAACCTGACTTTAGCATTCATCTAGAGAAAAGCATTTATCGTACATGGCTGTTTAATGACTAAATATGGATTTGTCAAAAAATAGACATCTAGATTTAAAAATTGGCATCAGTAATGCTAGATAAAAGATAAAATACTAACAGGTCATGTAACATTATGCAGGTTTATAAAGAATATTCACCAGTGATGAAATACATCACAGGTGTAACTGTGACCTGGGCAGCGACCTGTGCTCACCTTTATCTCCATGTCAGCAGGCTTGCTATACTGTGCGCTTGAGCACCTGGACTCAGGTACTCAAAGCCTCCAAAGCAGTTTTGCTTAGAGTGTTGAGAGAATACCACATGCGTCAGCATTTGTTGGAATGGTTTGGGACCCACGCCAGATTCACTCAGGTTCAATCTCTGAGGGTAGTGCCAGGGAACCTGAGGATTTTAAGAAGCCCATCAAGTGTGTCCCCCAAACTCTAAAATTTGAGATCAGTGCCCTAGAGGCTTTGCTCTCTTCTGACGATATGCCTGGCTTGTTTTATTGCTTCCACATTTTTTATTTTCTAGTTCACTTGTCTGACATTGTCATTTTGATAGACTCTTGTGCTCTTCACTCTTACCTAGTCTGATTCTCATAGCTGTACTTTATTTCAATTTCTCCTGTGAGTTTTGTAGCTTGGCTTATTTATCCCTAACCCCGGAAACTCTCCTGGCATTTCTAGGTAAATGAAAAAAAATTACACATAATTTCAAAATATCATAAATTTCATTTACTTTAAAGGTGAAGTCATGAGATTTTTTTTTTTACTACAGAGAAAGGCAGATTTATCATGTATGTGAGGGGGAAAATGCCACATCATTTTAAAAAGAGACATATATTAAGTGTCTACTTGTAGGTGGGATGGATTTGAAGTGAGAAACATATCATGACTATACAGGAGACTGTATATATACACTTGGCCAAATTTTCTTCAATATTGATAATATCGTATGTATCTGTAGTTGAAAAATTCTTAATGATTTCTAGTTGCTATAGTCACAGAAATAATGCACAGATTTGGGGCGCCTAATTGGCTCAGTTAAGCATCTGACTTTGGCTCAGGTTATGATCTCACTGCTCATGAGTTTGAACCCCACATCAGTCTCTGTGCTGATAGCTCGGAGCCTGGAGCCTGCTTCAGATTCTGTCTCCATCTCTCTGCACCTCCCCTGCTTGCTCTCTGTCTTTGTCTCCTACTCTCTCAAATGTAAAAGAAAACATTAAAAAATTAAAAAAAAAGAAATAATGCACAGATTCAATCATGGTAAATCAAGAGCATCAGGGTTTTTTTTTATTATCTAAGATACAGATGGTATAAAGAGAAATGCTATAAACCTTTCTTTTAGAATGAGTTTGTTAGACAAATGTATACATTTGACGTAGATTCCTTTAAGTACATAAGCAATTCTCTGGGAATTAAGTAATTATTCACTGAAGAGATTTCATGTGATGATAGTAGATTACTATGATAGAAGATGGTAAGATTAGTACAGATACTGTACTAATTCTTTTTTTTAATGTTTATATATTTTTGAGAGAGAGAGAGAGAGAGAGAGAGAGAGAGAGCACAAGTGGAGGAGGGGCAGAGAGAGAAGGGAGACACAGATCTGAAGCAGGCTCCAGGCTCTGAGATGTCAGGACAGAGCCCGATGTGGGGCTCAAGCCCACAAACTGTGAGATCATGACCTGAGCGAAAGTTGGACACTTAGCTGACTGAGCCAGGCGCCCCGCCCCTGTACTGATTCTTAAAGCTTGCTATTAAATATTAAAGACATCTCATCCCAATATGATTTAGTAAAATAGAATAGGAGTGATATTATATTTATATTGTGAGATGGACTTTGGAGCATAACAAGATGGTTGGGCTTGATGTCATTACCCCATAAAATGTCATTAATAGGTAATTACACAGATACTTTGGGTTGTTTATGAAAAGTGTTGACTTCAGGGGCGTGTGGGTGGCTCAGTCGGTTGAACATCTGACTTCAGCCTAGGTCATGATTTTGTGATTTGTGAGTTCTAGCCCCGTGTCGGGCTCTGTGCTGACCGCTTGGAGCCTGGAGCCTGCTTCAGATTCTGTGTCTCCCTCTCTCCGCCCCTTCCCTGCTCATGCTCTGTCTCTCTCTGTCTCTCAAAAATAAATAAATGTTAAAAAAAATTAAAAAAATAAAAAGAAAAGTGTTGACCTCAAAGAAGTTAAATCTTATTCTGAAATTTGATCAGGAGCTATGAGGTAATGGGAACTTATGGTAATGACTTATACGTAATGTATTTGTATATTAGCGACAGGTTTGGGAGTTTGCTATGATACCTATCTGGATTAAATGATTTAAAAGTCAGACTATTTAAGTAGAGGATAGAGGAAAATGATATAGGTGCTTGTACTATAGGGGCACTTGGAATTAGTTGTAAGATGGGATTGCCATAAATGTGCTAATACGATCTTTTGGCATCTATATATTTATTTGCCCGCTCATATCTGAATGGTTGTGTTCACTTCTGGAGATGTTACATATTAAGGGAGACCCTGACAAACTAGAGAAGGTCCAGAGAAGATCTTCCAGGATCTTGCAGGTTTCTGAAACCAAGCCATAGGATGAATGGTCAAAAGCAATGAAGTTCTATAGTTTGGAAGGCAGAAGGGACATATTGGCTATGTTCAGATATTGGTGGGCCAGGTCTATCATGATGAAGAGGGTGTCCCTCTACTCCCAGGAAGCAAAAGTAGAGTCAGTGAGTAGAAAGAGGGTTAGAGTTTGGCTCTACAATAAGAAAAATATTTCTAATAATTAGAGTGACTCAATAAATAAATAAATAAATTATGAGGGAATGAACTTCATTTTATAAGAAGTGTTTAAGAATAGGCTGGACAGCCATTTTTGTCAGCAAGGGTCAGTGTTCTCTGAGGCAACAAGATGTGTCCACCCTCATTAACCTGAGAATAAGAGAAATAACATTGTCTTCAAAAAGTTAAACCATAAAAATCCAACATAGAGTAAACCACAGCAGAGATCAGAAATCAGTGAAGTCCCCTTGCAGAAGAGTATCACCTTTAAAGCTAGCAATGATAATTGACCCAGCCTTTATTGAGTCCTTTTATGTGCTAGGCATTATGCTGGGAGTTTTACATATATTGTCTGTTAATACTCTGTATAAATTAAATACTATTACCCTTTTCTACGGTGGTTTGAAGGCATGAACATGGCTACAAAATCAAAGGAGTCATTCAAAAGTGTGATTTGTTAGTACCGGAAGCAGAGAAAAGAGAGCGAGGGCAGCACACAGAAAGACAAATGGACGTTGGATGGTCTTGTCCAGGTGGTAGATAGATTGTGCTAGCTCATTGCTTACAAACTGCTCTAATTCTAGTTACCAAAATTTCCCTCCCACCCTCCCTCCTTTCCTCCTTCCTTCCCTTCCCTCCTCCCTCCCTCCCTTCCTTCCCATGCTCCTCCTATTCTCTTGGTACATAAATGAGCAATCCCAATCCCACCTATAGGCACTGTTGAAAGCTTTCCTTCATCCTACTCTAATAGTCCAGGCATGCTTCTGACTTGTCTAATGCTACCATCTGAGAGAGCTTCCTGCTGTAAAATTAGCTTTTTATTAGAAATCGTAGGTACAGCTGCTGACAGGGAGTACTCAGCCTCTCCAAAACCTAACCTATGAGAATGTTTGGCTCATTAGCTACCATGGCCCTGCTATTCAGTTCACTCTGCTGTTCACAGGACTAGAGACAGTTTCTCTCAACTGGGGAGCACGACTTCATTGGAAAGTCTTTGTGGCATTGACAAGACAAAAGATATAAACAAACAAGAATTTGATGGGACGATTCAAATAACATGCAGACAGTTCACAGGAGGACAAAAACAGGGAAAAGGCAGGGGTTTCCTCGTGGTAAAACTAGGAGTGGTGGGCAAAAATCAGGTCCTTTCCTCTGTTATTGTCTGGTTGTGAGTTTGTTACTTGTGTAAAGATTCTTTCTGATTATGATACAGCTTTCCAAATAGGTACATTTACAAAGGAAGATTGCGTTGGCCATACTTATGGGAACATTCAGTGTGTACATCAGTTATTTTTATTATCAAGAATAATATATCCACTTTCTATTTTACTTTACACATTAGTTCCCATGAGTTCTTCAGAGCAGGTACAATATGTCCTGTGAGACTGTGTAAGAGGATGGACTAAATGGCCCCTAGCCATTATACTTAGCTCAAATTTACATTAAATTCTTCTTGTATACATTAATAAAGATGATAATCACAAACAAGTCAGGAAATAAAAGGTTAAGATTTTGGTCAAATAGGAATGCATCCATCAATATTAATTTTGGAAGCTTATTTGGAAGACTAGTTAATATGCAAATGAGGATAACATCTGCAGTTACCCTTTCATGAGATAAGTTAACTGCCTTGTGTGGCTTTCTTGGGCCACTGTACGAAATAGTCTAAGGCGAAGCGTTTTGTACCTTTTGTAAAATTGCTATCAATACAGCCACTTTCGTAACATTGTACAGGTTCCTGTGCAAGAATCAAACTGATGTTTCCTTGTTTACATTTTTAAATGTCTTCATTCTGTCTTAAATTTTTTTTTCCTGAGGTAGGGATGGTATTTAGTATAAATAAGAACTCATTTGTTACTGGAATTGGGATTTGTATTCTTATTTGATGACAGTTTTTACTTAATTATCACGTGTTGAAGGATATGATTGTGTAAATTTTTGATAGATCTTCAGTTATATATCCACCTTTATGGCGGAATGAAAGAAGAAAGGGATCTTTCTAAAATTTAAAATGTTTATGTAACTGATGGTCGCCAGAGGGGACGTGGGAGAGGGGAGGGGTGCAATAGGTGAAGGGGGTTAAGAATGCACTTGGCACAATGAGCCCTGGGTAAGGTATGGAATTGCTGAACCACTGTATTGTACACCTGAAACCAGTAGAACACTGTGTATTAACTATCCAAGAATTAAAATAAAAAGCTTAATAAACAACAAAAAAATATTTAAATAAAACATAAAAGCAAAAACAAAATGTGTTTGTAATATAGATGCTCAACATAATCACATTCTCTTAACTTCCCATTTGGGAAGTCTCTTATTGATAGATAGGAGTTGTCATTGTAATTAAAATTTTTACAATAAATCAGAAAAAACTATATCACTGATTATTGTGGAAGTAGGAAATTTAAAATTAATGTTTTGAGTTTTAAATATCAAAAATAAAAGTTAAAGTATTCAGTTTAAAAAAATCAGAAATTTATCATCAGATTTAAAGAGACCGGACATATTTAAAACAAATATTCTTATTTATTTATTTATTTATTTATTTATTTATTTATTTATTGACGTTTATTTATTATTGAGAGACAGAGAGACACAAAGCACGAGCAGGGGAGGGGCAGAGAGGGGGAGACACAGAATCCGAAGCAGGCTCCAGGCTCTGAGCTGTCAGCACAGAGCCCGACACGGGGCCGAACTCACCAACTGTGAGATCATGACCCGAGCTGAAGTCAGTTGCCCAACCAGCTGAGCCACCCAGGAGCCCCAAACAAATATTCATTTTAAAGAGCACAATTTACAGATATCTACTGAAAACTTTTTTTTCCTTTTTTGTCCAATTTGGTGCATTTGTTATGATAGTTCAGGTTGTAGAAACAAATAGACTACAGCATTTATAATGGCTCAAAATAGGTGTTTATGCTCAGCTCACACAATAAGCCAATGCATGCATTCTACTTTAGTGGGTAGCTTTGTCCTTTTGATGATTCAGGCCCCGTCCATCTTGTGGCTCCTCTCAATGGTTAGCCCTTATGTTAAGACTCAGTTTTGTCACTAATCATATGACCTTAGTGTACACTCAATGAAGGCTTATTTAATGAATGAGTGTGCCTATGCTAACTTTCATAAGGTAAAAGGCTCTATGGAAGGTCCCTGTGTTTAAATAAGGTTTTTTTTTCTTTTAATTTCTTCTTTTTTCTTCCTGTCCATCCTAGGAGTGGAGATATAAATTGGGACGTGCTAAAAATTTGAAGAATTTCATCTACTTTATGATATGTCCACGGAGCTCTTTTCCCATCCCAGGGAATGAGATGAGGAGCAAAGGAGTAGTAGAGACATGAATGTTTTTGGGGTTTTAAAAAAATTTTTTTTCACGTTTATTTATTTTTGAGAGAGAGAGACAGGTGTGAGTAGGGGAGGGCAGAGAGAGAGAGGAAGACAGAATCTGAAGCAGGCTCCAGGCTCTGAGCTATCTGCGTAGAGCCTGATGTGGGGCTCAAACTCATGAACCATGAGATCATGACCTGAATCGAAGTCAGATGCTTAACCGACTGAGCCACCCAGGCGCCCCAGGACATGAATGTTATGAATCAATTTGAAATCATCTCCTTTTAAAAGAACACAGGTGACATGTATCATCCATGTTTATGCACGTATGTGTAAGATAACTAAAAGGAGGCACACAATCTCTTAAAGGTGGTTGTAGCTGCTGAAACTGATGAGGAGGAGTCTGGAAGGGAATATTTATATTCCCAGTGTATAAAAATTTATAATGTTTGAACTTTTATCCTGTCTATATATTGTATCTTAAAATAAAAACAGACTTTTAGGGAAAAAAAGAATTACACACAGAGTTTCTATTAAATAATCAGGCTTTCTCTGCATTTTTTTCTGACCTAGGGATCCAACATTACCGATACCTGCACTGAAATGCTAATGTGTGGAGTCTTACTGAAAATCTCTTCTGGAAATATTCAGGAACGGGTGTTTTTTCTTTTCGATAATCTTTTGGTGTATTGCAAAAGAAAACACAGGTAAGGGGATAAACAAGTACTAGTTCAGAAATTATTTATCCGTCTCATAGCCTCAACCTTTTCCTCAGTGCTCCTGGGAACTCAGGATCTCCTCAGTAAATCCCATAGTCTCTTCACCTGCAATGATTTTCTCCTTCATTATACCTGCAGCCCCTGTCCTGTCGACATCCCTTTACTTCATCAACACTCACAGCTATAAAAATTGAAATCTAAATTTTAAGCATCCCACTCTGCTTCACTAAGCTGCTCCTGTCAAAGTCATCATTCCCCTGTGTTTTCTAATCACGTGGTCACTTTGTTTTATGTGTTTCCTTCGGCAGAAGAAGTAGATGAGCACTTCCTCCTTCTTAAAACGCTTTCTTCTCTTTCCTTTTGTAACATCACACTCTATTGGTCAAATATTGGCCTGCTGCGTGCTTCTGCTTTCCACTCCCTTTGCTCTATCGTATTTATCAACTCTGCCTTAGTGATTTGATTCAATCCTGTGGCTTCCTGTCCCACCCACCTCCACGTGACTTGCTCAGAAATCTCTAGCCCAGAATTATAGACTGATCCTTCCTACCTATTTGGTATCTCACTTGTGATGGTTGTGAAGATTTTCAACATGGAAGGAATAGAATTCCTGATTTCTTCTCTTAATGGTGCTCCTCCCCCAATTTTCCCCATCCACTGGTTTCCCTAACTTCAAAAGCTAGGAGTTAACCTTGGTTCCTCTCTTTTCCTCAACCTCCCAGATGTAATACATTAGGGAATCTTACCGATTCTGCATTTAAAACATATGAAAACCTCCCCCCACATCTCTCCATCTATCCTAGTCCAGTCAACCAGCATCTCCTCCCTGGCTAACAGTGGCTGGTCCCACCAGGTCCTCATTTACTGCTCTAAAGTTTATGCTCTATACAGAAACCAGAGCAACCTTTGTAACGCAAATGAAAGCACATTATTACCTATCTTGAAGCTATCATTGGCTTCTTATCCTGGCTTGCAGATTTCTGCATGACCCAGCCCCTCCCTACTTCTCTGACCTCATCTCACCCCACGTCTTTTTTTCCTGTTCCTTGATTATACCATTTGCATTTCCTTCTTAGGGCATTTGCCCTGCCTGTTTCTTCCCAGGATGCTTTTCCGTCTGAGTTTTGTTTGGCTAGATTCTTCATGTCTTTTAGATCTCACTTAAGTATCTCTTTCAGAAGTATCTTCTCTGACCACCCCATCCACTGTAGCCTCCCAGCCATTCTCTATCAAGAAAGTTCTTGCTAGTGTTTTCTTCATTATTTATTTATTTGGTGCCACCTTCACTAGATTAGACTGTAAAGTCCTTGAGAACAGCTGTCTTGCTGCTTAGTCTCTGCTATTTCCTCAGAGGCTGGACCTGCCATGTAATAGACAATCAAGAAGTATTTCTTAAATAAGTGAATAAACGAATGAACGAAACCCAGCCAAGTCCCTGGTATAGCTTAGCCACCATTAGCTTAAATAATTTTATGTATCCTTGTTATTGATGTAATGCTACTTGTTTTAAAGCATGGATATAATTTTTCTTCAGAAGGTGCTTAATTTATAGGATGTTTTCTTGACTCTTGGCAAAAATTTTTACAGGTTGATTAAGCAAAATAGTAGGGCTGCATTTAATTGGGAAATTTATATGCTTCTTCCTAACCATATCTAGGTTAACATTAGTGTCAGTGAAATGGTACTAAGCGGCTTCTCTAAATTTAAAGGTAAAGCAGGTGGTTAGGAACGCAGGGTTTGAGTGAGTGTTTATTCTAGATTCAGAAATTAGGAAATTATAGCCAAACATTTTCTGGTAAAGTAAGAGTGAGAAACCCAAAACCAACGGAGGCAAGATTAAGGGAATGTCCTTCTTTATCTCTTGAAACGGGACTCCCTAAGTCAATGAACAGGATTCCCAGTGTAAGTTTGCGAAAAGTTGGCAGCTACATTGATGACGTGGCTGTTTTGCCTTTCGGACTGTGCTATCAGAATTCTCTAGTATGAGACATTAATGTGGAAATATAATGACATTAACTGAGAAAACATAGAACTACCCCATGTGCCTTGATGAAACGGAGCAGTTTAGGATTAAAGTCAAAGGATAATTAAATTGTTTAAAAAATAATTAAATTGTCGTTCTCTCTGTCTTAATGAGTATTTAAAAAAATTCTTTTTACTGTATATGAAAATAAACTTGTCTGGTTTTTTTAGAATGCTTTTCTGAATTCTTTGTGTTTTGAAGCAAGATTGAGATGAATAGAAGTAGGCTTTAGGAAGACTGTTAATTTTATGTGTACGTAACTCATTAAAAAATTGTAATATGGGGCGCCTGGGTGGCTCAGTCGGTTAAGCGTCCGACTTCGGCTCAGGTCATGATCTCGCAGTCTGAGTTCAAGCTCCGCCTCGGGCTCTGTGCTGACAGCTCAGAGCCTGGAGCCTGCATCGGATTCTGTGTCTCCCTCTCTCTCTGCCCCTCCCCTGCTCATGCTCTGTCTCTCTCTGTCTCAAAAAAAAAAAAAAAAACCATAAAAAAAAATTGTAATGTGATTCAAATTGTTTACGTGCAGTTGTTTTTTCCAAGCTTTACTGAGGTATAATTGACAAATAGAATTGAAGGATATTTTAGTTCTACAGCATTATGATTTGATATACATCGTGAAAGGATTTCCTCCATGTAGTCAGTTAACACATCCATCTAGGTACAGTTATTAAAGGCATCCATTTGAGAATGAGATCTTTTTTCTTTATTATAGTTGATCTCATACTTATATATATGCCCGCCTTCAAGTCCAAGGTTTTTGCACAGTTAGCAAAAGTTTTTGTCCACATTATACGCACATTGAAGACATTTGCTTAAAAATCACAGGCTTTTTCATTTTTAACGTTTATGCATTTGTGAGAGACAGAGAGAAACAGAGCACGAGCTGGGGAGGGGCAGAGACAAAGGGAGACAGAAACTGAAGCAGGCTCTGGACTCTGAGCTGTCAGCACAGAGCCTGACTTGGGACTCAAACCTACAAACCTGAGATCATGACTTGAGTGTATAATGATGATGTCATTTATGGTCTCATGGCTGTTATTGTTAAATAGCTAAACAACAGGAAACATTTGTAAAATTAAAAGCCTGCAGTTTTGGGGGCACCTGGGTGACTCAGTCGGTTAAGCATCTGACTTGGCTCAGGTCATGATCTCAGCCACTGATAGGAGAATGAATATTATCCCAATAAGTTAATAACAGTTACTTATTCATTCTCCTATCAGTGGACTTTAGATTTTTATTTGTTTTCTTTGTTGGTTTTAGTTTTTCTGCTATTATGAACATTCCTGCACATGTATCCTGGTGGCCATTAAAACACATACTTAGGAGGGAAATCATAGAACTGGGATATGCAAAATAGTCAACATTACAATATAAAACAAAATTGTTTTCAAACCTTAGGCTTTTCAGTCTATGTACTTTAATAGAGCCATCTTCTGAAAGGACCAAAGATCTCTCTGTCTGAGTGAAGTGTTACAGTATTGATCAAACACTTACTGAAATTTCATATTGAGTGTTACTATCTGCAGGTCAAGAGAAATAACAGAAACATGTACAGAGTTCACAGCAGTATCACAAAGAAAATTAATACTTTGAAAATACGACCCAGTGAATGATTCCATGCCATGGTTCTCTGACTGTGACTAAAACTGTTACCAAGTATATTAAACTTTTAAAAAAATATATGATGTGTCAACTTACAAGGAATTCTTTTTTACCAGACACCATGATACTATGTCCTACCTGGGAGAATATTCAGGTACCTGCAGATTAGTCTGCTCTGCATTCTTCTCTGTCCTTGGCTGACTCTGATGCCAACTTGCATACTGCCTGGCCCGAATCCCTAAATTGTAGCATTTATTTAAGGTTATTCACAAAGGACATTCAGAGGTCACTTTCAAAATGAACACGGGAGTGCAAGATGGTGAAGATCTGGGACTAATAAATCCTAAATCAGGTTAATTAATCTATTTAGTTAGGTTTCTTTACTAGTGGTGAAGGACTACTAAGTTTTAATGAGCGTTTAGACAGATAAGCCAGGAAGATGTACTCTCTTCCAAGGAAGAAACTCAGAGACCATGACAGCACCTTGTGACCCCTCTCAGCACCTGCCTAGCACTTCTCAGCACTTCAGGACTGATCTCTAACTGTAGGAGAGAGGAGGAGAGGGACATTGAAGCTGGTAAACATTTACATCTCCACTTTTGCCACATGTGTCTGTATAACACAATAAGTGAATAATTATTTCAGTATATTAAATTGTTTGCTAAACTTTTGTCAATGAGTCAAATGGAATAGTTCAGGTTAATTGAAATCTTTTGAGTGGCTAGGTGTTCTTAAATCCTCCTGAATCATTTCTTAGAATCTTTCTTCTTTAGGGGCGCCTGGGTGGCTCAGTTGGTTGAGGGTCCAACTCTTGATTTCAGCTTAGGTCATGAGCCCAGGGTCCTGGGATCGAGTCCCATGTTGAGCTCCGTGCTGAGCTTGGAGCCTGCTTAAGATTCTCTCCCTCCCTCAGCCCCTCTCCCCCACTCAAGGTTGAAGAATCTTTCCTCTTTAAGAATTAAATTAGTTAATAATTTAAAACACAATTTAAAAAAGTTTTTAAAATCAACTCTCCTGAATGTTCAGTGATTCCATTACAAACATACTTAACCACTTAATTCATATGATACATGTTCACCTGTAAACCTTTGTATTACATGCTTTTTTAGCATTAAAGACTGGTAATAGGCACACTATACACAAAGTTTTGGAATGTTTTCAACTTCTTTTTAAAATAGAAGAAATGAGACCCTTGTAAAGGATTATAAGGGTATTAAGAGACTCAACAAGCATACAATTCTCATATCATAAAAACAATCTAGGGAAAATATTTTCAGCTGGATGACACTCAATTTAAGAATCCCCAGCACAGTCCGTTTCTTTGCAGAGGGATCATAAGTACCAACCGAATTTTACCAGAGCTTGAAAAGGTGGAAATTACCAGCTAGTTACTGAAAAATGAGAAATGAAAGTGAAATAAATCAGATGGAGTTTTAAAATAACTTTTAGTGTGTGTCAGACTTTGATTGGGTACCTTTGATTTCTAACTTGAGCAAAAATATATATTTACCCACCTACCTGTATACTGTTCTTAGTCCAAAGCTTCCATTTATCTAAATTATTTAATTTATTTATTTTTTTTTTTTTTTTGAGAGAGAGAGAGAGAGAGAGAGCATGGGGGACGAGCAGGAGAGAGGGAGAGGAATCCCAAGCAGGCTCCATGCTGTTAGCACAGAGCCCCATGCGGGGCTCGATCTCACAAACCATGATATCGTGACCTGAGCCGAAATCAAGAGTCAGACGCTTACCTGACTGAGCCACCCAGATGCCCCAATAACTTCCATTTATTTTAAAACACTAGTCTATAAGTTTCAACTTGTAAAGCAACTAGTGCTGTTATGAATGGGAGGACAAAAATAAAAAACAAACACCAAGAGCCTAACATTTGGTGTCATTGATTGCATCAATGTCTGTTTTTTTTAAGACTAGCTTAAGTTCTATTGCTTCAATACTGTTTTTTATTAAGTTTAGTAACAAAATTTTTGTGATTTCATTTAATCACAAGACGGTTGAAGAATAGCAAGGCATCTACAGATGGACATCGGTACCTTTTTCGTGGCCGAATCAATACAGAGGTGATGGAAGTGGAGAATGTGGACGATGGCACAGGTAGGTAATTAGTGATTTTAAAATGAGACGCCAGCTCCCTCATAAGACAAACTTCTCACCTGAATACTTCTTTTGCGGTACATTAGAGCTTAGGAAAACTTTATTAGGTAGAGCAGTTGGAGGAGAAAGGCGTGATAAGGAAGAAGAGGATTCTTGTCAAAGTGGAAAATTATATTTGGCTGAAATACACTAGCATTCAACACAGAGATACAAAGAAATTGCTGAGTAGGAGTGACATACGCACTCATATTTCCTGGTATAGCCAGCATGAGTGCAGAAAATAATGAATGAATTTATTTTCTTTTTAAGTTACACTATCTTTTATAAGTATATATGCGATTTTTCATATATTCTATTGTATAATATATATTATATTTCATGTAATATATTCTATTCTACAATATAATATATAAAACCCTAGATTCGTTTTAGCTAGATAGCCGTTGTGTGTAGAAACATGTCAATTTTCTTACAGAGAAAAGTTGTGGATGAAGGTGGTTTGTGTATTTTAAGTGCTCATTTTAAGTACTTTATTACTTATAGATGGTACATTTTTGCTCTGCAGATCTGAAGATACAGACATTGATAAGTAAGTTTGTGAAATCACAGTCACAAACATTAAATAAAATGAAGTTACATAAATTATTTTTATTTGAAAAAATATATGGATCCCATTATGTGGTTATGTACTAGAGTATAATATGAATGTTCAGGAAATTGGATCACATTTTCCCCCGATGATTTTAATTAGATTTCAAAGATATGCTTCTAGGAGAAAAAGACCAGATGAAATAACATATATTAATTGTTGCTAAATGACTTTAATTCCCATATGCAGAAGTGTTCTGTATAATACTTCATTTAAACTGGGATTGGGGCACAGGTCAGCTCCCCTCTACCACATACCTTTGTTACCATCTTTTAGTCCCAGAGGGGAGAAGAATGTTTATCCTTTTCAGGGGTGCAAATTTTCAAAAGTGCTCACCTATGTGCCATTTCTCTATCCCATTGTCAGTATCCTAAAAGTTGTCCAGAATATAAAATAGTAAAGCATGATTGTTTCAGGTAAGGGGGGAAGGACATGCAATGGGCAAAACTCAGGTGTACTGCCTGGGAACCAAGTCGTCTTGTGGTGAGGTTCCTCATGGACTAGGGGACAGATGGAGTGTGGAGCTGTCTGACAGGTGGCACAGCTAAAAATCCCTTTCTATAATACAGGTGCAAATACATTCTCACATGTGGGACCTAGTAGGCTATCTTTCCTTGGCAGGATGTGCACAATATTTATTTTTTCAAATTTTTTGATGTTTATTTATTTATTTTTGAGACAGATAGAGAGCGAGTCAGGGAGGGGCAGAGAGAGAGGGAGACAGAGAATCCCAAGCAGGCTCCGCATGGTCAGCGCAGAGCCCAATGCGGGACCTGAACTCAGGAACCATGAGATCGTGACCGGAACCAAAGTCAGACGCTTTACCGACTGAGCCACCCAGGCACCCCCACCGTATTTTTTATAAGGTGGCATTAATTCATTTTAATGCTTTGAAAAGAGACTGGTGACATTAGGAAGTTGCCTGTCTAAAATGTGAACAGCTCTCTCACTTCAGTAACCCTATTGCTCAAGAGAATATCCAAAAGCCCACGTACTTGAGGTTGGAAGAAGTAAGGCAGGGGAAGGCACACTCAAAGCTCTACTCTGTTCCTTCTTGGCCTCGTCTGCCCTGGTGGAACCACCTGTCCCCTGTTGCTTCAGCCTTCTCTTTGTTTTCTTCATAAAGTTCCTGTGTCTCACTTCCTTTCCTCTCTCCCAGATGGTGTGGTTGTCTCCATTTGTTCCCTCTGCATTGGTAATCTAAGTGAATTCTGGTAAACTGTTGAATTTTGATAATGATTACTATGCTATGGGAAATTGGGGCATAAGATAAAGAAATGGAAGGAGCCCAGGGCCTTTGGAGGCATGGGCATAAAATAGCATCTTCAGCATATCTGTGTCAGATAGGGGTGAGCCTATGTGGGGTGATGGAGCTTTAATGCAAATGGTCTTTGGATTCAACCCCATGAAAAAGTTCTTTTAGCATTGGTAAGATTTTCACCTTCAGGACCTCGGCACCTGAGGGACAGGGGCATTATAGAAACAAGGCCTCAGACCCTGGTAAATACAAATTAGTGGGGAAGACTAATATTAGTGATAAAGTGTCTAATGACAGATCTTGACACAAACTTCCAAGGCTCAGGATTCATTGAAATATGATGAAGAAATTACACTTTGTATTATTCAGTTAAGGTTTTGTTTCCCCCTTCAACATACATATGCAGCATGTTGCTGAAATTTGGCTGCAAATACTTGCTACAACGTCACTTAAAGACATTTTAGGCTCCAGCTGGATACCTTCCCTTTGCTTCCTGCAAAGAAAATTTGGTTTTCTCATAAGTGTGTGTACTAGGTCTTTTGGGGGAGTATGTGTCCTCAGCCAGGACATGGAAATTTAAAAATAGAATTTCTGAAGATGAATAGAATCTTGGAGATCAACTCATATACCTTGTTAACATTTTGGATGATGGAAACCAGGCCACACTTAAGAACTAACTTATCCACTTTTACCCAGCTGTTTGGTATGGAGCTGGGACTAGAGTGAGGTTTCTCAGGTGCCCATGGCCATGCCTTGAGAAATATGGAGCAGCGACTCCATATGAATTTTAAATCTGTAGGGACCAACTGGAGAGCAATGAAGAGATAAGGCATTAATGTGTAGAAATTGACTTTGGTTGTTTGAGAGACAATCTGAGTGCTGCACCAACTTTCTCCTTTCCTGTTTTCTTGGTCATTTCCATCATGGAATCTCTATTTTTGATGAGCTCAGGTTTTAAGTGTTCTTTTTAAAAAAATTTTTTTTAACGTTTATTCATTTTTTGATAGAGAGGGACAGAGCGTGAGTAGGGGGAAGGGCAGAGAGAGAGGGAGACACAGAATCGGAAGCAGGCTCCAGGCTGTGAGCTGTCAGCACAGAGCCTGATGCAGAACTCGAACTCACGAACCGTGAGATCATGACCTGAGCTGAAGTCAGCCACCCAGGTGCCCCTAAGTGTTCTTACTTTATACTTATAAATGGGAGCTCTGATGCTGATAGATCTCAGCAGAGCTGATCAGTGTCTGTATACCAAGTTCTTCCCACGCTAGGACCCTGGATGAATTCGGTAAGGGATGGCAGATACCATCAGGCTTTTGTGTTCATTGCCAAAACCAGAAACAAACAACAACGATACCATATTGTGGTATAAATAATAAAAATTAATTAATCAAGATGTATTTTTAAGCATGCTTAGAAATTTCGATGAAAAATTTAAATGCTCCCCCATCTATTTGAATATATTGTAGAAATACTAGGTATTTTTGTATACTCTAGTTATAAGTAAAATGCTTTTCTTTTCTAAGGGCCTCCATCAGACAACCATTTGCACTAATTTAGCTCAAAACTTGCAGAAGTAATTGCATTTGGAATGAGACTAAGCTTTTAGCCAATGTGTAACTATCTCAAATCTTTTGAAAAATAAACATTATTCTACTTTTATTTATAATGTTTAATGAGTTGGATTATATCAGTTATATCTCAGAATACAAAAAAATTAAGGCAATGATGATAAGACATGCAGAAATGTAAAAATCTGTGTATTTATTTTAATATATCCGTGTTATCCATTACTTCTTATGTTCAACAAAGATGGTAGCCATTGAGTATGTGGCCAGATTTCCATTCCACCATTCTCTATAGTTTTAATTTTTTTTAATGTTTATGTATTTTTGAGAGAGAGGGAGAGAGAGAGAGAGAGAGAGAGAGAGAGAGAGAAAGAGAGAGAAGGTGTGAGCTGGGGAGGGGCAGAGAGAGGGAGACAGAATCTGAAGCAGGCTCCAGGCTCTGAGCTGTTAGCACAGAGCCAAATGTGGGGCTTGAACTCACAAACATGAGATCATGACCTGAGCCGAAGTCTGATGCTTAACTGACTGAGCCACCCAGGTGCCCCTCCATTCCACCATTCTCTAGATCCGACTCTCATTTGGGTGAATTCTAATTTTTTTTAAATGTTTATTTATTTATTTTGAGAGAGAGAGAGAGAGAAAGAGTGAGTGAGTGAGTAGGGGAGTGTTGGAGAGAGAGAGGGAAAGAGATAAAGCGAGCGAGCGAGAGAGAGAGACAGAGACAGAGAGAGAGAAAGAATTCCAAGCAGGCTCTGCACTGTCAGCAGAGCCAGACATGGGGTTCCATCCCATGAACCATGACATCATGACCTGAGCTGAAGTCAAGAGTCGGCCACTTGACCGACTGAGCCACACAAGTGCCCCTGGGGGATTCCTCTAATTTAATTCCTCTTCTTTGTTTATGAGTATATCAGTTTAAACATGATTCATAAAAAGTATCCAGCTTAAGAGCTATGTAGGAAAACTGTCGAACTTTCTACAGTTAAATTTCTTTGTAATTTTCATAGTATATTCTTGGAAATTCATTCAAAACATAGCCCCAGGAGCACCCGGGTGGCTCAGTCGGTTAAGCATCCGAATTTGGCTCAGTTTGTAGTCTCATAGTTCACAAGTTAGAGCTCCGCCTTGGGCTCTCTGCTGTTAGCCCAGAGCCTGCTTCAGATCCTCTGTCCCCCTCTTTCTCTGCCCCCCTTCCCTGTGTGCTGTCTCTTTCTCTCTCTTTCAAAAATAAATAAGAAAACATTTAATAAATATTTAAAAAAAGTATACCAGATCATTTGTAAATTCTTTCTTAAGAACAAGTTTATTTGTGTAGTTGGACAAAGGGCAAAAATGGTGACCTTTAGAAAATGTGATCTGTAGTTCAATGTGGGGCAAACCATAGTTTGCAGGACAGTAGTCAAATTTGAATTAGGTAAGATGGAGAATTTTTATTCTTTAAGGTGTTCTTGAAAGTGAACAGGGTTTTTAAAGAAAGTTTCAGCTACCATTTTTAATATAAATATTTGAAACCATTCAAAGATACATTCAAAGACACATTGGGTTTTTTGAAATTAAATTTTGCTTATTAAAGAAAATTTTGGGGGTGCTTGTGTGGCTCCGTTGAGCATCTGACTCGGTTTTGACTTGGGTCATGGTCACGGGGTCATGGGATCAAGCCCCATGTTAGGCTCTGCACTGAGTGTGGAGCCTACTTAAGATTCTCTCCTTCTCCCTCGGTGTCTGCCCTTCCGCTGCTCTCTCACGCACTCTCTCTCTCTCTGAATAAATAAACTTAAAAAAAAATAAAGTAAATTTGAAAATAACAAAAAGTTGAAAATATAAAGAGAAGTAAATGAGAATTTTAATACTTCCTTCAATTTTTCTTTTTATGCATAGATTTTCAAAAATGTTTAAAAACATGAACTCTAGTTTCATATCCTTTTTTCAATTAAATAAAATCATTGTGTGAATTATAGTCATCTTTATCTTCATGTCTTATCGCCACGTAACATAGTATTTATTGTTGCTTAATAGTCAAATAGATAAACCATAGTTACCTTATCAGCCATATTTATTGTTGTGTAACCTGAATTGAATACATTCTTAATTAAAAAGTAGGATAACTTTACAATGTTGAAAAGACTAAGACTATAAGGGTTCTTTCCTGATACACTTACATTTTCAATATGTTATTAATTTTAAAGGAGTGTTCTTGAGAAATAAAAAAAAAGGTCAGGGGAGCTATTTTTAGTTTCAAAAGGAAAAATCAGTTAGACGCTCTCTTTTTTTTAAAGTTTATTTATTTATTTATTTTGAGAGAGAAAGTTCTCAAGCAGGGCAGAGAGAGACAGAGACAGAGAGGATCCCAAGCAGGCTCCGTGCTGTCAGCGTGCAGCCTGGTGCGGGGCTTGAACTCATGAATCGTGGAGATCATGACCTGACCTGAAATCAAGAGTTAGATACTTAACAAACTGAGCCACCTAGGCATCCCTCGAACCTCTTTTATTTTTATTTTTTTAATTTTTAACTTTTTGCCATAAATAATGGCTAATGCTATTTTGGATGCCAGAAAATTTTCTTCTATTATTTGATAAAACCAAAGATTTATTCCAAAAACTAATTTTCTCAACATTAAATATTCATAATGTAAGTAAATTATAATTTTTTAAATATGAAGTTTATTGTCAAATTGGTTTCCATACAACACCCAGTGCTCATCCCAACAGGTGCTCTCCTCAATACCCATCACCCACTCCCCTCCCTCCCACTCCCCATTAACCCTCAGTTTGTTCTCAGTTTTTAATTTTTAAAATTTCTCTTAAAAATTTATGCATTCACACTGTTGATCACCAGAATAAGAGTTAAATACATTGTTTAGACATCAGTTTCTTGATGTTTTGAATAATATTTTCTGGCAGTTTCTTCTGTTTCATAGCCTGAGTATATGGTACTTGGCTAGCTTCCATCTCATTAAAACTCATGCTATTGAAAGGATATCAGCATTTCCACTGAGAGTTATAGTAGTATCAGTTTTAGCAAAACCTCATCTCATTATGTAAAACTATGCTGGATTAAGAGTGAGGAATTTGCAAACTGTATAGCTTCAAAGTAATTAGTGAGTTGTTCTCGGCTGCCCCTTGGATTTTTCTCTTTTTGGAAAAACATCAGTGCCTGGAGACTTGAATTTGGATATTCTACACTTAATGAATGACAATTTTCCATTCCTTTTTAACACTTCCTATAGAATTATATTTTAGATATAAATATAAGTGAAAATTCCTGCACTTGCCATTAATGTTCTTTCAGTAAAAACAATATTTTTAAATTTCTACTAAGGAAAAGCACTGCTAGGCTTTTCCATGATCTTTATGTGGCTGTTCTTTATAAATAAGTTCAATTCAAATTTATTTTTTAGAGTGAAGTTATTGAGGGGTGCCTGGGTGGCTCAGCTGATTGAATGCTGACTTCAGCTCAGATCATGATCTCGCGGTTTGTGAGTTCGAGCCCCACTTCAGGCTCTGTGCTGACAGCTCAGAGCCTGGAACCTGCTTTGGATTCTGTGTCTCCCTCTCTCTCTGTCCCTCCCCCCTCCCCGCTTGCAGTCTGTTTCTCTCTCTCTCTCAAAAATAAATAAATATTTTTTAAAATTATAAAAAAAAAGAAGTTATTGAGAAATGTGCTGTGATTGAAATTATGAAGCCATTTATATATCACTAAATACATCATATATTTCTTTTGAAATAAATGAGAATCAATTGCTTATTTTTTATAACACTGATAATTTGGTAACTGATATCATTATGATATTTATACTACATTTTGATACATATGTATGTATATACATATATGTACTCACATATTTGTATATATGTTTAAAATTATTTATGATTTTTAAAATTAGTGTGGTAGAAAGTAGTTAGCACATAAACTTTAAAAAGTGACATTATCCTTTCATTTTAATTTATTAGGTGACATAAGCTATTCTTTCAAAATATTATATTGGAACAGAGATGTACCTATCATTTGACATAGTAGATTTTACAGTCAATTAACAGTCTTGCTTTCTGTACATGAAACAGTAGCCACATGCAATCATGTGCTGACCTGTCTGGTTTGGAGTTCAGCCATACATTTTCCAAGGGAAGTTTGCACAGGTTGTAGTGCTTAGGCAAGGCTTCATGGAAGATGCGGGTACACTTTAAAGAGAAGAAAGAGTTGCTGAGGCAGAGAGCAGGGCTGGTGGCTTGATGAGAGCCTCAGCCTAGAGAACAGGTGAGAAGTCACAGCACAAGGAGGAGGAAAGCAGCAAACAGTGGCAGGGCCACAGGGGAACAGAGTGGAAAATGGCATTGTTCGATAGCGGTCAGTTTAAAGAGAAGCGCTAAAGCAATCCTCTATGTTTTCCCCTGATTCATTGGGGAGCTAACAAAGGCTTTTGAAGTAAGGAATGGCCTGATGAAAAATGTTGAAGGAAGAGTCAGCAGGGTGTGAAGAGAGCAGTGCCAGACTCAAATAGTCGAGGGAGGGAAGGAAGGAACACCCAGGTTGCAGAGGTGTCTGTCCCAGGGCACGTGGTGTGCAGGGCCAGAAGCATCACCCTGGTAGATGAACTTGTGTTCCTCTGTGTTCTGTGGAAAGAATACACCATGTTCCTTTTAAAGTAAGCCCAATATTTTATTGCTACAAGTTACATGTGGCTATGGTGATTTTCTTTACCTGGGGTGTGGGTAAAGGGTAATATCATTAGTGGGAATGTGGGGTCTTTTAGGCTGCAGTGCTGGGTTCTCTTAGCTGATCTCAGTCTGATTGTGGAAGAAGGGAGAGTGTGAAAAGCTTATGCTTGTTTGTGATATTGGCCCTGTAAAGTGACCCATGCGGGGAGGGGGGTCTATGTGGACATGTGCAACTTGATCTTTTTTTCCCACCAATTTATCATATTTTCTCAGTTGGTTATTTTTATAAGTAGTAACAAGGGATTATGGTATAATTATGAACTAATAATTTTTACTTCCTTACTAATTCCATTGATACTTATCTGACATGTATTAAAAAGTTCTGCTACTTTATATAGGATATGAACATGAACTAAATATGTACAGGTAAGAAGAAAGGTACACAAATTCCTTTTCAAAACAGATGGCAGGGCGTCTGGATGGCTCAGTTGGTTGAGCATCCAACTTCAGCCCAGATCATGATTTCACGGCTTAGGGATTCAAACCCCTCGTGGGGCTCTGCACTGATAGCTCAGAGCCTGGAACTTGCTTTGGATTCTGTGTTTCCCTCTCTCTCTGCCCCTCCCCTGCTCGCTCTCTCTCTCTCTCTCTCTCTCTCCCTCTCTCAAAATAAATAAACATAATAAAATAAAAATAAAACATACGGCAATTTCCTGATGGGGGAAATCTTCTGCCATTTGAATCCTTATTTTATCAGAAATTGTTATTATTAACAGGATTATGGCACACACACACATATCGTATATATATTATATATATATTATAACATATATATTATATTATAGAGTAATATCTAACATAATTCTCTCCTGGCGCAAGTATAACTTGGAATTTTTTTAAGTTTATTATTTATTTTGAGAGAGAGAGAGAGAGCGCAAGCAGGGGTGGGGCAGAGAGACAGAGGGAAAGAGAGAGAATTCCAAACAGGCTCTGCACTGTCAGTGACGAACCAGATGTGGGGCTCGAATTCAAATCGCAAGACCATGACCTGAGCTGAAGCTTAACTGACTGGACCACCCAGGCACCCCACTATAAGTTGGAATTTTTAAAGACCCTCAATATACAGAATCATTTGAGAATGCATTTTTGGAATAGTCAATCTGGTCTCAGATACCTTGTAGTGATTTTGGAGCTAAAAAGACTACGGGCATCATGTCTGCCTCTACTCAGAACTCACCAAATAAAATAAGGCCATTTGAGAAAAAACAAAGAAACAAAAAACAAGTACAGTGCCACAAAGTTATTTCTCTAAACCACCTTTAACATTTTGTGTCTCACCTCCTGTCCACCCACCATTACTATTTAGTGACTGTCAGGGAGATGAATGAAAAGTGTCACTTTAAATTGGTGCAGGTGCTGACTCAGGCCTTTGTCATATGTTTTTTCATTTTGAAATCTTTGCTCTGCAGACTGTCATGCCAGTAAATGCTGGATACAAGTAACATCACTATTCCCTACCTGCTATTAGGCAGAACTGCCGTAGAGGGTTTCCTGTTGACATTTTCAAATCTAGCATGACAGTGTAGCCAAAATGATGGGGAGACCTAAAAAAAGACAATGTGAATTCATACTCAAAGAAAAATTTCTTCTTCCTATATGGAATGATGTGGTTTTAAAGAGTGCACATTTTTCAGTTTTTCATGAGCAAGGATAATGGATTGACATTTATTTGTACCTTTCCATTTATTAAAGATTAGGTAAATGTGCTCTTGGTATGTTCCATTGATTTGTTCTGATTCTTCCTGTGTGGTTCATGAAACAGCTGAAAATTGTTCGTTGGGGATATACTTTGCTTTTGAAAGCTAGAATAATATTTCAAATGAGTATTAGAAAGCCAAAATGAACCTGAAACCTTGGATATTTGATTATTGAGATGAAAATTCTTTTACACGTTCTTCTTTTATTGCTTTAGGAACTTTAACAATATTTTTGGACATAGAGAAAAGGAATGTTAATACTCCAGATGTTTAATTTCATGTAATATATTAATATTAAGAGTTAGAAGTGTTTTATTCTTGAGCACTAACTGCATTTAATATACAAACATTTGATTTTTTATTTTTATGTTCTTCATTTCACACATTTAAAGCGAAGATACTTTTAAGAACTCAGTGGTGTTGGAACTTTTGTGAATTGAATGGTTGTGTTGATATAATTTATATATTATATTTGTTGTTCACCTTTACCCCCATTAATTTCCAGCTGATTTCCATAGTAGTGGACACATTGTTATCAATGGATGGAAAATACATAACACAGCAAAAAATAAATGGTTCGTGTGCATGGCAAAAACACCTGAAGAGAAGCACGAATGGTTTGAAGCTATTTTGAAAGAAAGAGAACGGAGAAAAGGTGGGTGTATGAATTGGCCACTATTACACTTTTGTGAAGATTCTACCTTAGCAAGAAAGCAGACAATGGGCAGAAATTATGAGAAAGTAAAAAGGTGTGTGATGTTCACCTGGATTTTCCAAGTGAGGTAAGACCCATACTAAAATACTTTATGGATACTTCTAATATTATCACTGAAAGAAAAGAAAAACCTTGTATAGTTAGTGAAATAATTATATTGTGGCCAGCAGTGTCTTTTAAATATTATGTTAGTCTGTTGAGGCTGCTATGACGGATACCACAGACTAGGTGGCTTATAAACAACAGAAATTTATAACTCACAGTTCTGGAGGCTAGGAGCCCAAGATTTGGAGTCTGGTAAGAGCAATTTTCCAGTTCCTAGATGGCCATCTCCTCACTGTGTCCTCACATAACAGCAGGGCAAGAGATCTCTCTGGGGTTTTGTCGGTAAGGCCATTAATCTCATTCATGAGGACTCCACTCTCATGACCTAATCACTTCCCAAACACCTTACCTCCTAACACCAGCACAATTAGATGTCAGGTTTGAACATATGAATTTGGGAGGCATGCAAACATTCAGTCTACAGCAAATAGTTTCATTTGCTTTAAAAGTTGTTAAATTTTCTTTGCACCTTATTCTCGCCATTTCTAAAGCATCATCTCAGAGTTTTCCTGTAAGAGACAAACTTCCATAGTATAAGGCAGTGTTGTAGGGCCTCCAACAGTTGTTCTCTCTATATGTAACAGTACAGTGAAAATCTCTAGACCAAATATGTTAGTGTCCTAATTATAGAATAAATCACTTGGGATACACATTAACTTTTTACAATGCCGTTGACTATAATGCAAGTTAATAAGGAGTTTGTTCACATGAAGAGGGAGGCCTGGTTCAAAATTGCTTCACGTTTTTAGCAAGATTCGCAAAAGGCACTTGATCTGGCAGTATTCAATTGTGTGACGTTTATCTGCAATTACGCACATTTCTTTAATTCAGCTAAGAAATAGAAATGCTTGTGTTACTACTAATTTCTTTACCCAATAATGGATAAGAAACAAGACAGTATGTATTCCTTTTCCCAGAGACTTAGGAATAAAATATCCCATTGCTGATGAAATTTTGAAGCACAAAGAACCCTTTCTTCCATCTTCAGAAATTTTTCCTTGAAGAACATACAAAGCTCCTATTTCGATTAAAATATTCATAGCACACATTTATATGAGCATTTCCAAAGCATTTTCAAATACTTAACTCCTTTGATTGATCTTGGGTGGAGAACTAGTTAGAAAAATTTAAAACATAGATTATGAATACCGAATAGCTGATTCTTTCAGTTTTGTTGAATCCAGCAATCAATTCAAATAGCATAGCAAGTCATTTGAAAGGTAAAATAAATTTTTCATCAAGTTGAACCTTTATTTATTTTTTCAGAATGGCTGTGCATACAGATAAACCTAAGGTGAAAAAGGAAGGGAGGAAGGAAAGGAGAGAGAAAGAAAGAAAAGCAAGCAAATAAGCATGTTGTATAAATTAGTTTATGTGAATAGGCTCTATTCTTGATGGAGTATTCCCTATTACTGACAAGTGGTAATTGCCCCTCCATTGTAAAAATAAAATTTTCATAAGAAAATTTGTAGCCAGAAAACTAAAAATAATTCAAGTATTTCTTCTTCTGCAACAGTTTGTCAGTCCCGTCCAAACGTCCCAAATTGTGGGCGTTCTCAGGCTTTCAGCTTTGACACCGCTCTCCTCTAAGATAGGTCCTTGTCTGGGATACCTGTTCCCACCAGATCCACATCAACATCTACACTGCCACTTCGTCCATCTCTCCTGAGCTTCATACGCATGTGTTCTGCTGGCTCCTGGACTCTACCTGAATGTCCAAATTCAATATGCACAGTATTGGACGCCTCCTTACCTGAATCCCTTTTTCAGAAATGCGTCTAACCCCCCCCCTCCCCAGTTCCAGGCTCTCAGGACAAAAGCCTAGAAGACATCCTGATCTCTCTTTTCTCCATCGTGCCTGCATTTAACCCTTTGCTGTATCCTATCAGTACTGCTCCCTAGATATGTCTCAGCATCATTCTCTTTGCCCTGCAGCCCCTGCTATTGTCTTCAGGGTTCAACTTGCCTGAATTTTTGAGGCTTCCTCCTAATGGTCTCCCTCTTTTTAAACCCTGCCCCCTTCACTTTGTTCCTGTATTGTCATCTGAGCTTTGTTTCTGAAGCAACAAAACTTTCTTTCCTGTCCTGCCCTGCTTTACCCCTCCCTCTGGTGGAAACCCTTACATGTTTCCCTGATACCTCAGGGATGAAGTATATGGAAACTGCAGTTGAGCAAGGTCCCTAACTAACCCGCCAGTGTGTCCTGTCCTCTCATGTAGGGCCTGGAGCTGTGCCCCGTGCTGCTTCACCTCAGGTAGCTCTTGTTAACTCTCTCTCTTTCTCTCTGGAAATACTGTTCACCCCTCTGCTTTTAAACATTGGTCTTCTGTGAAACCTTTCTTAATATTTCTGTGTAGAGGCAAGATCCTCTGAATATGCCTTTATTGTATCACAGTTTCTCCTTTAAGGCTGTTTCCAGGGCCAGCCAGTCCACTTGTGCCAATCTAATTCTGCAGAAGGGGTGCAGGGAGCTTGAGGTACAGCTGCTCTTCCTCCAGTGGCCAAACCATGTGCCTTTGGGCACAATTTACACAAGGTGCTATATAGCCCTCCAGATCCTGTCTTGACTGTCTCCTTGGTATCCCAAGAGCTTCTTGAAAATCAGGGCCCTAGCCTATGGAGCTCTGTGTCTGCAATCCCCTGCATGTGGTAGACGTGAATTAAATGTTTGTTTAATGAAGGCATGAGTGAGTGAGGAGACTTTCAGTACCTGTCCTTTGTTTCATTTCTGATAGGTTTAAAATTAGGAATGGAGCAAGACACCTGGGTAATGATCTCCGAACAGGGTGAGAAACTTTATAAGATGATGTGCAAACAAGGAAATCTGATCAAAGACAGGAAAAGAAAACTGACCACGTTCCCTAAATGCTTCCTTGGAAGGTAAGGTTGGTAGTCTAGGTGCATGTATTTCTTTCATGTTTCCACTATCTCACGTGTTAACTTTCCTTTAATAATTTGTTTTTCTTTAACAAATATTTCTCTAAGCATTTTCGAATACTTCTTTGCTATCAACATTTCCTGGACCGTAGTGGGGTGAAGGAATGGATCTAGGGCCAGAAGTCATACAAAACTTAAGACATCTATCCATTCATCCATGACTTCAACAGTTTTGGATGTACTGTGTTCCAAGGGCGAAGCAGAGGTTGGGGTCAGGCAGGGGCTGGCAGGCAGGCGGGTTTACCTATAGGGGACAGAGTCTGGCAAGGATGTGAGTACAGGGCCTACGAGTCAGAGAAGACTGGAGGAGTGAAGACACACAGTCTAAGCTGGCAATTAATTCAAAACTTTGACAGCTGGGCTCAGCATGAAGGCCTATCGATGAGGAGTCTGGAAAAGTAGGTCATGCAGTGAGCCTGGCACAGAGCAACAGGCGGGGAAGTCACCTGAGCTTTTCACATAGATTGGCTGTGTGTCCTTTGGTTTCTCCAGACAGCGGTATGTGGGAATCCCTGCTGGGTTCGGCCTGCAGGACTGAAGGGAAGGGCGGCCGCCTTCAGGTACTGCTGCTTAGGCCAGGCCCTATGCTGGCTTCTTCCTATACGTTATTTCTAATCCTCAAATACATACTTAAGAGGTAAAATCTTTATATTTTTTAAAGATTCAAAACCCAGCCATCAGGGAGCATACTGTGCTCACATTCATATAGCTAGTAAATGCCAGTGTCAACTCTCTAAAAGTAGTTCAGAGCCCAGACTTCACCATCAGACTGTCTCCATGCAAATCTGCTCCTACCTCTGGCTAGTTGAGAGACTTGGGAAGTTTAAACTTCCTTTTCCTCTCTAAAAATGGAGATGATTGTAGTGCTTACTTGCAATACATACCAGAATGCCTTCTTGATTAATTATGTAGACACAACAAAATACCCATAGGCCACACCAGCTCCCAACCCCATGAGAAGAATATAAGCCAGGAAACCCTGGCCTGCAGAGCAGCATGGGGTCTCTTCTCCAGTGAGCATGGTCCTCACAGCAGACCACCCAACTGCCAGCAAGCTAGTGTGGCTATCATCGGTAGGCCCCCAGGTGACAGCTTTTGTGCAAGAGAAAGAGCAGATGTGAGCCCACCTGCGCTTGGAAACCTCAATGCTGCAAAGAAGACACTCTTTCCTTCCTTCCTTCCTTCCTTCCTTCCTTCCTTCCTTCCTTCCTTCCTTCCTTCCTTCCTCCCTCCCTCCCTCCCTCCCTCCCTCCCTCCTCTCTCTCTCTCTCTCTCTCTCTCTCCCTCCCTCTCTCTCTCTCTCTCTTTCTCTCTCTCTCTCTCTCTTTCTTTCTTTCTTTCTGTCTTTCTGTCTTTCTTTCTTCTTTTTTTAATGTTTATGTATTTTTGAGAGAGTGCCAGCAGGGGGAGAGGTAGAGACGGGCACAGAGGATCTGAAGCAGGCTCTGCACTGACAGCAGCAAGTCTGACGTGAGGCTTGAACTCAGGAACTGCAGAACTCGGACACTCAGCCTGCCAACCCAGGTGCCCCACAGAGACACTATTTCTTATTATAACCTTTTAGGCATAACTTCCCACTTCTCATAGGGACATGCCTACTTATAAGAGTGTCACTTCAAGCTATGGCTTCTCACCAGGTATTTATTAATATTCCATTTACCCGTCAGGGGTCATTTTTACCATAAGAATGCTGCCTGGCAACACAGCTGATGCCCTGCCTTCATCAGGTTCTAGGAAACAGAGCTAGAAAGTTAATTCAGGGTCGCGTTTTCCTAATTGAAAGAGCAGGGTTTTGTAAACCCTTTACCCTGACCATAATGCATGTTAGTTGCAATGATTGATTGTAAGCCTTCTCCAGAGCGCCTGGTACATAGGAGAGACACAGTAAATTTTAGCTGTGTTCATTGTGGCTTTTTCCACAACAGCACGCTACCTCTGTGTTACAGCCCAAGGTGGAGATTGTTTTTGACTGGATTACAGTCCTTTTGCAGAGCGTTAATGGGATCTCCTTGTGATTTGAATAAGTCCCACAGTAAAGCCACCCATTAACTTCCTTTCGTACCCCTTCTCTTTTTTTATCCTATGCTCCTAATTTATAGAAATACTTAAAAAGTGCTCTTTTCCAGATTTTTTGACACATTCAGGAATCTGCTGACATCGGAACAAAATGGTGCTTTAGCTACATACCAAACAGCACAACTCACCTGTCAGCCACTGACATTTAATAAGCGCTCAAAATGTGCCAGGCACTGTGGCCTTTATCATTCATCAGCTCATTTAATCCTGTGACAGTGCTATGGGGTTGATATTCTTACTATTTTTGTGCTATTGAGGACAAAACTGAAGTTTTACTTCTGTTTAAACTTTCTTTTGGATGGCTCCTATTTAATAAAAGAATTAAAAGCATTTTAACAACTTCTTCTGCCTTAAAATGTACTTTTTAGTCTAGATACCCATTTTTAGAATTTCATGTCCCTCAGTTATTTGACTGTAGCCATATGCATTGCTCTTGGTTTTGGATAAATGGAAAAGTAATTTTCAACATTTTCCATAGCTTGGCTTCTCTGACCTCTGTGCAAAATTAAAACCATTCTAGAATGTATCTGTGACTTTATGTAAGAGTTCAAATGTTAGGTTTTTATAACATGAGCACCATAGAATATTTTATTGTAAAACGTTTCTGTATCTAATGTTCTTCTAATGATACCACACGGCCATAACAATTACCATGACCCAGCTGGTGCTCTCCTGTATTGCAAAGCATCATCCTACTTATCTGTGATATCTGGGGCTCCTCTTCCCACCCCAAAATGGTGACAGATGTGAGCTGTGATCCTCTCTGTCCTTCACAGCCACAGCAGATGTATGCGGTGGACAGTTCTGATGGATTGTTTTGTGCTGGAGTATTCCTTTTGGATGACGGTTTAGATACAACAGTGAATTTACTAGATAATTTTAACATTTGAAAACAGTATAGGAAGACTTTCCTATGGCTTTTGGTGTGTATTAATTTTATATTGTTGCAAAATAAGTTATCACACACCTAGTGGCTTGAAAAAACTGCCATTCATTAGCTCATAATTCTCTAGGTGAGAAAGAAGTCAAGGTGAGCAATACTGGGTTGCCTGCTTAGGGTCTCACAAGGCCAAAATCAAGGTTGTGGGTTGGGCTGAGGCTGGGCCCTTATCTTAAGGCTCTGAGAACAAATTCACTTCCAAGCACATTGAACTTGCTGGCAACTTCAGTCCACAGAATTCAGTCCTCTGTGGCTGTAAGTGTAAGTCCTATTTCTGTGCTGACTGTTGGCCAGGACCACTCTCAGAGAGTCAGCTGACTTGGGATTTAAATTTCATATACAAAATCCATTCACAGCACTACCAAGATTAGGATTTGATTACAAAACCAAAGGATGGGATTCTTTTTTTTTTTTTTTAATGTTTATTTATTTTTGAGAGAGAGAGAGCGAGCGAGCAGGGGAGAGGCAGAGAGAGAAGGAGATACAGAATCCTAAGCAGGCTCCATGCTTTTAGCTGTCAGCACAGAGCTGGACGTGGGTCTCAAACTCGCAAACCAAGAGATCATGACATGAGCCGAAGTCGTACATTTAACCAACTGAGACACCCAGGCGCCCCAAGGAATGGGATTCTTGATGGGGTGGGGGTAAGAGGACATGTTTAGAATTCTGTCCACCATATGGGATATGAATTTTTTTATTTTTATTTTTTAGTTTTTAGTTTTTAGTTTGCCTTCTTGGAGTTTCAAACACACTGGTTCTCTGTGCCTGAAAAGCCACATTCCAGACAGTCTGTTTCTTATATATTAAATCATTATTATTCTGTCTGTTGGATATCTTTAGGGTCTCTTATATTCTCTTTGTAGTTAAAACTACTCTAAAATTTTCCATTTGTGTTTATTAGAGGTCTCAGTAAGTTGAATAGTTATTAAGTATAGTTTAGGTAAGCTATGGACATTTGTTTCCTAGGATAGAGTAAAATTTAAATAATTTTGGGCTTTGCATATGTGAAAAAATGCATGCTGAAATGCACTGCAAATATTTTTTTATATTTGAGACTCCTTCCATAGCTGCTTGATGAAAGCATGGTACAAATAGACTTTCAGAGGAAAAAATTAACTTTTTCACTGGATTTCTATTGCAGTGAATTTGTGTCATGGCTGTTGGAAATTGGAGAGATTCACAGGCCTGAGGAAGGGGTTCACTTAGGACAAGCATTGTTAGAAAATGGAATCATCCACCATGGTAATTCTTTTATGAAATTATTAATTATAAAATATTAAAAACTAAATTATTCTGTTTATCCACAGATTGTATGATTTCATTAATCAGTTTAACGTAGAGCAAATCACCACATTATAGGATGCTTATGTGTTTTTAACAACATATTTGAGTGACTAATAAATACAGAACTACATTTCAGGGAGTATGGGGTATGGTGATATATTTGCTAACTTTAACACGAACGACTACAACACAGGCAAGAATTAGAAATACAGGTAAGTGCGGGAGTGTGGAGGAAGGAATGGCAGGTTCTCACTGGAGTATTTGGGACTGCTTCATGAGGGAAAGGGCATTAAGGTTGCACAATGTAGAGAGTAGAACTCTCACAGGGACAGAAAGACAGAAGGATGTCCCACCCTGAGGAATGGTATAGGTGCTCAGGCATGGGAGTGAAAAAGTTCATGGTGGCCTCTTCAGGAACTAGCACAGAATGTCACATGGCAAGAGAGTATACTTCATGGATGAATATATGGAGGGAGGATGTGGTGAGAAAGGTAGGCACATCTGATCCTCTGTGTCAGCACAGAGCCCGAAGCGAGGCTCAAACTCGAATTGTGAGATCATGACCTGAGCTAAAGTCAGACGCTTCACTGACTGAGCCACCCAGGCACCCCAAGCTTGAAGAATTTCTAATGCAAAATGTGGGAGAAGAGAAAAAGAGGTAATTGTGAATAAATACGGCTATTGAGCTAAGGTATTTCAGTGTTCATTTTTGTTTTTAATTAGAGTGGGGTGAAAATGAGCTAGATTCTCCCAGTTTTTCCCCACTGCACTGGGTGCCACCGATGTAATGTGCCACCTCTATCCAGATAGAAATCATCTGGAATTCCTTTTTATCCCTCATGCCCTCAAACCCTGTGAACTCTACCACCAAAATAGGTCCCGAACCAGACCACTTCTCTCCCTTCCAGAATCCCACCTTCCTCCCAAGCACCATCTTCTCTTTCCTGGCTTCCACTTTCGTCCACCATCCCTATGGTACTCCTCTTCAGATAACAGCTGAAGAGACCTTTTAAAACAGATGTAAGATCAAGGCATCCTCCTACTTATAATCATCTACTGGAGTCCCATTAAACTCAAAGAGAAGTCCAGAACCTCTTACCGTGGTCTAGATCTCTTACCATGGCCCATACGGCCCCACATGATAGGGCACCTGACTTCCTCTGTGAGTCAGCACCTAACTCATTACACTGTGGCCACTGCAGCTTTCTGTCTCTCCCTTGAACACTCCAAGATGACTGTGTATTTAGGAACTTTGTTCTTGCCATTCTCATTCAACAATTATTTATTAGTTCCTAATATACGCCAGGGACCTTTCTAGGTGCTAGAGATACAGCAGAAAATGAAATGATAAAAGTCTCAGTATTCATGACTCACGTCTTCAATGACATTCTGACTCATCCCATTATTCCAATAAACTGCGTTTTTAATTTTTGAAATTTTCTTCATGAACTTATCACTCGCTAAAATTATCATGTTATTTTATTTATTTATTACTTCTCTCTTTGTCTCCCATACCTACTCTAGCCACCAATCACAATATAAGTACCATAAGAACAGGAGTCTTGTTAGTTAATATATAGTAAATACTTGGAGTGCCCATCACATGTAGATGCTCAATAAATATTTGCTCAGTAAATGAATCAATGAATAATTATATTTTGAGTAAACAGATAATACCAATAAATTATATATGATTTTGTACTTGATTCTTTAACACTATGAAATCACCCTTTAGCATCTAGTATGCTAAAAAGCATCATCCAAAAACTTATAAGTAAATATCAAAAAGTGTTGAGCTACATGACTTTCCTCTCTGCTGCTGCTTTTTCCTTTCATCAAAGCCCACGTCCGAGTGTATACTTGGGTCAAGAAGGGAATGTGTTTTGTCCTGTCGTCCACTGAAGCTCAAGTAGGTGGAATGTAGAGAGGTTTTGCATACAATCACTGACCTTCAGAAATCAGGAGATTCCTTTCTCATTTAGACCGCGTACTTCCAGGGACTATGTATTACCAATAGAACAAAGAAGGGAAAATCTGTTTATGATCACCTTGGTTTATTTTTTTCCTTACCAACTCTTTCCTTCATTCTGCATGTAAGATACTCTGCTAGGTGCTCTAAGGTATGTAAACATGAACTAATGACCTTTATTTCTTATGGTCTAGTAGTTTTTTTAAGCCTATCCTTTTATCCTCTTCACCAGGCAATCCAGCTATTGACCTATTTCCTTTCAGAAAGGCAGAAATCTAATAGGATGGGAAAATTAACTTTTTTTGTTTTGCAGAGAGCACTGAGAAGGAAAAGTATTGGTTAACACTAGCTGCTGTAACAAATAAGTTTCAATCTAGTGGCTTACATTCTAGAAGCTACTTTGTCACTCAGGTAAAGTCCAGTCTTTGGTAGATGAGGTTGGGTGTTCTCCCCCACACAGGGTTTTGGTGTTTGATAGAGGCCCACTGATCTTCAGTGCAAGGCTCTTAAAGGTTGCCTTGAAGGAGTGGTGGAGTTTTGTTTTGTTTGTTTTAAATGGGCCTGTACACTTTCCATTGTGCCTTTTGTGTGCATGCCCTTGGGTGCAACTCAGTTATGTGGCCACTCCTTACTTCTTGCAAGAGAAACTTAGAAATGTAGTGTAGCTGCATGCTCAGGAAAGACAAAAGCTAAACCAATTTGTTAAACAGTGATCCAATTTCTGCCACTGAGGCATAGCTCCCAGATCAATATAAGATCTATGGAATTATATTAAAGACAGAGTAATCATTATATAAACTTGTCGGTGTTTTATGATGATGTCAGCATGTAATAGTCATAAAAATAACTTTCAAAATTTCTATTTCAGTGGAGGTTTTCATGATTGTTAATTTAAGTTGTTAATTTGAGTGACTTCAAACCATTATGAACTAGAAATAAGAGAAAAAAGATCTTAAAGTTATCAACAATTGATGTTGCTATTTAAATTTGTTTAAAAGATTGTTTAAAAAATGCAATATTTTTTACTTCTATGGGATTATTACTATTTATTTATTTATTTATTTGGAGCAGGGGAGGAGCAGAGGGAGAGAGAAAATCTTAAACAGGCTCCACACTCAGGACAGAGCCCAACTGTGAAATAATGACCTGAGCTGAAATTAAGAGGCAGAAACTTAACTGACTGAGCCACCTAGGTGCCCCAGATTATTACTATATTTTAGAGTTACACACTAATTTTGTCATGTTTTCCTGTTTTGACTATGAGGTATCTTATGATAGATTAAAGTGTGTTACAGATTTTATTTGCAAAGCCGGAAGGAGTTAAGGTGTGGGGAGAGGATGTCCTTTGAAAGGAGCTATTAGGTTATTTTCAAGCCATCCTTCCACTCTTGCTTTCATCTTTCATCAAAGGTGATCTAGGAATTGTATGATAATTAGTTACTTATTTGCATAGTGCATTGGGTTCTGGAAATTGAAGATATAACTCTTATGGGTGGAATTTTACTGACTTTACAATGACAAAGCTGTTATTACTTTGCCTGAAGTCATGAACAACTACTCAAACATGTTCATGTTAATTTTAAGTTAGTACAAAGTAGAGTTGAAATAATATTTATTAAATATCTTTATGAACAGTCTTTTTGTGTCTTATCTGTTCTTCAGTTCAAAACTGCTGGAAGCTCTTGAAGGAATTACAGAGTTCCATAGAGAGGGAACCACCCTTATTTATTCTGTTAAAATGCTTCTCACAATATTTTTTTAAGTTTTTTTATTTTGAGAAAGGGAGAGAGAAAGAGAGAGAGAGAGAGAGAGAGCAATCAAGGTTGGGGCAGAGAAAGTAGGTGAGAGAGAGAATCCCAAGCAGGCTCCACACTGTCAACACGGAGCCCGATGCAGGCTGAAACTCAACGATCCATGAGTTTGTCACCTGAGCTGAAATCAAGAGTTGGAGGCTTAACCGACTGAGCCACCCAAGAGCCCCTCTCACAATATTTTTAATTGCTTCCCTCTAATGAGAAAAAACATCAAGAACATAAGATTTTTTTATAAGGGATATCAGAATGAGAGAATTTCAGTCCTAATCAACTTATCCCCCAACTCAGACACCACTTTTCTCCAATACCATTTTGAAAAGGAAGAAGGAGATAAATTCTGGATTAAAATTTATTTTGAAATTTCAAATGCAAAGTTTGAAATTATAACAATTGTTTGTCGCAGTTTGATTTTAGTGGCCTGTACTATTATTGTTATCAGGATTTGGTCAGTGGTGATGTTAGATTTGGCATACAGAATTTTTGTTGCTAAAAGTAATCACCCTTTTTAAGTGTCCGAAATTAACCTGTACAGACCCCCCACAACTAGGGGTAAGAGAACATATTATGCTATTTCACATTAGTAATTTTATTAGAATGGAGAAATATGAGCCATACATGCTAGTTTTATTGGCATGTGGTTCCAGCTGCATTCTAGTGGAAATAGAGTTCCTAAAATAAAGTTGAATGGACCATCTGTTTTAAAGAGAGCATGCAAAAAGAGTTGACTGTTATTGCCATCATTCACATTGCTTATATTGTTGAGAACTTCATAAAAGCAAAGCCCAGCTATACCAGGAATTATTGGGTTGAGGCAGCATATGCTTTCTGTATGATATGCTGATAATACTTTCTTGTCTGAGTCTACTATTTACATTATAAATGCTTAAGCAAGAATTCAGAGACCTCATTCATTATATCCGGTGGTGTGTGAAGTTGGCTTGTACAAACTTAAGAGAGCTGGTAATTAAATTTCTTAAAAATTTGCAAGCTCGTTGTGAGGCACAGCTATTATTAAAAATTAAATAAATAGTACATAAATTGTATTAGAAACGAAGTTCATAAATTATTTTAAAAATCTTTTAGTGTTTATTTTTGGGGGGGGGCGGGCAGAGCACAAACAGGGGAGGGGCAGAGAGAGAGGAAGACACAGAATCCGAAGCAGGTTCCAGGCTATGAACTGTCAGCACAGAGCCTGATGTGGGGCTTAAACCCACGGATTCCAAGATCGTGACCTGAGCGGAAGTTGGATGTTTGACCGAGTGAGCCACCCAGGCACCCTGAAGTTCATATATTATTAAAACTCATCACTTCTTAATTGTTGTACTACATTTTGTATGTTCTTGGTGTTATTTTTCTTCTATCTGTTATTGTTGGTGTTATATAAAATCTATTATTTCTGTGTGATGGAAATCGTAAATAATAATGTATCACTGCTCGTCTAACTCTGCGTTCAGTGACTTTATTATGGTAGTTTGAAATTGACCAGTGTGGGATTATTTAATACCACAGAAATTAGTGAATACTACAAATCAGCACTTCTTTCCCACCATCAAGAAAGCCAGTTGTTAAACATTTACCAGGGTATCCCTAGTAATATCACTGTATCGCATAGTTGCTTAAAAGATGGCATTAAGCAACCTTCCCCATAAGATAACTTGAACTCTCAACAACTCATAAACCCATTTTCCATGTTCAAGAAGTCGAGGGAGTGCAGTTGAGTGCAAAACTATTCACTGTTTTTTTTAAGGCAACAGCTAAGAGTTGCAAATTAACCCAAGATGAGTTGTCAAGGCCACAAGAGTTTGCCATACAACAAAGCACTCCATTTTGAATAGAATTTTAAACCACCACTTCTTTTATTGTGGCAGGAGACATTTGGGCCCAATGTTTCCTTGAATTTTGAAATATCAAGACAATCCTTTATTTCAATGAATCTTAGGAGATAAAAATGAGAAGAGGTAGATTGCTGAGAAGAAATAAATAACTGGTCTTGAAACAAGCCATAAGATTTCAAAATATGTCTCTCAATATTATTTTTCTTTCACACATGCTTTTTTCTTTTTGGCTTGATCTGGAAAAAAAGATGCCAAAAGGCTGTGTTGTCTTTCTTTCTTTGGCAGCAGTCCTGTGTCGATCTGATGGCTGCAAGCCATGCACATAGTTTGGATAGGTTGGGGTAGAATAGCTGAAACTTCACGTGTGTGTGTGTGTGTGTGTGTGTGTGTGTGTGTGTGTGTGAGAGAGAGAGAGAGAGAGAGAGAGAGAGTTAAGTCGTTCGGCTTCCTTCTGGATTCACCAAATGTAGTTCATGGAAATTAATTCTGACAACTTTTTCTCCCCCTTCAACATTTTTAACAAAAATAAAGGTCAAAGTCTTCCATCTAATCGTGAAAATAGAGCTTGTTGCAGCAAATTATCTCTTCTGCAAATGTTGCATTCCCTGTAAATAAAACATTTAAATATAAACTCTTTGAGGTTTAATTTGAGGTTTTTTCTTTCCCAAAGAAAGTCTTTGTTAGACTGTGTGTAAAATAATTTCTCCTAAAAAGAAGAAAACTTGAAAGGAAGTTAAATAGGAGTCTTTATGAATATGAAAGTCTTATCTCAAGGATGAAAGTGAAGGATGACCGTTCTCATTTCTGCTGAGAAAAAAAAAATAAATGACATGTAAGAATAGCATTTCTCAGCTTAAGAAAACTGTTGAAATTTTGGGTAAGTTACATATTGAAATTATATAATCTACTCCAGAGTTCCAAACACAGGATAAATGGTCAAGATTGGTGTATGTGTGGTCTTGGCCTGTTTGCTGTGGGGTAAAACAGATAAATACTAAAATTCACTTCTAGGACTCAGAATTGAATTATAACCCACGAATTAGATTATCTGCTCTTTAAAGGGCGCTATTTGCTTGACTTTGTGGCATTGTGGAGAAATAGAAAATACAACTTTGTATATTTATATAAATAAAGTAATACACTATACACATGCAGCACACTATGCTAGTTGAATGTTGCTAAACTTTATTTCCTAAATCATTATATGGAAACTATAAATGTATCATATAACAAAATCTTATCATGAATCTTACTGAAATAGTATTACTGTGTTAGGAAAACAAAAGTTTTTAGTAAAACTCCAAGTTTCAATGTTTGGGAATTTGTATTTTATAAATTTGTTTGTATTTGCCACTTTTTTATATTGTCAGTATTTTAATATATTGTTTCTATGTTCTTAGTTACTGATAAGCATCAATTCAAGCCAGAACAGATGTTATATAGATTTCGCTATGATGATGGAACATTTTATCCAAGAAATGAGATGCAGGATGTGATTTCAAAGGTAACATCCTCTCCCAGAACCTTTTATCAATAGCAGAATTCATGTCATACTTTACCAGGATGAAATGCTTTTGAGAGACTTAAAAGAATTCTTATGCCATAGAAAATGGCATAGGTAAGCAAGCCTCTCAATTCTTCTTGCTGTTTAAAGAGTTTTAGGGTTCAATCACTTTTTTTTGTTCTCTTCTGTAGTTCTAAATGGAAGTAATGAAAGTGCATTACTCAGAAGATCGTATATATTCAAAACAATGTCACATGTAGTAACAAGTGGCCATTATACTTGAATAAGTTAAAAAATAATGTAAATATATAAAATTTATGTGACAGATTTGTTTGCACACTTGACAAAATTTATATTGACATGTAATGAATGTGTAGTATGAGGTATTGCTACATAGATTTATTTTCTACTTATGTCTGTAAATTTTACATTTTAAGAAAAATAGTTTTAAAAACCCTTTTTATTGTTTCAGTTATATAATTTTTCTGATGTAGTATAATAGTTGAATAACTTTCAAATTGGTAGAGATTATACAGTGATTCCAGAATGTTTACAGTGGATTTATTTGTCTTAACAATTTCATTGGTCTGTCTTTTGAGTGATCTTCCTTGTTTTTGACATATCTTTATTTTATAATAGGGAGTGAGATTATATTGCCGTCTCCATAGTCTGTTTACTCCAGTGATACGGTGAGTCTGATTTCTAACTTTTGGACAACTTACAGGGAAATATTTATGTTACATATTAGGTAAATATCCTTCAGTTGGAACCTCTTGGCTTATTTTGTTTTTCATCCGTAAGTGAAAAGTTTACTTTTAAAGATTATTTTAAGTAATAACTTATCTTAAAATATTCCTAAATTTTCTGAGGCTCTATTTATGCAGTTTCTTCCATTCTTTTTATTCTGATTTCTAAAATTATTTGCCATTAATTCATACTAAACTACAGGTTTGATAATGAAATAATCCAGAGTTAATATTTAGTAAGTAATAGTTGACTGGGAGAGGATTTGGAAATACTATGATTACTGTATATTGGTTTTTTTTTCATTAAATTGTATAATCGAAACTTGGATGTGTATTTTCATAATATTTCCTTCTAATACTTTTTTATCCAAAGAAAAGATTTTGTACTTGAAAATTAAAAATTATTTTGGAGTTAATAAGTAAAATTTTATAATTTTGTTCTCAACCATGATTTTCCTTCTGAAGAGATATGCCTGTCTTTTTGCAGTGGAATCATAATTAATTTTCAGTTTATGTCTTTAAAAAGACAGCAGAAAACTGAGTTTTTTATTGTTACTAATAAAAATGTTCAGGAGTATTATTGTATTCTTGTAACATATACACTTAAAGAATGTAGTGTAATGTTACACTAATTTCCAATGGGCAGATATCATTCAGAGTTTATTAACTGAAACTTAATATTCACATAGAACAAAAAAAATGGATGTATTATTTCCACAATGAATGAAGAGGCTTTTCAGTTCATGGCTATGGAATCCAAATGTTTGATGTGCCATGTTTCTATTTTTCATTCTGGTTTCCAATTCCAAAGAAACTCAGAGCTTAAAAAACAAACAAACAATAAATTCAGAAGTTGCTGTTTACGTGTAATGGAATGCCCACTAATGTTTTATAGAGAACATGGTGCAGATCCTGGAGGAAGAAACAGAATCTTGCCCATCACTTCTGAAAGTGCCCTGTTCACGTTCACAAACAAGTTTTGTGAAGTGAAAAGAAGTGAAAACGAACCCATATTTATGGATTCTCTGCTAGGTTTCTAGCAGACACCCTGCAATTATTTTGGATAACTTAGTACTAAAAGATGGTTACTTCACTCAGTACTAATTGGCTACTTAAATTTGTTTTCCTGCTAAACTAATAAAAAGCAATAGTGGTTACATTTTTCATGTCACCTATGTACCTAGGTACATTTTGTATGTGAGAAAATGTACTCTGAAAAGATCTCTTAGCCGTAGGGGACTTCTTATCAAGAAGGTTATCTTCCGTACGAGCTGATATGAAGGAATTGTTCTTTGGCTAGAAATGACAATTGTTTATGAGTTGTCAAGGGAGAATTTATAGGGAAAAAAAGCCATAAAACGGATGGAATGTATGATAGTCATGCTTTTAATATGTGTGAACTCTGCTTACAAAAAGAAAAATTGCTTGGGTGAAGAATTCACAGGCCCACATGTGGTTTGTAATAGACTGAGTGCCCTTTTCCTTCTTATTGATGCTTATGGAAACCAAAATGAAATGGGTACTGAGGTATCAGAAACATGGAGATAGATTTTAAAAGAGTTTTTTAGTGTTTATTTATTTTTGAGACAGCGTGTGGGCTTCTGTGTGGGGAGGGGCAGACAGCGGGGGGAGGCAGAGGATCTGATGTGGGGCTGCAAGTCACAAACCGCGAGATCGTGACCTGAACTGGAGTTCCATGCTTAATCAACTGAGCCACCCAAGCGCCCCTAAAAGGATTTTTTAAAAAAAGAATCTGCTGTGATTACTTGCTAACCTAGTGTTTTTATTACTAAAATCTCAGAAATTTCAACCATATTTGAGGGACTTTTTTTTTTTATGAAAGTGGATAAAATGAGGTAAGCATTAATTGTAAATTGCTGACGGGCTGAAGAACTGTGAACAGAGCTAGTAATTATTTATCACTTCAAGTTGTTTGAGGTTCGGATCTTTTGACATTTTGAAAAGACTGTCATTTTCCCTTTGATCCAGCCCTGCAAAATGAATGAATTATAGATTTCTGCCCTTGGGGCCCCATTCTGATCAGGAACACTTTGTTGGTATCTAACTTAACTTTGAGTGATTTCTCAGATCTGAGAAGTCTACTGAAAGGATAGGCTGATGTACAGTCAGCTGGTTCCCTTGGTTCCCTGGGGATGTGGTGTCACTTGTCCGTGCTCTGATCAGACAAAATGAATGACAGGGTTCTCAGCATGTTTACCTCAGGACAGCCTTGCTATCTGCCACTGCAGCTGAGCTGAACGAATAATCTTCTCGTGCGAATCCAGCCTTCCTGGAGAATTCAGGAATAAAAGGGTTGCTTTATTCTCTACAGTTTGAGGACTTGTGTGTGTGTGTGTGTGTGTGTGTGTGTGTGTGTAGAGTCTATCTTGTTTTAAGGGAAGAAGTTCTATTTTGTTATTCTTTTATTAATGAGCTATTATATTTCTAGCTATGTTATTATCAGATAATAAAACAGTAATAATCTACTTGGTATATAAGAAAATGTCAAAGAAGAAATGTCCTGCTTTGATATCATTGTGGGTCTCTTCTGATATGAGCTAATGGAGGAGTTTTCAAGTGTTATATATACCTTGTAAACCTCTCTTATTTGCACATAATTTGGACAATAGGTTCAGATTGTATAGAATCTTCTGTTGCACACTGATATTCAATGAAATGTTTTCCTGCGCTTACTTGTCCTCTTGCTTAATGGTTTTGGCTTCTGTTTCCTTTGTAGAGATAAAGACTACCATTTAAGAACCTACAAATCTGTAGTCATGGCCAACAAACTGATAGACTGGTTAATTGCACAGGTAAATAGATAAATAGAAGTTGCTGAGTTACTTTCACTGCTGCTTTAAACTTTGAGATGGTTTAGGAACTTTTTTTTAATCCCAGATGGGACGCAGTGAGATACATTGGCCAAGTGTATACAGCTGATATGAAGCAGAGGTAGGAGTTGAATCTAGGTAATCTGACTTCAGAGTCTTCAAACTTGATTTTTATGTTATATGGTTTCTCAAGAGGAAGATGTTCCTATTTTTAAAATATCAACTGAGATCCATCAAGAAAACTAAGTGTAATTTGAGTATCACTGAAGTGTACCTATTCACATACACTGAACTTTCATGCAAGTGTGTATTCTATTTTGAAGTTAAGATTTTAGATTAAACCAATTACCTTTAGATAAAAACTAATTCACATATCCAGTGGGCTTACTAGAGTCAGAGCCTTTTATAACATTGTGGTCAATATGTGTCATTGGAATTGGTTCTGTACTTGGTATCAGAATTAGGGTTTCACATAGAAATTATAATCTCATAGAATTCCCATGAACTTGTACTATATGTTGACTCTGTGAGAAAACTGAAGAAAGTTGCTTTGTTTTGAAGCAAAATTTGGTGCTTAATAAATAAAGTTCTGACTCCATGGAAATCAATGAGCAAACAATATTTCTCTTTTTGGCTTTTTTTTTTTTTTTTTTTTTTACTTTTCAAGTGTGAGCATTAGAAGAATAGAATAAGCTGCTCAAAAGCTGGACCGGGTTGCAATTATTTTTTTTCTTCAGATTTTCTGAAGGGTCTGTTACAATAATGTCTTTAGAAATTCTATGTAGTAGAAATTGGGACAATGGACTGGGACTTCGGTAACCTAGCATCTGATGATGGTTCTGCTGATACATAGTTTTGCAAAGTTGGACAGGTCACTTAAACTCTCTGGATTTTATTTTCACAAGTGTTTATTACTACTTACTGGAATTATTATCTAACAGAGAAACAGGCACAGGGATATTAGAATAACTTGTTAGGACTAACAACAGATACTTTAAAACAAATGAGTGGACAAAACATACAAAACATGCATTGTAGGTGAATGATTAGAAGCGTGAAAGCAAGGATGAAAATAAGCACAGAGTTCAGGCAACAGTAAGGGGCCAACCTGACTAGGAAGAAATAAGATGAGACAGCACTTTATAACCACAAAACTTACAACTGTAAGGTTTATACATACATACACACACACACACACACACACATACACACACGTATTCGTATATATGAATATATTCTTAATATGAATTACATACTTAATATGAATAAACCGGAAGTTTTCTAGATAAAAACATATGTGAGATAAAAACGTATGTATTGGGCTTTCTTTATTGCTTCAGTTGTATGATCTGATTATTTTCTCTGCAGGATAGTGACAGAGAAGCTTGCACGTATAGGCTCAGGCAGACAACCTACTTTCAGTGTCTTACAAGTCATCTGACAGTAGTTGATTTCTTTAGGTGTCCTTAAAGAACAAGGCCAGGAAAGTGACAGCATGCACAATGATTTTTCATTAATTTTATTTAGTGTGTTTTCAGTATTTGGTTATTTTCTGGCTGCACAGTTGGTGTACAGGATTGAAAAAATAAGAGAAAGGGATCATTTGTAGTAGCAATAAATTTAAGTTAACATATATTTTCATATTTAAACACTGTGGTTTTTCTCAGGAAATATTAAATCTTTGCTTTTCACTTAATGTCAAAAAAAGGTATTTTCATAATCAAGTGGATAAATATATCTATCTATGAATCTATATAGATATATATCAATTAGGTACATTCTGGGCTTACAAAAGTAATGTATGGTGTAATAAATGAATGGCTTTGTCAGTGTCATGCTGGGAATGTCAGATGAGTTAAAGACAGAACAAAGCCTTTGGTTGCCTATTAAGTTGTGGTATATTTTTATGTGGTTAACAGGGGGATTGCCGTACCAGAGAAGAGGCAATGATATTTGGTGTCGGACTCTGTGACAATGGATTTATGCACCATGGTAAGGGATTTTTATCCTAGGAGCTTACAGATGTATTTCACTGTTTTGTTTTTGTTAGGACCCTGGGAGTATCTCAGTATTAAGGCATTTCAAGATGAACCAGCAAAACTGTGCGAGTCTTGCCACTTGTCCATGCTGGATCACCACATCTGCATTCAATTTCACCACTGGTGCCATTGTTACATCTAGTTACTATTATCTACCAGTTGCCATGACTTCCCTTCTGTTTTTCTAGACTGATTCCAGAAAAGCAAAAGCTTCAACTAGAAGTTTTGTTTTTTTTAAAAATAGCTTTTTTTAAAAATTGAAATAATTTTAGATCAGACTTGTAGTTCTTTTGAATGCCGGTATATTTTTAAATAATTAAATAAGGGACACCTGGGTGGCTCAGTTGGTTAAGCATCGGGCTTTGACTCAGGTCATGATCTCACAGTTTGTGAGTTCCAGCCCTGTGTCAGGCTCTGTGCTGACAGCTCAAAGCCTAGAGCCTGCTTCGGATTCTGTGTCTCCCTCTCCGCCTCTCCCCGGCTCACACTCTGTGTCTCTGTCTCTCTATCTCTCTCTCCCCAAAATAAACATTAAAAAAAATTTTTTTAACGTATATTTATTTTTGAAACAGAGAGAGACAGAGCATGAACGGGGGCAGGGTCAGAGAGAGAGAGGGAGGCACAGAATCTGAAACAGGGTCCAGGCTCTGAGCTGATGGCACAGAGCCCAACGTGGGGCTTGAACTCACGAACCGCGAGATCATGACCTGAGCTGAAGTCGGACACTTAACCGACTGAGCCACCCAGGCGCCCCCTAAAAAAAATTTTTAATGATTAAATGAGAACCTATATGGTGGGTAATTATTGTTCTTTTTAGAAAAAGATCTTTTATTTATTTGTTTTAAATGTTTACTTAGAGAGAGAGAACAAGTGTGTGAGTGGGGAGAGGGGAGAGGAGAGAGAGAAACCCAAGCAGGCTCCTCACTGTCAGTGCACAGCCCGACGTGGGGCTTGACCCCACCAACTACGAGGTCATGACCTGAGCTGAAATCAAGAGTTGGACACTTAAACAACTGAGCCACCCAGGCACCCCGAAAAAATGCTTTTAAAATTATCTCAGAGGATAAAATTCTAAATCTCTAGAAAAAATCTGTTTCATTTTGTCTAGTAATTAAAGATTTTCTTTCTTGTTTGATGACTTCATTCCCCCTAAATTTATAAAAATAATGAGACTTAGTTTTTCCTCTCTGTTCATACCTTCTTACAGATTCCACAAACCCAAACAATCTTTTTCACTGCTTTTATATGTTTATAAACAGATACTGGATAACACTTCTGCCTGTTTGTCAGTTACTTTCAGAAGATTATCACCTTTTTTACGAAGAAGGAAGGATAGCAAAAGTTTCAGTGATGTTGAGAGCATCTTTGGTTAGCATACATTCATTTGGGAATTGCATTATATCCCACTATCTCTAGAACACTGTATGAGTTGTGAAAGAGAAATACCAGTCCATGAAGAACAAACTATTGAATGAGGAAAATGACATTATTATAAGGACTTGAAACTGTAGTGTCAAGCTGAAAACCTTCAAATATTCTAATTGTTTTTCTCTTTAAAGCATCGAGGAGCAGTAATTTTATCTGCATATTTTAAAATATTGAATTTAAAAAATACTGAGTTAAAAACAAAAGTTTTCTCTACAAAAGTCTATGTTGGTAAAGCACAACCAATTGGACTGCTGCCTGGCCTTGCTGGTGTCTTCCTCACTCCTGTTAGACAGACTGTTTGATGGAGGAAAACAGCAGGAGCAAAATACCATGTACATTTTGGGAAAGTGCTTAGATCACATAGTCAAGACCTAACTTGATCTCAAGTGTATTCTCATTTGTATTGTCAACTGTGACTTGTGTCACTTTTTAATTTGCGGTTGATAGCTTCATTTGGCAGCCAATCTTCCATTCAAAGATCAATACATACATCATCCAGTCAACAGTTATTATGTGGAACTCTGTAAAAATAATGAAATAAAATAGCTATCATTTTTTAAAATGTATATTTATTTTGAGACAGAACAGGGGAGGGGCAGAGAAAGAAGGGGAGACAGGAACTGAACCACCCAGGTGCCCCGAAATAGCAGTCATTTTGTATTGCTTTCTATATGGCAATGTAATCACATTTATTACTTCATTTTAGTTCTGTACATTATGAAGAAGGTTTTATTGCCCTCATTTTACTGATGAGGAAACTATGGTTCAAAAGTTTAAGTAACTTCTCAGGGGCTCCTGGGTGGCTCAGTAAGTTCAGCAGCAACTCTTGACAACAACTCAGGTTATGCTCTCACAGTTTGTGAGATCGAGCCTTGCATCAGGCTCTGTACTGACAGCATGGAGCCTGTTTGGAATTGTCTCTCTTTCTCTCTTTGCCTCTCCCCTACGTTGTCTCTCAAAATAAATAAACATTTTAAAAAAACAAAGAGTGGAAGCAATTCTCCCAATGTTACACCCAGAATCAATCCCAGACCTGGAGGTCTGTTTCATCATAAAGACAAACTTTTTACAGTGCCATGGGACCATTACCTTCTCTTTAGCTTCCTGGTTCAATGAATCCCGCTGTTCCAACAAGTGCGCTTCAAAGTATTAAGGATAGATAAATAGAAATAGAGAAGATTCCTCTTTTAAAACATTTTGCCAGCTGTCAGGATCTCACTGAATATAAATTCTATCAATATTTAGCCTTTTTAAAAAAAGTTTTTAATGTTTATTTATTTTTGAGAGAGAGAGACAGAGACAGAGAGACAGAGACAGAGCACGGGTGGGGTTAAGGGCAGAGAGAGGGGGAGGAAGACAGAATCCGAAGCAGGCTCCAGGCTGAGAGCTGCCAGCACAGAGGCCGACATGGGGCTCAAACTCCAGAGCCAAGAGATCATGACTTGAGCCAAAGTGGGATGCTCAACCGAAAGAGCTGGGTGCCCCTAGCCTTATTTTTAAAAAGGTTAACAGAACATAAACCCTGTATCCTCAGGGCATGCCAGGAATCTTAGGGACTTTGGGTGAAAATATGAACATTCAGATAAAAGGGAAAAAACTGACCTTTATTGAAATAAGAATATTTGAGAAAAATGTTTTTAAACAGAAAAGAACTAAGAATTAGTGGAAACTAAAATCACATTTCACCCAGAAGATACAATTCTGGTTTGAAGTGTTGAAACAAAAGTGACCACAGTGGGAATTGCTCACACACATAAGAGTAACATTTACCCATTTGAATTTTCCCATAATTGTTCAGGATATTAAAAACATATTCCAAATGTTCACTACAAATTCAAAACACTGTAGATTTCTATGTTTTGGACTGCATACATATTTTGATTCAATATAATCTTTTATTTAAATTTGGATTTTAATCTGGAAAGTGACAGACGGGTAAGTACAAAAAATTCAACATTGAAAAAATACTCAAAAATTCAAAATCCTTAGCTAATAGTAACTTAAAGGAAACATCAGCTTGAAGGTGTAGAAATAGAACAGTATCACAGGGATCTTTGTGAATGTAACTTGCTCACTGAATGTCTATGAGTGTGGAAAATAATTTTGGTTTTTGGATTAATTGGAACAATTTGGATCTGTTTTTTGTAGTCCTTGAGAAAAGTGAATTCAAAGATGAACCCCTACTTTTTCGTTTTTTTGCGGATGAGGAAATGGAAGGATCAAATATGAAGCACCGACTTATGAAACATGATTTAAAAGTAGTGGAAAATGTTATAGCCAAATCATTATTGGTAAGTTAACATGCTATATAAGTTTTCTTCTTTTATTCTGTTTAATTTGTACCTGTTTTTGTAGTTGCTTTATGAATAATGTTAATATTTTGCATTTCAGATTAAATCCAATGAAGGCAGCTATGGTTTTGGGTTAGAAGACAAAAATAAAGTTCCAATAATAAAGTTGGTAGAAAAGGGGTCTAATGCTGAGGTAATGTAAATTAGCATTTTTATTTAAAAAATATAGAAGTTCCAAACAAGTTGAAATCAGCTTTTAAGTATCTTTGTTGAAAATAGTGTTACTGAATGATCTTATTCTGAAGTTCTACGAGATGCTCTTGGGATTTGTGACAGAGTCCATGCACTCAAAGAAAGCTGGATGGAGATTTTGTAAGGATCTATAGCTATGAACTTCATGACATCCTAGGAGGCCGCTGGGCTCATTCCATGACCCTGGGACTTCCCTGTGCATCTTTCTAGCTTGGAATGCTGTGGAGACTGCATCCAGTGGGGCTGTATTATGTATGTCAGATAACTCTTCCACTAGATCAAGGGCTAGGTCTTTTCTTTACCTGTCACTTTTGACTCATAAATATGACTTTCATCAGTAAAGCACATGCTTCGACTTCTTTTCTCATTAGGTTAATGCTGATTGATGTTCTCTCACCTCACCAGCCTTTTAAACAGAGAAATCTCCTGATCATTTATTCATTCATTCAGAATGATTTATTTAGTACCTATTATATGCTAGGCAGTGTTCTAGTCTCTGGGAATACAGCAGTGAACAAAAGATAAAATTTCCTGTCCTCATGGAACCTACTGGGAGTGTTATATCCTAAATATATCTGATTTAAAATATTCTCACCTTGCTGCCTGGCTTGTACAATGCCTTAATCCTCAAGAAAATGTCTAAATATAAAATCTTAAATAAAGCCTGTGAGAATGAATGAAACATGGCTTTAAACTTTGAATCTATTTAAAGTTGGTAGTAAACTGCCATCCATCCTCCTATCTGCTAATGCCCAAGGTTTCTGTCTTTTACCAAAACACAGACTCATGCAAGACAATGTTTTATGTACACCACATTAATTTCAAACAAAATAACTCTGGTCAACTCATACTTGGTGGGCTTGGCCAACAAATGACTATTTTTAGTAATTTTCTATGAGAAGTAAATGTTTTTCCCAGACATTTTCTGAGGGTGTTCTTAGGGCACAGCTTCATCTGTCTATGCCATTAATTAAATATCCTCTGCCAGGTTTTCATCATTTAGCTGATAATCAAAGCAGCATGTAGTTTATAAGCAGTAGAACTGGTTAAGAATGGTGGCCTGGTTGGAGAGATAATGTCTTCCTTGTCATCTTTTCAGCGTCGGGCAATCTGTGCTTTTTGGAGCTCTTTTTGTTGAGTTCCAGGCCATTCCTCTCCTGCCCTGAAGATACTTATGCTATATCATGCTGGTGATGCATATTTGGTTGTCATTGACGGCCACATAGAGGTTGAACCTCTCTGAGTTAATTGGATATAAAAAGAAAACACAGTAAAAAAAATTAACCTAGTGTTTGATTGTAGTTTAAAGGATGAAATAAGAAAAAGAACTATAAGATACAATAGAAAGAGGGTCACAGGAGGAGTACAAAGTTAAAACATAGAAGAAAGGGGGTGGGTTTCAGTACAAATGGGTGATCAAATTTAAAACTATGTCAAAGAGAATGATAAGTGTGTTATCTCCCCCACAGTTCTGTTTTGTGAAGTTGTATAAAAACATTGCATGTGTGTTAAAATGTCAAAAATCTGTATGTTCTGGGTCTTTTCAGTTTCTAATTCTGTGAAAAAAATAGATTCCTTATTAAAATATAATTTTTTTTTTTTTGCTGTTTCTCTCTTAGATGGCTGGCATGGAAGTTGGGAAAAAGATTTTTGCTATTAATGGTGACCTAGTTTTTATGAGACCTTTCAATGAAGTGGACTGCTTCCTGAAATCATGCTTAAACAGCAGAAAGCCACTAAGAGTTCTTGTGAGCACAAAGCCAAGGGAGTAAGTTGTATGATTCATGTGGGATTTTTTAAAAAATTATACAAAAATGAATAAAATAGAAAATTTAAGTACACGTCAAGAATTAAGTATCTTGTTGCTTAGAACATTTAAACCTTACCAGCATCACTAATACTGGTATTTAAATGTTGGGAAAAACTGCTTTGCTTATAATACTCATGCTTGCTACTCAAATCAGGTAGTTTCAGTGGAAATAATGCTTTATTTTTGTGGCCCAAATTTTCCTGGTCTGGGTTGGGCTGACTTTGATTACAAGTGAAGAAAATTAGTAGAACAACTGATAATAAAGAACTGCATTCCCCATGTTCAGCTCTAAGAATTTCAGGTCTATGAGTTGGTTGATACCATTTATCATTAAATGTTTATAAGAAATGGTGAAGTTGGTGAAATACACTTGTGTGTGTGCACTTGTACTTAGTAATATGTCCATTCTTTAAAAAAAAAAAAAGGTCTATCCATCTACCTATGATTAGAAGAAAATCATGTTGATTATAGCAAATTTAAAGGATAGAGTTTTCTAAATAAAGGCATGTTTCTTATAATCATATCACCCATAAATAACCACTGTTATTTTTGGAAATTCAGACAGTTGATTTTTCTAAGTACTGATGCAGATTTACACAATCCTATGTTTATAAAATGGGATTGTGCTTTATAATCTGTTTTAAATTTTTTTTTAACTTTTATTTATTATTATTGAGAGACATAGAGACACAGAGTGTGAGCAGGGGAGGGGAAGAGAGAGGGGGTGAACAGAAACTGAAGTAGGCTCCAGGCTCTGAGCTGTCAGCACAGAGCCTGATGCGGGGCTCGAGCTCAAAACTGCGAGATCATGACCTGAGCCGAAGTCAGTCGCCTAACCAACTGAGCCACCCAGGCGCCCCTATAATCTGTTTTTAAAATTAATAGGGTATTATGTATATTCTTGGAAGATGTTGGCTTTTCTTCTACAAATCACTTCTGGTCTAGTGTTCCTGTGTCACATTTCCATGATTTGTTTAACCAAGTAATTAATCAATATAATGCATATCAAGGTCTAAGTATCATGTCTATTTAAAGTACTATGATTATATCAAAATTACTGTTTAAAATGTAATTATATCATTCGTTAATAGTGATAAACAACTTCATTAATTTTCAGGTAAATGAAGATTACCACTTTAAAAACAAAAGGTTTATTTTAACTGCTTAAGAAAATATTCTTAGTATGTATAGTATAGTATTCTTCCCTGCCTTAATATATATATATTCAGCAATAGCTGGCAGCACTCTTTATCTTAGGAGTTGAAATGTGATGCAATGAGCTAGATTCTGTAGCATTAAGTCAGCCAGGTTGCTGCTAAAACTTACCAAGGAAAGAGTGAGATGACTCATTAAAATTACTAATTTAGGGGGCGCCTGGGTGGCGCAGTCGGTTAAGCATCCGACTTCAGCCAGGTCACGATCTCGCAGTCCGGGAGTTCGAGCCTCGCGTCAGGCTCTGGGCTGATGGCTCAGAGCCTGGAGCTTGCTTCCAATTCTGTGTCTCCCTCTCTCTCTGCCCCTCCCCGTTCATGCTCTGTCTCTCTCTGTCTCAAAAATAAATAAATGTTAAAAAAAAAAATTAAAAAAAAATTACTAATTTAGGAAGACTTTGGGCTGGAGGGCAGAGAATAACCATAACAATGTCTTCTCTCTAAACCTAATTTTGATCTATTACTCCCCCTTTATCCAACCCTGTCTGGGATAAGGCTCACCTAGTTGCTTACCTCTGGACACTTTGAGGTCGCTTAAAAGGAAAAGGGCAGACTAGAAGGGTATAACGGAGTAATAGTCCAAAACAGTCATTAGAAAACATAAAGGTCCTCCCCATGGCCCTACTACCCCCTGATTTAACCCTGCAACTACTGATTCACTGGTCCTAGACATTTCAGCAGTCAGATCACTTCAGAAGCCCTCAACTTTCAGACTAAGTAGATAGGGGCAAATCGTCACTCCCAGTACTAGCCACTAGATGAGCAGCATTGGAACCTGTGTCCTCTGACTTCTTCCTTCAGTGTTTGTCATACAGTATCTGGAACCCAGTATTTCTGGTCCAGGTTCAAGCTTCTCTTCCACAACTTGCTTGCTTATTGTGTTGCTTCAACACCCCCATCCATCCATTAAAAAAATGGAGGTGAGAAGAGTACCTGTGTCATGAAGATGCTAAGAACATTAAATAAATTTAGGTTAATAAAGAACTTAGTTATCTGTTCAGCACATAGTGTGTACTCCAGTGATGTTATCTGTGATGCTTACCTATTCTCTCATTTCATTTTTTTTCACTGCTTATTTATTACATCAGGAGCCTATCTTACATTTTGTTTCAAAACTATTTTAAGGATATTCATCTTTTATCTTTTACTTTTAATTTGCTTGAAATCGATAGCTTTTCCTTTATGTCTTTATGCTAATATAAGATTCCTATAAATCATTCTGTCATATTTTCTTACAATAGCTACTTATACTTGATGTAGTCTCCAGTCTGGGGGTAGAAAAGGCAAAAATATGAGAGGTAAATACAAATGAAGTCTTGCTTTGAATCTAGCTGTATTTTACACTTGATAGCATCAAAGAGTTTTTCAAAAAGCTTTGTAGCAGATTATTTAGTGCACTTACTTCCTCCAAGAAACAGAATGTTCCTTTTGTATGAATTTAATTCTTCCTTTAATAGATAATATAGTGGTCACAGCAGGGAAGCGTATTTTCCAAAGATCATTTTATGAAGAGAGTCCCAGAATAAGACCAAAATGCATTTCATAGTGTTTTGTACAAAAGTTTTAAAGAAATATATAATAATCTTGAAGATTAGAGTCAACCTTCCCTAGCAATATTAGAAGGATAGAAGACCTTGCTCAGAAAGAACTGAGAGACTGTTATGAATTCCTCACAATCCAAAAGCAATAATAACTCACCATGGCCTGAAAGCTCTAGGTCATTTCAGCAAAAGTGAAATCTCATTCATAATATATAAAAGCATGGGCTACTTCTATGTTTTTGTTTCACGCTTAGAAAATGTATTTATTCCTTTTTCTTTTTCTTAGTTATCTTCCATTTTCATGTGTCTTTTTTTTTCTTGAAAGATACTAGTAACAAAGTGCTATTCAAGGGAAGCACATAGAGCCTTTTACACCAAAAAGTATATAATTAAGGATAAAGGACAAATCAGTTCTTTGACCTATACTCCAGCAATGCACAGATCACTTCTTAGTATATAATCTAATTCATAATAATACTTTCAAGTTTTCCTAGAATAGACAGTTCACATTTCTATCACCGATGCTGGTGTGCCTGCCTAGGTTATATTTCAGATAGCAGTACCAGGCTCTGCCATGAGGTGTAAATGCTGTACGTTTGTGGCTTTCTCGAGTGTTCTAGGCACAGTGTTGCTCAAACTGCTCCAGTGGCTATTTTATAAGCTCTAAGTAAGTTCCACTGTATGTAACTTCAGACTATGTCTAACATGCCCTTGAAGGGCTGCCGACATTTATTGCATGGTTAATTCATCATCTTTTGGAAAACAATTTTATTTCTTGGGCATAAGGGCTATCCATCAAAATTTATTGCATTGTATTCATTTGTCTTTGCTCTGGACTGCAATTTACGATACTCATTTTTATTGTTATGATGTTCTGCCTTATCTCATGTTCTCTGCTTTTCATTGTTGCTCTCTGATCTCTGGCTTCCTTCTGTGGAGTAGCTCACTTCTTAGTACCAAACTGGATATCCCTCACTGGTTGTCCTAACAGTTTACTCCTCTTCTCCTTTCCTTCATCTTTTCCGTGGGGATTCGTTGAAAATATTTCTTTTGTTATTCAGGTTCTCCTTTTGATGTACTCTTCTTTCAAAATTTCACTGAGTAAATGCTAAAGTTAATCACATTCTTAAATTATTTTGGTGTAATGTTTGACACATCTTTTTAACTAGCTTTTTGTTGTTGTTCTTTGATGAAGTTCCCAACAGGTAGAAATGTATTAATTCTGTGTTTCTTTTATTACTTTTAACAAAGAAGTGTCACAGTGCACTGTCTTCTTTATAACAGTAAACTAAGGAGAGAAGCTTCCATTTTATTGAAGTGACTACTAGTTCATAGCATGGTGCGGGGCAGTTAACAAAGATTTCTCTTTTAATCTCCACTGACACCCTGCAAAGTAAGTTTTACCATCATCTTTTTGTGGAAACTCAGGCTCGGAGAAGTGAAGGCGTTCATGCAAGTTATTCAACTATCTAGTGACTTAAATGAGGATTCAGAGCTAGTTTTGTCTGATCCCAGAGCCTGTTCCTTATTCACCACCATGCAAATGACTGTGCTCAGTTGAGGAAGTCTTTCGTGCTTGGCTGCTGTGTGCCTTTGTGAGAGCATGCACCCTTTTTGTCTCCTGGTTTCTAGCCCAGTCAGTGTCTTTTACACAGTAGACCTTCAATACATATTTATTGAAAGAATGAATAAAGGAATGGACACTATTGTTTTAACCAATTGTGTGGCATGTTAAAATCTTCTCACCTTGTTTTCTGATTGATTTTAGGACAGTGAAGATCCCAGATTCAGCTGAGGGACTTGGATTCCAGATCCGAGGATATGGCCCATCGGTTGTACATGCAGTCGGAAGAGGTGAGAAATCCATCCTGTAAAAACAGCTTTTTAGAATGTATGGATATTGCTTGCTAAACAAAAATATATTCAAAACGTGCATGCTCATGTTGTTATGAAGTTTCTCAGTCATATTTTTACTTGATTAGCTCAATGGTAATATGTTCCTAAAACAATATTAAAAAAAACTCTTAAAAATCGGGGCACCAATTGAGTATCCAACTCTTGGTTTTGGCTTTGATCATGATCTCACAATCCGTGGGTTCAAGCCCTGTGTCGGGCTCCACACTGGCAGTGTGGCTGCTTGGGATTCTTCTCTCCCTCTCTCTCTGCCTCACCTTCCCCCTTCTCTCTCTGTCAAAATAAATAAATAAACTTTAAAAAAGAAAAAAAAAGAAATGTGGAATCTCAGGACCCACGCAGGACATACTGAGTCAGAATCTACATTTTAACAATACCCTCAGATGATTTGTATGCACACCTAAGGTTGATAAGCTCAGCCCTAGAATAATGCTCTAATAACTTCTATTTTGTCATGACCTAACTTCCTGAAATGCTAATCTGTGTTTTCAGCTGTGCTTCTTCACTTCCTATTTTAGTTTTAGCCCATTGCTGTAGACATCTCTCCTCATCTTCCACCCATGTCTCCAAAGTCTGTCTTATAGAGTTATCATGGACTTGACTGGAACGTACGGTAGACATTGATAACCTTCATATTAATTGAGCTTTTCTGTGGCATTTGTTTAAACTGACTACTCCTGTTTGCTGAAAATGTTTATCTCCTGATTTCTAAGTTGGCACTTGTCAGATTTTTCTCCTCTGCCAGCTCCCTTCATCTGTCAACCACTTATCTGTTGGCTCCCTCTTTTCTTCTCTACCTTCTTGTTTTCTGTAAGAAATCTTATTGATCCTGTTCCTGGAGATTTTTAAATCTCTATCTCCAGCTTAGATCTCTTTCCTGAGTTCCATAGTCTAGATTTCTTTCTTTCTTTACTTCTTTACTTACTTCCTTTTTAATGTTTATTTATTTTTGAGAGAGAGAGAGACACAGAGCGCGAGTAGGGGAGGAGCAGAAAAAGGGGAAGACACAGAATCAGACAGCAGGCTCCGGACTCTGAGCTGTCAGCACAGAGTCTGACACCCGGCTCGAACTCAGGGGTGGTGAGATCATGACCTGAGCCGAAGCCAGATGCTTAAACAACTGAGCTACCCAGGCACCCCTAGATTTAATTATTGATTAAAACTCTCGCCTAAATGCCCCTTTGGCACCTTACAACTCAGTATTATTTCCAGGTGAACTTTCCATCTATTCTCTGAACTTGCTTTGCCTTCTGTATTCTCTTTATTGAAATGACTCTATTTACTCAGCACTGAGTCCAAAAGCAGAGGAGTGATCCTAGGGACTGTAGCCTCTTCATGAACTCCATCATGAGACATCAAATACGTGATGTCATTCTCCCCTTTTGTAACAAATGCTACTTTAGTTCTAGCCTGGAACATTGCAGTAGATGCTTGTTGTGATTTTGATTTTTGACTTAAGTTCCAATGATTCGTCCTTGGTTCTGGGGGTCATGTCACTTCTCTGCTTAAAATTCTCAAATGCTTTTCCTCGTGCATAGATAGTAAGGTTGAGGCTGTTAGGTGTTCACATAAAGTATGCAGGCACTTCGAAACCTGGCTCCTCTTGACTCTCCAGAGTCTTCACCCACACTCCCATTTTAAGCTCATACCAACTGCTCACATGCTCCCAAATGTCCAGGTTGTTTCTCGACTCAGTGCCTTTTTTTAGGCTATTTTCTCAATGGGGAGTGTCTCTTTTCCCTCCAAGGCCTACTTTAATCCAGAAAAACCACTTAGTGTTTCTGGGAGTGAATGTTAATGAGAAGAAAAATACATACTGTCTTCTTGAATATAAATTATGTTCTCTAAAATGTTTAATAATTCCTTCATGGGAGAAATTGCTTACAAAGCGAGGCTCTTCTAACATAAATTTTGCAATCATTTGTATTAATTATATTCATTGTATTTATTAATGGTGCTGCATAAGTGTTGATCGGCTCAGAACATCATATAATAATAATTGAAAGTTTCTGAAAATTTTAACTCACTGGAGCAATATGCCACTTCCATATTTAAGTCTATATCTATGCAAATAAATGGACAGTTGATGTTACCTGATTAATTTTATTCTCCACAAATTCTGTGGTTCCTTGACCCTTTGTAGATATCCTGAATGCTTATTTTACTTAGCAAAGCCAGTCAATGGTAGTTGCTAACTGGCTGATTTTTTTAAAGAATTTCTTTTAACTGTTCGCATTTTTAAAAATGAAAGTGAATATAGAATTGATGAATAATTATATTTTACACCTGAAACCAATATAATGCTATGTGTTAATTATAGTTGAATTTAAAAAAATAAATTAAAAAGAAATAAGACTGAAATTTATAAACTATTACAAATTTCAAAAATGTCCTTGCAATAAATGTTACTGAGAAAAATAAATGAAAGTGAATACTTTTCTAATATTTAGAGATTTTTATAGAGTAAAGAAAGGTAAATAGGGCATACATTTCTGGCTTTCTCATTTTGCTTTTATATTTGTATATGTAGAATATTAAGACTGATGAGACATTTGAAAGGGGAAATAACTGATTAGCATTGTAAAGGTCACTTTAAAATATCCCTTCAGGGGTGTCTGGGTGGTTCAGTTGGTTAAGCGTCCAACTCTTGCTTTCAGCTCTGGCCATGATCTCTCGGTTTCATGAGTTTGAGCATCGGGCTCTGCATTGGCAGCACGGAGCCTGCTTGGGATTATCTCTCCCTCTCTGCCCTTCCCCCATTCATGCTGTTTCTGTCCTCTCAAATAAATAAGTAAACTTAAAAAAATGTGAAAAAATATCAAAAGTATTCCTTCAAACTAATTCTCAGGGGTATGAGAGAATATTCTGTTAGTCACTGTTTGAATGGCCAAATTAAAAGTAGAAAAATTTTGAGAAGGCATTACTATCAGAACCAAGTTTATCAAGAACATACTAGCTAGATCTCTTATTATGTTTTAAAATGGCTTTCCATATTGTATATGTGATAAAAATGAATCTCATTCCTAAAGTTATTTTTTTGGCCATTTTCTCATTTTTATTTGAAGGGACTGTGGCTGCAGCTGCTGGTCTTCACCCTGGACAGTGTATTATCAAAGTAAATGGTATCAATGTCAGCAAGGAGACACATGCCAGTGTCATTGCACATGTCACAGCCTGCAGGAAATACAGGAGACCAGTGAAGGTAAGCTGCCCTTTGGCTTATCTGGGTCTCGCTGAAAACTTGCAGAGAAAGCCCAGGGGAGGACACAGGATGGTTTCTACTTTTAGGTTCACATTTAAGCACATCATTGTAAATCTCATGATGATTGTTTTATCTGCATAATTAATCATGATCAATTCTGCTTAAATGATTGCATTTTATTGTTTCAGTATTATCACCTGTTTAACAAGTGCTCTGGGGTGTTTTCATTTGCATTATGATATGAGTTTTCAGATAGCTAAATGTTTATCACATTGAAATCCAAAGGTTTGATTTGTTTTTTTGACCCTTGCTATTACTTTAGAATATGTAATGGTCCTTGTGTGTCTGTGAAGGTTTTTTTAGGGTCTGTGATTGAGTTTTGTATATATTTATTTAAGTTACTGGATTTAGCTCTTTAAAGAAAATACCAAAATGTACTTGTCATTGCTTAAAATTCTAACCACTATCCTCTGATTAAATTTCAAGTGCCGTAGAAAAATAAAATTAGAATCCAAATTTATAAGCAAAGCTTATCCCATGAGGTACAAGTGAATATTGGGCTATAAGAGAAAATTCTCTCAAATTAATCAACTAAATGCAAAAGCAACTTTAGAGGAGAGGCTTTGTATTTTTTCTGCCATACGCAGTCAGGTACTCTTCCAGATTTGAGAATATGACTTTTGTCCAAACCAGAAAGAGCAATGGTTATTTTCTCATAGGCCAGGACTGACAGCCTATAAAATACTGAACCTACAAGAAACTGAGCTCCTCAATTTTGCTTGTTAATAAGGTCACACTAGCGTAGCAAATTGGAATTCACTCATAGATTCATAGGTTATTCTGGTTGGCAATAGTTTAACAAATATTTATTGAACTATATCATTGAATGAATTTTTTTAAAAAGACACTTCTGAAATTATCAAACCTTTCCCCTTCAATCAGAATTTTAACAAGTAGCCAAACTGATTTGAGTTTCATTCCTTTTCATTTTCCTTGACAGTCTTCCTAGAGAGAAGTTGGTTAGTAACATGATTAAGAAAAGCAATAAACAGAAAAATTCACTCAGTGAGTAACATGCTGTATCCCATATCCATTGCCACAAAACAGGCTGTTCCAAAACTTATTGGCTTAAAACAACAGTGATTGATTATTTCTCTTGATTCTGCGGGGTGACTGAGTGTTGGCTCCTGTGAAGGCACTGATATAGCAAAGTTTTGCATGGAACAGCTGGGCTCCGCACCTCCCCTCCTCATGGCCTTCCACTCCAGAGCTCCTCCACATGGCCCCCTTTTCCAGTCTAGCAGATTGTCCTTCCTGCATGGCGTCTGGATTTCAAGAGGGGATATTATAAGCGATCAACTGTATTTACATCATGCTTGGAAAAATCAGATCCCATGACCAAGCCTCAGGTCAGTGTGGGAAGGAGCTACACCAAGGTGTGGATACCAGAGTGTGTGGTTCCTTAGGGACCACAACAGGCTACCAAGATGTATTTGAATGATCAAATGTTAACTAGCATTGTAACGATGTGTAGCAATATAATAATTAAACACAGTTGTGAAGTTAATACATGCAAGAATGGAGAATGGAAATTGTAGCGCACTTCAGTAGTGCAATTCAGTTTATCATCTTACCTAAGAAAGGAATAAACTTTCAAGTGATGGAAAGCTGAAAGCATTTACTTGGTAGCCATTTCCTCTCTCTCATTTATCTAGATAAGACTGCAACTGCTATTTTAATTAAAAATAGGATGGGTTGTGATAGGGAAGGGTAAAAATATAGTTACATCACTTGGGAATGCAATGAAGTGAAAGATGTTCTTTCAACTTTCTTATTGGTTTGATTCAAAAAAACATTAATTGGATCAAAATATAGGTGGTAGGAGAGCATTTAAATGGTTTATATCCTGATAAATGATTGATTCTTCAGAAAACTGTCCATCTAACATTTATTTATTTAAAAATGGAATTTAAAATTTACTTTAAGATATACTTGAGGCATTTTAAGTAAGACACTTGGGAAATACATCTTATTTACAAACATCTTTGGAAGGGGTGCTTGCTTGGCTCAGTCAGTTGAGCATCCAGCTCTTGATTTTGGCTCAGGTCATGGTCTCACAGTTCGTGGGTTCATCTTGAGTCAGCCTGCACCCTGACAGCACAGAGCCTGCTTGGGATTCTCTTGCTCTCTCTCTCTGCCCCTCCCACGCTTGCTTGCATGCTCCCTCTCTCAAAATAAATAAATTGAAACAAAACTCAGAAACACTTTGGAAGATAAAATTCCAATCCTAAAAAATTAGTTTGTTAAGCAATATAATTGCCATTGACTTTTTATTACTCTCTTATGTTGATTTTCTTTCTCTTTCAAATTTGGTTATCTTTAAAAAAACTAGAAGAATAAGTAAGATTGTCAATCCTCCTAAAGCAGGTTTATGAAATGGATATACATTTTAAGAAGCACTAATATTTCTAAGGTTTCATTTCCCCTCCTCATTCCAGCAAGACTCCATACAATGGGTTTATAATAGCATTGAGAGTGCTCAAGAAGACCTTCAAAAGGCTAACTCTAAACCCCCAGGAGATGAAGTAGGGGATGCATTTGACTGCAAAGTAGAAGGTGGGTTCCTTCTTTTCCTCCTTGATATGGTTTAAAGTGTTGGGATTCGCTACTGATGGCCAAGAAAGAATTCTTGAGACGTCTTCAGTGCAAAAAGGTGGTTTTACTAAAGCATGGAGACAGGACCCATGAACACAAAGAGCTGCACTGGGACTGTGAAGAGTGATTATATATACCTTCAGTTTGGGAAGGGCTTAGGGATAGCATATATCTCTGAGGTATTTTGGAAACATGCTTTCCAGGACCTTGAGGGGCTAGCTGCTGTTACGAAAAGGTCATTTATTTACCATTCAGGAAAAATTCAGTCATGAGACCCTTCGGATGTGTATCAGTGGGGCCATAAGCTTGGAGTATGATTGCTAACCTGTATCTTGGGTGGGGGGGTGGGTGGGTAAAGATAAAAGAAGCTTCCAAAACAATTTATTTATTTATTTATTTGTTTGTTTGATTGTTTTGCTTATTTATTTATTCATTTATTTTTTTCAATATATGAAATTTATTGTCAAATTGGTTTCCATACAACACCCAGTGCTCATCCCAAAAGGTGCCCTCCTCAATACCCGTCACCCACCTCCCCTCCCCCCCCCCATCAACCCTCAGTTTGTTCTCAGTTTTTAAGAGTCTCTTATGCTTTGGCTCTCTCCTACTCTAACCTCCTTTTTTTTTTCCCTCTTCCCCTCCCCCATGGGTTTCTGTTAAGTTGCTCAGGATCCACATAAGAGTGAAAACATATGGTATCTGTCTTTCTCTGTATGGCTTATTTCACTTAGCATAACACTCTCCACTTCCATCCATGTTGCTACACAAGGCTATATTTGATGCTTTCTCATTGCCATGTAGTATTCCATTGTGTATATAAACCACAATTTCTTTATCCATTCATCAGTTGATGGACATTTAGGCTCTTTGAATAATTTGGCTATTGTTGAGAGTGCTGCTATAAACATTGGGGTACAAGTGCCCCTATGCATCAGTACTCCTGTATCCCTTGAGTCAATTCCTAGCAGTGCTATTGCTGGGTCATAGGGTAGGTCTATTTTTTAATTTTTTGAGGAACCTCCACACTGCTTTCCAGAGTGGCTGCACCAATTTGCACTCCCACCAACAGTGCAAGAGGGTTCCCGTTTCTCCACATCCTCTCCAGCATCTATAGTCTCCTGATTTGTTCATTTTGGCCACTCTGACTGGCGTGAGGTGATATCTGAGTGTGGTTTTGATTTGTATTTCCCTGATGAGGAGCGACGTTGAACATCTTTTCATGTGCCTGTTGGCCATCCGGATGTCCTCTTTAGAGAAGTGTCTATTCATGTTTTCTGCCCATTTCTTCACTGGGTTGTTTTTTGGGTGTGGAATTTGGTGAGCTCTTTATAGATTTTGGATACTAGCCCTTTGTCTGATATGTCATTTGCAAATATGTTTTCCCATTCTGTTGGTTGCCTTTTAGTTTTGTTGGTCGTTTCTTTTGCTGTGCAGAAGCTTTTTACCTTCATAAGGTCCCAGTAGTTCATTTTTGCTTTTAATTCCCTTGCCTTTGGGGATGTGTCAAGTAAGAAATTGCTACAGCTGAGGTCAGAGAGGTCTTTTCCTGCTTTCTCCTCTAGGGTTTTGATGGTTTCCTGTCTCACATTCAGGCCCTTTATCCATTTTGAGTTTATTTTTGTGAATGGTGTGAGAAAGTGGTCTAGTTTCATCCTTCTGCATGTTGCTGTCCAGTTCTCCCAGCACCATTTGTTAAAGAGACTGTCTTTTTTCCATTGGATGTTCTTTCCTGCTTTGTCAAAGACGAGTTGGCCATACATTTGTGGGTCTAGTTCTGGGGTTTCTATTCTATTCCATTGGTCTATGTGTCTGTTTTTGTGCCAATACCATGCTGTCTTGATGATTACAGCTTTGTAGTAGAGGCTAAAGTCTGGGATTGTGATGCCTCCTGGTTTGGTCTTCTTCTTCAAAATTACTTTGGCTATTCGGGGCCTTTTGTGGTTCCATATGAATTTTAGGATTGCTTGTTTTAGTTTCGAGAAGAATGCTGGTGCAGTTTTGATTGGGATTGCATTGAATGTGTAGACAGCTTTGGGTAGTATTGACATTTTGACAATATTTATTCTTCCAATCCATGAGCAGGGAATGTCTTTCCATTTCTGTAAATCTTCTTCAATTACCTTCATAAGTTTTCTATAGTTTTCAGCATACAGATCTTTTACATCTTTGGTTAGATTTATTCCCAGGTATTTTATGCTTCTTGGTGCAGTTGTGCATGGGATCAGTTTCTTTATTTGTCTTTCTGTTGCTTCATTGTTAGTGTATAAGAATACAACTGATTTCTGTACATTGATTTTGTATCCTGCAACTTTGCTGAATTCATGTATCAGTTCTAGCAGACTTTTGGTGGAGTCTATCGGATTTTCCATGTATAATGTCATGTCATCTGCAAAAAGCGAAAGCTTGACTTCATCTTTGCCAATTTTGATGCCTTTGATTTCCTTTTGTTGTCTGATTGCTGATGCTAGAACTTCCAGCACTATGTTAAACAACAGTGGTGAGAGTGGGCATCCCTGTCGTGTTCCTGATCTCAGGGAAAAAGCTCTCAGTTTTTCCCCGTTGAGGATGATGTTCGCTGTGGGCTTTTCATAAATGGCTTTTATGATCTTTAAGTATGTTCCTTCTATCCCGACTTTCTCAAGGGTTTTCATTAAGAAAGGGTGCTGGATTTTGTCAAAGGCCTTTTCTGCATCGATTGACAGGATCATATGGTTCTTCTCTTTTTTTTTGTTAATGTGATGTATCACGTTGATTGATTTGAGAATGTTGAACCAGCCCTGCATCCCAGGAATGAATCCCACTTGGTTATGGTGAATAATTCTTTTTATATGCCGTTGAATTCGATTTGCTAGTATCTTATTGAGAATTTTTGCATCCATATTCATCAGGGATATTGGCCTGTAGTTCTCTTTTTTTACTGGGTCTCTGTCTGGTTTAGGAATCAAAGTAATCCTGGCTTCATAGAATGAGTCTGGAAGTTTTCCTTCCCCTTCTATTTCTTGGAATAGCTTGAGAAGGATAGGTATTATCTCTGCTTTAAATGTCTGGTAGAACTCCCCTGGGAAGCCATCTGGTCCTGGACTCTTATTTGTTGGGAGATTTTTGATAACCGATTCAATTTCTTCGCTGGTTATGGGTCTGTTCAAGCTTTCTATTTCCTCCTGATTGAGTTTTGGAAGAGTGTGGGTGTTTAGGAATTTGTCCATTTCTTCCAGGTTGTCCAATTTTTTGGCATATAATTTTTCATAGTATTCTCTGATAATTGTTTGTATCTCTGAGGGATTGGTTGTAATAATTCCGTTTTCATTCATGATTTTATCTATTTGGGTCATCTCCCTTTTCTTTTTGAGAAGCCTGGCTAGAGGTTTGTCAATTTTGTTTATTTTTTCAAAAAACCAACTCTTGGTTTTGTTGATCTGCTCTACAGTTTTTTTAGATTCTATATTGTTTATTTCTGCTCTGATCTTTATTATTTCTCTTCTTCTGCTGGGTTTAGGCTGCCTTTGCTGTTCTGCTTCTATTTCCTTTAGGTGTGCTGTTAGATATTGTATTTGGGATTTTTCTTATTTCTTGAGATAGGCCTGGATTGCAATGTATTTTCCTCTCAGGACTGCCTTCGCTGCATCCCAAAGCATCTGGATTGTTGTATTTTCATTTTCGTTTGTTTCCATATATTTTTTAATTTCTTCTCTAATTGCCTGGTTGACCCACTCATTCTTTAGTAGGGTGTTCTTTAACCTCCATGCTTTTGGAGGTTTTCCAGACTGTTTCCTGTGGTTGATTTCAAGCTTCATAGCATTGTGGTCTGAAAGTATGCATGGTATAATTTCAATTCTTGTAAACTTATGAAGGGCTGTTTTGTGACCCAGTATATGATCTATCTTGGAGAATGTTCCATGTGCACTCGAGAAGAAAGTATATTCTGTTGCTTTGGGATGCAGAGTTCTAAATATATCTGTCAAGTCCATCTGATACAATGTATCATTCAGGGCCCTTGTTTCTTTATTGACCGTGTGTCTAGATGATCTATCCATTTCTGTAAGTGGGGTGTTAAAGTCCCCTGCAATTACCACATTCTTCTCAATAAGGTTGCTTATGTTTATGAGTAATTGTTTTATATATTTGGGGGCTCCGGTATTCGGCGCATAGACATTTATAATTGTTAGCTCTTCCTGATGGATAGACTCTGTAATTATTATATAATGCCCTTCTTCATCTCTTATTACAGCCTTTAATTTAAAGTCTATTTTGTCTGATATAAGTATGGCTACTCCAGCTTTCTTTTGGCTTCCAGTAGCATGATAAATAGTTCTCCATCCCCTCACTCTCAATCTAAAGGTGTCCTCAGGTCTAAAATGAGTCTCTTGTAGACAGCAAATAGATGGGTCTTGTTTTTTTATCCATTCTGATACCCTATGTCTTTTGGTTGGTGCATTTAATCCATTTACATTCAGTGTTATTATAGAAAGATACGGGTTTAGAGTCATTGTGATGTCTGTATGTTTTATGCTTGTAGTGATGTCTCTGGTACTTTGTCTCACAGGGTCCCCCTTAGGATCTCTTGTAGGGCTGGTTTAGTGGTGACAAATTCCTTCAGTTTTTGTTTGTTTGGGAAGACCTTTATCTCTCCTTCTATTCTAAATGACAGACTTGCTGGATAAAGGATTCTCGGCTGCATATTTTTTCTGTCTAGCACACTGAAGATCTTGTGCCAATTCTTTCTGGCCTGCCAAGTTTCAAAAGAGAGATCAGTCACGAGTCTTATAGGTCTCCCTTTACATGTGAGGGCACGTTTATCTCTTGCTGCTTTCAGAATTTTCTCTTTATCCTTGTATTTTGCCAGTTTCACTATGATATGTCGTGCAGAAGATCGATTCAAGTTACGTCTGAAGGGAGTTCTCTGTGCCTCTTGGATTTCAATGCCTTTTTCCTTCCCCAGTTCAGGGAAGTTCTCAGCTATAATTTCTTCAAGTACCCCTTCAGCACCTTTCCCTCTCTCTTCCTCCTCTGGGATACCAATTATGCGTATATTATTTCTTTTTAGTGTATCACTTAGTTCTCTAATTTTCCCCTCATACTCCTGGATTTTTTTATCTCTCTTTCTCTCAGCTTCCTCTTTTTCCATAACTTTATCTTCTAGTTCACCTATTCTCTCCTCTGCCTCTTCAATCGGAGCTGTCGTCGTCGTTTCCATTTGTTTTGCATTTCGTTTAAAGGGCTTTTCAGCTCCTCGTGACTGTTCCTTAGTCCCTTGATCTCTGTAGCAAGAGATTCTCTGCTGTCCTCTATACTGTTTTCAAGCCCAGCGATTAATTTTATGACTATTATTCTAAATTCACTTTCTGTTATATTATTTAAATCCTTTTTGATCAGTTCATTAGCTGTTGTTATTTCCTGGAGATTCTTCTGAGGGGAATTCTTCCGTTTGGTCATTTGGATAGTCCCTGGAGTGGTGAGGACCTGCAGGGCACTTCCCCTGTGCTGTGGTGTATAACTGGAGTTGGTGGGCGGGGCCGCAGTCCGACCTGATGTCTGCCCCCAGCCCACCGCTGAGGCCACAGTCAGTCTGGTGTGTGCCTTCTCTTCCCCTCTCCTAGGGGCGGGATTCACTGTGGGGTGGCGTGGCCCGTCTGGGCTACTTGCACACTGCCAGGCTTGTGATGCTGGGGATCTGGCGTATTAGCTGGGGTGGATCAGCAAGGTGCATAGGGGCGGGAGGGGCAGGCTCAGCTCGCTTCTCCTTAGGTGATCCACTTCAGGAGGGGCCCTGTGGCAGCGGGAGGGAGTCAGATCCGCTGCTGGAGGTTTGGCCCCGCAGAAGCACAGAGTTGGGTGTTTGCGCAGAGCAAGCAAGTTCCCTGGCAGGAACTGGTTCCCTTTGGGATTTTGGCTGGGGGATGGGCGGGGGAGATGGCGCTGGCGAGTGCCTTTGTTCCCCACCAAACTGAGCTCTGTGGTCCGGGGGCTCAGCAGCTCTCCCTCCGTTTGTCCTCCAGCCTTCCCGCTTTCCCAGCAGAGCTGTTAACTTATGACCTCCCAGACGCTAAGTCGGGCTTGCTGTCGGAACACACTCCGTCAGGCCCCTCCGCTTTTGCCAGCCAGACTCGGGGGCTCTGCTTGGCCGTGGAGCCGCCCCTTTGCCCCGGCTCCCTCCCGCCAGTCCGTGGAGCGCGCACAGCCTTGCCGTCCTTCCTACCCTCTTCCGTGGGCCTCTCGTCTGCGCTTGGCTCCGGAGACTCCGTTCTGCTAATCCTGGGTTATTTAGGCAGGTGTAGGTGGAATCTAAGTGATCAGCAGGACGCGCGGTGAGCCCAGCGTCGTCCTACGCCGCCATCTTCCCTCTCTCCCTCCATTTCTTTAGATCTTCTTCAATTTCCTTCATAAGCTTTCTACAGTTTTCAGCATACAGAACTTTTACATCTTTGGTTAGATTTATTCCTAGGTATTTTATGCTTCTTGGTGCAATTGTGCATGGGATCAGTTTCTTTATTTGTCTTTCTGTTGCTTCATTATTAGTGTATAAGAATGCAACTGATTTCTGTACATTGATTTTGTATCCTGCAACTTTGCTGAATTCATGTATCAGTTCTAGCAGACTTTTGGTGGAGTCTATCAGATTTTCCGTGTATAATATCATGTCATCCGCAAAAAGTGAAAGCTTAACTTCATCTTTGCCAATTTTGATGCCTTTGATTTCCTTTTGTTGTCTGATTGCTGATGCTAGAACTTCCAACACTATGTTAAACAACAGCGGTGAGAGTGGACATTCCTGTCGTGTTCCTGATCTCAGGGAAAAAGCTCTCAGTGTTTCCCCATTGAGGATGATGTTAGCTGTGGGCTTTTCATAAATGGCTTTTATGATCTTTAAGTATGTTCCTTCTCAAAGGAAGTTTATATGTTAAAGTAGACTTCCAGGATCCCGTGGGGGGTCAGGCTAAGATTCCCTGTGCCCTTAGCAAAGTGTCATCATTGAGGCAGCTGAGCCAGAGGAAGGTCACTCTGCCTATTCCAAGGACTTGTCAATAGGCTGTAGGCAGTAAGGAAGTGTAATATTTCATTTGCTTTTGTTTCCCACATCACTTGTCATTTGCTTACAGTAGTATTGTTTTTTAATGTGCCTGTGCCTTGTCCCAATTATTGAAAATCTTGTATGTTCAAGCCACTTTCTTAAGTCATAATCTCCAAATAGATGTTATGTGAAATACATAAGTAATAATAGTTAGTCACTAACACGTCATAGCTACTGCACCTTGTTTGGCACTTTATTAAGTGTTTTACATGGATTATCTCATAAAGGCATTAAAAAGGAAACTCTCAAAAAAGTGTTAGTGTCGTATCCTTATTTTAACCTAACCCTTAGCCTAAGGGACTTGCCCAAGCCAGTAAGTGGTAGGATGAGGATTCAAACCCAAGTTAAAATGCGTTTTCTTGTTTTGAGTTTAAATGTTGTGTAGACCTTCCTAATCCAGTGTGGTTCACAGACCAGCAGCAGCAGCAGCAGCATCACCTGGAGAGATGCAGAATCCTACCCTCACCCATCTACTGAATCACAGTCTCCATTTTGACAAGATGGGATCTGTATGCATGCAAAAATTTGAAGTCCTAGTTTAGAAAGAAGGTCTATAGTCCCTTTGAAAATGCTTTCTTGATTCAAGTAACTTTTACTATATTCTAATATTAATGGTACTGAGACAAACTAATAATGTGCAAACATTATTAGAGAAAGAGAAAGATCTTTTGATAAGGACTCCTATTGTTTCTGTTCTCTCAGTGAAACAAACCAGATACAGATTGTTGGATTCAGTGGCTTCTTCGCCAAGGGTAAAGGGATGGAAGCAATTAAATTTATGTTTGCATTTGACAAATACCTTGAATTATTGTTTCAACACTTTTTTTCACAGAAGTCTTTGAATCCTCTCTTAAAGTTTCATGATATCTTTCCATTTATATTATTGGTAGGTATCATTGGACATTTTTATTGTACTGTTAGTTTCTTCCAACCAGCATAGTTACATAATCCCCTGTACTGATCATATGGGGGTGGTCAACTTAGGGAAAGCTGTGTTCCCTCCACTCCTGGAAGGAACCACTCAGGTCATGGACAGTATCAGAAATATTTCAACCACATTGGAGCACCAAGATTGTTATAACACAGTAACTTTCTTATTTACTTAAACTAGGACAAATCTCAGGACATTATCTTGAGCCCTTTATTCCTCATTTAGAGTTAGTTGATTTTTGCTCATCGTCGTTGGTGCCACAGTGAAAGGGTTGGTGAGATGCTCTGATAATTGGTTTCTAGCTATTCTGGGACTCAATTATTTTAAGATAAACCATTATTCTGCCTTTGTCTATTTTTACTATTTCTACCATCCTAGGACTTAACTGTTTTTATCTAACTAATATTCTGTTTTTGCTAATTTAATATTTGTTGTTAGGTTTCTCAGTGGTTTCTTGCTTCAGATTTTTGTGTTTTTATATCAGTGGATTGATTGTAGGCCAAAAACCTGTAGGAAGACATTCCAGATGAAAATGTTATTATAGCAGACAATGACAAATTTTCTCTGTGAGCTATCTGTAGAAGATGGTGTTTGGGAAAATTCAGGGATCCTGTCTGCTGAAATAAATGATTAGTGCATCTCCTTTCTGCTTCTTCCGTATGGCTTTGTGTAGTTTTTTCTCCTCTGAACAAGTATTCGTTCAATGTTTGAGGCAGTTTTAGGAACCCTGACTTTAAGTCATGCATGCTTTTAATAAAAATTATAAAATTGTATATATAATGTTTATGTTGGTATAAATAGGCATACATATGGTTGATAGAGCAAAATGGATGTGCAAAGACTAGTCATGTTGGAATGGTGAGATTTGGATCATTCAAACATATGTTTTTTAAGTGCTCTTGTTTCAGAAATGTTAACAACAATATTAGATTTATCCATTCTTTAAAGAAATCTTTAAACATTCTTCAGAGACACTCAAATTATTTGAAGAGACTAACAAAACCCTTCCTGAATTTGCTGAATGAAAACTGTCCTTGTTCCAGAGGTGATTGACAAGTTTAACACCATGGCCATCATCGACGGGAAGAAGGAGCACGTGAGCCTGACTGTGGATAACGTCCACCTGGAATATGGTGTTGTGTATGAGTATGACAGCACAGCCGGGATAAAGTGCAATGTGGTGGAGAAGATGATTGAGCCCAAAGGTTTCTTCAGCCTCACTGCCAAGGTATGAATGATCCTGGGAAAACGGGATTTTGTTCTAAATAAAGTAACTGAAACTCTCCCCCACCCCCACTTCCCAAAATGTAAACAGCTGTGTATGCTTCAGCTGTCAGCTCATTCAACTTTCTTTTCTGTTCCCCCCTCCCCCCCATTACTCAGTATGCATACAATCTTCTTTTTTTATTGATCTCTTTTGGAGTACAGTGTTATGTTAGATGGGACTCTTGCCCAGGCAAATGTTAGTTGATTTGGCAAAGGCTTCTCTACATTTAGCAAGTTTGCTACATCTGTTGATTCAGTATCATGAATACCTTTCTGATGGTTTTCATGACAGGTGGTGCTTTTTTAAATGTAGATAATCCTCTGAAAAGTATTTGAAGTCATGAAATGTATTATAAGAAATTTCAAATTCTCCAAGTCTCATGTTTATTTCATATGATTTCACAAAGCTCAGTGATCCATTTATGAATAGATCTTCAGACATTTATGTGATTCTTAATTGGGAAGGATATCACCCTTAGTCTTTAGGCTAAAGCAAGATAGGGAGTAAGAGAGTTTTCATCCAAATGGATGAAACATGTGGTTAGTGAAAGATGGCCCTGTGCTTGCTTTTCATGATCCTTTCACCAGGTGAATAAATAAAATTCCTGTTGGAGGATACTCCCCAGGTCTGAGTTTTAGTATTTCATCTGTATTTATTTATTTAAATGTTTATTTATTTTGAGAGAGAGAGAATACTAAGGTTAGTGCAGAACCTGACATGGGGCTCAATCCCACAAATGTCAGATTGTGACCTGAGCCAAAATCAAGAGTCGGATGCTTAACCAACTGAGCCCCCAAGGCACCCCTGCATCTGCTTTTATATCATCTTGTGAGGATTCAGGTATTACAAGTAAGAAATATGACATATAGCTTCACTACTTTTATTTATTCACATGTCACTTCTTGTTTCATTATGTGTGTGTGTAGCTGAGATAGATTTAGCATTAATAGTATGTATTTTTTAAAATTTTAGTGGCAGAAAATAATGTAGAAATCCAAATGCACTGTTTCAAAAATACTTATTTTATGTTTTTTGTTTTATATTCTGAAAGTCAGCTTCCAAAACAATTGCGTTATTCTGATGACATTGTACCACTCTGTATCTTTCGATATAGCATCTGTGTGTTCAAAATGCCACCTCTGCCCAAATATGTTATATTATCAAGGCAATCCATATAAGTTTGGACCCAGGTTATTATCATTATTTTATCAATTTTCTAGCTATTTCAAATTTGCGAAGTTACTTGGATTATTTTATATATGACAACTGTATAAGTACTGAAAATACTTGTATTTCATATTTGAAGAAAAGAGTATCAAAGAAATTAAGAAATTGAACCAAGATCACACAGCTAATGATAAATTGAGCTCTACTTTCTAGAGTAGTGATTAAACCAAAAACTCACACTCTGTATTCTGCAAGACAGGGAAGTGGAGCTTCCTGTGAGGGAGCTCAAATAAACATAGAATCTATACATTGTCTTGTACAATATTATGAAAATGTCAGGTAAGGGTGCAATCAACCCTTGCAATCTTTGAACAATCATAAATATGACACATAATTCTCCATTCATTGGAAATTCCCAGTGATCAGTGGTAGGTATACACACAAACACACACAAATGCTGCCTTAAAATTGATTCAAATGTTCAAAAGGATTTACTAATTAAAATATCACATGGACGCTTTTATCTGATGTTTATCAGCTGGTGCTCAGATACCGCAACTGACATTGATTTTATGTTAGTAAGAGAATTTCTTTTCATGTATTCATTTCTTCAGCAAACATTTGTTGTCTGCATTCTCTATACTGGGCTCCCAGTAGAAAGTAAGGATGCCATTCTATAGGTTTTCCTTAGTTTGTGTTGTTCTACTACCAAATTGAGGGGAAAAAAAAGTTCTGAGTAACTGACTAAAATATAGGCAATGTGTTCCCACATTAGAGCATACTGATTAGTCCATCAGGCAGTCTTTGAAGTCCACTCACTTCCCTCAGGTAACCTTTTATAGCCAGCAGAAGGCAAAACACGAGGGGCAAACACACACGTCCATCACTTCGCGGTGAAAGTTTTACTGAGTATAGAAATCCCAGGCAGTGAAAAGAAGTGTGCTAGGGAATGTCACTCTGTGTTCTAGACTTGTGAGAATTGTATTTAGCTAATTTTGAAGGTTTTCTTTACTTGTGTGTGTGTGCGTGTATTACTACAGATTCTTGAAGCCCTGGCTAAAAGTGATGATCATTTTGTGCAAAACTGCACCAGCCTTAACTCTTTAAATGAAGTGATTCCTACTGACCTTCATAATAAATTCAGTGCCTTTTGCAGTGAAAAAATTGAGCACATATGTCAGAGAATATCCAGTTATAAAAAGGTAAAACTTCTGTTTCCTTATTTGACATGTATACATTATTTAAATAATTTAAATGTCCAATTTAATTCACTTATTGATATTTTCATTACTTATTTGCGTACCAGTTTATTGAAATAATAACATTTATATAACCTTTTTATTTTTTTATTTATGTAATATTTTAGAGTTTAGAGTTTTTAAAATGCCTTTACATCCATTAACCTCATTTGATCTTTGCAAACCTGAAAGCTAGGTCATTATTACACATTTTCAACATATAACTGAGGCCTAAAGAATTCAATTACTTGCTAGCAAAAGATAGAGTTGGGATGTAAATCCAGGCCATGAAATTATGAAGTCAGTAGTTCTTTTCTTTTTATCTCAACAGAGGGAAGAGAGCTCTCAATCAGAAAGTACACAGAACATAGTCTGTTTGAAATTGACTGATTTGTACATTTATTTGATATATTTATTGAGCACATTTTATATGCCAAGCACTGTTCTTGGTGCCAGGAATATGGCAGCAAAGGAGAGAACATCTTCCCTCTCAGGGTATTTATATTTGAGAGGGGTAAGCAGCAAAGAAGTAAATAAATCCTCTGTAGGAATGGATTGCTAGGAAGAGATGAGGCATAGATATGAGGAGAAAGCTCTTGGAATAGTCCCAGTGAGTGATGATGATAGGTTGGCCTGTGGTGAAGATGGGGAGACAGAGAAAGTTCGATGGATTTGATATAATTTAGAGATAGAATTAGAAGTTGATGTCCAAAATATATCCTACAGTAAGTTTTTTTTTTTTCTATTTTTGTCAGTAGACTAGCTAATTAAATTATTTCCCTCAAAATGAGGCTGGTTGTTTAAAATTTGGCACAGCCATCCGAGGAAATATCATTTATCTCAGTGTTTCTGAATGTGAGTTAATCTATATGTTTTATACTCCTGATATATTAAGTAAAAGGTAAGCCCATGTATGTCCAGATAGGGCTATATGAGAATAGGGAAAGGTAGAAATGAATACTTGAACACTGGTTACCTCAGGTAGAGTGGGACATGGGCAAGAAGGATCACCATATTTTTCTTTAGGACTTCCCTAAATGTTTATCTTGTGAAGTTGAATATGGGTTGCTATTTTGATTTTTTATAAATCCATTCACATGAAGAAAAATGATATTCAAGATTACCGCTTAATTGTCACATCTGTTAATTCTCTTTCCATGATTGTTGAGCTCAGTTCGCCTATTTGATTTCAGGAAAGATTCCATGAATGCTTTGTTGTTGCTGAAGAGCAGAAGATTCTTTTTATTTCTCCTTTCTCTCTAAGATAGGACAGTGTTTGAGGTAAAATTTAAAAGGTCGAAACAAATGCAAATTAGCATTCCCTTTTGAACACATTTTGAAAAGAGAATCATTCTCTTTCAGAAATGGATCTGTATAAAGTATGATAGGCGTTGAGACAGATTCCAGTTGTCAAACTTGTCAGTGTTTGGGGGTCATTTCTCTTTCTGTTTTTTTTTTTTTTAATTTTCTTCCTACTTCTCTCCATTCATACAAAAAAACAAAAGCAGTAGAAATATCTTAAAAAATATACATGAAAAAAGTAAACTATGTGAGTAAAAACAAAACATCAGGATGAGGATATATTATATAGGGTATTGATTCAGCTGCTGTAAGAAGGACCAAGATAACATGGGCTTAAAACTGAAAGTTGATTTTTCCCTCACATGAAGGTTCAACGGGCTGGGAGTCCAGTGGGGACTGGACTGACAATCTTCTAGGGCTGCTTCTATAGTTTTGCTGTCTCCCCTAAGACATTGCCCTCTTCCACAAGGTCAAGGTTGGCTGATCAGCACTATGTCTAAGTTATAGCCCCTCAGGACAGAAAAGAAGTGGAGAGCAAAGAGTTTCCTGTTGAGGCCACGACCTGGAAGTTGTACACATCACTCCTGTTCACATGCAATTAGTCATTTAGTGAAAGCAGACTGAGAAATATTGTCTCAAACTGGACATCCATGTGCCCAAATAAAACTCAGAGAATTTTATTAATAAAAGAAGAAAGAGAGAATGGATATTGGCAGAAAATTAGCAGATACATTTATAGGTAAAGTTCTATTACAATAAATGGTATAGCCCATCAAAAAGGTGATAAGGTCAGCAAGTGCTAAAGCTAGTTAGTTGCTAAAGTGGAATATTATATTTCACCTGCAGTTTCCTGATAACCAAAAAATAAATAAATAAATAAATACAGTCTATCACATATTTATCAGCATCCCTATAATTTATACATGTTTCTTAAGAGAAGCAAAGCTTTTCTTAGACTAAGTTCTAAAAGAAATCTCTCACGCTGAATTTCAAAGAGGTGACACCAGGAAATGTCAGGGCAGTATCTGTAAACATATCCCTGAAAAAGAAGCGGCAGTTTGTTTTATGTGCAGATATTTTTCATACACTCTTTATTGAAAGCCAATGGCATGCGTCAAAAACTCAGCTTCACAAAAGCAAATTTATTGCAGGTTGGGGCAGGAAGAACAGGTAAACGTTTACTAAATGCATACCTGTTATGTAGGCAGTAATTGCTTAAGGATGGCTCCCCTCCCACACCTAAAATCTATATGGAAGACGGGTCAAAATACATGAAGTAAGTAATAATAATACTGACTACTTAACCTATTAGGAGGTGCCACGATGACTGGGTGAATGTGTTGGCACCCCGTACCCTCTTCTCTATGATGGTGCTCCCTGGAGTTACGCAGCACACATCAGTTTATAGCAATCTGCTGTCATATCAGGCATTGCATAGATATTTTACAGTTTGCATATGTTGTATAATTTTATCCACACAGTGACTTGAGACACATTATCTATTTCATTGATAAGTGGCTGAGGCTCAGAGTGGTCAAGTAACTTGCCCAAAGGCATGCAACTGAACACAGCTGTGGAATTTGAACCTTGCTTCCTTTTATTATAAATCTGTTTTTTGTTTGTTTACCTGCAATTTGACACTGTACTACACAGCATATATATCGTTCAAATTCCACTGCTAAATTTCACTACACAGCTAAACAGTATGGGTCTGATTACTACGGCAGTGGCAGTTCAGTAAAGAAGAAATCTTTGTGGATTGAATAGTCAGCAGATGTTATCTGCTGTAAGTTGGAAAGATTTCTCAGAGTGAAGAGGCGTAGAGATGGCACTCAAGTAAAGAGAGATATTGTAAGTGAAGGCCACAATGTAGAAATGAGATTGATTTTATCGATGAAGAATGGGCATGTTGCCTACACTAGAAAGGATTGGAGTTAGATACCATTAAAAGGAAAACTGACAAAATCTGAGTTTTCCAGTGATATTTTAGAGTGGCATAAGAATCAGATTTGTTTGTAAGAAGTATGAGTTGATGGTTACTTGGTCTCATGTAGAAGCTTTGGGGATAGAGAGAAAAGGATCAATCCAAGCGATACATAGCAGGTAAAATATATGTAGCTCTATGATGGATTGGTTATGGTGGATGAAGAAGGTGTTATACCTTGTTTTTTAACAAAAATATGGTTTGTGATAAACTGGAGAGTGTTATGTTGGGAGTAGGATTAGAAGCATAAAAGGAACAGGGTTTTTCCCAAAATGTTGGGGATTCTCAAAAGCATGAACCTGCCGAGTAAAAAATTTCTTACACTTTCTCAGAAGTAACTGACAGCCCAGAAAGCTTTTAAAGCAGAGATGGACAGGCTAATGGGCAGTGATTTTCGATGATAAAAATAACATCACTGAATTGTGGGAAGCTCTTCTATGTACATTATTGTTGTTTGAGCCTCAAAATAGCTGTATGTACTGAAGAATCCTACCATCTGCTTCTTTCTCCAGGAGATTAAGAATTTGCTTAAGGTCACTTAGCTGGAAGTGGCAGACTAGGTCCAGTCCTATGGAATGCTGTCTCATTTATTTTTCTTTTTAATTTTAGAAGTAAAGAGAAAATTATATTCAACTAGAATTTAAACACCTTCAAAGGTATCCTTTTCAGCATCCCATATTGACCATAAACACATTTAGAATAATTGACTGCCTTTCTCACTAAGCAAGACAAGCAAGGTTAGCATGAAAATATTTCAAGAATATTTTTAATTTGAACAAAATTTAGATACCTAACACAATAATAGCCTTTCTAGGTTACATAAGTTTAGCTCCATTTATGTATCAGATGCATGTCAACAGAAACTATAGCATTTGTGAATGTATATTTTTAATTTTCATGTATTTACTTTGAAGCTATTTTTAGTAGCATATTTTTCTTCCAGATGAAGGCTTCAAACACCCCTCTTTTTTTGTAAAATAAAATGTATCCATAGAAACTAAAATTTCAAAGAGGCTGGCTCTCCTTTATTTTGACTATTAAAGTTTTAGGTTTCAAAAATAGAAACAAGTTGATTTCTGCAGTTTCTATAGCCAGGCTTCCCCAATCATAATTGATTTTCTGCCCAGCTGTACAGGCCACGGATGTTTTTTAGCACATGTATGAGACAAGTTTCAGACCTTACTGGAGAGTGAATCCTAAGCAGGCATTTAATCTCCTTGGGGCAGGATGTGTGGGTGATCCAGACATAAAACTATGCACTGTTTGGAGAAACATTCTTATCCTAAATTGTCCTTGGGACCCTTTTTAATTCTAGATTCTTTCTCTGTTGTAGAGTAATTCCATAATTGGGTTTATTCTGTGTATTAGGGATGTTTCCTTCATATAAATATTTAATGAGCTTTCAAGAGATAGTTTCTGTTTACACAAAAATATTGCATGTAGGAATCCAAAGTCTTACTTTAAATATTCCAAGTGCCTTTAGTTATTAATGCCACAAAATCCTCAAACTGATTGATATATGGGTCTGGAAAATTTGTGGTAAAAACTTCCTCATGTCCCCTTCCTCTGATACAGAATTTTTATAACTATGCCAATAGAGTTTTACACTTAATTGAAACGGGAGATTATCTTCAAAATAGTAGCCTACCTTTATATGTTTTTTCACTTTTTGTCAAGTAAGTATAATTGGATTTTAATGTATTGTCACGGTTAATAATTCGTGAATTAACTACCAGTGCATTAGAAACCTGAAGTTCCACTTCCAAGAATTACTTATTCTTATCAATATACAAATACACTTTAATATCATCTAGATTTAAAAAGTCAACATTTCCCTTGACCCCCAGACTTTTCTCTACCTACTGTTTCATTTCTTGAACTCTGTCCTGTAAAACAACTACCTATACTTGCTGTATATACCTGTTGTCTCACTCGCTTGACATTCTCAACACTCAAGATGGGCTCAAGTACCCTCCATGTAACTAAAGTGGCTCTTTTTTTTTTTTTAAGAAAGAGAGAGCACCCAAGTGGGAGAGACGCTGAGGGAGGGAGACAGAGAGAGAGAGAGAGAGAGAGAGAGAGAGAGAGAGAGAGAGAAAGAGTTTCAAGCAGGCTCCATGCCCAGTATGGAGCCTGACACAGGGCTTGATTCCACGATCCTGGGACCATGACCTGAGCCTAAATCAAGAGTCAGATGCTCAACTGACTGAGCCACCCAGGCGCCCCTGAAATGGCTGTTTTTAAGGTCATTGATTGATGATGATTTGATTTTGCCAAAGTTCATTTACTGTCATCATCTTATTCCTTGTTTTAGTAGCATCAATGCAGTTGACTGTGTATCTGGTTTTGTCTTTTCTGGGTGGCTCAGTCACAGTGAGTGTCCCACGTTTGTTCATCCTTTTTTCTCTGATCTCTTCATGCTGCAGAACTTGGGATTTGTTCCCCCACTCTCTCTCTCTCTCTCCATCCCCCAGTGATCACATTCAGTCTTGCCGTCTGACCTCTCCATTTGAGTCTAACAGATACCTCAGACTTCACATGTCCAGAATACAGTCCTGGTCCTGCCCCTCCAGTTTGTCATATTTGCTGTTTTCTCCACCTCAGAATGAGACCCATCCTCCCGCATTGCTCAGTCTTAAAACCTCGCATACATTCTTTACTCCTCGTTCTCACATACCATTCTCTTGGCTCTACCTTCACCACATGCAGCCTTTTCTCACCGCTGTGATTGCTGACAGCCTAGGGTGAGCCAATGTTGACTCTCCCAAGAGTGGTCTTCCTGCTTCCACCCTTGCCCACTGACGGTGTGTTTGTTCTGAGGGGCTGTGGATCTCAATCACAGTAAGAACTAAATCTTTCCAAAGGCCTGTGAGCTCCTGTTTGAGCTGCGCCCTCCTTCTACCTGTGATCTCCCCATTCCTGTCTGTCAACTTTCCCTTCCCCTTTCACTGTGTGCTTTGACCACACCAGTCTTCCTGACATGGAACACACTTTCCTTGGGGCTTCTGCATTGAATGTTCACCCTGCCAGGCAGCCTTCTCTTCCTAATACCCACATTCCTAACTTCCTTCCTTCAAGATTTTGCTTAAATGCCAGATTCTCACTGAGGCCTGCCCTGACCACCCAGATTACAATTGGCAGGGCATTCTTCACCTCACCTCTGAAATTCTCAACCCTCTTTCCCAGCTCCATTTTGTTTTCAGCTATACTTATCATGTTCTAGCATGGTGTAATTGACTTGTTATGTTTATTGTTGGCCTCTCCCTTCACTAGAACATAACCTCCCAGAAGGCAGAAATCTGTTTCATTCACTGATGTTTCCCAGCTTGCCTAGAATGGAGCCTGATTTAGAAAATCCTCGATGTGTAATTGTTGGATGGGTGAATAAAGGTGGGGATAAGTGGGCTACGCTATCCATGAGAGGCCTAAAATGCTGTCCATCCCAGCTCACCTTCCCCTAAACCCTGTACATTTCTTTATTGAAAAATTGCAATTTTTGTTTATGGAAAATAGCACTTTTTTTTGTCTTTCCTTGTGCGATTCTCCAAAGCAGATTAACGAGTTCAGTGTTTTTTTTGATGTTTCCAAACAAGATGCCAGGTTCATGTTGGCAGGGCCACTTACCACCGTGTGGCCAGGCTAGAACACGTTCCCGTGTGTGTTCTACAGTCACAGGAACTGTGCCTTCCTCACTTTAGGTGTGTTACAGGAAGGTGTCACGATTAAATATTGGGGCATGCCCTCTAGGAGTACATTTTTGATGTATTTAGCACATTTCTAGGACCATGACTGTGGGGTGCCTCCTGCACCTCCCCCTTGCCTAGGGACACCCTTGGATGGAAGACAGCACTGCTTTCATAAGCCTCTTTCTTCTCTGAGAGAGCCCTTAAGCAAAGAAGTTTCCTCTCTGACAGTCTTTGAAAGAGTTCCAGCCATTTGGGCATGGTTGCACACCCCTCCTGAGTGTATGGGGAGAAGAAACAGACTGTGTCCATGGGTGTTTGTACTGCGGTGCATGTTGGAAAGTTATAGGAAACTGGTTGCACTAGAAAGGCAGCATTCCCCCTTGTCTACCTGATCGCTCTAGTAACACCACAGCCCATCGCTCTGTTCACTTCCTTCCTAGCACTTACCAAATTTCTAATTGTCCTGGCTATCATATTTATTATATAATTGTTATAGATGCATATAGTTGTACATATATTTATACATGTACATTACATATACTTGTAATAATATGCTACATATAAGAATATTATATTATTTTCACCTGTGTCCCCTACTAGACCATGAACTCCATGAGGGCAAGGGCTGTGTCTCCAGCATTTAGTGCGAGTCTGGAATAGATGCTTCTCTTTATATTTTTCAATAAGTAGGTAAAAGGTTAAAGTGAAAGAAGGCAAAAGAAGCATATCTATCTATTATGGTCGATGCTGTGCCACGATAAAATTGATTTCTGTGCCTTTGTGTGTACCGTGGGGCCTTATCCCGCGACTGCAACAGAAAAGACCTTCTCACTCCAAGTTTGCGTCTTTCCCAATTTGAGGTCTTTCCCAGATAAGTCTTCAGGTCACAGTTTTTTATTAGTAAAGTGAGGGGATAGAACATTAATTCTCTAAATTACTTCCACTCTTTTAATGGTTAGGATATTATCACTATACCATTATTATCAAATTTGTTACTAATTTTGTTGGCAGTTTTCTGCATTTCAGTCCACTTCCATTTTAATTGCTACTGTGTGCTTATACTTTGCTGAGCTACATAGCTTCAGATGTGATTTGAAAGCACAGTTTAATATGCAGATAAAATAGTTCATATTCTGATGATGAGCTTGTAAGTTGTGATTTTTGGTATTATGTCTTTATTTTTTAATTTAACCTAGAAAAGTTGCATGGTAACCAGTGTTAGTCTTAATTTTTAATCTTTCAGTGCCCAAATTACTACTCACTAGTAGTATAAATAAATAGGATCTGTTTATTGTTTTCAAGCAAGAAGAGAGCACAGAGATTATTTTATCCATATTCTTTATTTTACTAGGAATGGTAAAAGGACAGTGACTTGCCCACCATCACATAAGTTATAAATAACCTAAGTGTAACTAAAACATACATAACCGGTGGCTCTCGGTCCTTTGATTTTGAAAGTATAATCCATTTCAAGTCCATGAGGTGCACAAGACAGACATAGGTATAACCCTCATAGAATTTACCACCCACTGAGATAGAGATAAGAAGATTATTCATAATTGTAAGGAGGGTTACAATGTGCTATAACCTAGCCAAGGAAGTTGGACCTAGATGAAGGCTCATGGTAGGCCTGCTGATTTCATAGAACTTGAAAATGCATAGAAGTAAGTTTGGCAATGAAGGAAGAAGAACAGTCTGGGCACAGCACTCCGAACAGTCTGTACAAAGACCTAGAATGAGTAGATGGTATGTAAGAAGGCCTGGGTGAAGGCAACAAGGAGCCCAGGGAGCAAGGGGAGGAGAGCTTGAGATGATAACCTAGGTGCAGATCAGACTTTGGGTGGCTGTATAGACCATGGCAAGAATTAGATGGATTTGAATTACAAGGTTCGAAGTTATGGAGTGGCAGTTCTTGGAAGTCATGCAGATCCCTTGAGTGTCACTTTATTCAGTGGCATAAAAGCAGAGTCCACACCAGTCTTCAGGCTGATCCTGACCCAGGTGCTCAGCAGTTCTTAGCAGGAGATATGGGAAGTATAGTTGTTTCTGCCTGTTGTCCCGACCTTCTGGGTCAACACCACCACACCTGCTGTCTCACCTGTTCTGAGACTCAGGTTTGGACTGGCTTTCTGACAATGTTTGGAATAATCCACTCTTCACCTGACAGCTGTCCTCTTCTGCCGCTTTGCCTCACTTTAAATATTGTGTTCCTATCTGCATATCCTTGGATTCCAATATGATTTCTCTGTCAGATTCTCAGCTGCTAGCAGTCTGTGGATCTGACTCCTAGTAAGTGGGATTGGTCACTTAAAATTTATTTCTTTTAGGGGCACCTGGGTGGCTCAGTCAGTGAAGCTTCTGACTCTTGGTTTCAGCTCAGGTCATGATCTCACAGTTTCATGAGTTTGAGCCCCACATTGGGCTCTGTGTTGATGGTGTGGAGCCTGCTTGGGATTCTCTCTCTGCCCCTTCCCTGCTCACACTGTCTCTGTCTCTCTCTAAATACATAAATAAACTTAAAAAAAAAAACTCTCCTAGCATCTAACTTGTAATCAGAGTTTCAAAAGAATCCTATGCATTTGTTGCCAATATTGCTTTGCTTTATTATGAATGTGAGGGTTTTAAAATAATGACTTCGTTTCCAACAACGTAAAATTTGTTTCACTTATTCCACTTGACATGATTTAATTTTTTAATATTTTGTTACATATGATGGAAGTGTAGTGTTTGCATTGTTGCTGTGTGTTCAACTGCTTTTTATTTATTCTTTAATTTACAGTTTTCACGGGTACTGAAGAATAGAGCCTGGCCCACCTTTAAACAGGCCAAATCTAAAATTTCCCCATTACACAGCAGTGATTTCTGCCCTACCAACTGCCATGTCAACATAATGGAAGTTTCCTATCCCAAAACATCAACCTCTCTGGGGAGTGCATTTGGTGTTCAGCTGGATAGTAGGAAGCATAATTCTCTTGATAAAGAAAATAAATCTGAGCAAGGTATGTTAGCTTTTGAGATTTTCTTAAATCATGAAAAGTACTTTAGGCAATTATTAACTATTCCAGCATCCCTGAAATATGATAGATTCCTCTGTGTGCAAACAAGTCTGAATTTTATAAAGACAGGAATCCTCTCTATTTTCATTTGGATAATTGTACATAAGCATTTATCAAATGAAAATGGAGTTATTCATTTTTATTATTTTTTCTCTAAGAAGAGTGGTTGTTCTTGCCTTCCTCACATGTATGATAGACACAGCTTATCCTGCTGTGAAAACGACGAGTCTGAAGTGGCCCCATAACTGTGAGAAAAATACAGGAGGAGCTGCTTCAGCCCAGGGCCACTCCACACCATCACAATAGGGTATGAGATCGAATCATATTTTAATCACAACTCCCAGAAGCTTTAATTCCTGAATTAAATTCACCATCGGATTGGCATTTTATTTTATGTTAGCTTGGGTGTCTAGAATGAATTGCATTGGATCATTACTGTAAGTCAAAGGTCATAAATATTGTTCTGCAATAATGTTAACTCCTCAGGGAAACTGAGCCCTATGGTGTACATTCAACACACAATCACAACAATGGCAGCCCCTTCAGGTCTGTCTCTGGGACAGCAGGATGGACATGGGCTCCGATATTTGTTAAAAGAGGAAGACCTAGAAACTCAAGATATTTATCAGAAACTGTTGGGCAAACTTCAGACTGCACTGAAAGAGGTGGAGATGTGTGTTTGTCAAATTGATGAGTAAGTATTTTATTTACTGTACTTTTAACTGTGCCTAATAAAATAGCTATAGAAAATGTGACTTTTTTGAACACCCATCATTCTCTTTCATTTTTAGAAATATACGAGTGTGTGTATGTATGTGTGTATGTGTAAATCACATAGATCCTCTTTATTCCAATACCTTAAAAATGATATAACATGATAAATATATAGATATATATTTTAAGGAAGCATTTAATACCAGAGATGAACAAAATTCTGTCTTCTAGAAGACACTAAATAAATCTCAATGTGCAAATAGTAAATTGAAAAATATGATTGAAAGAGTACCAACTAGGTATAGGGATCTCCTTGTATGCTTTATGGAACAGAACACGGTATTTGATATATGTATGCACTCAATAGATGTGTATGGAAAAATATAAAATATAACATCTTTAACATGCCTGTTAAATAAGTAAATGCAAAATTATGTATCCATAGGACCAATGACCAGCAACCTTTTTTTTTTTTTTCCTTCTGATTGAATTAATGGTTTACTAAGCACTAACTCAAATAGCTATGCTGGTCATTTGGAAATTTTTACCAAGAACTGAGAAACAGAGGTAGTTAATTAAAACTTTTCCAGGGGTGCTTGGGTGGCTCAATCGGTTAAGTGTCCAACTTCAGCTCAGGTCATGATCTTGCAGTTGGTGAGTTCCAGCCCTGTGTCAGACTCTGTGCTGACAGCTGAGAGACTGGAGCCTGCTTTGGATTCTCTGTCTCCCTCTCTCTTTGCCCCTCCCTCCCTCACGCTCTGTCTCTCTCTCAAAAAATAAATAAACATTAAAAAAGTTAAAAAAAAAAACTTTTCCAAAGAGGTCAACTCCGATTCTTATTTTAAAATTTGATGGTTGGACAATTGCCTCAACTCTGTGGGATGGTTTGCCACATCTCGCTGTGTGATGATGCTTCACAGGTAGTCAAGACAGCTCTGTATGGTCAAAACGACATGGGCTTTGTGATAGCTTGGTTAGTCATGTGTTAAACAGGATGAAGAATAATAACACATTACAAGTTTGTGATGAAAATTATAAAAGTTAATACAAAAAGTCATCAGGCAGTGCTTAACATCATACTTGCTCATCTTTCAAGGAGTTGAAATTGCTGAGTATATCTGAAGTTGGTAGAATTCTGAAAGTGGTCTAGACACATTATCCCCTTCTTATTGTACTCTCTTTATAAGGTTATAGATTGAGATTGCTATTGGGTGTGTATTGCTTAATCTCCACACACATTATCCCACACTTCCTTGGATAATTCAGTTTTGACACAAAATATTTAGAACTTATTCTAAGCCTTTTTTTTTGGTCATTGGACATTATACTGATACAATCTTAATTGACATGATCTCTTATATCTTTGAAATTTAGAGATAAGGATCACCATATGAGATGCATCATATTTCTAAGGTTATCTTTAGATAGTTACTATTTACTATGCTGCTTTGTTCTGACATTTTTACGAGTTAATTTAGACTGGAAATCCTGCCTTCTTGTGTCTAATACACTAGTTTTCAAAACTACGTATAGCATTGGTGTATTATATTGTGACTGTCCCATTTACAGATGAATTAAATAGTTTGGGGTTGCTAAGAGAATGGGTGGTTATTTTTAGGGAATGGTATCATACTTTGGATTGTGTGAGAATCACTCATGTGACACATAAGTTAATATCTTAGGGCATTGTATTTTGTTTTATTTAATAAATGGAATTTTATTATATGATATGTTGTATTTTAGAAACCAGTTTTTCCCCCTTAAAGTATTTAGGAAGTGCACAGAGTAAGAATCTTTGTTAATAAAGCAATAAATTGTGGCACTGAATCACGAATCCTAGCTCTCAGAGGGATTTTAGGAGAACATCTGGAGCGATCCCATACTGCCAGTTAGTCCAAGAGTGATTATTCCTGCTTTTCAGATGAGTCCTTTACCAATGGCAGGAGTATTGATGTGCCTACGCGGACACTACCTTGGAGACGAGGCCTCTAATGCATTGACTACTCAGCACTTCCTGGCGGTTGTCCAGACTTCATCTGTCTTTGTTAATTTACTGACTTTTTTTTTAACTTTAGCTAATGTAGATACATTTTTAAGAAAGTGGTTAGAGCCAAAGGGTTCCCTTTACCTGGCTTAAAATGCTTTATATTTAAAGCACTCATTGAAGAAAGAAGTTAGGCTATTTTTATTAGCCAAAACTACTGAAAATAATTACTTATTTTTACTGTTTTTCTTAAGATTTTCCCACTCTAAAACCCTTTACCTTACTGTGCATGTTTATTAGGAAAATGACATGAAATGAGTAAGTGATTTGAGAAACTTCCCTGGTCTTCTCTGTGTGCACCATATAATTTAATTCTAAATATAAATATGTTCCATGTAATTCAATGTGCAGCATAATCATTTTAAAACAGTGCAGTTGTCCAACTGCCTGGAGTCCCTGTTGCCCCATTCAGAGATACTGCAGTGCAGTCGAGCTTGACAAATTATTTGAAAAGCTAGTTACCCAACAATTTTCTCACCATGTAGTAATTATTCTTGGTCAGACAGAGATGCCTCTGCAGAGTGGAGAAGCAGATCTCTGATACTTTGCCAAGTTTTAAGAGGAATTGCCTCATAACACCTCATTGCTGGCCTTTCTGGAAATCATTCATTCCTGTGAAAGGGCCTGGTACTGAGCTTGTCTGCTTCCCCTGCCACTTGGGAACCCTTCTAGAAATAAAATTTTCTTCAACGCATAGACATCCCACTAAATGTTCCTACTTCAGTCAGATCCAGAGATGGAACTAGAGACATATTTGTTGTCTATAAACATGAAATAAGGTGACGTTATGAACTTATTCAAAATTCTGTGATTCTTGTCTCATTGAAACTAAATACTTTGGCCATTGCATGGGCTATTTTCTGACTAATGACACGTAGGTATGAGACCTAAGTAAAGGATCATCTGCGGATAATCCAAACCATCGTCGGGACTTTAAGATGCAGGGTTTGTGTATTCTGTCAGGGAAGGAATGAATAAAGAGCACTGAGGGCTAGTGAAGATAGGAAAGCTGAGAACAGACTGCATTTTACAGGTGCAAACGCCCCAGACTGAATGATCAACAAATGGCATTGTGGGACCCTTAATGAGCTGGGCTCGCAGGTAGGCATGGTAGGGCCGACAGTGGAATTATCTTTGAGGTTTTCCCAAGCATTTTGCTCTTAAATGTATGAAAAGAGGGCATAGCTTCATGAGCTCTAACGTGTATTGTACGGGCTTAGGTGCCAGGCACAGTTGTATTAGTATACACACTGTTTGATTTTATTCCCGCAGTCCCTCTGTAATGTGGGTTATGAAACACAGGGACATATCACATTAAATCTCTAACTTCAGTATGTTTCCAAAACTGAATTCGAGATTTCCTGGTACTAAACCTACTTTGACTCCTTCCACATGAGAGTCTTCCCTCTTCTCAGTCAGATATTCCCCACGTCTGCAGTTCTGCAAGCCAGAATCTGGGTATTACCTTTGATTCTTCTCTTTCCTCCCGCTTCGCCTGCAGTACCTTGTCAAGTTCAGTCAGTTATACCTCAGAATGTATCCACTCCATCACCTTAGACTGGGTCACCATCGTCTCCTCACTAGTGTCCACTGTGGGAGTTTCCAGCTATGTCCCTCTCATGCATTCTACGTTCAGCAGATGCCAGAAGGATCTATAAACGTAAATCATGCCAGTTCCTTGCTTAAAACCGTTTAATTGCATTGCAATGCCATTAACATAATATCAACTACATCACTGTGGGCTGTGTAGCCCTCCACAGCCTGCCCCTGTCAGCCTGTCCAAACCCATTTCCCCGAGTTCCAGCTGCTCTAGCCTTTTTCTGATCCTGGAACATGACAAACCTCTGCCTGGTTAGCACTGCTCCTGAGGTCTGCAGCTAGGCTTCTAGGCACTCAAGTGTCAGGCTAAAGGCCGATATATGGAGATCAGCTTCCCCAGGATAAAGTACATACTCCTGTATCCCAGTCACATATGTAATTCTTCCAGATACCTGCCTTCCTACACAACTGTTTTTTTTTTCTAATGCTAACAAAACTCTAAAGCCCCACGGACTTAAAGCAAGAGGCTTTCTCTCCATGCTCATCTGGGTCACAGGGTTTCCACTCCACGTTGACCTCACTCAGAGTTCAGACTGACAGAGCCCCCATCAGTAGGAGTGACTCTGTCACACCAGCAAGAGGGAATGAGGTAGGCTGCACACTGGCTTAAAGACCGGCACCTAAAAGGGACTCCTGGCACCTCCACTTACACCATACTGGTGGAAACAAGTTACGTGGTCGTTCTTACCATCATAGGATAGGGGAGGCCACCCAGTCATGTGTCCAGGAGGACTGGGATGTGGTGATCAACACTAATGACCCCCTTCCTCCCTCCAGCATGTATAAATGATATGCAGGGAGGGGATGTGCTTCTTAATTTGCACAGTATATGTATATAAGAGTGTGTCTTACTCACCCCGTCTCTAAAATGAGGATCATCATCATCATCATAGTAATACCTACTTCATAAAGGAGTTTTAGGATTGAATGAATTTAATACCTATTAAGTTCTTAGCATGGTGACTGGCATAAGAGCTCAACGAATGTTAGGTCTGATGAAAATGATAAAGATGATGATATTTAAGTCTCAGTTTAACAGAAAAACACACAGGTTGATGCCAGATAGTATATACAAAAATCTTTATTCATCAAGGGTGTGAGAAGGAGATTGGCCTGCTTGAGACTTTAACTTAGAATTAATGGACCTGTACTAGGTAGCTTAATATTGTATATGAGCAAAAGCAAACTATTTCCATATGCACAAATATTAAAGCTTTATGCGTTGTTAGTTTAAGGATCTAGAAATTTTATGCAAAGACGTGGTGTCAGAAACACAGGTTTTCTGTCATTTGTTTGTTAGCCTAACATTTGTTCCCACAGGGTCAGTGCAGGCATCATTGCAGCTGTTTAAAATGAAGAGCAAATATGTGGATATAATTCATATGGCTTTGAAAAAAAAATGAGTATGCTCTGCCCCATGACTTTTAATTTAAAAGATACATAAAGCACAGAGTACTCCTTGCAAAATGAGAACTCCTGCATCTCCTTCCTCTTTAGTATTCAGAGTTCATCTGTCTGTGCAGTATAGGCTTTGGGTAATTGGAGTTAATCTAATGTTTTAAGCTTTTGGGTAGAAGGAGTGAATAAATACACATCTGTCTTCCAAGACATAAAAGTATCTTTGCAAATAAGAAAACTCTGTTTAAAATAATTTATAGCTTCACAGTGCCTACATTGAGCAATGTAACCCAGCCCCCTGATTTTCACTGGTATCTAAAACCTATAAAATGCCAAAATATTATTCAAATGTCATATCCCAGTGAGACCTTCCCTGACTACACTATTTAAAGTTGCAGCTCCAGCTTCTTCCCCTTCTTTATTTTCCTTCTTAACATTTGTCACCATGCGATACACTATATAGTTTACTTGTTTATAGTTGGTTTCTTCCCAGTAGAACCCAAGCTCCAGGGGGACAGGGGCTTTGTTTTGTAAACTGCTGTATGGACAGCATCAATAACAATGCATGGTACAATAGATAACGTCTAATTAAGTAATTAGCGAATTCTCTTAAATATTTACTCAGTGCATGGCACTGTGGGTTATCCATGGAAAGTATAAGACATTCTCATAGTCTTGAAATAAAACAGCCATGACCTTGCTATGGAAAGATGAGCGTGAAGATCTGTACATTTGTGCTGTTGATTAGAATAGAATGCCATCACTACTTGGCGAGAAGATGATTGTTGGCTGCAGAAGCCATGCAGGAGCCCTTTCATAAGATATGGTTCACTTCGTTTTGCAAGTTTTACAGCATTTTGTTTGATAACAGAGTGATTCCATGTTTTCATAATTTTGAGTGAGTACTAACAGAAACTGTTTACAGGCAAACATTCAAGTCTGGAGTGATGGAATCCGTGCTACTCAAAGTGTACATCAAGTATGATGCCAGTTCAGAATCTGGCATCTCCCACTTGGCTCAAGGTTGTGTTGTTAGTCTTGAGCCAAGTGGGAGAACTTTTCATTTGGGTAGATTCATGATGCATCATCATGACTAGAGTGTGGATGATATGGGGTAGCCCCTGCTGCCTCCTATCCTTATATTGTGTGTGACTCTGTTTAATGTCTTATGACATTATCACTTGTATAAGCAGTGAGAAAGGATTGACCACACGATATTCTCTCTGTCAAAAGAGAGAAAGCCTGGGAGAAGCCCAAGGCAGGGGTAGATGGATAGATGGGTTTTTCATATCTGAGGGAAAGCCGGTGAGGATATTTAAGCACATTTAGTGTTTATTTTAATATTTGGGTAGCACTGTAAAGTTTTCCAGGCATTTTCAGGTGGCAGTGATAGTGGTGATAATGGCTAGGGGAGAGAGGTGACACGCATTATGTACAGCAACATATTCTCATTTCATTTGGGCAAGTTCTTATTTTCCCCATATTGTGGATGTCAGAACTATCCTAGTTTTTCTGTGGTAACAAAACTAATGAGTGGCAGAACTGGGATTTGAACACAGTTTTCTAGTCTAAATTGTGTGCTATTTCCATTATTCTGAGAAGAAAAAGTGAACTTCGTATGGACTTTAAAAAAATATATATCTATTTGAGAGAGAGAGAGAGAGAGAGAGAGAGAGAGAGAGAGAGAACGTGCACTTGCACACATGCACAGGGAAGGGCAGGGAAGTTGGGAGAGCGAATCCTAAGCAGCCTTCATGCTGTCAGTATGGGCCCCATGTGGGGCTCAGTCTCACAAACTGAGATCATGACCTGAGCTGAAATCAAGAATCAGACACTTAACCGACTGAGCCACCCAGGCACCCCGTGTGATCATTGTTTTTATGCAATCAAATACTTATTTTATGTGAAACAAACAGCTTGGAAGTATTTGTAAGCCTATCATATTTAACAAGTAAGGAGGTTATCCGTAGCAGCCTGTTTGAAAACATGCACTTATTTTTTTTTAATATCACATTGCAGCCTTCTGTCTTCCATAACATATTCTCCTAAATTAGAACGTAAGACATCAGAGTGCACGGGACCAACAGACAGTGACAACGAGAAGGGAGAAAGAAATAGCAAACGAGTCTGTTTTAATATGGCGGGAGATGAGCAGGAAGATTCAGGTCATGACACCATCAGCAACAGAGACTCTTACAGGTAATTCATTAATTCCTTGAACTCATCTCATCAACACGGTCAAATATGATTCCGTATTTTCCACAAAGATCTTGAAAAAACTTTTTGTCGTTTTCATTTATTACCCTCACAAAATAACCGCTGGCTGTTACCCACCCCAGAGAAAGCATAGGGATTCCACGTAATCTTTCAATTATTCGTTTTTCATAATCTTAGTAATTTGGAAAAAGCATTTTTTTTTTCTCCAGCTCTGTGGACCTAACTTGGGGGACTCGTTTTGTTACAGAGTATGTAATATGTATAGCAAATAAGCCAATTGAGCGTATGTTAACTTTTTTTTCCAAGTATCTGTTTCTGATTATTGGACTATTGGATAGTGAAAAGGAGTTCTTCTTGTTGTATTTCTCCCCTTGCTTGTTATATTCCACATTCCAAGCTAATTGGACTAATTTCACCTGCTCACCTCCATGACCAGCTTTGTGTATTTTTTCCTTCCTTGCACGCTTTCTGCATAATCTTGGTAGGTAGGACCGCGGTACCAAAGTACCAAGGCCCGGATGGCTTAAACAGAAGAGGTTTATTTATTTATTATTTGACAGTTCTGGGGCCGGAAGTCTGTGATCAAGGTGTCAGCGGGGCCTTCCCTTCTATGGGGGTCTATGGAGGTCTGTGGAGGAAGGATAGGTCCAGGCCTCATTCCTTGGCTGTAGATGGCCATCTTTTCCCTATGTCCTTGTGGGTGTCCACATTTCCCCTTCTTCTAAGGACACCAGTCATACTGGATTAGGGCCCAACTTAATGACCTCATTTTAACTTAATTATGTCTGTGAAAACCCTCCTCCAAATAAGATCATATTCCTGGGTATGGAGTGTTAGACTTCCAGCTGTGAATTTTAGGGAGAGACACAACCAACCCTCCAAAGTCTGTCTTCCTACCAGACTCCAACATGGCTCCTACAGTGAACTTCCTTAACTGGAGTTGCTTATTCTTTCAATCTTTGTGTCACTTGACACCTCACTGACAGCTGTCCTAACCCACCACAGGTGCCACATGTGCCGCTTCAGCATCCCCTACCTTACTTGCCTTAATCGAAGACAAAAACTCTTATTTGCTGTTATGTATTATGCAGTGGTTTACAATGAAAAGATACTAAGTAAGTATTACTAAAGCTATTCTCCTCAGAGATGTTTAGCACAAACTAACAGCCAACATTAAAAACATTTTCACCAGACACATGGGGAAACAAGATGGTTTCACATAATTCCCACCACGGCCTGATGTGGCACTTTCCCATATTAACTCCATTTTAAGTGTAAGGAAGCTGAGTCCAGATGAGTTATATAATTTGCCTGGGAAACCAGGTGGTCTGGCTCACAGTTTCTCTCTCAGCCAGTGTACTGTCCCAATTTCTACGTGAAAAGGATTTTAATGAATATGTAAGAGTTAATTATTCCTAGGGATTTAATAATATAGAACCCAGATTAACCACTTTTACCATTTCATTCACTTTTCGCTTCAAAGGATACCAGTAGGCTGTTTAATAGGAACCTGTGGTGGTTCTCCAGTGGGAAATTACAGATCTGAAAATACTTTCTTACCTCAATTTCTAGTTATCAGATAATTGGAATTACCCTCAAAGTCTCCCTCTAGGCTAAAATAGAAATTTTGAATGTAAATTTAAAGTTAAATAAGTCCTTTTTACCAGTTCTGAGAGGAAAAATATATTTTGCCTCGTGGACTCTTTCCTGAAATCTGTAACGTGTCCATATTCACACACCAACCTTTTAATCACTCTTTCCCGGGACAGTGATTACCGAGCACTTCCCAGGTGTGGCAGCCTGTGCTGAGCTCTGAGGTGGGGACAAGGTGTGGGTCCTCTCTGGGGTTAGCTCAGGGTGCAATTGATGAGTTAGAATTTAAAGCTTCCAGAAAGAGTGGAAAGGCAGAGATCAGGAAACAGGACCTTGTCTCTATCAGCAAATTAACTACAGACACATAGCGTCCAATAGATTATGAAGAGTTTGAGGTGCAGCTGGACTCCTCGTTTTCTAACTTCTCATGTAAAAAAGTTCATTCAGGAGTAGCTTACGCGGCATAAGACATCTTGAAGTATGACTGCATTGGAGATTTTTTTTTTCAACGTAAGATAAAACGCGAGTTGAACAAAATTTCTCTTTCTCATAATTTTCTGTTAGACCTATCAGTAAGTAGAACAAAATTTCTCTTTCTCGTAATTTTCTGTTAGACCTATCAGTAAGTAAAACTGTGACGGGATGCGTTTCTCTAGTAAGAGCTGGCAGATGTGCCCCGAAAGTGACATGTGCCTCCTTCTTTCCAGCGACTGCAACAGCAACAGGAACTCTATCGCGTCCTTCACCAGCATCTGCAGCAGCCAGTGCAGCTCGTACCTCCACAGCGACGAGATGGACTCAGGTGCGTCCGGCCGCACTTGGCCACGCTCGGCCTCCGGGGGGTACTTTTAAGGGCTGGAGGCCTTGGATCGGCTTGCGTTTTCACCGTCTGTCAGGCATTCTTGGCTATCGCTCGTACTGCATTTCAGTCGCACGTGTTCGATAAAGTTAGCGTCGCGGGCCCATGGTAAACAGAGTGAATTAAAAAGAGATGAGAGAAGCAAATGCATTCTGACCTGAATGTGTATCTTAGGAAGTTAAGTGGCACTGTGAAGGATGCGAGGGTCCCTGGCAACGGGTTGAGCTAAAACGTTAGGCGTTGATTGTGGGAGGAGGTGGGACGGGCTTTGAAACCGAGGACTTCTGAGACAGTAGATGCTCCTGAACTGGCCTTGGAGGTGGGTGGCGGGGAGACGAATGGCGAGGAAAACACTGAGAGTTAGAAATATCCTGCAAATAGCTTAGTTGGAGTGTGGTAAGAACAAAGACCTGGCGCCCAGTTAGGACACATCTTAATTTTGAGATAGGCAGTTTATTTCAACTATGTAACCGTTAGATAACTGCACCGTTTGAAAGAATCATTGACATGGGATATACAGTGTTGGTTCCTGTGAGGCACTCTGTTTCCACCTGCATTTCAAAGAGCATTCATCTGATACTCTAACTGCGATTGAGTCTTTTGGGACTCTTATCTGAATATAAGAACTTGATGGAATAAGAGCTCATGTCGAAAGATTATTTTCTTATTTTATTTATATTAAAATATTTTAGCATGTTAAACATAAGATTTATCTTTATATCCAGGTGATGAGCTTCCCCTCAGTGTTCGCATTTCTCACGATAAACAGGACAAGATACATAGTTGTCTTGAGCATCTTTTCAGCCAGGTATGATTTTTTCTTTTTTTCCACAGGCCAAACTGTCAGGAGTCCCTTCTGTAGACAGAGTAAAAAGAACTTGGAATAAAAATGGAAAGGCCTCAATCTGTTCCTCTGCCCCCTGTACCTCAATTTCCACAATTTAAAATGGGAATAAAGATTCTTCAGCCAACCAACCTAAAGGATTGTTGTGACTATCAAGTATTTTATGGTTCTTGGAAACATTACAGTTATAAACACAGGCATTATTCTTTTAGTATTTTTTATTTATTTTCAGAATTCTTCATGACATTTCTTGCTTAACTTTATTCCTAATTTTAAGGAGCACGAGGTTGTTGTAGTGCTTGTGTTGGTGTTTTGCATTTTTAAAATTTGTTTAAATGTTTATTTATTTGAGAGAGAAGGAGAGAGAGAAAGCAAGGGAGGGGCAGAGTGAGAGAGAATCCCAAGCAGGCTCCATGCTCTCAGCACTAGGCCCAACATGGGGTTCAGTCTCATGAACTGTGAGATCATGACCTGAGCCAAAATCAAGAGTCAGATGCTTAACCAACTGAGCCACCAGGTGCCCCGGGTGTTTTGCAATTATATATATATATATATATATATATATATATATATATATATATATATCCATAACCAAAATCGATAATGTAGAAGCTTTTACTGCTTTGAGAAGGATTATGATGACTTTTAGGGTTTTTTTTTAATAACTCTAGAAATCTCTCTTTGTAAAGTAAATATATAAAATATATTTATACTTTATATTAATATATGGTGTGGTAGGAAATATTGCAAGTATTATCTGTGAGTTTATTCCAATATTTTATTCAAAGGTGGATTTTTGCAAGCATCCTGAGATTTCAAAAATAATTGTGGCTCTAAGAAAAAGCTGTTTTACAAGAGTTACTCTTGGAAATGTATACTATATATTATGAGAAGTATGTAACTTTCAGAAATCTCTGCTGTTACGATAGGTGGATTCGATTACCAATCTCCTAAAAGGGCAAGCTGTTGTAAGGGCCTTTGAGCAAACCAAGTACCTCACACCAGGGCAAGGATTACAAGGTAAGGTTTAAAAAAAATCATTATTAGAAGCAATTGGGAAACAAAAGTGGGAAATAATATAGTCATGAAGCAAAAACATAGTTTAAGAAGAAAATGGCTACTCATGCTTCAAAATCTCCTTAATATTAATTCAGTTTAGTTATTTTTGAATATATATAAAAATGTCAGTACAGGACCTTTTAGTTTCTTTGAAAGTTTAAAATGTTCACTTCTTATAGGGACTAGAATGAATAGAAATGAGTTAATTGAAGAGATGTTGCACTGCTTTTGCTGAAACCAGCATAAGTGCCTACTTGGTTATAGCCCATTGGTGGGGGAGGGGTTTCTGGAATGTGTGTTAACAAACAGAACAGCCAAACAGACCAAGATCTAGAGACACCACTTTCTGACCTCTAGTTTTGGACATTGAAACCAGAATTTTTAATCTAAACTGTTCCCTTGGTTTAAACATTTGTAAGAAAATAATTATAAGGTTTGACTTTTTTTTTTTAGGTTTGACCAATTTTCTCCTGTAATGTAACTAGAGAAATTACCACCATGCTAATAATCCAGGATGGCAGGAATGAAAGAGAATTCTGAAGCTTACTGGTTTATTAACTGTTTGGGAAATGGTTGAAACTTATAAGAGCTTTTCTGTGTTTATTTAGAATTTCAGCAGGAAATGGAACCAAAGCTGAGTTGTCCAAAAAGGTTAAGGCTTCACATCAAGCAAGACCCTTGGAATCTTCCCAGCAGTGTCCGGAATCTTGCTCAGAACATCAGAAAATTTGTCGAAGGTCAGGATGAAAAGCAAAGAACATTGTATAGCATTAGCAATAATCATGTAAACCCCCAAAACTCAGTAGTGCCCTGATTACTTTTTGCAGTATTTCATGTTATGAGGAAAATAAAAGAACTGGAAAGGGTGAGGTAGGAGGAAGGAAAAAGGAATAGAATTACAGAGCCTTATGCTCCAAGGATCTAAACAATGTAGAATGAATCATGAAGAATATTTTCAGTAAATAGAATAAGGGCTCATACTTAAGAAGAAAAGTGGAGCATGGAGAGAGTTTCATATTTTATAATATGAAACAATATCAGAAAAATTTCTAAAAGATTCACAAAAGTCATGAAGCTAAGTTTTATGGGAAGTCTGAAAATTTAATTGTGAATCCATGAGAATCAAAATAATAACATAGGTTTTATCACTGGTTTTCAAATTTCCTTTTTGGACGTGTTTGTCCAAGTTTATTGTTATTAGCTACCATGACATTGCTTACTCAACATCCTATAATCGGTACAGCCTACAGTTGGAGATGTAACACTTCAAGATGATTCTAGTGAGTCTCATTTCATGTTGTTTAGGGCTAGAGTATTATGTAGGAAATTCTGAGGGTTTCCAAAATGATTACAGTGAAATAAAATGAAATGAGAAATATGTTTGATTTTTTTAAATGCCTGATTCAGTGGTTGTCTTCCCACCATTAGACCAGTGGTTGGAAATGTCTGGAGATATTTTTTTTGGTTGTCACGATTGTGAGTGTGCTACTGCATCTAGTGCGTAGAGGCCAGACATGCTTCTAAATGTTGTGTGGTATACAACACTGTCCCTCACAACAAAGAATTATTTGGCCCAAAATGTCAATAGGGCTGAGGTTGAGAAACCTCTAGAGTAAATAAGTATATGCCTGCATTTAAATTTTTATCCCTCAGTCATTTGGATACGGTAAATAGTATTCAGCAGAATAGCAACATAACCCCAGTCACTACCGTTTGTTTTAGGGTGAAGTAGAGAGAGTTGTATACTTTGCCGACAAAAGAGAGCTCTTAACCAGATAGAGTCTAAGCCTGTGACATAACTCTTGGGCCTCAGTTTCTTCATTTACCAAATGACAGAGATGTGTGTGTGTTCTGGAATTACTAAATTTTCCACCTAGAAATGTACTCAAATATAACATCTTAGATATTGATTACCGATCAGTAGAAGGAAAAGGTTGTATAAATATGGAGAACTCCATATAAATCTCTTGTGATGAAATCTCTTTTGTTTTTGACAGCTGGATTTCTTGGCTATATTATTAGTTTATAGCTAAATATAATGGCTACTTGTTACACATAACATCATATTTAATGAAAAGTCTGAATTTAAAACCCCCCAAAATAATGAATAGCAAAAATGATAAATATATTTTTTAAAAGCTTCCAGGTTTAAAGGAATTTAAACATACATTTTACTGATAAAAGGTAATTTTTTTTGAGGAATAAATGCCAGTATCATAACACTCATAGAAGTTGTAAATGCACTTGTTCTCATCATCTTTGAGGGTTTTTTCCATCTTATAATTGTTTTTAGACTAAATGCAGTATCAAGAACAGTGAAATCATTAAACCTTTTGTTTTTTGAGGAGCTTTATCTTTAACATTTAAACACTTTCTAATGCAATATAAAAAGCTTAATTTTTACTGATACTCATTTAAAAAACCTTACATTTTGGGGGCACCTGAGTGGCTCAGTCAGTTGAGTGTCCAATTCATGATTCCAAGACCGTGGGATCGAGTCCTGCGTCAGGCTCTTTGCTGAGCACATGGAGCCTGCTTAAGATTCTCTTTCTCTCCCTTGGCCCCTCTCCCCCGCTTGCTCTCTCTCTCTCTCTCTCTCTCTCTCTCTCTCTAAAATAAATAATTAATTAATTAAAAATATTACTTTTCATCTTAAGTCCTCACCAGTTTATCATGAATTCATCCTATTCAACTTAAAAGTAATTTTCTATTTCCCATTTGTCTTTATATAGGGGATTATTTAATGAAGGGTTAAGTCTTGGCTAGAAATTCAACATAATGTCAGCTTGCCAGCATTTCATGGTTTATATAAGTAGCTGGGATAACCCCATTCTGATGTTCCTGTAAGGGAGGAAAAAGGTAATCTTTTTCTTTCTAGCCTTCTAGGTTCTCTGGCTGGGATCCTATAAATTAGTCAGCCAAAAAAAAAACAAATGAGAAGCATATACATTTATTTAGTATCTTTTACATGACATGGGAGCCTTTGTAAGGAAATGAAGACCAGAAAAAAATGGTTAAACCTGAGTGCCTTTTAACTAAGTTTGATGAAGGGTAGAACATTTTGGGAAAATGGAATAGGACAAAAGGGTATGAACAAAGGGTAATAAACTGGGGGAAACTTAGCAAGGCCTGTTCCTCTCAGTATCCCTCCATGTTCTGAGATAAGGATGTTCTTTTCCTCTGGGATTGAGAAGGCACTTCTCGCATGAAGGTTTTATGACCTGCTTCAGGGGAGAAGCAGAGAGTCCTCTGTACATCTGCTGTTCCTCAAATTCCTTCATGTTAAATTTTCAGTATGATAAATTGTCATATTTTGGGATAGTGGGTTCAGAACCTCATCATTCATTCATCTCTGATTTCAAAATATCCTATCAAGTGTATACCAAAGATGATATAAACACATAACAATTATATGATCTTTATATAGGAAACACTGTTACAGTGTCATTCCTAAACTACATCGCACTGTGTCATTCATCCATTCACAGCCTGCTAAACTGAGGGTAGAAGAGAGCAGAAAAAACAGTAGGCTAAATGGTGGATAGATTCATTGTGTAGTGTCACAAAGTTGATGCCTGTCTCCTGCTTAAACGCTACCCTAAATTATGGTCTCAAATTATCAGCCAACTGAAGATATTTCTGCTTGATTAGCCCACTGTGATATTGTGATTTACAATAAGAAATATGTAACCCGGGGCGCCTGGGTGGCGCAGTCGGTTAAGCGGCTGACTTCAGCCAGGTCACGATCTCGCGGTCCGTGAGTTCGAGCCCCGCGTCAGGCTCTGGGCTGATGGCTCGGAGCCTGGAGCCTGTTTCCGATTCTGTGTCTCCCTCTCTCTCTGCCCCTCCCCCGTTCATGCTCTGTCTCTCTCTGTCCCAAAAATAAATAAAAAACGTTGAAAAAAATTAAAAAAAAAAAAGAAATATGTAACTGGTCTTTGACCCTATCCCTGGCAGATTTTCTAAAACTCTTGGAATTTCTTGTGAGGAGAACAATAAAGGTGTCTTTTGTTCTGTCAACGAGGTGACTTTTGGAAAACCTCTACTGATGGGGGCTGGTTGCAAGGAAGCCAACCCTGTGATTAGGGGGTTGGAACTTTCCGAATTCCATCCCCCTCCCCACCCAGGGGAGAGGGCCTGGGGATTTAGTTCAGTCAACAGTAACTAATGATTTAATCAATCATGCCTATGTAATGAAGCCTCCATAAGATCCCAAAAGGATGGGATTCGAAGAGCGTCCAGGTGGATTCTAGAAGAGTGGTGCATTGAGAGAACATGGAAGCTCTGCACCATTTCCCCATGCCTTCCTTTCCCAGGGCATCTCTTCCTTCTGGCTTCTCCTGAGTTCTATCCTTTTATAATAAACTGGTGATTTAGATGTTTCTCTGGGTTCTGTGAGCCACTCTAGCAAATTGATCAAACTTAAGGAAGGAGTGGTTGGAATCTCCAGTCTGTAGCTAGTTAGTCAGAAACACAGGTGACACCTGTTGACAGGTGGCACCTGAAGTGTGTGTGTGTGGGGGGGGGGGGCAGGCAGTCTTGTGGGACTGAGCTTTTGCCCTGTGAGATCTGATGCTGCCTTTAGGTCGATAATGCCAGAACTGAGTCGAATTGTAGGATACCCCGAGAGTGTTGAATAATTGCTTGGTGGTATGGGGTGAAAAAAACACACACGGAGATTAGTGGTAGAATTGGACCCATCATCACCTTAAATTCAAATGTTTATTAGCGAACACATTTGCAACTCTTGCTCCCTACAAATATTGTACTTTTCTCAAAATCTATCATTTTTTCAACAACTTACTTTTTTCCCCATTTTTTTCTCTGCTGTTGTCCCAACTAAAGAGCTTCTTCTCCTTTTTTTAAATCATAAGTCTCCATTTCCCCCTTTTTCTCCTTACCTCAGTAATTAGGATAGTTTTCTGGTGACTCCCCTGTCTCCATCTTTTCTGGTTTATATATTACTATATACTATATTCATCTTCCTAAAATATCATGTTAATAATCTGGTACCCTGCCCCGGAACCTTACAGTGATTTTTGTTAGATAAGTCTAAACTCATCAGCCTGATGGTGGAAGCCATTTTTCAGTGGGGCTATCTAACTATATCCTAATCTCAGTCTCTAAATTATATAATAAAGTATTTTCTATGCTAGATTGTTGGAAATTTGGTATTCATTCTTTACTGTATTCTCTTGCTAGCACTCTTTCCCACTCTTAGGCTATGTACCTACTCCCTTGACAATGTAACTTTCAAAAATGTTTAAAAACATTTCAGGACTCACTTAGAATTCTATACAACTTTAGCTAGATCCAGGTTATAATAACAACAATGCTTCACAGGTACACGGTTCTTTAAATAATTTTCCAAAGCTTTTAATATATATCCCTTTTAATTTTTTTACACAGGCTCCTGAAATAGATAAGATAGGTGTTATCATCACTTATGAATGAGCACATTGAAAGTCAAAGTATGGTTGGCCATTGAACAGCATGAGGATTAGGGGCTCTGATTTCCTACACAGTCAAAAATCTGCATTTGACTCCCCCCACCCCACCATCAAGCCTAACTACTAATAGCTTACTGCTGACCTTACTGATAACGTAAATATTCATAATATGATAACATAAATATTCAGTTAATATATATTTTGTGTGTTATATGTACCATATACTATATTCTTAAAATAAAGTAAGCCTGAGGAAAGAAAACGTTAAGAAAATCATGAAGAAGAGAAAATCCACTTACAATACTGTACTGTATTTATTGAAAGAATCCACATATGAGTGGACCCATGCAGTTCAAACTTTTGTTATTCAGGGGTTAAGTGTACTTTAGCAATTTTCCGAATACCACAAAGCTGGTACACTTTCCTTGGTTTCATTAACCCTTAGTCAACCACAGTCAAGAAGCAGAAGATCGTCTTTCTGACTTATCATCAGAAGGTTAGTAGTAGCTTGACTCTACGTCACAATGTCTACTTCATCTCATCATGTAGGCATGTTATCACCTCACATCATCACAAGAGGAAGGTTGAACGCAGTACAGTAAGGTATTTTGAGAGCGAGAGAGACCATATTCACATAACTTAATAGATTATTATAATTGTTCTATGTTATTATTAGTTCTTGTTAATCTCTTACTGTGCCTAATTTGTAAATTAAACTTTGTAATAAATAGGTATGTACAGGAAAAAACATTGTCTATATAGGGTTCAGCACTATCCATGGTTTCAGGCACCCACTGGGGGTCTTAGTCCATATCCCACATAGATAAGAGGGGATGACTGTAACAGATGGTTCTTCTGACTCTTTCTCGTACTTTCCTGCCTCTGAAATTCTCGTGTTATTATCTTCTTTGTAAAATGTAACGTCCTCTCAAGTATTTCCTACATTTCTTATCAGGTAACTTTGTCACTCTGACTCTATTGTGAACCTGTCTGGAACAGGATGCAACCTAACCTTTTATTTCCCATAATCTTTAGCACATAAAGAAGCTTTGAATATTTTCATATTTCCTTATTGCAAGTAAACTGTTTACTAATTAGAAGTAAGGCAAAGAGTATGAAGTTAATACACATCATTTATTGAACATTTGTGATTGCCCTCGTTTGGAGATGTGTTCTGAAAAGGAGTATTTGGAAATATTTAGTATTGTTCTGCACTTTAGGACAGTATCTTGACATACAGATAGGACAGGAAGTCTATATAGAGAGAGATTATATAGATATACATTATATAACTTACAAGTATAATCTGTGTAATTAATTTATAATTCTAATATATAATGTATAATAAAATATGTATATTTATAGATAAAGTTTATAAATGCATATACGACATTTAAAAGTTTAAGTAACTAAGAAAAAATGCCGTTTGAGAGTTTATTGATCAAGACCGCAATAGCTGTAGGAGTTTAGAGAACACCATGGAAACTACAGCAGCTAAGGGTGACTTACAAAGGATGAAGCAGAATTTGAAGGGTGTTTCACAGACTAATTTAATTTGGAACTGGAAGGATTTTAGCATCTTGAGAAATGGATAGAATTTATATAGGCAGATAGGAAGAATAGCATGTCAAGTAAATGGGATTTGTATTATCTAATGGAGTAAGGTTGTGCTAATTTTTACTACACAGTTAAAATGTGGTGTCAATGGCAAAAAAAGACTGAACAACTAACTGCTATGCTTTCTTTTTCTGCAGAGGTGAAGTGTAGGATACTCCTGGCTCTTCTTGAATATTCAGGTAATATTTCTCATTATTTTTATTATTTGAAATTATTGTAGCCTGAGACCTTAGAAGTGTCATGATATCACAGCAATGCCTTTAACAGATTAGATGGAAATATGATCCATACTTACTCTAAAGCCTTGCAAAGATTTTTAAAAAATACTTAGTTTTAATGAAAACACAAAACATTCTCATCTTCAGTTATAGTACAAACATGGAAATGTATATAAATATATATTTAACTAAAAATAGAGCTACCATACAATCCAGCAATTGTGCTATTAGGTGTTTACCCAAAGGATACAAAAATACAGATTCTAGGTGGTACATGCACCCAGGTGTTTATAGCAGCATTATCAACAATAGCCAAACTATGGAGAGAGCCCAACTGTCTGTCCATTGACTGATGAATGGATAAAGAGGATGTAGTACATATACACCATGGACGGTTACTCAGCCATCCAAAAGAATGAAATCTTGCCATTTGCAATGATGTGGATGGAGACAGTAAGTACTTTGTTGAGAGAAATAAGTCAGAGAAAGACAAATACAAATACTGTATGATTTCACTCATATGTGGAATTTAAGAAACAAAACAGATGAACATATGGGAAGCGGGGGGGTGGGGGGAGAGACGAGAGGGAAGCAAACCACAGGATACTCTTAATGAAAGAGAACAAACTGAGGGTTGATGGAGGGAGGTGGGTGGGGGATGGGCTAGATGGGTGAGGGGTATTAAGGAGGGCACTTGGGATGAACGTTGGGTATTATGTAAGTGATGAATCACTGAATTCTACTCCTAAAACCAATGTTGTACTATATGTTCACTAAATAAAATTTAAATTTAAAAAAAGGAGAAAAATAAAATACAAATCTCCTTTTCTCTCCCTCTCTTCCTCTCCCTCTTCCTCTCCCCCTCCCCCTCTCTCCCTCTCTCTCCCCCTTTCTCTCTCTCTCTCTCACATATATATGTGTGTATATATACACACACACACACACACACATATATGTATGTATGTATGTATATATATATATATATATATACACATATATATATACACACACACACACACACAGACACAGAATATAATTAAAAAGGAGGAAGGAAGCAGGTTTTGGTAAAGTTAATTGTGTACATGGCATTTATTGTGAAACTGGTCTAACTTTGGTTTATGAACAAAGAGGTAGTTGGGCTAGATTCAAGGGGTGGAGGAGTGGACTGTACTTAGAAGGAGAGGTCTTTTACAATCTATCCTACCTGGAAAATTTAAATTATAAGTGAATGAATGAGTCAAGTTAACCAGAGGGCTTTTTTTGTTTGTTGGCTGATTTTTGCTTTAATTAGAGAAGTGTTGTCTTGTTTTTTTGACTAATAGTAATAACAAAATATCTACTTTTTTTTAGTTTTCCTAATAACCACACAGTTGATATACCTCATACTTATGGATTTCCTTGGGTCCTCACAATCACTCTGTGAGAATATTATTTTTCCATAGTTTTAAATGTGGAAAAAAATTAACATTCAGGCCAATTAATAATAACTGGTAAATGTATTCATTCAACACATATTTTTGAGTATCTGGAAGATTAGATGCCTTATTGAGTAAATGCATTAATAGTAAGTGGCAGAGGAAACTCAAACTTAGTTATGCCAATTCCAGAAGTAGTCCTGGAACACATTGCTTTGTTCATTAGTATTTAAATGGCTGTTCTTATAGATCCTTATTTTGATTTCAATTTTATTTTTCTATTCCCATCATCATTCTCCTTTTTCCTACTTTATTTACTCACTCTTCTTTTCCCTCATATATAGGGTAGCATCAGAATGCAGCCAGATTACTCCATTTTGTCCATTGCAGAATTATGCTCTCCACAGGTGAAGGGTAGATGGTGTCTGCTAAATACTGGTTTTTTTGTTTTTTAAATTTATTTTAGAGACAGAGACAGGGGAGGGGCAGAGAGAGGGAAACACAGAATCTGAAGCAGGCTGCAGGCTCTGAGCTGTCAGCACAGAGCCCGACGTGGGGCTCGAACTCACGGACTATGAGATCATGACCTGAGCTGAAGTCGGATGCTTAACCGACTGAGCCACCAGTCGCCCCTGCTAAATATTGTTTTTAGCTCACTTTTATTACTTTCTCTTTCTCTCTGTCTCTTTCTCTCTGTCTCTCTCATCTCTCTTTTATTTCTTTGTTGTTACTTTTTTTTTTCTTTTCCCTACATTCTCAGAATAATGACTAGGATTACTTGTGTGTCTAGAAACTATGTCATTCTTTTTTAGACCAGCTATGGAATTTGAGCTTTTTAAACAGTGGAGAGTAAATTAAGTGTTACTATTTTAAAACATGTTTGTAGAAGGTGAATTTAAGTAGATGCTTAAATCCTGGAATGAAACGGAAGCCTTTGATAAGTAAAACATCCATTTGTTTTGAATGTATTCCCACTACAAGAGAATTCTTATTCTGCAAAAACAGTAAACAAACTGTCACCAAAAAAACAGCTCTCCGTGCCTTTCTTATTTTGCTAGAAGCTAGAAGCAGCTGTTGTTGTTTTTGCTGTAATTCTTATTGATAAAAATGAGGAATGAGAATAGTTTTGGGGAAGGATGGACACTTGTGAATTTTGAACAGCTGCGTAATTATAAGAAAAGACCTGTTCATTTTTGCTGGGAGTTTGCTTATTTTGGTGTCTTTGTTCATCGTGTGGTTCCTTCCCTATTTAGCAATAGAACTGAGCTCCACTCAGTGCCAGGCACCCTGCTAGATGCTGGAGAAAAGAAGAATCACAATAATCATGCTATGCAATTTCACTTTGATAAGTGCTTTATCTCATTTATCTTTATTGTATGTAGGTCTAAGAAGTAAAAATACCTCATATTATATGTAGGAATCTGATACCTAGGATTATATGGTTTAAAATGGATGGAATGGGTAGATGAAGTCAGATTATATGTCTCTAGGTCCATGAGCATAATTCACATTATATGCCACTTCTGCTGGTCTTGATGGTCTCTTGGGGAACCCAAACGTATAAACAAACTCTCACACCGCTGAGTAATTAGCCGTCTAGTACAGGGATGCCCCCGAGCCTGTGGTGGCAGATCAAGAAGTGCAGGATACTTCCTGAAGGAGAGGGGAAATTTCACCAGGGGAGGTAATATTTCCTAAGTTCAATGGGTTTCAGTAGTTCAAGGAGTTGACTCTTAAAGATGACTTAAAGTTTGCTAATGGAAAGGGTGAGAAAGTATCTGCAGCCAGAAGGCCCCAAGGCATGAGCTGTAAGAGCATTTAGCATTTGAGGAACCTGAGCAGTAGTGTGTGGCTCAAAGAGGAGAGGTCTGTACAGCCAGGGTCCTGGCTGCTTTCAGATACATTGATTTATCGTATTCTCACAACAAGCCTGTGAAGATTGTTGCTGGTGTAGGGATGAATGGAGGGAAGTAATGCATTTATAAGCTGTCAACCTAACTTGAGGATAGGTAGATCGTAAAGACCCCTTTCTGCCACTCCGAGTTTTCTACCTTTGTTACTCACCGGGAAGCGATAATGTGTAAAAGTTATTTGAAAATCTCAATATGATGTGCATATTGAAGTTTATGCAAACAAGTCATTTACTCTTTTGAAAATAGGAAAGTACAACTGAAAATCACCTCACGAAGTAGTAAACATTTATAAAATATTTTTTATTTAAAAATATGTTGGTTTGAAATTTAAATGGCTGGTGGTCCAAGGGCATCTTGCATATCAACTTCTGTGACTCTACTGTGAGCACAGACATGGCCGAGGCCTCAACTTGGATGTCTTCATACCCCCAGTGACTGGTGCCATGTTTAATTCCTGTGGTGTATTCAGTGTGAAAAGTTTGAATTAATGAACAAATACAACTTTGTGTGATCATTATCTGATTTGGTAATGAGGTTGAATGAAAATTTTATTTGACTTTAAATGCATATACAATATAGTAGTGGAGTGTAGAATAAACATCTGAGTATTCTTTCTAAGGTTAAAAAATGGGAAGAAATTTGAGCATTGCTTCCCCAAAGCAATTTGAAGATAATTATTTCTACTAGTGGCAAAGTTATTAACCCTTGTGATCGCTTCTAAATTTCTCAGTGGAACTGGATCCTTCCTTCTCTAGACCTTAGCTTTCCATTCTTCATATAAAGCATTTCTTTCCGATTCAGTTTTTATTGTGAAATTATTCTCAGGTTATAGGTGAGAGTATTCCTGCTAAAATTACTAGTATTTTTTTTTAATTTCCCAGATTTTCTGCTTACTATAGGACAACAGAAAAGCAAAGCAAGAATGTACAAGAAAGATACAGGGCAATTTTATGTAGTTTCTGTCTTGAACCCCGTACCACAGCTACACGTTTTGGCTCCCAAACCATCTGAATTATCCTTTTAGGTTAAACTAAATCCAGGCATTCCAAGAAGTCAGAGAATGAGCTCATGCATTTTCATTTCACTTAATTGGTTTCTTAGTTGCTCTACTGGTTCATCATTTTCATTTATTAATTCAGTAAATAGTTGCTGAATGTCTACACTTTGTTTAAAAGTGCACAACATTTTTAAAATTGTGCACAACAAGAAAACAAAAGTGTTTTGCTTTTTTCTTAATTGAGGCTTAGACAGTTTTTTCTCAGTTTGGCTATTTCACAGTTACCTGTAAAACCCTCTTTTCCATCTATTTGAATGAGACACATGGTATATAATTGCTTAAGGGAAATGTCTAACACATGTTGTTAAGTTAAAAAGTTGAACCATATGGAATTGCCATATTCAACCATTTTGACCTAGTATAGCATCAAGTTTGTATAGTTCAACATAATAAGTGGATATTTTCATTATGAAATTAAATATTTTAAATACCCAATCCTTTTTCTCATAAATTTTTTAAGAGTAGCTTTTACTAATAGTGAAACTAGGTAATACATAGCAGTTACATTATGTGTTCACATGCCTTTGATGGTTATTAAAAACATATGATCAGTGTTCTTGTTAAACAACTTAAAAGTCATGCCTTTTTATCAAAAAAGCAAGAACTCATTAAATAATGGCTACATTTATACCTATGTTTTACACTAATACTGACAATGCTTCTTCATTTCAGAAAATTCTGAGACCTTGAAATAATCAGTACATTTTTAAGAAAATAAGTATTTTCACTTTTATTGTTCTTCTAGTATAAGCGATTTTTCAGTGCACAGAATTTATGGCTTATATTTATATAGTTCATGGAGTTTGTATGTATCCAAACACCCAAAGAAGTGAATCCCTGTGATCAGGTTCTCAGAGGCAAGCTTGTTTCCACTTGGAAAAAATGGTGGCCCAAGAGTGGCAATTCACAGGGTAGACATACCTTCAGTGTGGGTCCATCAAAAATCCAACCAGTTGCATAATAAGAACCCTGGTGAAAAGCAGCATATGTTAAAACTGTAAATACATTACTTATTTCAAAGAAATATAAGAATTTATAAACTGGACATGTTTACGACTCCTGAAGTTTCCTTAGGTGAATCTAAGAGATCCAGATTTGCTTATTGTTATAAACAATCAGATATCAATACTCTTTTCCCCATGTGCGTATCATGTTAACAAAATTAGAGTAAGTTTATTAGATCACTTAAAAATTTAGTATTAATAATGTATTTCATTGGCCAGCACAAACTGAAAAATTGAACTTTGAATTTCCTTTAGGAAGTATCATGAAACAAACAAATCGTGTCCATCAGAAAAAAAAAACCACATCAATAAATAAAACCTTTTTTCCCTTGGGTTTTGTAGAACAATTCCATGATTGCAAAATAAAGTCACAATATCAATTAACCAAAGTTATTTTAATGGTTGTTAAATTTTTTTGGTGTTTAGCATATTTGCTAAAATGTATGCTCATTAGTAGAGTTCAGATTCACATTTTCCACATGGTTTGAGTATAGTGAAAGGATGAAATAACAGCAAATATAAATGCTTAATGAATTGGTTTTATTTACCTGTGGCATTTTTCAAAACTGTCTTTATGTTCTCCTGGGTTACAGACAGTGAGACACAGCTCCGAAGAGACATGGTTTTCTGCCAGAGTCTCGTGGCCACAGTCTGTGCCTTCTCTGAGCAGCTTATGGCAGCCTTAAACCAGATGTTTGACAGCAGCAAAGACAATGAGATGGACACCGGGGAGGCCAGCAGAAGGTGGCTGGACCAGATAGCGAATGCAGGTGTTCTTTTTCACTTTCAGTCGCTCCTGTCACCAAACTTGGTAAGGAATCACAGTGTCTCCCACTGCCTATGACAACCACAACATACCTTGTAACCCATTCCCAAATAAGTGGTTATTCATTATATATTAGCAGGCAGTCAGCTACTTTAAAAGAATTCATTTTCCATGGGCAAATATGGTTTTAGTAACTATGTAGAAGGTATTTCTTTTTTCCTGATTTTACGTATTCTCAGGCTGCTGAAAGCGGAGAAAGCCTCCATCTGTTACTAATTCCTATATCCCTAAGCAGTGACGGAGAAAGATCATCAGTGGAAAGAGGGTCTTTATGCTGTGGTTCCTTATTTCCAATCCAGAAGTGCCACGAAAGCCAAGTTCCCACTGAGGTTGATATTCTGGAGCCTGCTTGATAGACAAGATCTGACAACTTTCATGCCTTACCATCTGACAATCTGTTTAAAATCTGTGTATGTTAAATGATTTTATTTCCTTCCTTTGCACACATGTTTGTCCTGTTAAATGTAAGAACACTGCCTTAATTATTGTAGAATAGTCCATATTTATGTATCAGTTTCCCACAGTGCACATGAAGAAAGCATCACAAAATATTTGATAAATCAAAGTAGTCTTTTAACATATACTTTCTGTGGTTCTGATAGTTGTCATGATGTTCAAAAAGACAAATATGTTCACTCTTACGTATAAGCTGAAGGTGCTCATCAAATAGAATTGTGATTTTAAATATGAGATACTTTGTCACCTATTAAACAAATCTATGTGAGTTTATATATCAAAATGTTTTTCTTTAATGATAATGAAGATAGGGAGGTAATTGCAATACTGCGCAGTCATAAAAGGTTCTGGAATGATAAGGTAAGGAAGTCTGCCTCAGTGTACTTCAGAGAAACAAAATTAGGTTCTTTTGAAAAGATTCTGTGCGCACCATGTGGGCGACCGATTTCTTACTTGATTGCTAATAAAACTCAGAAAGATTTAACTAATGAAAATTTTGAAATAAGGCACTTTTGGAAATGTTTACAAACAAAATAAATATTAATTATTTCCTATCAAATAGAAATGATGTAAGAAAGGAAACCCACTTCCTAACACATTAAGTGTTTGTTAGATGGGTGAATGAATGAGGCTTCATTTCTATTCTACTTTTATTTTAAAACTGCCGTTGTTTAATCAAGTGCTGGTACTTTTACTTTAAACTTAATTTTGTTCCAAATCCCAAAGAATGGGAGAAAATATTTGAACTTATATACCTGATAAGTGACATATCCAGACTCTAGAAAGAATTCTTTATTTTTTAATTTCTTAAATTTATTTTGAGATTGAGAGAGACAGCAAAAACAGGGGAGGGGCAGGGAAGAAGAGACAGAATCCCAAGCAGGCTCCACAGCTGTCAGTACAGAGCCCAATGCGGGATCAAGCTCACAACTATGAGATCATGACCTTGGCTGAGACCAAAAGTTGGACGCTCAACCAATTGAGCCACCAAGTGTCCCAAGACTCTACAATGAATTCTTAGCACTTAATAAAAAGACAACTCGATTAAAAAAGCACACAAAGGATTTGAATAGGTGTTTCTTGGAAGAAGATATAAAATGGCCAGAAAACACGTGAAAAGATGATCGACATCATTAGCCATTGGGGAAATGCAACCCAAAACTACAATAAGATACTAGGACACATTGAGATGTGGATAACTGTAATCCAAAAAACAATCACAAGTGTTGGTAAGGAGAAATTGTAACCCTCATACATTGCTGGTGGGAATGTAAAATAGTGCAGCCGTTTTTAAATTTTTTTCCATATATTTTTTATTTGAATATAGTTGACACGCAATGTTACATTAGTTTCAGGTGTACAACATAATGATTCAACCTCTGTATGTGTTCTGCTACCCTCACCACAAGGCTACCATCTGTCACAATACAACACTATTACAGTACTACTGACTATACTCCCTATGCTGTGCCTTTTATTCCCATGATTTATTCATTCCACAACTGGAAGCCTGTATCTTTTACTTCCCTTTATCCATTTTGCCCATCCCACCACCCCCTTCCCTCTGGCAGCCATCAGTTTGTTGTGGTATTTATAGGCCTGATTTGTCTTTTGTTTGTTTATTCATTTGTTTTGTTTTTTAGATTCCACATATCACTGTAATGTAGGCCCATCCATGTTGTCCCAAATGACAACATCTCACCTTTTTTATGGCTGAGTAATATTCATGTGTGTGTGTGTGTGTGTGTGTGTGTGTGTGTGTGTGTGTGAGAGAGAGAGAGAGAGAGAGAGAGAGAGATACATACATCGTATCTTCCTTATCCATCTGTTGTTGATGGACACTGAAGTCAGTGCAGCCATTTTGGAAAACGAGCACTTCTTCAAAATGTTAAACACAGAATTCCCATATAACCCAGAAATTCTACTCCTATATAATATACAAGAAAAATGAAAACTTATATTTATACAAAGAAAAATGAAAACTTATATTTACACAAAAACTTGTATACAGATATTCTCAGGCTACAACATGGATGGAGGTTGAAAACATTATGCTAAGTGATTATAGCTGTAAAAGATATATATTATTTGAGTCCATTATTATGTAATATGTGCAGTAGGCAAATTTCAGAGACTGAAAGTAGGCTAATGGTTGCCTAGAGCTAAGGACTGGAAGAAGGGATATGGGGAGTGAATGCTAATGGGTACTGAGTTTCTTTGTGGGGTGGTGCAAATATTCTAAAATTAGACTATGGTGGTAGTTACACAACTCTGAGTACACTAAAAACCCCTAAGCTTATACACTTTAAATGGGGACTTTTATAGGATGTGAATTATATCTCAAGAAAACTGTTTTTTTTCCTTAGTCTTTTGAAACCCTTAACATTATAGAATTGATTTAAAAAATGCAAAGGTTGCTTTATAAAAAGTCAAGGAAACCCATATTTTTTCTGTCTCTGTAACAAGCACATACAAGCCTCCTAGCAATGTGGAAGGTTCTATGGGAGGTGCCAGCACTGGCAGTCTGTGTGTCCCTGAGCTTTGAGCCCAGTCCATGGTCACTTGCATATCACTTTAGCCACATCTGCTGGAGCATCAGGACTTGCGCTATAGCAATCAGAGGCCTGCCTGTTTGGGACACTTCTTCCTTGTGTGTATTCTTCTCAGTTAAGAAGATGCTGATTCTTCAGCCCTATCCTTCCAATTCCAGGTTCATGGCATACTTTTGCTGCTTCAAAGGACTTTAAAAAATAAGTTTACTAAAATAAACATTTATCCAGCACTTACTGTGTACCATACACGGTATTAAGTACCAAGCCAAAGTGCAAAGGTGATGATTCTCTTAACTTTTTGCTTTGCATGCTATACATCTTTGGAATCTGGAGTTTGAGTTAGTGATTCTTTTTCACACAAGGGACATTCTTTAGTATCTGCTTCACCCTCTACTCATGCTGCCCCCTCCCCAAAATGGCTGTATGCTTACAGCAACTTTTAAAAGCGTGTGTAAATCTTGTTAAAATCATTATTTAAAAGGATCATTGATAGTCTTAAAGAAACAAATGTTACCTTTAAAAGATAATCTGTGTATGATAAGGCTAATTATTCTTTCAGGAGGAAATTAATAAAAGACTCTAGGTCATGCACAAAACTGCTAATAGGAAGGCCAGAATTTAATACTAGAAAGATAATATTGCTGAGACATGCACAGAACTTGTTACTGTGGCTGGGCCTTACCTGCTTCAATGTGAAATGATATGTTCTTAGAATGAAAGGAATGATAAAAACAAATCAGATTTCATAGTCACAAGACTCTAGATTAAGGCCCCATAAAGGCAAGTGAGATAGAAACGATTCTTGTACCCAAGCTCTTTGGAAGAAAAATCACTGCATACATGCAAATTGCTTTCATCACAGCTCTACAAGGTTGCAAAATGAATAATGCATCGGCTATCTTATTGTAAAACAGGATGGAAACTGTGTACTGTGGCTTTTTAATAAAATAATATTCTTGCCTTTTAGCTGTTACATTTTTAAGATTATAGAAGTTTGGAGACAGATAGCATGCTTATTGTATTATTTACACATTTGTTTGTAAATAATAAAAATCAACACAGTTTGAATATAGCTACAAAATAGACTGAAAGATTGTGTAGAACCATTTAGGTAATATGGAAAAGGAAAAATATAAAACTATTAAAGAGACTTGTAACTTTGAGGGATTTGTTAATTTCATTGTGGACAGTAAATTCTTAGATAAGTGTTGATAATTTGGTTTGCATGTAAATAAAACACAAATGAAGCTAGTTTTGGTCTGGAGATGTGATACAGTGTGATGTGATGTGATGTGATGTGATGTGATGTGATGTGATGTGATGTGATGTGATGTTCTATCCTTTGCAATCCAATCATATTTTGTACTATTTTCTTTCTTTCTAGACAGATGAACAAGCCATGTTAGAAGATACACTGGTTGCACTATTTGATTTGGAAAAAGTTTCTTTTTACTTTAAACCATCAGAAGAGGAACCACTGGTTGCAAGTAAGTAGTTAAATGTCTCATAGGTGTTTCATAGAATTTTTTGACATCAAACAAAAACATATGGCATAACTTTGATATTATATTTGATAATATAGTTCAAATTGTTTTATATAAAATGTCATATTTAGGGTAAAATAAATAATAATAACCAACTGCGGAAGTGATAGAAAATATACGTGAAGAGGCTTATACCAGACCATTGAAAGAACCTCGCGTTTCTAATTAAGCCATGGGTCAGAGGAATGACCTGATCTGGCTTACCTACTGAAAGCTGCCTCTGATTGCAGTGTTGAATAAAGCATTACTGGGGACAAGGACAGAAGCAAACCAGTGAGGAAGCTACTTCAGTGACCCAGGTTGAAAGATGATGGGGACTTGACCTTGAGGGTAGCTGTGGAGATGATACAAGTGGTTGATTCTGAATGTATTAAATTATGAAGGTAGAGAGAACAGAATTTTATTAAAGTTTCATCCTCACTGATAAATGAGAGAGAATGAGAACATGAATTACAATGTTAAGGATTTGGATTATATTCAAGGGAGAACTTGGTGAAGGGGATTAATTGGTTAGGATATTATTACTTGAAAAAATTGTATGGTCTTCTGTGGGCACGTATAAAATAGAATATATTTTCATTTACTTTAGTCATGTGGGTATGATTTTGCCAAATGCAGAGAAACTCTTATTTTCACAACATAACCTTTTTTTTTGTTCTTTTAAATTTTGCTTTAGGGGCCATAAGCTCACAGGAGTACTGTTTTCCATGGTTCAAATACGACATTACTGGTGAATGGTCTGTTGAACAAGCAGGCAGGGGACCCGTGTTATAAGCTTGATAAAACAGTTACTTATTGGGGCGCCTGGGTGGCTCAGTCGGTTAAGCATCCGACTTCGGCTCAGGTCACGATCTCACAGTCTGTGAGTTCGAGCCCCGCATCGGGCTCTGGGCTGATGGCTCAGAGCCTGGAGCCTGCTTCCGATTCTGTGTCTCCTTCTCTCTCTGCCCCTCCCCCATTCATGCTCTGTCTCTCTCTGTCTCAAAAATAAATAAAAAAACGTTAAAAAAAATTAAAAAAAAAACAAAAAAACAGTTACTTATTGCATAGCCACCATGAGAGGTTTAACTTTAGCACATTGAAAACTAGTATAAATATTAGAGATAATTAAGACCACACAAGTAATATTAGCATGTAAATGTGTACATATCTGTGACAAATATAAACATTCATGTAATTCATATATATTTTTATGAATGTCCTCAAAGCATAACCTCAACTTCTGAAAACAGGTCCCTAGGGCAAGGTCAGTTCCAATGCTACACTAATAGATATTCCAAGCAAGTCATTAACAGTGATGGTAGGAACATACCTAAGTATATTCAGGAAAGAAGAGAATTTTTTAATACCCAGTGTCATCACATCTTATTTAAGTGGTATAAGGAAGCTAGAGCTTTATTATTAATTGCATGTGATTTGATCTTTCTGTAAGGTTAGAAACAGAGGAGTCAGATGGACAAATTAATTTGCATCACTGTAGTGAAGACTAGTTTGGCTACTTGTCTTTGAGGGAAGGACTGAGCACAGAGGGGAGGAAACATGAAGTTGTAAAGAGAACAGTGCTTTGAAGATAAGAAACTTGAGTCCCAAACTTGTGCGACTCTTATGCACAAACATGGGAATACCAGCTTTCCCTCACTCATGGGGTCATGAGCCTTAAATAAGATAATGTATTTGCAAGTCCCTAGCCTTACACATTCTCTCTCTCTCTCTCTCTCTCTCTCTCTCTCTCTCTCTCTTAAAAACAAACATTAAAAAGAAATTTAATGAAAAAAACAAAAATTAAAAAAAAGGGGTGCCTGGGTGGCTCAGTTGGTTAAGCGGCTGACTTTGGCTCAGGTCATGATTTTGTGGCCTGTGGGTTCAAGCCCCACATTGTGCTCTGTGCTGACAGCTCAGAGCCTGGGACCTGCTTTGGATTCTGTCTCCCTCTCTCTATGTGCCTTCTTCCCTGCTTGTGCTAGCTCTCTCTCTCTCTCTCTCTTAAAAATAAATAAACATTCAAAAAATTGAAAAACAAAAAAAAAAGAAAGTCCCTAACATTACAAGGCTCGTGGTAGTATTCAGCAAATATTTGAACCCATCCTCCTCACTTTATTACTCTGCATTCTTTTTAAAGAGCTATGTTTAGCGTTATTTATAGTCGTATTTTTGCATTAAAGAATAATGAGATTCTGAAAAAATAGGGCTTGCAAGCAAGTTGAACTCAAATGTCTGGATTGAAGACATTTTATTTTTCTTTAAGAAATACTAGGTATATACACCATGCTAACTGCTGAACTAAATTCCCAAGATATAATAGTGACTAAATAAAACAAAGACCCCATTGGCATGAAGCTTAGAAACTAGCGAGAGATGGAAAGGAATAGATGGATATTGTAACCCACTGTAGTATAGGGAAAGTACGAGATCCTTTCTATGTCATGTTAGGTAATTAGTGAAGAAGGAATAAGTGAGCTAAATGATTAGGTTGTATAAAATTAAATATATTTTATGGAAAATCTTCATGTTTTTGGAGAATAAAAATATAATGATAGCAAATCTCCCCCCCTTTCAAAAATACAGGTAATTTTACTATAATGATTAGCAGAATGGATATTTTTGAGCTTTCACTTTTTCTATATGAGCCAGGCATTGCACCTGTAACCGTGGATGCCGTGGTGAATAGGACAGACACCATCCCTATCGTTATGGAGCTCACAGCCTACTTGGGAGAAAACAAAGAAGGAATCAACTACAAAGATGATTAGGGCCATGATAAATCCTATGCAAGAAATAAGCAGTGCATAAAGAATGAGGGTAAGGTGGCTCTTTAAGGAATCAACAAGGAAGGGCTCTCAGCAGAAATAGCTTTTAAGCTGAAATCCAAAGGGTGATAAAGACCCAGCCCTGCAGATGGTCAAGGAAGAGCAATTCAGGCAAAGGGAACTAACAACTTCTTGGAGATTTACCTTCAAATTCATGGGCCTGTTCAGTGACGGAGGGCCAAGTTTACCGGGATGGGATGCCACGGTTGGAATTCCTCTCTGGAATAAATACCATAGGAGAGACCTTTTCTTCGTGCAATAATTTTTTTGTAGCCTTTAATTGTTACATAGTCCTAATCTTCGATTTTTTTCCATAGTAGGTAAATTTCCACAAATAAAAGGCAGCAATTTCAGCTCCACATTACTATGTGCTTTTACAGGTATACCAATTACTTCGAGAGAAGGTCATTCTTTCACTCTTAGCTTTAACTTCATTTTAAATTTAATATACTTGATAATTTTCAGTCATTTTCACTTTCTTTCTTCCTAGGATAGCATGTTTATTTGTCCTATAATGGAACTCCAACTGCTGCGTTATTATCTTTCTTTCAAAAACATTTGGTGCCAAAGACTAAACAAATGGAGTTTTAAAAATTGAAATACAAATGAAAGACATTGTATGTAAAGGGAAACTAGAAAATACAAATACTTAGTATATACTTAGTATATATACATTTTCTATAGTGTCTGTGCATCCTTTTTCTATTATAGAGCTAAGGAAAAAGCGGAGTTTCCCAATCATTCAAATCCAGTTAATTTCCAACTCTTCAACTGAAAAATGTCTTCTCTTTTCTAAACCCAAATCCTTTATACCTCCCATAAGCATATAGAAAGGGGCTCCTAGGTGGCTCAGTAAGAGTCCAACTCTTGATCTTCGCTCAGGTCAAAGCCCTGCATCAGGCTGTGCGCTGACAGCATAGCATGGAGCCTGCTTAAGATTCTCTCTCTCTCCCTGTCTCTCTGCCCCTCCCCTGCTCCCTTTCTCTCTCTCTCTCTCAAAATAAATAAAGTTAAAGAAACTCTAAAAATATGGAAAGAAAAATAAAATAAGCATTATTATATGGCATAAAAGAGACTTGTAGATGTTAATGCAATACCTCTGCTATTGATATGCATAATTACCTACATTTAATGAGAAACCTGGAATCTCTCTTCCACAATGGATTTAACCTTGAACTCTACTTTTATACATAGTTTTATTCAAGAAGTAGGTTAGAACTAACAAATATTGAGCAAGAACTTGGATTAAAATTTCTACTATATTTTTGCCTTAATTTTTAACTTGGTTAATATGACTATTCTAGCTTCTTAGGAAGATTTTACATTCTTTTTAAATGAAATGAAAGTTATTTGTCTTGGATAAGTAACATAAAATGAGAAGTATTTATGATAGCACTATGAAATACTCCTGCATCATTTTAGCTTTTCAAATTGGTTGTTTTTTGGGTTTGGTTTTTTATTTTGCTTTTGTTTTTGAGTAATTAAACTTAAGATCTTTGAGAAAACTAAAAGAATTTGGACAGATAATTTCTAATGACTGTAGGGCATCAACAGAGGTAATATGTTTTTGATCTGGTGCTCAGGGAATGGAACTTGCAAAACCCATGCGAATTTTGATAATGGTTGCTCTGTACCCAATCTCTTGTACGCTACTTAAGAATTGTACCCCAAGGACTCATTTTGACTAAAATATGAATGAGGCAGCTCCCCTGGGAGATTCTGATTCCAAACCATGTGTAACTAAACTTCTCATTTAGTTAAGTGAGACATCTGGTGTGTCAAAGTGTAACGAAGTTTCCTATTGTAGAATTTTATGTACAGTACAGTAATAAATCTGTTGCTTTAGCTAATAAGAATCTGATTTAATACTTTCATTGAAGAGCGCTGTAAGTTTGCCTAACCTGAACTCGACATATATGTCAAGTATATTGTATGAGTATAATACATTATATATAATATGCATATATTTATATTAGTTTCTAGTAATTTTCAAGATTTTTTTAAAAGTTAACAAATACACTTTATAACATAACCTGACTTTTGGAAATAATGTAATATTAAATGTCATTTTAGATGTTCCTCTTACATATCAAGCGGAAGGAAGTCGGCAGGCTCTGAAAGTTTACTTCTACATTGATAGTTATCATTTTGAACAGCTGCCTCAACGTTTGAAAAATGGAGGAGGGTTTAAAATTCATCCTGTTCTTTTTGCACAAGGTAAACTACTTTTTTTAATACATGTACTTAAATTATGTTATCTTTATTTTTAAAAATACATGTAATTGTAGCCATCATAGTTGTTTTTTCCATTAATTCAAAAATTCCTTCACAGTACCTAGGTAATGTATTTACTTCTGCGAATGTTTATTAAGGAAAGAATAACATTAGTTTTAAATATTTACCAAATAGGACTGCAACAGTATTTATAATGGAGAAACAAGACACGAGTGGTTTAAATAATACAGATAAATTAATTTGGCTCAAATAAATTATGGTAGAGCCATTAAAATTATATGGTTAAAATTTTTTTATGAGCTAGAAAAAGATTGGCAATGTACACATGCAACTTACAAAAAATTTATATTCCATTCTCAATTATGTAATCCAAGTGTGTATATAATCAAATGTATATAAAATGTTTTTGGTATCATTGGGTGATTAAATTGATGATGATTTTTTATTCTTTGAGTTTTTACCCTGAGTAAAAATATATTCCTTTTATAAATAAAAAAAATTGTTTTGGCAAATGAACAATGAGTTTTTTTAACTGCAGTAGAAGAAATTAAGGTTAACATGAGTAAGAGTCTTTCAGTGAACTGGTTTCCAAGGAAAGATCCTGGATCTTTTTTATTTCCAGAGGCACAAATGCAGCCCCAAACTGATCAGAAGTCCAGATTATTCTAGTGTAGTTTCTTCTAGTCTATGATTTTTTTTTTTTTAACTCATGCTGTGGTCACAAGATTATATCAATTTCTCTGAGCAGGTCCATGGAGGATTTCATTTTTTTCTTCTATTGAGTTTTCAAGAACTGCATCAGTTTTGCTGTGGAATCTTTATATTCTAATAAAAAATGAGAAGAGTAGAGAAATAAAATTAATCTCTGTAACTGAAGAACAGACAGGCAAATGAAATAAAAATCTACGGCCAAGTGAAAATTCTTGTACCATATGCATATTATTGTAATTCTAAAAGATATATTGCCCTTCCTTTGATTGCCATAGTTTAAAAACAATGACTGCCTCAGATACTTGGTAAGAATACATTTAAGCAGAGGAAATTGTCAGTGCAGAGATCTTAGGAGTTTATTAGAAGGTATTTTCATTTTTTTTTTTGGAGGACTGTGATAGGGTCCATATAGACAATACAAGAGTCTGTAATGGAAAGGAATGGGGGAATAAAAAGAGACTGAGCAGAAATAGACCTTTGGAGCTACCTTGGGAGGATAGTTTAGCCTAAAATATGTTAAATGCCATTACACAGATAGTTTTAGAAGACAAAGAAGGAGGTTAACTTTTATAGGATTTAAACAGAGTTTACAGTTATTAAAGGTTCTTCACTTCCTTTCCTTTACTCCTCTTTTTAAAAATTCTGCCTTTGAAATCATGACTGAGATGACAGATGGCATTTTGCATCTTTTCTAAAAAAATTATTACATTTGTGACACACCAGCCATAAATAGCTGAATATTCATACCCAACAGCAAATGTTCATAGGAAAAGGAAGAGTATTTTCCAAGTAACCTCTCTTTTATAATTATGGCTAACTCTAATTTTAAAAAAAATCCCTAAATACGTACTAGTTCAGTGAATAGAGTATTGCTTTTTAAAATGTAACGGAACACTAGCTAACATTAGGTTTTAATATTTACACAGCAATGAACTATGAAAAAGCAACAGTGGAAATACTATTGCAATTGAGGTCACAGATAGGTAAAGAAGACTGGAAAACAGCTTGTCTCATTAGAACAGTGTCAGTGATAAGGCTGCTTATTTAAAGGGGCTGCTGAAGTTCCTCTGCACTTCTAAAACTCCCATGAGGATTCATTATTAGTCGCTCTGACTATTTTCATCAGATTGAGAGAAGCCCAGGAAATTCAACACCAGCTTGAATAGAGATTACCATCTGGTAATTGAAAGTGGTGGTAAATGAAGAGATTCCAAATGGTGTCTATTCCGGAGATGGAAGTTTATTCAAAGGGTTTTAGCTTTAGGTGTACATATGTACATTATTGGTCTTTGCTAGCAAATACGAAAATTAGAAAAATGAGACGAATTTGAAAACCTCCTGGGAAAATTATTTCTGTCAGCCCTTGTAAAGTTGTCTGTTGTACCATATACTTAGAACAGGAAGCAAACATACTGCTTTCTTCTCATTTTTCTTGCCTGAATAGACCTTTTGGCGAAGGAGGGCACACTGACTGATGGGGCTCGCTGCAGAGATGGGACCAGCTATGAGATCAGGAATTCTAGTGCCAGAAACAAGCAGGATACACTTTAAGGAACATGTATCACTCAAGGGGAGACCTGCAGGAGAATAGCAATTGAGGCAGACAAAACAAGTGATACAGATTTACAAGATAAAGATCACAGAAACAGCCAAACAGGAAAGTCAGCACGGAGCATAAGCAAAATGCTAGAAGGAAAAGATCACACAAAAGCAGTCTTCTCTAAGTACTTCCTACAGGCCAGGGAATTAACCCTGGAGGGATCCCCAAGCCCTTGATGAGATAAAGCAAGTGACTATAAACTTGGTGAAAATGGGAGTAAGGAGGATACATATTCAGGGTCACTTCCTCTGCCCATTTCCCGTTGGCTTATTTGCTTGCTGTTTCTCAGTGGTTCTCAATACTGGCTGCACTTTAATCACCTTGGGGAGGTTTTAGAAAATACCCAAGCTTGGTTCCACACCAAACTGATTAAGTCAGAATCTCTGGGACATAAGGCCCAGATACCAGTATATTTTAGAATTTTTACCAGTGATTCTTTTTTTTTTTTCTTTTTAAGTTTATTTACTTATTTTGAGAGATACTGAGACAGCATGAATGGGGTAGGGGCAGAGAGAGAGAAGGAGAGAAAATCCCAAGCAGGCTCCACACTGTCATTGCAGAGCCTGACATGGGGCCTGAACCCACGAAACCATGAGATCATGACTTGAGAGCCAAAACCAAGAGTCGGACGCTTAATCGACTGAGCCACCCAGGCACTCCTTTAAGGTGATTCTAAAGTGCACCGGGAGTGAGGAAGCACAGGTCAACGTAGATTATGAAGCACTGTGCAATTATCCAGTTAATCCTTGCTTAATTAGATTGATCCATTTCACAAAGGTTCCACATTTCTAGATATGGGGAGACCGGGCGATGGGGTAGGGCCTTTTCACTTCTGCATTGTTAAGTCATGAGGAGGCAGGCTGCCTCTAGGAGATAATGATTTCAGTGGGACAGTTTTCTTCAGCAAAGACTGAAGATTCCCTAAAGAGCTAATGGCTGAGGGCTGTCTTCTGGCAACCGCAACAGCTAGGCAACAAGCCCATCCTTTCTGAAAGGGAATCTGAGTGAGCGACCTGCCATGGTCCACCCTGTACCCTCAGATCCATTTGGGTCAAGAGTAGGAGTGTCTCCTTTGTGACTCTGATGGGCTCCCTTCCTGGGGAAGAAGCATGGTAATGGGATGAGAAATAACCCCTGCTGCTGCAGCTGGTCTTGGGGCTACCAAAGATGCCTATTTTCCCTCTTCTGTATCCATTGTGGATCATCCTTGTCCTCAGCCTCAACCTTCTGGTCCCAGTGGCATGACTAAGACTTCCATCCCCGGGGGGCCTGACCCTCCTGTTCATTCTGCCCTCCTCAGGCCAGGGTTGCTGCATTTGTCCATTTACCGTCAAATTTAGACGTGGAAGTACCAAGAGGGACCCAAGTGGATTACTGGGTGCCAAACATGTTCCTTCCTGCCCTCATTATATAGCAATAGCCCTACTTCCTTATGTGTTGCAGACTATGAGTCTGGAGTTCTCTCTTGTCCGGCAAGAGAGCAGATGCAAAATTGAATATGAGAGAGGCTAATGTCCAGGAGGAGACAAGAACCCCAAACAGGGGTTTCCTCTCCGTATTTACTGAGTGCATAAGGTTGTACACACATGGTGAAAGTGAAGAAAATAAGATCTTACACACGTGGTGAAGGTGGAGAAAACAATCAGACAGTTATCATTAACTTGTGTGTGTAAGAAGCAAAGAGTCTAGGGGGCAAGTGGCGTTTGTGATCAAGGTATACAGGCATCAGATGGAAAGTAAGTTCCTGCAGGTGATACAACAAGTTGCTCGTGATCCCAGTACAATATCTCGATAGCTCACCTGAGGCACTTTCACCCCATGGTGGCGGCTTTCCACACTGTTTTTTTTCTAACCCATTTATATAAGTAGAACCTATTTCCCCACAATTAGGATGATCAGAGTCGACCAGCCTTGCCAAGATGGTGGTCTCTCTTCTTTGGATGCCTTGGCACCAGGGGCCTACAGTGCTCAGGTGGTAACCGTAGCTGATGTTCAGTGGGACCCCTGCCTTGTCTTCTAGGGAAAGTGGGCTACTTTGGGGATCAGGACCTTTTAAACCCATGGAGCCAAAGTTTCAGGGATGGGAAGCACACATCCCTAAGTGACGCACTGGGACTGATGTTGTATTAGTTTCCCAGCCCTGCCGTAACAAATTACCACAAACTCTGTGGCTTAAAACGACAGAAATTTATTCTGTCATCGTTTTGGAGGCTAAAAGTATGAAATCAAGATGCCTGAAGGCCATGCTCTCTTGGAAGACTCTAAGGAAGAATCCTTCCTTAACTTTTAGCTTCTGCTGACTGTCAGAAGTCCATGGCATGCCTTGGCTTGTGACGCAAGAATTACAGCCTCTGCCTTCGTCTTCACACAACCTTCTTCCCTCAGTGTGTCAGTCTCTGTGTCTCTGTCCCAATAAGGTGGACACTTATAAGAACAGGGGTCATTGGATTTGGGCCACCCTAATCCAGTATGACATCATTTTAAGTACATGATATCTACAAAAACCCTGTATAAAAACTAGGGTCGCATTTGCAACCACCAGGGGTTAGGACTTTTGTTTTATCTTTTTGGAGGACACAGTTAAACCCTCAATAGATGCTAAGCAGGGACCTTTCTACTTCCACTCTTGGTTCCCAGACCCATGTATCCTACGTACTAGGGACATGGCATCACATAAAGGTCTTTGATGTTAGTTATACTGTGCCCTAGAATATGGCATCTCTTCTTTGTAAAGTAGTGATAAGTACTTGTTTCCTGGGTCTCTTATGGTGGTTTTCCTTACACTAGATAGGACATGCCATGCCAGTCCTTTCTCCACAAACACTCTTGTGTATATTTGTTTTTCAGCCCTTATGAAAAAGGCTGGCACCACAAACTGTAAATGCTGACTTTTACTTCTTTATAGGGTGTCCTTCTGTTCTCAGAGAATAATTAAAATCAACCAGAAACTTGAGGATTTTCTCTTCTATTTTTGTAAAAATTTAAAAAATATTCCAGTATATAGTGTTTTCTCTTTTATAATGTTTTTATTTATTTTTGAGAGAGAGAGGGAGAGACTGAGTGTGAGCAGGGGAGGAGCATAGAGAGAAATAGACACAAGAGTCCAAAGAAGGCCCTAGGCTCCGTGCTCTCAACACAGAGCCCGACGTGGGGGGTCTAACCCACAAACTGCAAGATCATGACCTGAACCGAAGTCAGATGCTTAACCAACTTGAGCCACCCAGGCGCCCCCAGCATTTCTCTGTTAAACAAAAGGGAACATTTTTTTACAAGTATTGTCATTTTTCTAAGCTGCCTTCATTCGAGTATTTTTTTTTTTTTAGAGTGTTTGCAAAACCCTACTCTGGGTTCTTTAAAAGATGAATCCCTTTGTATTCTCTGTGGGTTTTATACAGTATTTGAAATTGAAACATTAAATAACTTTTTTCCCCAAATTTTTAATTAAATTCTAGTTAGTTGACATACAGTGAGTGCAACACTGGTTTCGGGAGTAGAATTCAGTGATTCATCACTTACACACAGCACCCAGTGGTCATCACAACAACTGCCCTCCTTAATACCCATCACCTATCTAGCCCATCCCCCCACCCACCTCTCTCCATCAACTCTCAGTTTGTCTCTATACAAGTCTGTCATGGTTTGTTTCCCTGTCTTCCCCTCTCCTCCAACATGGGAGTAAAATCATACGGTATTTGTCTAACTGATTTATTCACTGAGCATAATACATTCTAGCTCCATCCATGTTGTTGCAAATAGCAAGATTTCGTTCTTTTTGATGACTGAGTAGTATTCCATAATATGTGTATATTATGTACATATATATGTATAGACACACACACCGCATCTTTTTTATCCATTCATCAGTGAGTGGACATTTGGGCTTCATGTACCCCTCCAAATCTGTATTTTTGTAACCTTTGGATAAATACCTGGTAGTGTTATAAATGAAGGAACAGTTCCCAGAATTAAGATTTCCTAAATGTTAGAATCGGTCTGTAAACATGTGAGCTCACCCCTCTTTAAAGGGCAGTACAGGAAACCAATTTGACAATAAATTTCATATATTAAAACAAAATAATAAAAAAATTTAAAAAATAAAGGGCAGTACAACCACATGCTGGTCTCAATAGGATTGATAAAACTTGCTTTCCTCATGAAAACTGTGACCAGTTCTGAAGAATTCTGACCAACTGGAGCCGGTGCATGTGTCGTGTATTAGTTAACCACTGAAGTGTCATCATGCTGTCAGGAAAGAGTGTTAGTTTGTTGAAACAATTCTTAAAATTGTTCTTCAGATATTCTGTATTTTTCCTGGTCAGTCCCTTTCTTGGAAAAGCCTTGAAAGGTATTTTGAGTGAGTAGAAATTCAGTTCATTTTCAGTCTTAGAATAATTTAATTTCCATTTTCCTGACCACCTAAGTTTGATGAGATGATTTGCTTCCTCAAATTCGGAAGGGGTAGAAGGAAAACAAGCAAACAAAGAAACTCATCATATTTTCAATACTGCTTTTAATTAAATGCTATTAAATATTTGTTCAACCAAATATGTCAATACTACTACTAAGAAATATATTGTTGTTTAGATGAGAATTAAGGAAACTAGACAAGCAAATGCTGAGAAGAGGCTAAACTTGGAAATTTGGACATTATTATGTATTTAACATACTTTTGCTGAGTGTAGAAATTGAATTTGGCAAAACATTATCTCATTTTCTTGTATTTATAACAATAAATAACCAAGGTATTCATCTAAAATTGAGAATGTTTTTCTCCTTCCTCTTCTTTGCTATACAGTTTAGTTTTTAAATATAGAACTCCTCTTTTGTCATTGTTCATTTCCTCACAACCCTACACATCTGCCATAACATTTTGCTGAGACTCTGCAAAATTGTCATACATTTTCCCCATTTTTAAAAAAGTTCTATGTAATTGTTAATTTTATCTGTTGCTAATTTGGAAATATTGCCAAGGAATGTCATAAAAATGCCAGTTTGTTTTTAGGTGGCAATAAGATTTTAGAGTAGGACTGGACATTCTGGCCAAAACTGAGCCATTAAGAACTTTATAGGGGCACCTGGGTGGCTCAGCTTGTTAAGTGTCCGACTCTTGACTTCAGCTAGGTCATAATCTCATGGTTTGTGAGTTCAAGCCCTTCATAGAGCTCTATGATGACAGTGTGGAGCCTGCTTGGGATGCATTCTCTCTCTCTCTCTCTCTCTCTCTCTCTCTCTCTCTCTCTCTGTCCCTCCCCACTTGTACACACGTGCTTGCTCTCTTTTTCTCTCAAAATAAATAAATAAACTTTACAAAAAATTGCTAAAAAAACCAACAAAAAATGACGTTTGTAAAAATTAGACCCCAGGTGTTTTCTTATTCATCCCACCCCACCCCCAACCGCTACTTTCCCTGTTGCTCCTTCCTACCGTACCCTTTCCAGTCTTTCTGATCTTAAATCACAAATTGAAGTGTCCTTGCATGGACCCTCCTCTTAGTTCCCAAAACTTCCTGTTTGGCTAAGCACACTCATGCATAATCTATATCTCCTGGAAATTGAATTAGATAATGCCTGTGGGGCACTGGGCATGTTGCCTAATATATAAAACACAGTGAGTAAATGAAAAGAATAGTCATGGGTTCTCTTAATACTATTATTTCATTTATTTATTTCCCAAGAATCATAGTTAGTAAGCACTCTTATTTTCCATTTCACAAATGAGGAACCTGAGGATCTTGGATTTTAATTAACATGCTTGAGGTCACACAGCTACTAAGGAGTGGAAGTGGTGGTTTTACTTCAATGCAAAGATTTTCATTATTAGCTCTCCAACTAATAAGAGGAATTCACATTGAAGGATGACTGAATCCTCTGAATATTTGCCTCTCACAAATAACATCTCATTAATGGAAGTGAACATGGCATTTATGTGAGGATTGTTTTATCGGGAAGACTTCCTTTTCTTTCTTGTGTGTATTCAGGACCAGAAGCTTGCTGAACCACTTGCAAATACTCTAATTAATGCAGAACTCATAAGGAAAAAAACACGTAATCCTTGAAACAAGCTCCCAAATTTGATATCATGTAACTGAAGCAAATGTAGTCAGCATTCTCACTAATTTTCCATAAGTGTTTTTCTCAATTATAGGCCAATAATGCCATTTTTTAAAATTTCAAATTGAGCAATACTCTAAAGGTTTGTTGTTTCTTCAGTGCTGTGGAAATCTGACTAGTTGAGAAAGCAGCACAGCAAAAATTAGCAATGAACTTGCTGGGATTGGCACTGGGTATTATATGTAAATGATGAATCACTAACTACTCCTGAAACTAATATTACTCTATATCTTAGCTAACTGGAATTTAAATAAAAGCATGAACCATTAAAAAAAGTTAATAATGAGTTTCCTATTTTTGTCTCCAAAATGGTGATAAGTTTCTGTCAATTTGAAGAAATGTATTATTTAATTTAGAAGCTATTGCATTTAGCAGTTTGAAAGATTAATTTTTTTATCAATTTTGAAACAGTCTGCTGAAAACTGAGGTTTATCAGTGGCAATAATCTCAAGGGGAAATCATTTAAATTTCCAAATTGGATCCATTGCCATTCCTGTTGCTGGCAACCTCTCTGTAGGAGATGTTGTATTTCTAGGCACTTCCTTGTGATTCATTTCTTCTGCAAAAGGTTAAAAGTGCCATCCCATAAAGTTTAAAGGAAAAAGAAATACTTGAGGCACCTGGGTGGCTCAGTCGGTTAAGCGTTCGACTTCGGCTCAGGTTATGATCTCATGGTTGGTGAGTTTGAGCCCCACATGGGCTCTGTGCTGACAGCTCAGAGCCTGGAGCCTGCTTTGGATTCTGGGTCTCCCTCTGTCTTTCTCTGCCCCTCCCCCACTAGTGCGTGCACGCATGCGTGCTCTCTCTCTCTCTCTCTCTCTCTCTCTGTCTCTCTCTCAAAAATGAATAAATAAGTATTAAAAAAAAGAAATACTTAACCAAAAATGTTAGTTAAGAAAGAAATCCATATTAACCAAAAGATGTTTAAAATTAATGGAAAGTTATATGTTTATGTTTATTAACTAAATTAAGCATTGTAGTAAAGCTAGTATTCTAAGATTATCTATGCGTCTGATTTATTACACTAATATTTCATGATTTAACTGCAACTACAAGAGAATATGAATAGACACGGAGAGCAGCAGTTTCAACATTTTTACTCTTATGTATGTTAATACACAGTTCTGCCTCTCATACCTATGCACGTATATATGCAATGTACATAGGTATATGTATGTACATATATATATACATATGTGTGCTTATATATATAAATATGTGAAGTTTGAGTTTAGCTTCACAAAGAATGTATATAAAATGTTTTAAAAGTAGAAGACAATTTAAATTACAAATTATCTTTGCCAACTTAGATATAATCACCAAATGTTTGATATTTATTTTTAGAGCAGAAGAATGATTTTCATTCAGTTTTGGACTGGTGAAAGATAGTTTCTTGCATGTGTGGTCATATTCAGTGTTTTAAATACATTTACTAATAATCAGTAAGATTAAAGTAAATGTGGAGACACTGAGTTATAAAATCACGTTAAAAAGTAATTTACTTGTTTACACAGCACTGGAGAGCATGGAAGGGTATTATTATAGAGACAATGTTTCGGTGGAAGAATTTCAAGCCCAGATAAATGCAGCCTCATTGGAAAAAGTCAAACAATATAACCAGAAACTCAGGTATGTAATTTTTCAGTTTTTTTTTAAAGTAAGAAGGTAAGTGTTTGTATTTTGACAAGAGCAGAGCAATAGAGGTCTTGACATACTCGTTATTAAATGATTGATGATGATACTCCTTCTGATATGATGTCTTTTTATTTAAGGTTTAATATTTCAGATATTATAACAAGTACACTTTTTGAAAATAAAATCGAAAAACAGTGTTTGAAAATTTTCATGCTATTGTCTTAATTGCTGAAGAAGATCAAAAATTAAATATTTATTAGATCATTAGCAGGGAGGGAAAAAAGCATTGATATTTTATAGTGGTGTCCCCTAGGAGGTTTCAGTGAATTAAGGGCAAATAAAATAGGCTCCTTTATGTACCATTAAACACCTGGCATCCTGACAGTGAGAGAAGAATGTGGTTAACACAGAAGCTATGTGACAGCATTGACTTGGTATTGGAAAAATATCTACTTTCAAATACATATATTAATGTTTCGATTTTGCTGTTTTCCCCCCTCTAAAAATAGTGTTACTGGCAAAATAACCAATGGCAGGGAAGATTAGTCACAGTAAGTGAAAGGGAAATGTGTTACAATTCAAACTTTAATTTTCAACAAATTATTAGCATATATAACTCCCTCTTACTTGATGAATTATTCTGCGAAGAGATTATCTTTTTAAATTACTTACAGATTACAGCTTTTATTTTTAAGAGAAAAAATACTCTTGTTCTACCTTAAGCCTTAATGATTCAAAAATCGTTTTTATATTATATTTTATTTCGTCTTCCATTATAACTATTATAACATTTTTTGGTTTTGTCCACAATATGGCAAGACTATGAAGATAAATTAATTCCTAAAATTCCTGACAGGAAGAGGTATTCGCTCTCGTCGTATGAACGAAGGGTAGGCTCTTTCACCACAGATGCTTTCTCTTGCTTCCCCTGCCTCACACAATCCCTTTCCATAGGTTCTTTACTTTTCTTCCGTCACGTTAATCACTTCTGAAGCTCTCAACCTCAAAACCCCCAGTATCTTTTTGACTTCTCATTTTCTCTTCCTTCCTAAAATATAGTTGGAGATCCTGATGAGTCTGACAGAAATGTCTCTTGGACTGCCCCCACTTTACTCTCTCATCTAGGTCACTATTTCTCAAAGACATATAATGTACTGACTCCTTTCACAAGAAAAAACAAAGAAAAAAGTTCATCTTAAATTCTTAAATGGTGTGTCCACTAACACTGCCCAGTCTTGGTCAATCTGACCAATCACCTGTCTCTAAGACCCCATGTTGTTTTAATCTCAAGATTTTGCTTCCAGATAATAATTTTAAGTTATCTATCTTACTATGTCACTCTTCTTGCTCAAAATATTTGGTGATTTCTTATTGTCCCCAAAAGGACTCACAACCTCCTTACACTGGCAATCAAGATCTTTCATGACTTGACCTGAGATTTCTTTTCTCCGCCTGTGCTCCAGCCATGCTGTACTCTCCTTATATCCAATCATGCACTGTAGTCTCCTTGCTCCATGACTTTTCACCATCCACCTAGCATCTGGTCTTCCATCTCCAGCTGCTTATAAGGCTACTATTCCAGTGATTCAATGTCCGGCTCTAGTATGCTCTTCTTAATAAAATATTTTTCTTTTATTATTGGGCTAGGATGAGGCCTGGGCATTAGACTGTCTAGAAGTCTCCTAGGAGTTTCTGATGTGCAGCTGGAATTGAAAAGCAATTCCCTAGATCCCAGAGTTCTGTTTATAAAAAATATTTTATACTACTTTTTTTCCTTAAGTTTATTTATTTATTTTGAAAGGGGGAGAGAGGTAGGGAGAGAGGGAATCCCAAGCAGGCTCCACATCTTCAGCATGAAGCTCGATGTGGGGCTCGAACCCACGAACCATGAGATCATGACCTGAGCTGAAACCAAGAGCCAGATGCTCAACTGACTGAGCCCCCAGGTGCCCTAGATTCCAGAGGTCTCAAAGGATGACCCCCAGGCCAGCAATGTCAGTGCCATCTGCAAACTTGTTTAAAAAAAATCTTAGGTAGACCCAGCAGTCTGGGTTATAATAAGCCTTGCAGGTGATTCTCACACACACTCAAATTTCAGAAGCACTGCCCTTGGCTAAATAAATGTCCAACCACTCTGCCAGTCTTTCATTTTACTTTATTTATGACTACTACGGAATTCTGTTTTTCTTCCTGATGATACCGTTATGTGTATAGATCTCTCATCTTTATTTTATGATTAGCTCTTCAAGATGAGGGATACACTGGGGCTCCTGGGCAGCTCAGTCGGTTGAGCATCTGGGGCTCAGGTCATGATATCATCGGTTCGTGAGTTTAAACCTGCTTTGGGCTCTGTGCTGACAGCTTAGAGCCTGGAGCCTGCTTGGGATTCTGTGTCTCCTTCTCTGTCTGCCGCCCCCCTGTGCACTAGTGTTCTGTCTCTCTCTATCTCTCTTTCTTTCTCTCAAAAATAAATAATAAAAAAAAAAGATGAGGGATACATTTATCTTGGTGTTTCCCATGGTGTCTGTCAAAGTATTTTGCATAAGAAGTTCTCCAAAATGTATGTTGAGTTGCATGAAATTATTTAGATACAACAAGCCCGAGAGCAGTGGGGATGTCACCTAACATTCATGCCCCTGTGGATCTTTGTTTTTTTAACCAGAATTATAATGGATACTCACATATAACAGGTACCTGATGTTTAAGATTTTTTTATGAAGATAAACAACATGTGTATTAATGCATGCTATCCTCTTCACATAAAACATTTTCATGTATCTTTTCTAGAGAAAACATTTTCAAAAGCACAAACCCCTCAGGACTAATTGGTGCTCTTGTCAGTAATTAGCTGCTATATATCCTATTTGTTGCATATTAGATTTCCTTTGCACAGGAAGACAATTATTTTCCTCTTTACTTCCAGTAATGCCTTCTCTTCCTGCCTATTTCTTGAATAAGGCTGTTAATTTCTTCCTTAATTTTTCCTGTTACTTTGTAACCATAAATACTCTGAAACTACTCTTGGGCAATCTTTTTTTGGTTTTGGGGGCTACAGACCAACATTGACCATTTCTTTAAAGGGGCTGTTACTATCCTTTGTAGAAAAATAACCCTCAGGTGTCTCTAGTTCATTATAACCCAGAGCCTTTCTAACACTTTCACTGAAAACCATATCATTCTTGATGTTACTTTGTTTATTTGCTAATTAGACCTCAGAAAAGGCCGTTTTTTTTACTCCTTAACCTTACAACAAACCAACAAACATAAATAAATGAACTAGTGTTTTTTTTAGAAAGCGTTCTTTAGATTACAAGTTTTAGAAACCAAACTCAAACTGGTGTAAACAAAATAATGCATTGGCATATGTAACAGGTGTATTCAAGGCATGTGGTGCTGGCTGTGTTAGGCACAGCTAGATCCAAGGATATGGTCTTCAGCGGGGGTGGGGGGGTGGGGGTGGGGGGGGGCTTTCTTTCCCTGTCTCTTAGTACTTTTTTCCTCTGTGTGGGCTTCATTGTTGTTACACATTTGGGTAAAGATGGTCACTGCAGACCAGTGTTGCAGTCAAAGAAGAGAATGTGTCCACCCCCGTTACTCCTCCACAGAGAGTTCCACCAAAAGACCCAAGGAGGCATTCATTGGCCAGACCCAAGTCATGTGCCCATTCTTGGGCGGGCTCAGCATCACAGAAGTCCACACCAATCGGCTGTCACAAAAGGAACAAAGTAAGGATGCTGGACAAGAGGGAATAATGGATTTCATTCTAGTTATAGTCTCTAGAACAACAAAGAACAGGTGCAAAAATTTACTACTTAAAAGATGATGATAGCCATAATACCTACCAATTTTTAAGAACATATTGAGTCGGTCACAACTCTAGGTGAGTTATGTGGATTATTTAACAAAACTGGTAAGTTCCATATTATCATTTCCATGTTAAGGGAAACTTATACAAGTTTACCCAGATAATAAGTAGTAAAATCAAAATTTAAATCACAGACTTTTTTTCTCTAATTTAGAGTCTATACTATTTGTTCTGTGTTAGGCTGGCTTAGTGACTGGAGTGAACATAATATGCTGAAAACAAATTCTCTGTTACTAAGTTTTGGTGTCAGGTACTATCAAGTGCCCCCAATTGCTCTGAGTTTGTACCATCAAGTGTTCATTCATTCAGTGTCCATGAAGTTTCCCTTTTCATGAAATTGAAAAAAACAGAAAATGAACAAGTGAATCCATAAACAAATTATTGGAGATAGTGAACAGTTCAATGAAGAACTAAACTATGGCAACTAAAACAAGTTGCCATACTAGGAGGTCGGTCATGTAGAGGAGGTAGTTAGGGATGACTTAATTATTAGGTGGTATTTGAACAGAAGACTGAATCAAAAGGAGACAGCCTTGCCAAAATTGGGGGGAAGGTCTTTCTCAAAAATCATGAGAATTAGCTTATCATGTTTGAGGAAGACAAAGAAGGCCAGGAGGATTCTAGTCATTAAGAAGGATGATGCATGAGGGTGCCTGGGTGGCTCAGTCAATTAAGCATCCAGCCTCAGCTCAGGTCATGGTCTCACAGTTCATCAGTTTGAGCCCCACATCAGACTCTGCGCTGAGAGCATGGAGCCTGCTTTGGATCCTCTGTCTCCCCCTGTCTCTGCCCCTTCCCCCATGCTCTTGTGCTCACTCTCTCTCTCTCTCTCTCTGTCTCTCAAAAATAAATATTAAAAAAAAGAAGGATGATGTGTATTGAGAGATATTTGTGTAGATTTTATTGTAAGTACAATCCAGGAGTCTTTGGAAAGTTTTTATTTAGTGACTGTTGTCCATTTGTATCTCATCTTTCTATTGCAAATAATATCCAAAATGGTTGAAGCTCCCGTGAGGCGGTACTTCATTACCAGCAGGCTGCTCTGACCCTTCTTGTTCCAGTTTCTGTATGAATACAGATCAGCCAATGCACCTGGGGGGTCTTTGCCATATGCGTGATAACCCTGACGCTGGTTGCCTAAAAACACCCTGATTTAGCTGTTACCCCCTATGAACAAGGTAGAGCCAGCAGAAATGTCTAATAGCTGTGTCTAAAATATACCCTCCAATGCCAAGTCAGAGAAAGTTCTTGACTGATTGCAACCTGATTATTAGGAAATAATACCATGTAACGTCTCCCTGATGTCTTCTATGATTTTCTCAAGCCCACTGAGGCAACTTGTGGAATGGGAGAAGATATTTGCAAATTACATCTGAAAAGGGTTAGTGTACAAAATATTTATAAAAAATGTATGAAAGAATTTATAAAACTCACACCCAAAAAAAGCCCAAATAATCCCCTTAAAAAATGAGAAGACATGAATAGACATTTTTCCAAAGAAGACATCCAGATGGCCAACAGACACATGAAAAGATGCTTAACATTACTCATCATCAGGGAAATACAAATCAAAACCACAATGAGATACCACCTCCCACTAATCAGATGGCTAAAATTAACAACACAAGAAACAACAGGTGTTGGCAAGGATGTGGAGAAAGGGGAAGCCTCTTACACTTTTGTTGAGAAGGCAAACTGATGCAACCACTCTGGAAAACAGTATGGAGGTTCCTCAAAAAGTTTAAAATGGAACTACTCTGAGATTCAGTAATTGCACTACTAGGTATTTATCCAAAGGCTATAAAAATACTGATCCAAAGGGGTACATGCACCCTGATGTAGATAGCATCATTACCAACAAGAGCCAAATTATGGAAAGAGCCCAAATGTCCATCGACTGATGAATGGATAAAGTTGTGGTATATGTATTTACAATGGGATATTACTCAGCCGTCAGAAAGAAAGAAATCTTGTCATTTGCAATGATGTGGATGGAGCTAGAGAACATTATGCTCAGCTAAGTAAGTCAATCAGAGAAAGACAAGTACCATATGATTTTACTTACATGTAGAATTTAAGAAACAAAGCAAATGAACATGGGGCAGGGGAAAGAGAGACAAACCAAGACTCTTAACTATAGAGAACAAACTGAGGGTTACTGAAGGGGAGGTGGCTGTAAGATGGGTTAAACAGGTGACGGATAATAAGGAGAGCACTTACGATGGATGAGCACTGGGTATTGTATGGAAGTGCTGAATCACTAACTTGCACACCTGAAACTAGTATTACACTGTATGTTAACTAACTGGAATTTAAATAAAAATTTGGAGAATAAAAAAAAAGAAATAAATAATAGCATGTAAAGTGTTTGACTCTGAAATTCTAATCAAGAAATTTAGGAGGAAGGGCAATCTTCCTTCCTACCTTCAACATCCTCATGCTATTTTATTCTCTGTCTTCTACCTCAGGCTTTCCTTTTTATTCCCTCTGGCCATGAGCCATCTTCCCCATTAGCATCATTTTTTCCTGCCCTACATAATTGTAATTTATCATTACCAAACCCTTTCATTTTGATGTATCCTGCTTATTGGCAAAAAATACCACACTGCTTGGTGACCAGTGAGACAAAGTGTAATGTAAATGTGAACAATATTTTGTGTATTTAAGTACTCCTTTCAGTTTGAGGGGTCTAGATAATTATTTTTTAAATACTATTTTCAGTATAAAGTCAACAGTAAAATATAACAAAAATAAAAGGAAGCAAGTTGTATATTAGTTATTGAGATCATGTATTATGTTTGTGAAGTGATAGCTTTAGAGTGAATTTTTTTAGGGCTTATAATCTTGGATATCTAAATGTAAATTCATCTATTTAGAGAAATAAGGCAAGAAAAAATTTTAAAGCATATATTCTCTTAAGGTATATCTCTGTGGATAAAGAATTTTCTTTAAAGAAAGCAAGTTTTTTTTAAAGCCAAAATGTAGTTTATATAACAGGCAGAAGGAAAATGGTTATCTTATTTTTGTTGAGAAAAAAATGCTATGCGAATACCAATCTCAATGCCATATATTTTGACCAATTTTTGCAACTGAGAAATGCCCGGCCAGAAGTATGTATGTGTTTGTGTATTCCCATGATAGCACCTCCACAAAATGCGTCATTTCTCTCTACCTCTGAGGAAGAAAAATGTCAGTGAATATATCTCCTGGCATAAGATAGATATGAAGGGTGGCATGGACTCACTGCCATTTTATGTCTTTAAGTACAGCTATCAAACAGCCTAAGAAAATAGAGAACATTGGGACCTAAGCCTTTACACCCCATCTGTGCTTATAAGGACATACCCTAATTCCTATTTCTTTCTTCCCTCAGAGCCTTCAGCCCATAAAACACTATTTCCTAGTCCTTGTTTAGATAGCCAACAGTATATCCAGGCTTGAAATGGAATATTTTGGTTGTTCTATCAATAGAACTGTGGAAGCTACCTTAAATCAACAGGAATATGGATTTAATAAAATCTGAGAGAGACAGTAAGAGAGAGAGGAGGGAGAGCAAGAGAGACAGACAGAGAAAACACTGAATAGAATTTAAATAATGCCTTTGTCCTACAATTGTTTTTCTTTATAAAGCTGCAGCTTCTAGAGTTATTAGGTGATGTGATTTCTTTTTCGATTAACTGGAAATATTCCAGATGAATATTGATCTCCTCTGTAGCAGTTACATATTTGTTTTTCATTCTGTTCTTTAACCAAATTTCATTTTTTAATATTTTAGAGGCAACTATATTTCTGTTTCTCTAAGACAAGCTGTAAACTAGATGTGTATATTCAATTTTTTTCTATTTTCAGATTATGAATACAGTTTCCAGGCTGTAAATTTTGTTTCATATTAGAAGTGATTCTTCAATAGCAGGAGAAAACATCTAAGTCTACAAAAAATTTGAATTCATTTATATGACTTAAGCATTTTCTAGACTCCTTTTCTATATATGATATGTATACAGGATTTAACATGTACAGAATATAAGTTATACTTAAGTGCCAGATTCTCACATAGTGTAAATCTAAAGAAACTGCTGGATTTTTATTCGACAAATCCAGTATGCCCACCAAGTACCAGGGACAGCGCTTCACATTGGGGGAATCATAGTAGACAAGATTGCAGCCTTCCAGGAAAAAGGTGCTATGCAAGTGTGTAAGAAGGGAATCAATCTTAATTGGATGGGAAGATGGTTGAAGGTTTCAGGAATGAATGATTTGAGGAAGTGACATTTATGCAGAGATCTGAAGGGGGAGTTGGACTTGCAGTGTTTAGTGGGCAGGAAATGAGAGATGAAGGTGTACAGAAGGGGTATTTCCTAGCAGAGGGAATAGCATGTGTAAAAATCCTGAAGGGGGAGGCAGAAATTATATAGTGTATGGAGGCTGGAATTCAAGAGGGAGAGGGGTGTGAGACAGTTGTGTGAAAAGAATCCCTTCTGTACTTCCTTCACTAACAGTTCTTCCTCAATTTCTTTTAAGCCAGCTGTCGCCCAGGGCACGCTTCAGCTCAGTTTCCATGTGTTGAAAGAGTATAATTATTTAAGACCCATCTGAAATTTATCTTCCTGCAGGAAGCCTTCAGTTATAGCCTTAGCTGAAATTAATCACTTTCTTTTTTAAAACTTAACAACTTCTTTGATTTCATTTGTTTTATTTTGACTTGAGGGTTATTTACCTGCCTTGCTCAATACATATGAGGGCAACGAGGTCTTAGTTCTCCACTGTGTTTGGTACATAGTAAGCACCGTAAAAATAGTTGAATTGAATTGGAAATCAGGTTAACTGCAATATAATGGTCTTCTATTTTTGTACAATTAGCATTTTATTGAATTTATTCCAGTCTCCAGTCTACTTCTTTTTATATCCAAAAAATGTAGGGCCATTTGAAGGGTACAGATGCTGACTCTGTTGGAGACTTCTCTCAAGAAACTCATCAGCGTAGCCAAGGTTCATAAATTTCACATGGGACAAGAACAGATAAGTTGAAATTACAGTGAACCTTTTGAGAACAACATATCATCTCTTCTTTATTTGAAAAATACTGTAATTCTATTAAACTTTGCCATCAGTACCTTCTGAGAATGTGATATGGCTGAATATATATTTATGCATGTAGTTTTTAATTTATCTGGAGTGTACTTATTCTTGTCTGTATTCAGATGAGTTCATTGTTCTTGAGAAGTTGTAATTACATCTAATTACTTTTATGTTATGTTAAGGGAATTTTTAATGCAATTTTTTGATAAGGGCAGCAAATGAGATTAGAATTAACTATGTGTTTTCACATTTTTGTAAGTCCTTCATTGTGATAATATTTGTCAAGGATGAATAGATATTTTGGATGACAAGTAGAAGCAGATCATCTTTAAAATCATCTTTTAAAAATATTATTATTACTATTTAATTTTTTAATTTATTGCCAAGTTAGCTAACATACAGTGTATACGGTGTGCTTTTGGTTTTGCGGGTAGATTCCCGTAATTCATCGCTTACATACAACACCCAGTGCTCATCACAAGTGCCCTCCTCAATGCCCATCACCCATTTCCCCCCTTCCCTGCCACCCCATCAACCCTAAGTTTGTTCTCCTCATTCAAGAATGTCTTATGTTACCTCTCTCTGTTTGAAACTATTTTTTCCCCTTCCCTTCCCCCATGGTCCTCCAAAATCTTTGAAGAGAATTCTCTCTATCTCAAAGTTAAAAAAAAAAAAGAGAAAGAAAAAGCTATTGTTTTCATCAAAGCAAAGGGAAGATCACAGTTCCTTTTCCCTTTGCTCAGAATTTCCTTCGGAATAAGTGAGAGTTGAAAGTGTCGCAAAGAAAATCAGCGTACCCTGAAGAATCAGTTAGGGAAATATACTCTGTGAGGAAAAATTTGTCAGTGCTTATGGAAGCAAGATTGATTTTTATTTTTAACCTGCTGACATTTCTAGCTCATCACAAGGACCGTCTTTAAAAATTATATTCAAGGCATTCTAGTCAAGCTCTTTCAGTGATTTGTTTCCTATTGCTTTTGTTCAGTTCCTTTTTGCTGACATTTCATACTTCTTTTGCTTGGTGGATGTACCATAAGGTGGTGAATGATTGAGTGTAAGTTACCCATTCAAAGCTTTGTCCCTACAGCAGTCAGGACATTTAGTGTGGGCCTAGAGCTTTTCATTCAGAAGACATAATCATGACTTAAAAGGAATTAATGTGGATTTAAGGAGATCATGATTTGTGTGAAGAATAGAACATTATGTTTATAAAATTAGCTGTCTAGTTACATGGACCACCCAACTTCAACTGAGGGCAAAATTCTACCTTCTATAGAATTTTATCTTCCATAGTTTGTGACATTCTGTTGGTCATTCAGGAAGAAAACCGAATATATTTTTGCTTGGTTTTTGCTAATTTCAGCCAGAATGACTCTAATTTACTGAATTGCTTTGGCCATTTCCTATCCATCTTTCCTGGCACACCTCAAAATTCACCCCTGCAAGAGGTCTTCCCACCTCCCCTGAGTTAGTTAACATTTATCACATCATGCATTATGTATCTGTTTCTCCTTTTCACTTTGTCTTTTTCTTTTATCATTGCTGATAAGGTACCTATTAATAGATGACTAACAAGTGTTTGTATGTGTGAAAATTTGGGGCAACCAAATCAGGACGCAGAATATAAATGGTGGTGGGTTTCTGACTGACATCATGATGACTTCAACAGAATATTTGGAGAATGGCATGGAGTGTAATGTCGGTGTTGAACGGGTCTTCCTAGCCACTCCCATTCTGTTTTGAGAATATTCTTAATGGTTCAGTAGTATTTATCATGCACTTAGACGCAAGTGCAGGAATGTGTATAGCATTAAGAATACAGAGATAAACCAGACAGTATGCTCTTGAGAATCTGAAAGGAGAGGAAGAGTGAATGTGGTAAATAGGCTATTTTGAAATACCCTACTAAAACCATGGGGGAGGGAACAGGATGCCCAGAAACACAGACTAGGAGCACGTAGAAGAGACTAAGGAGCTCAGGATGGGTAGTTCTGACACAGGATGGCTCCTGAGCCAGGTGAAGGAGGGGAGGGAAGCTTTCTCAGCAAGAGGGACCATTATGAACAGAGACATTGCAGAACCATAATGGGGCAATACAGCAGGCAAGGCTGAAAAGAGACAGGAGGCGTGGTCAGGAGGGGGACCAGAGATGCCAGCTGAAGAGCTTAAGCTTAAGCATGTAATTGGGATGCTTGTGAGTTCTAAGCAGCACAGGGGGGAGCCACTGAGGGGTTGCATTTGAAACTGAGCACCTTGGTGGTACCATTGAAGATAAATTAGGGGTGAGAATAAGATTAGAATCAGAAAGCTTGGTTAGAAAGCTACTAAAATAGTTCTGGCAAATAATATTAACCCTAAGAAGATAAAAATGGAGATGGGGAGGAAGGCATAGATTTTAGAAATATGTGGAAAGTAAGTAAAAGGTTTTCCTCACCGAATACATATAGGGGGGTTGGAGATACACTGGATTGGACACCTGGATCATTAGTTGATATAGTGAGGAAACAAGAGGAGAAGCTTCTTCAGGATTGAAAGTGGCAACATACTAAATTGATTTGGATTTCATATGGAGGATTGACATTCAAGAAGCTCTCTATCCACTAGGCTGGAGGCACTCACATAGAAGTAAATAGTTAAAAGCAAACTAATGCTTGAGATTTCCCAGGTGATAGTACCATACATACATTGAACTGCTCAAAGTCAGGCAACTGGCAATGAGGGGCAAAGGCTCAAACTAGATATTTCCAGCTCCAAAGAGTACGCTTTTGTTACAGTGCTCCATTGATTCTCCGAGGTAGCAAATGATCTCAGTATTAATGTGTGTGGCTTCAGGAAATGATTTAATGTGAGTTTAATTACTTACAATTAAAGAGTTAAGTACAACACAAACATGTGAAATCTTCTTTGAAAAAAAAAGGGAGAATTTTGAAGTGACAAGGAGCATTCTGGTTTGTTTTCTCTGCAAAGGGATGTGTCCATAGCTGTAGGACTAGAAAAGAAGACATGACAAAGACCAGAAGGGAAGAAAAAGGCAAAAGGGACTAAAATAGTTGAATCTTATTGCTACTTGAAAACGAAAGGAAGTATCTCTAGAGAATCAAACTCACTAATGTAGTTTTGCCCTTGGCATGAATGCACCTTGTCAAATATTACATACTGTCAAGGAAGGAGAATTCATCTGCGTGCATACATTTTAAAAGCCATAAAAATTCATTATCAGCCATGTTCTTTACATCAAATTCCAAAGTAAAGTATTGAAATATATATTATGCAATATTATACATAAGAATATATAATTAAAATTATATAATTATTTATAATAATGATACGTTATAATTAAAGATAAAATATTTTAGTAGAATAATACTAACAGGATATTTTCATTTGTCTATTCAGATTAAGACTAGTTATGCAAAATTAAACGCCTATAGTTTTGTTCCTTTCATAGCATATTTCATACAATTGTGTATACATTAATAAGTTAGCAGCTTCTTAGATATACTTCAGTTTGTATAAACTTTGAACTTCACCTACTTGAGATATCAGTGAACTCAGATATAAAATTAGACACATTCAGAAAACACAATGGAAGTCTTAAGATCTAATGTCTTTATATCTAATGACATTCATTGCATTTCCTATAAGCCAAATGAGAAAAAAACAAATATTCTTTAAAAAAATTTTTTTTTAAATCTTTATCTTTGAGAGAGACAGAGAGAGAGACCGAGTACGAGTGGGGGAGGAACAGGAAGAGAGAGGGAAACACAGAATCCAAAGCAGGGTCCAGACTCTGAGCTGTCAGCACAGAGCCCAACATGAGGCTGAAACTCACAAACCATGAGTTCATGACCCGAGCCAAAGTCAGACGCTTAACCAACTGAGCCACCCAGGTGCCCCAGAAATATTTTTTAATGTTTATTTATTTATTTTGTGCATGTGAGGAGCAGAGAGAGGGGGAGAGAAAGAATCCCAAGTAGGCTCTGTACTGTCAGTACAGAGTCCAACTCGGGGCTTGATCTCATGAACCATGAGATCATGTCCTGAGCCAAAATCAAGAGTTGGACACTTAACCGACTGAGCCATGCAGGCACCCCAAAAACAGAAATATTCTTAATAGACTAAGTGACACTTGGGCCATAGGACAAAGAATTTTGGTTAGTTTAAGTAAATATGGTATTTCTGCACTAATATGAATAAGAAGAAACAGAGGGCTACTGATCTTGGAATTGTCTTTTTCATTAATATACCAGAAGATGGAGAGTCAGTTAAACCTAGATTCCAATCCTCCCTCTTCCCTTGACTAGTTATATGACTTACAGCAAATTCTTAAGAACTCTGAGCCTTGATTTCCTTCTTTATCCACTGGAGATAGTGATGCTTCATCAGCTGTTGTATTACCTGAGAGGAGGTTTGTACAGTCTTCATTATTTGCTTAATGTAAAGAGTAACAAATATCATATCTGTAGGAAACCCATTGGTTTCTCCAAGGTCCTCTTGTGTTGGGGCAGCTGACCTTACCGCCCAATGTGGGAGGAAGGAAACTGTCTCCCAATAAGACAGAGAGGGAACTTGCCTAAAATAGTTATGCACAATGGAGCCAGAAGAGCCTTATTTGTGCACAGAAATACTCATGAGAATAAATCAGATAACTGTATTCGATTTCACCCCAGAAAACTAAGAGGATAAGAGGCAATGGTGGAAAACTATCCAGAAGGATGTATAGTCTCTGCTGTGCTTCCAGTCCTGGATTGAACCCAAAGGCAGAAAAGATGGCTGCCCAGTTCTGGTGTGGACAAGATGGCAGAACACTTCTAAACACCTTCAATGATAGTAATAGAAGCAGGAACTTTTTATACACTGTGTAATTAAAAATTAAATGGAAAGTATGGCATTCAGCTCTGCCTTACTACAATCTTGAATGCTACCAGATTCCTTAGGCAAGTAGTAAAGCCTTGCTGGTAAAGCCATTCTTGTTATTCTGCAATCAAAAATAAAATTTATGAGTGAAATTGTGATTTCCCCATATTCAATGTCTTTATGTATACTTTGAACAACACTGCATATACTGATATTTAAAGCTTTTAATGTGAGAAATGAGCTAGTTTCTTGCTTAGTAACTAATCTAGGTTGGAATGTCAGTGTAGTTTGCAGGGGAAGATGTACACCTAAACTCTTTCTTTGCCTGTTTTAATACTCACACAGTAGAAGAAAACCAATCTCGCAGAGATAGGCTGATGGAAAGAGAAGACAAGATTTAAGAGGAATTTAACAAAAATCCAATGAAATTGTATTGTCTGTATCATCTGTAAATTATGGATAAATATTACCAATTTTATTTTTCTGATTTAATGTTAAACCATCATTTTGATTAATAATTATAATAACCATAGAGATGACAAGTTTTGAATAAAAACAAATTCCTGCATTTGTTTTCAATTTTTATACACTTTTGGTTCATAGTTGACAACCTAACCTTCAAATGGCACTTATTGCTTTGTGGCCATACTGTGCTTGACTGTTTTGTGACTCACAGCACATGTGACTTACTGCACTGGTCTGTAACCTAGTCAATATAACAAACGCTCTTGAATGCTTTGGGTGTTGAGACAATGTAAATTGTTATACAATTTCTAAATTTTTGCTGACAGCTTCTTAAGTCTGCAGACCACATTTTGAGTGGCACTGAGCTAGAGTACATAGGCTGGGATTTAAAATAATTACTAGTGTGGGATATAGCTTTTGCCTTTCAAAAGCTCCCTAAGCAAGGTTGAGAACTGGAAAGTGAGCTGAGGGCAGATTCTGAAGGAGGGAGAGCAAGCTTGCCTTGTGTCTGGGTGAAGAAATGTCATTGAAAACAAGATGGGGACAGGTCCGCACTATAGTAGAGAAGCAGATGTAGGAAGAGCTGGCATTAGGAGTTTCTGTTTTCCCACACAGAAAGCTTGCTGGAGTCAGGTTCTTCAGACTGTTAACAGGGAAAGAAAGTCAAGGTTACACGTAATGCATACCAGAATGCAGGTTCCCTGAGGGAACTTGTTAATGACTGTATCCCTAAAGCATGGAACATTGATTTATACCCAAATAGTTGTTCAAAGAATATTTGTTGAAGTAATTGAATGAAAGTATTGATAACACATTCTTATGTCCAGAAAACCAAGTGTAGGATTAGTATTTTGTTTCGTTTTGTTCTGGTTTTTACTCTCAAGCCCCTTATTGCCACAAGGATTTCAGGAGGTTTAGGGAGATTTCCAGTAGTTTATCAACAATAAATCTTTAAGTTTCATATCATTTACCCCTTCTCTTCTAATACAGCATAGCAGATCCATGACAAATAAGGGATAAGGCTCTCTCTCTCTCTCTCTCTCCCTCCCTCCCCTCCCTTCCCTGTCCTTTGTCTGTCTGCTTCTCTATCTCCTCCTTTCCTTCTTTACCCTCTTTTCTTTTCTTTTTTCTATCCCTTTATTTTTCATTCATTCATTCATTCATTAATTCATTCAACTACTGTTTAGATCTTCTCAGTAATCTCCCAACTGCCATTTTTCATGCCTTCCCCCGTCTCCAGAGGATTAAATAGCTTTTTACAGACTTAAGTTCCATGATCTCAATAGACTACTCTTTTTTTTTTTTTTTGCACTCTTAAGATTCTCCTTATGCCTTAAAACCCTTAATTCCCTTTGTCCTAATGCTGACTAATGTGCTAAAACTTTTTAGGTCCCTTAGCACACTGGACTGTAATTACCTGTTTATTGTCCTCTTTCAAACATAGGTTCTTTGCAGGTGAATAATTGTCTTCTTTTTACCCTTCTATCCACAGTACCAACTTTTTATTTGTTTATTGAACAAATGAACAAATACACAAATTGGGAGTTTAGAAGTGTGCTGATTTGAGGTCTCTTAGACGAGAAAAGATGACCCAGGAGAGTGTTCAGAGCAAGAATGGTGAGATGGAAGAGAAAACAGATTCTGGTGGAGTAGGTAAGAAAGAGAAGCCCATGGGGGAAGCAGAAGAGGCTAGCATAAGTGAGTGTGTGAAAACAAACAAAGCACCTGGCCCATTCAGAAGACTTAGTGGATAGAGAATTGGAAAAGGTGAGGGTGACCGAGAGCACTGTATGTAAGAAGAGATTCAGAAAACAATGCCTGGGAAATGTCCACTGGATTTGGCCAGTGTAGAGTGATTGGCATAGATGTCATTAGGGAGGATGGTTTGAGGAGGGTGGTGCACGGAGGTCTGGCTGCAATCTGCTGGGGGGAGTGGGTTGAAGATTTGGAAGTGGGATTAGCAAATTAGACTTCTTTGGGAGAAATTTAAATGGAAGAGGAGGGAGATTATCAGACAGTATCTAAAAGATACAGAGTCAGTGCAAATTTATTTACTTCTCATTAGTTCATCCAGTTAAGAATGAAATTTGATCAAATTTATCCTTTGTGGGAAGGACTCAGTAGTGCATGATATTATTCCTTGTTAATCAATACTTATTCTCATTTACCCTTAAATTCTGTATTTACTGCTTCATTTAACAAATTTTTACTGAGCAACTGCTTTGAGTCCAGCAGTGTTTTAGGTTGGTGGAGGGCATAAGTGAAATATGATGTAGTCCCTCCCCTCATGGAGGTTATATTCAATTCCAAATAGTGCTTTAAAACTTACCTTTGATCTGTTTGCTCATCTGAAGAATGGCATTACCAAAAGACAGTCCCAAGGGAGCTTTAATTAGTTAATGCATTTTGACTTACCATATTCTGCTAATGACATCTTTCTAATTTCTTTATATCCATATTTCTAGTTCTATTAAATTTTCCCTGCCCTTCCCTCTGAAGCAGATGTCTACAGTTATTTATAAGATGAGACTCATTTCTGAATAGTTGTCTGCCTTAATGTCTTAGAAGACAGTGACAGTTCCACACTGCTTCAGCTGATTTTAATTAAGCACTTGCAACGTTTAAGATAGTGCGGTGACCTCATTGGTCCTTTTCATACAGTTATCTCTTTCCAATTATAAGTAAGGTTCAAAAGCAAAATAGTGAGAGTGTATGTATTTTTTGTGACGGAGGACATTTATTATGGTTGGCAATTTTTTTATTGACCAATAGCTACCATTCATGATGGATGGTTTCCAATTCTTTTTGACACAGCTTTTTTTTTTTTGAAAGAAGGCACATTCTCCTTGGAAATGGTCTAGAGCTGTCATTTGTCCATGAATTTAGGAAATTTAATTTAGGAAACTTAAGAAGTTTATTTATTCTGCTAAAATATATTGAATACTCACAGTTGTGTGTGTTACAACTGTGTTATAAGTTAATCGAATAATAAAGATAACCTGTACATTGTCTTTGTCTTCAAGGTGCTTATAGATTGGGGGGAAAGAAACATGTAAACAAATCCTTGCCCTACAGAACAGTGGATACTGATGTTAAGGAATGTACCAGGTGATAGGGAAATGGAAGAGCCTCTGATTCTGAAGATACTTTGGGAGATTGAGACAGGAGGTGATACTGAAGATGGGTCTTAAAGAATAAATAATAGTGGGAAGTGATGCCAGCAAGATGACAGTATTGCAGTTTCCAGTGTTCCTCCACTTACAGAAACATTAATTTGAACGACTATCCATGAACATAAATATCTTCTTCACAGGAGCAAAAGATTATGTGTAAGGGATTATAGCACCTGGGTGGAGCATGGAAATAAGAAAATATGCATTGATGATGGTAAGAAAGACAGTTTCACATTACTCCTATTACCCTGACTAGTCCAGCATGAAGAGAAACACACTCCCCATGGGGAAAGAAGAGTGCAGTGAGCACCCAACTTCACCATAGACCCCAGAATCAGGCCTACCTACATCAGTGCCTGGTCAACCCCTATAACCCCAGACTCCAGGCTGGCTCCTGTGGAACCAGGAACCAAACCAGTCCCTGAGGACCCAAGCACAAAGCCTATCCACCTACTGACCAAGGTATCAGACCTGTTATAGACTTCACCAGATACCTCCTCTCAACCCCAGAATCTCTGGATTGACTAGCTGGTAAAAAGTTTTCCCTGGTGGAGCCAATCCATGAAGACTGAAAGAGTTACCTACATCTTCAAATGCACAGACACCAACACAAGACCATAGGGGTCGTGAATAGTCAAGGAAGAATGGCACCACCAAAGTAAACTAATAAAGCTTTAGTAATAGCAGACTTTATTAGTAAACTAATAAACTAATAAAACTGACCCTAAATGATGGAGATCTATAAAATGTTGGACAAAGAATTCCTAATAGTTCTCTTAAGGAAATTCAGTGAACCACAATACAAGGAAACACAGACAACTAAATGAAATTAGGAAAACAATGCATGAACAAAATAAGATGTTCAAAAAAGAGATAGAAACCATTAAAAAAATCCTAGAGTTGAAGAATACAATGAATAAACTGTGGGATTTAACGGGGCTCCAACAGCAGATTCAACCAAGCAGAAGAAAAAAATCTGTGCTCAAAGACAGGATATTTGAAATTATCCAGTTAGAGGAACCAAAAAAAAAAATGAAAAAGAGTGAAGAGAGCCTACATGAATTATGAGATACCATTAAAAGACACAACCTTCTGTTACTAGTGATTCCAGAAGAAAAAGAGATGGAGAAAAGGAGAGAAAGTTTTTCTAAAGACATGATTGCTGAGAACTTCCCAAATCTGGGGAGACATTTGGACATCCAAGGTTATGAAGTTTATAGGTCCCCCCAAATTTTCAACCCCAAAAGATCTTCTCCTAGACTCATAATGACTAAATTGTCTAAAATCAAAGACAAAGAAAAGTTTTAAAACAGCAAGAGAAAAAATGTTCCTCACATACAAGAGAACCCCCCATAAGGCAATCAGTGGATTTCTCAGCAGAGACCTTGCAGGCCAGAACAGAATGGGATGAACTGGAGGACATTATGCTAAGTGAAATAGGTCAAAGAGAATTGCAATATGTCTCACTTATGTGTGGAATCTGGAAGGAGGAGAAGGGGAAGAGGAAGGAGTTTTACTAATTGAAATTAAACAGAGTAGATCAGTTACAGAGGACGGGGTTGGGGGGAGGGCAGGGCAAACTGTAAGATATTGGTCAGAAGGTACAAATTTGCTATTATTTAGGACAAATAAGCGAAGAGATGTATGGGCATGTGTCTGTACTTCATAATACTGTCTTGAACAACGAAAATATGCTAAGAGTAAATTTTAGATGCATTCATCACACACACAAAAATGGCAACTGAGGAGATATGTTAATTACCTTGAATGTAGTAATCATTTCATTATGTATATGTATATCAGATCATCATAGCATATGTCTTAAGTGTATAATTTTTATTTAAAAATTTTAAAGAATGAATAATTCTTATGATGTTAGCTAACACTGAGTAAATGGCTATGTTAAGTACTATACTAAAGGCCTTGATTTTTACAAAATAAAGGTAAGCACAGCTTTTTCTTATAGGTTCTAGTGTAAAAGTATAAAAGCTACCTGTGAATGTCTTTCTCTTGATCATAGTTGTCTCTCACCTTCTGAAGAGGGATTGTTAAACACCCTTCCTCTAAGTTCCGATGAGCGTTAAATACTTTTCTTTAAGTCTTGTACTTCAGTGTTAATTGAGATGTAGCCTAGTATTTATGAGCTTAAAAAGAAACTTTCCTGCCAAGAATCCTTCTTAAAATGTGCATAATAATTATTTTATCTATTTTTAAAATTAAGATATTTAATATATTTATTTTCTTCTATTAAGTCACATATATATTTGGCTGTTTAAATAGTATGGGAACTCCCAACTCCTTTATAGCTGAAATGAAATAAAGTTCATGTATGAGATGCAGGCTTTGTGTTAGGCACTGTCTTAGGTTATGGGATTAAATTGTTTTTTCTCAAGTTAGTTAACGTACAGTGTAATATTAGTTTCAGGTGTAGAATTTAGTGCTATTCAACACTTACATACAACACCTGGTGTTCATCAGGAGTGCCCTCCTTAATCCCCATCACTTATTTAACCCATCTCCCCACCTACTTCCCCTCTGGTAACCATCACTTTGTTCTCTATAGTTAAAAATCTATTTCTTGGTTTTCCTCTCTTCCCTCCATGCTCGTTTGTTTTGTTTCTTAAATTCCACATTATAAAACTCAACACCCAAAAAACAAGTAATCTAGTTAAGAAATGGGCAGAAGACATGAATAGACATTTTTCCAAAGAAGACATACAAATGGCCAATAGACACGTGAAAAGATGGTGAGGGGCATTTGGGTGAGGGAAGAGATGGTCTGTCAAGCATCCGACTCCTGATTTTGGCTCAGGTCTTGGTCTCACCATTCATAGGATGAGTCCAGGGTCAGGCTCCTCTGATATCGTGGAGCTCGAGTGGGATATGCTCGCTCTCTCTCTCTCCCCCACCTCTCCCCCTTGGCCCCTCCCCTACTCATGTGCACATGCTCTCTCACTCTCTATCTCAAAGTAAATAAAAAAAAAACTTTTTTTAAAAAGATACTCAACATCACTTATCAGGGAAATACAGATCAAAGCTACAATGAGACATCACCTCACACCAGTCAGAATGGCTAAAATCAACAACACAGGAAACACGTGTTGGTGAGGATGTTAATTAAGAAGGATGTAAGAATAGTTACACTATTGGTGGGAATGCAAACGGGTGCAGTCACTCTGGAAAACAGTATGGAGGTTCCTCAGACAGTTAAAAATAGAACTCCCCTGTGATCTAGCAATTGCACTAGTAGGTATTTACCCAAAGGATACAAAAACACTAATTTGAAGGGGCACATGCATGCCAATGTTTATAGCAGCATTATCAACAATAGCCAAATTATGGAAAGAGCCCAAATGTCCATCAACTGATGAAGGGATTCTCTGTCTCCTGAGAGTATGCAGTTTAGCAAAGATGACAGAATGAGTCTGACTCTGGTCTTGTATAATGAGATAAATTTGTTTCAGTTGGGAAGTTCTCAAGAAGATGTCATATTTGGGCAGGGTTTTGAAAGATCAGCAGAATTTTCAAGCAGACGAGTGAGAGGGGATTCTAGGCATGGAATCATATGAGAGAAGAAGAATACGAGAGAAAAATTTCCTGTGGGTGGCTGGTGTGTTGGGGGAATCCAGCATGAACATGGCAGGACAAAGAGGGCAATAAGAGATGGGAAGGGAAGTCTTGGTAGATTGTTAGGAGAGTCCTTGAAGGCCCAAATTGTAGACTTTGGGTACCAGGGAAATCTGAATGACTTTAAGCAGGGTAATGAAATGTTCGTCTCTGCTTTAGAAAGGTAATTTTGAAGGCCAACTGGAGTCGTATAAGGAATATAGAGAAGGATATGGAGGAGGAGAAGCTGATCTGTCAACTTAATGTTAGTTGAGCCTTTTATGGCTTTAAACCTAAATAGACTTGATTTTAAACCTAAAAATTATCCTTCAATATGAAGGTGCCAAACTTTCTTGAGACTTAATTGTTACCAAATTAAACAGAATTAGTTCAAAAATAGAAATATTACTTGACTTTACTGTTCTTCCTGGGTGTACGAGATGTTTTTTTCCAATATGGTTCTATTCTTCTAAACTTTATTCTTGGAAAGACCTGTTTTTTAGGATTTGCTTTTTCTGTCTTATTTCCACAAAGATTATGTTCTGTAGTAGCAGAGCATGGTGTTGCCATTGGAAAATATATACATATGTGCATATATTAATAGTAGGAGTTCCTGTGGTGATATATATGTGTTGCAGGTGTGAGAAAGAAATGGCCCCCTAGAAGACTCCTGTAAGGAGGAACAAAAATCAGAATGGAGTAAAGAAGTAAAGGAAAAGAGTGATAGGAAGTTATCAATAATAGTAAAGACTGGCGGGGATATCTCCACTACCATAATTCTCTTTTCAGAGCATCAGAGAAGTCTCAGAGAAATCCTTTTTTTAACATGGGAAGGTCTTGCCCTGTGTGGTCACATAGACTTTTTTGTTAGCCTTCCAGGATTTTTTTTTCCAACACTCAAGTAGAAATGAAGCTGTTAATTGATACCAGGCAGTTCTATAAGGACTGTTACCTTAGGTGTTCCATTTTTGACAAGGCAGAAGACAGATTTATCCAGGAGAATCCAAATTTATCTCATTATTCAGGATTTCTCTTCATGTAACTTTTAGTAAACCACCTTTCAGAAAAGTCAGGGCTAATGCTTGTGACCATGAAAGGTGGATAGGATAGAGGTACAAATTAACGTTCTCCCACTCTACTTATCCTATATTTTTTTACCCATATGTGGGCACAGGTTGAGCCTACCTGGTGATTTTTCATTTATACAAGAAATCAGTGTCTTTCAGTAATATTTTCTGTAGAATTTTTTTCCTAATTTAAGTGCTATGGTAGACAAATGCAGCTTAACAGTAATACTCATTGGACACCCAGTCACAGCTGTAGTCAACTGCTGAGCTATTGTAATATTGATATATCTAACCATGCCTATGACTAACACCCATAATTGAGCAAATATTGTTATAGTTCCTTTTCAAAATGCAGAGTAACTGCTAAAATCCAAAAGCTACCATATACAGTTTAGAATATTTTAAGAGAGGACATGATATTACAAGAAGTATAGATGAGCCTGGCCAAGTGAGAAATTTTCATAAATTATTATAAATAAAGAATGATCTCATAAGCAATGATCTGGAGAAGAAACAATACTACAGAGAGCTGAGCTGAATACCGTAGCTATTCCTCCTTATTTATAAAGCGGCACTGGCTCTTATGCCTTAATCTCTTGGAAATTGAATATTCTCCAACATGCCCAGAAAAAGTGGGGGGGGGGGATGGAAATGGTGCCAGATGAGAAGAATGTCACTTTTGTCATTGATTTAACCTTTGTGTATTGCTTATGACAAACTTAATAGGTTTAAATATTTTACATCCAGCTGTTGCTGTTTTCGTTTTTTTCACACAAAGAGAAAACCGGACCATCACTGAACCACCAGCCAGACCCTGTAGGGCTATGTCCTAATTCTTTACCCATTTGAGAAAGCACTTTCCTAATTTTTATATTAGTATATTAACTTGCATAACTCTACATAACATCTAAGCATGCCCCAAATTCATTTTCTTTCTCTTGTGGCCAACATCAATTCCCTGTTTTCATTACCATGGTCTTATTTTGTTTCAAGTTTTTATTTAAATTCCATTTAGTTAACATATAGTGTCATATTAGTTTCAGGAACAGAATTTAGTTACTCATCACTTACATACATACAACACCCAGTGCTCATCACAATAAGTGCATGGTCCTATTTTGAATGCTAAACCATTGTTTCCATTTCTAGGATCTGTTGCAGCTCCAGATTCCCTAAATGTTCATATCTCAAGTGTCATGTATTTTTTTTTTCATTTATTTTTACTTTTTTTACCAGTAGTTAAGCCTGTGCTGTGTAGTGCTTCCCTCCACGGTTTAACAAATGACTTATAATTCTTTCACTTGCCATTTAATTTCCTCCCAGTATGGGTCCTGCCTACTTGCACAACATTCTCTCTCCCTACTCTACATGAACCTGCTCTCCAGCCTGATTGGTGCCATCCACTTCTACATCTGTTCTGCTCTTCATGGTGTGTTTCCTCCTTTGAAGTGCTTTCCTGTTTTGACCTGTCCAGAATCCCATTCATATATCAGAGTGCAACTCTTATGCCATATCCTTATTTATATGGCCTTGCTTCTTCCTCGTATGGATATATCCCAGTAACTTTGTTTCACCTTTTAACTTACCTACCCATTCTACATTGCATTATAGATACCTGTGTACCTGTCTCCCCTATTAGATCGTATGAGATAAATGCCTAAAATTAGTTTCACTGTAGATATTTGATTTGTATACATTTATACCACTATATAGTGTAACTTACGACATTATCACCCTTTTCATTGGTATTTGATTCTATAGGGGCTAAATGAAAAAAATATTATAATGTATCAATTTTATATGGCAGAGTTAATCTACAAAGTTGACAACGAAGTCTGATGTGTGCCAGCATGAAAGGAAACTTACTATCCAGCCTGTATAAGGTTGCAAGCAGCACTTTCAAAATGGTCTTAATAAGATTTGCTATACAAGACAAAGGACCATGACTTCATTCTTACTAAACTCAGAAGCGTAATAAACTATGGTCAGTTTGGGCATTAATCCAATTTTACCATTAACTTGCTCATAAATTTTGATTAGGGGGAATTGTAAGACTTGCATAATTAACGGAAGTGCATTAGAAATTTATTTCCTGTGAACAGTTTGTCATATTCTCAAAAATACTGAAGTTCTATGAATACCTGTAAATCTTAGGGATGGTAAAATATCTGGCTGAACACACTTTTTTCTGATGGGGAATATCTAAAATTAGTTGTAGCCTCAAGTTGAAATTTTTATCATAACAATCGATTGAATTAAAATCTCTGTTGGCTATGTAAATTTCATACAAGTAACAAAGTGGCTATATTTCATAGTTATTTCCTCTAGACTTCATCAGCACATAAATTTATTTTAAAATGATTTCTTGCTTTCTTTAATGTTCGATTAACAAATATTAACTATTCGTACAAGTCTGGATCAGTAAATACATTTAATTCTACATTTGTAGGAGGCATTTACCTTCTAAGAGTATTTTCAAGGGTGGAGTTATATCATTAGATGCTTTATCTGTTTTTGTTCTCCTATATAGCAACTTGAAAAAGATGAGGTTGTTTCTGAATAAACTTTCACTTGGTGCAGGCATTTATGCATTCTAAATCTATAAAAGTTATTTTTCTACTGGCTGTCTTCATAGAATATATTTTTGTTGTCGTTAAGGATTTTGCTCCATTGAAAAATTTAAGGTTTCTGCCAAATGAATTAGAATCCACATATTCCTGCTCTTAACTGGCTGACCCAGTGACAAACTTTTTTTTTTTTTTTGGCGGAACATCTGTTTCCAAAAGTAGGAAGAGTGTTCAGTGTGGCCAGCTGTAGTGGACGTTTCTGTAGTGAAGCTTTCCATAGTTTGTATTAATGATCTGTGGACTGCCTCTACAGGATAGTTTCTTTCCCAAACGATTCAAGGTACAGAGGAGCTGAAGTATCTACAACGAAGGTACCTGATTGAGCCATTTAAATGATAATCTTTTTTTAACCTAAAGATAGGCTCAGTTGGTTAAGTGGCCAACTTCAGCTCTGGTCATGATCTCACAGTTCGTGGGTTCAAGCCCCACATTGGGCTCTGTGCTGACAGCTCAAAGGCTGGAACCTGCCTCAGATTCGGTGTCTCCCTCTCTCTCTGCTCCTCCCCAGCTCACACTCTGTCTCTGTCTCTGTCTGTCTCTCTCTCAATGATAAATAAGACATTAAAAATTTTTTTAAAAGAAAGGTTCTTTTCTGTTTAGACTTGAACCTCTATTTGTGTCCTGATAATGGAATTCTATAATTCCAAGTACCTACCTGAATTTTCACTTTTTATAAGTATCAGAAAATATGTTAGATGACCTTCAGGAAAAGCAGGAAGTTCTGGCCTTACTTTTATTCCTTGTTGTGCCTTAAAAATGCTCCAAGAGGGGTGCCTGGGTGGCTCACTTGGTTAAATGTCCAACTTTGGCTCAGGTCAGCTTGTGAGTTTGAGCCCCACATCGGGCTCTGTGCTGAGAGCTCAGAGCCTGGAGCCTGCTTCAGATTCTTTGTCCCTCTCTCTGCCCCTTCCTCAGCTCACACTCTGTCTCTGTCTCTCTCAAAAATAAATAAACATTAAAAAAAGATTTTTTTAATGCTCCAGGAGATGCCTCCCACTGTGCACTTGAATGATAGTTATTACTGTTGAGTCCTCTTTGGTTACCACAGTACTGAGTATTTATGTATTGATTAATATTCAACATTATGCTATATAAATGTTAGAAAATTTTAATATGTGTTGTAAAAATGAGGTACTTGAGACCCTGGAAGGCTAAATAATTTGTCCTGAACTTGTGTACTCTTTTTAACTACATTACTTTCTCTACTAAGCACACTTGAGGAAAGGCATGAGGACATCTGGTCAAGGTATCTCTGGGTTCTGGCATTAAAGTACCACCTTATTCCAAGCATGTAGCAATGCTAGATAAAATACAAAGTCAGAATGTAAAAGTCACAGCTGAGCTCATAATTTATCATGTCAGTGGCCCACAAATCAAAGGAAAATGTAAGTGATGAGGAGTTGTAAGCTGTGCTGAGGCCTCTGGCTTGCTGGCCTCTGAGGGGGTTGTGGGGGGAGCAGTACAACTTCTTCAGGGTTATGAAAGATTAAAGTCGTTGTACACTAGATGGAGAGCCAGAGCCATCCTTGCAGTCTGAAACCAGGACATAGAGAAGGACTCGTTTGCTGCTGAGCAAGAGTCAGAAATCTGCCCACTACCTGAGACTATAGTTTTTGATGCCAGGAGAGGCTTATGATGGCAAGGAGAACGTGACACAGCTGGTAAACTGGGAATTGAACCAGGTCACTGACTGGTTCAATGATGTGACCGGAAATAATCCAGATGTCAGCACAAGGTAATACTCACATTGCCAGCATGAAAGTGATCGTACATGGGTGGTTCTGGGTACAAAATGAGTTGTAAGAGAAGGATAATGACAGGGGATGGAGCTGTATCAAAAAATTAAATGAAACTAAAAAATCTTCCCACTTCAAATGCACTTGCAAAACAAAATTCCAAAGCACAAATCCTAACACTAGGAAAGAGCCAATGAATTTGACCGTCGAAAATAAATTTGACTAGAAGAAATTAAAATATTGAAACAGGCTAGGAAAACATATTTTTAATTCTCAAAATACAAACAAAGGATTGCCATCCATAAAAAAAGGTATAAAACCCTGAAATCAAAATAGTTCAGTTATCTATTTATTTACAAATACTTATTAAGATCATACTATGTTCCATAGAGTCTTATGGGTGCCAGAGATACAGGAATGAACCAAATAAGTTTGTTTATGTTATTTATTTATTTATTTATTTATTTATTTATTTATTTAGAGTAGGGGAGGAGCAGAGAAAGAGGGAGAGAGAGAATCCCAAGCAAGCTCCAAACTGTCAGCACAGAGCCCAATGAGGGGCTCGATCTCACAAACCATGAGATCATGACCTGTGCCAAAATCAAGAGTTAGGTGCTTAAACCGAGCCACCCATGTACCCCTGTTTATTTATTTATTTTGAGGGGGTGGTGAGAGAGAGAGCACATGTGTGCATCCGCGCGCACAGGTGGGGGAGGGGCAGAGAGAATACCAAGCAGGCTCCACGCTATCAGCACAGAGTCTGACGCAAGGCTTGAGCCCAGGAGCCTTGAGATCATGACATGCATCAAAATCAAGAGTGGGACATTTAATTGCCTGAGCCACCCAGGTGCCCCTGAACCAAAGTAAAATCCATACCCACATAGAGAATTTATATTCTCGTAGGGAGTTTACCTGTTAGTGGTAAGAATGAAATAAGGATAGACAGAAATCTTGGAAGTGGAAGATAGTCATTGAAATAAAATTCCCAGTAGAAAGGATAATCTCTAGACTTGAAAATGACAGAATTTTTCATTTGGAAGACCGTACTTAGGAAATCACCTAAAATGCAGTAATGGGAACAATAAGATTTTTAAAGTGTGTGGGGGAGGGGGTGGGGGGGGAAGAGAGAGAGAGAGAACACATCAGATTACGTGAAGAAATAATAGATTATTTTAGAATTGAAGACAAGACTCCTCAAGTTGAAAGGACACTCTGAGAACCTTATCTGGATAAGTAACAATAAATCACTGCCTAAACACTTTGTGGTAAAACTTTAGAACATCCAGGTTGAAAAAAAAATCTAAACCAATCAGAAAAAAAATGTATAGACTAGCCCCAAAGCAAAGAAAACTAGATTGAGAGCAGACATCAAGAGCAGTATTGAGGGGGGAAGTGTACTGTAATTTGGATTCTAGAATTTAATGACAACATATACCACTGACACACTGATCAAACATACTAATAGAATATCCAGCTTTTAAAACTGAATACTTTGGGGGGCATCTGGATGACTCAGTCAGTTAAGCATCCGACTTCAGCTTGGGTCATGATCTCACGGCTCATGAGTTTGAGCTGCGGGTCGAACTCTATGCTGATAGCATAGAGCCTGGAGCCTGCTTCAGATTCTGTGTCTTCCTCTCTCTGCCTCTCTCTCTCTCTCTCTTTCTCTTTCTCTCTCTCTCTCTCTCTCTCTCTCTCTCTCTCTCTCTCTCTCAAAAATAAATAAACATTTAAAAAAACTGAGTATTTTTGATGAAGCAAGCCTAGAAAAAGTAATAACTAATTTCTGTGTTAAAAAAAAAAGTAAGACTACACAAAGGAAGGAAATACCAACATGCAATAAAAGAAGACTATAAATGGCCAGCAAATACATGCAAATTGAAAATAAAAATACCAAAGGTTGAAATTTTAATAACATCAGTGTGAACAAGGATGTGGAAGAATGATCACAGATATTCTTTGGTACCTCCACTTGGGCCAAGTGTGTGGGTGACCTCATAAAGCATGAAAGTGGTAAATGCCAGCTTCTGAGTAGTGTTTACCTTGGGGAGGGAGAGTTTGGAAGAAGAGTGGGACTGGAGAAGGGTGAGCAACAGGGGCTCACCCGTATCTGTAATACTTTATTTCTTTAAAAGGTGAAGCAAAAGTTCCAAGTACCAGGATCTGTTAAAGCATGGTGGTGCATACATGGGTTTTATAGTATTAGCCTACATATGTACCTGTGTAATTGCAATGAAAGGATACTCAGAACTTTCAGGAGAACATGAATGTTTATGCACGACAATAAGGTTTATAAATAGCCAATCTTCTGGTAATGAGGCCAGTTGAAACCCAAAGTCTTTATCAGGGTCTATAAAGCCCTACAGAGTCTGCCCCTCTGACCTCTCTCAGTTGCTCATTCAGTCTACCCTAACTCCATCCCCATTGTGTGGTTTTGGACCTCACACAAATCAAACTCGTTATCTCTTCTCATACCAGCAATACTCTTATATTAGTGTTATCTCTTTCTGATACTGGGGAAAATGTAGAAAATTTAAAAATATCTCCATACATTTGATTTTGCTATTGATCCAATGCTATTAGTAGATATTGACTCAACCAGCTAAATGGAACTGTATTTGCTTGGCCCTTGATGGATGTTCCTGTTTGCAGTGGTTCATGCCACCATAATTCAGCATTGGATGCAAACACTGAATGGGGTCACTGGAGTCCCCATACTCCTGGCAGCATCATGTGCTCAGGAGCAACAGGTAGCTGTGGGATTTAGGCTGAGGCAGTAATTTTCCATGGAGTCGTGTACTCTTTTCCACCATATTGCTTTTTCCACCAAGCACACTTGGGGAAAGGCATGGGAACGTCTGGTCAAGGTATCTTTTTGCGTTCCAGCTTTGAGGCACCATCTTTGTTCCAAGATGGTATGTGGAAATCTCCTAGGAGTTCAAAGTGAATTATAGTGAATAACAACTAAGTTTGGAGCTGGAACTGTTTTAAAATTTTTGTTATTGTTTGGATTTGTATGTGAGAGATGAATAAACTAATTCACAGTATGAATGAGCATAATTTTCATTTTGGAAGTTATTCTTAACGTTTTGTAGTTTAAAGTATAAAACTTGATTAATGCATGCTACTTTATCTTTAAAAGACAAAAATAAACGTCACTGCTAGCTACAGTGGTCATTGGAATGGCTGTGTATGTGTGTGTGTGCGTGTGCGTGTGTCTGTGTCTGCATGCACATGTGTGCATAGTGGGACTCTGGTCATTAAGTTCTCTCTCACTGATTTTTCCCACTACAACTCATGCATTTGATAATAATCTGCCAGTATTTTGAAGTTCTAAAAGGTGCTCCACAACATCACTCTAATCAGTTTTATTTCAGTATCTTGTTGGACAATCATTGGAACTTATTTTGGTATGTCAGTATTAAGCGCTCAAATCTTGAAAATAATTCCACCTCATCAAAAATAGATAGTAGATTAACTATAGCTTAAATGTATCCTGTCTTCATGGGTCATTTCCTTACAACTTCAGTTTAGTATTGAGCCAGGAGCTGAGCAAATGCAGCAATAATTCTTTGGAACTTGAGCTTAATTATTGCAGGCCACTAGGATTCAACTTCATGTATTAGAATACTTGTTGCCATATTGCATTCTGGTGACAGAAAGAACAAGTGTATCCTCAAAGAGGGTCTAACTCCCAATTTGAGCATAGTTAGTGGGTGAAAGAATTCAACTCACTATTCTGTTTAAAATTATGGTTTGAGTATTGCTTTTATAATCTTGATCAGTAAGTGAAAACTAGATAATGTTCTCCAGTAGTCACAAGAAAATACATTTCTTCAGCTTTTGTAATAATATTAATTATTGAAGTATTGAACATGTTAACGAGCACTTACTGTGTGCTATGTACTGTTCTAAGCATTTTATTTGCATTCACTTATTTAATCTTCTAAGCAGGCTTGTGAAGTAGAAGCTAATGTTATCCCTAAATTACAGAAGAGGAAATGGAAGCACACGCAAATTAAGTAATCTCTCTGAGGCCATACGATATGTAATGGAGCTGGTGGTGGTGGCTTCAGTCATTGTTTCTGAATGGAAGACTATGAACTTTTTTTGCCATCCCACCCATCATAGTTTCAACACTTATTTATTCATTTGTCTTTAACAGGAAGTCAGCGAAACTTGCATACCTTCATGCATTTTAATTTTTCTAACAATAAATGATCATTTATTTTGTGGATTCTTACAGGGCGTTCTACTTGGACAAGTCAAATTTACCACCTAACTCCACATCCAAAGCTGCCTATGTAGATAAGGTAAAAATAGATGATTGCATTTATTGATGCTTTGCCACTTACACACCACGCTTTTTAAAAAATTTTCTGCTGTTGTCTTCAACAATTTGTTCTTAAACAAATTATACATATTTGTAGTCTCCAACTCTGTTACTGCCACAATGAAAATATTTTAGGCTATTTATTAAAAGTTATAACAACTATGAATCACATGCCATCTAAAAGCATTTCTTCCTACTAAATGTGCTGTTCTTTATGCCCATGACTTTTTTTTTTTCTGCAGCTAATGAGGCCTCTCAATGCTTTGGATGAACTTTATCGACTGGTAGCCTCGTTTATCAGATCCAAGCGCACGGCCGCCTGTGCAAACACAGCTTGCAGCGCCTCCGGGGTCGGTCTGCTGTCCGTGTCCTCGGAGCTGTGCAACAGGCTGGGGGCCTGCCACATCATCATGTGCAACAGTGGCGTGCACAGGTATGTGAACCACCCTGCCCTGCCTGCAGCTCTCATACTGAAGTTCGTTCATAGGTTCTTATTTCTATTTCGGTTACGTGAAATTGTAACTGGAAACATGCAAAGGACTCAGATGTATTTGGAATAAGATTTAGGAAATCAGGTCATTGTTACACAGTTTTTCTGGCTTTAGTTATATTTTCAGTGACTGTTTATTCATATACATGAATGCAATCCCATATTTATATCACTATATCATATCTGCCCAGATGCTCATCACCCTTGTGTTTATATTATGAGATTTATACTTTAGGTACAAAGTTGTGCACCGATTTTGTTCACTGTAGGAACTTGCCTGGTAGGAGCGGGCCACTAGCTAACCAAAACTTTTTTCACTACAGTTGATGGACATTCCACTCTTCAGTGGTTTGGGTTTCTGTACCCAGTTGTTGTGAGGTAGGCGCTGCCTTAGGGTTACTACTGTCTTCCTACTTTGGGCAAAATTAAGTCCAGGAGCCCATACAATATGCGTTCCTGAAAATGGAAGGGAAGATTTTAGATGGGTCCAGTTCCAGTAGTTTGTCTTAGGCAACTGTGCTCAGTCTGGGGCAGCCAAGGTGGGTTGATGATCTCATACAGCTGTATCAGCTGCAAAATGTGGGTGGAGGACCCCATGTCAAGTCCTTCTCCATAACCATGTACTCCTCCTCTCTCATCTCGCCATCTTCACAAGGAGGTGAAACCACATAGTAAAAGTAAAAATAAAGCAGAATTTAGTCCTCATTGTAATCTGAGTGGGCAAATAGTGTCCTGTCACCCATCATAGCCTCTTCTTAGAACTGGGCCAGTTGGATTTTGAGGATGGTGGTATTGTTTAGTCAGATATACCTGGTACTTCATGTATGCAAAGGACTGCAGTGTTATGTCATAAAGTGGTGATGCTCATGTTAGAAACATAAATACAGCATGAACAGCCAATGACAAAAAATAATAATAAGATATCATAAGAGAGCATAAGAAAAAATTACAAAAATAACAAACCTACATTGCAAGAAAATGTAAATGGCCTAGGAAAGTTACAGCTAAAAACTAAGATTCAGAAAGAAAACAGATCTTTGAGATGGGTAGACCTTTCCCGAGAAGGTGATATTTGAACTAGGTTCTGATGGGTCCAGGTGAAGGGTAGAAAGTGGGAGAAAGATGATCTGAGACAGCAGGTTCTCATCTGTGAAATTCCATTTCAGTTTGGTGTGCCTGAAATTCTAGTTTTCAAGTCCTACACAGTGTATTCTTTCTTATGATGTATGGCAAGACCTTTTTCCTCTGAAAGGAGCATTATATTCCGTGGTTGACAGAATACACAGAATTTCCTCCTTTATTTGAATGGCTGTGTACTTTGTGCTCTATTGCAAGCTTTAATAAGCTTAATTGAAAATATCATCTGCAGCCAAATGAATAAAATATTACTTCATAATTTGTTTACTAGCAGAAAAGTGATCTCTCCCTTCTGATCAACTCATGTTCACTCCTTCTGTTCCCATTTATTCATTCATTCATTTATGTATTCATTATTCATTCACTCGGTAAATATGCACTGAGCACCAATTATGTGCCAGCACTGCTCTAGCTGCTGGGGATCTAGCATTGAAAAATTAAAGTTTCTACTCTCAAATAGTGTGCATTGTGTTGGGGGGGAACCGATGATTAAGCAAACGAATATGTAATGGGGTAGATGGAATAAATAGAAAAAAGACAGGAGTCAGAGAGGTAGAAGGTGTGACAGGATGGGAAGGATGAGTAGTCCCATCCAACAAGGGATTTCATGAAAGATTTGTATGGAATGAAGGAATGATTTATGCAAATATCTCCAAGAAAGAGCATTCGCTCCTAGGGAGCAACAGTGCAAATGTGAGAGCTCACGTGGGAGTGTGTATAATGTGTTCAAGAAACTGCACAGAGGCCATGGTGGCCTCAACAAAGCGTCACCACCTTGGTTATTGATGTTCTTATGTTACCCTGGTGCAAGGTCATACGTAGTTGTCTGAGAACTTGATACACTATGACCCCAAAGGGGATACCTCAGACTTTGAAACTACAAGCCTATGTTACCTCCTCATTAATTTACTGAAAGTTAATTCAGTTAAATCTGCACTTAATCCTAGAATTATGACCAGGTTGTCCAAATTATTCTCTCTGCTATCCTGTGAGCAGTTTTAAAATTTGACTATTGTTACATGGGAGACATAGATTGATATCCCATAACTGTTTTATAAGTATCATATTCATTGATTGGGGTGTTAGGACCACAAGTAACACTGCACTTTCAAAGTGGTTTGACTTTTTCCATTTCTACTATTCAAAATAGATGTGGCTTTAGTTAGTTCATTTCAGAGACATTTCCTGAGGTGTAGGCAAAAATACCCCATGACAAATGCTCATTTAAAGTTGAAACTATTTGAAAATGGTACAGCTTTATTTTCCTATTATGCAGAATAAAATGGGAGTTTAACATTATCTTTTAATCTTTCAATGAAGGCTATGCTTACACTTTTCATGACAATAAAATGCACTAATTTATATTAGATTTGGAAATCTCACATAAAGACTGTTCTTAAATTAATTCTTTAGTATTATAATTCAAATGGCTAGAGAGAAACCCAAGCACATCCACACCTGCACTCAACATTAAACATGGAAGTTTACCTTCAGGTTCTGACAAACAGGAGAAGTCCACAATGTGAAGCAGAATAAATGTTGCACCATCTATTTTTTATCATTGACTTCTAAAATCGAGATGAGAAATGCACAACAAGATGGTATCCACATCAGATAGTCAGTTTCCTGATTTTATTTACCAAATAGTAAAAGAATCTAAAGTCTTTTTAGAGTATTGAATTATACTTGAATTGTACTGCATATGTTTGATATTAAAGAGAAGAATGTAGGTTTTCAGAACGAAAAGGCAGATTTAATTAGCATTAATGTCTAGATGGTTTAATGCCAACCTGAATCGTATGGCAGAGCTGCATTCAACAGTGAATGCGAGATTAGCGGGAAGAGAATTCAGAATGAATTATTAAAATCTTCTCATAGCGTTTAGCCTGGCTTTGTTTTTATTAAATTCTTTTCGCTAGGGTAATCCTTTGTGTGTATTACAATTCTCCTGATGAACTTCCCTGCCCACACTCTTAACTGTTCACTCATGTCAGTTCTCTTCATTGCTACTGAATGGTGAGAGAAGAATAGGACTGTCTCTTCTTAAAAGCAGGTGTTTGCCTTTTAATCAATATCGACTGATGTTAAAAGGTAGTTTCATAAGTGAAAATCTTTTACAATTTCCTATCCTGATCAGCCTTTTTTCATTTTCACTTTGCATTCATCCGTTGCAACTTCCATCTCACAACACACAACTGGAACATAGTTGTATTGGTCCATACAGCTTAACAATCTGCTTTATGCTCATAACAACTGTATCTGTGTCTTCAAAATGCATGCATAGACTTTCTCATTATCACTTTTATTTGTCACGTAGTTAGTCCAGCCAGTTGCAATCCCAGAGTTTACTAAACCATTAGTTGAGTGGTTTATCTTCTCGTCTATTGCGCATAATGCCTAGAGGGAGGCTTCTTTCATTATGTAGCTGTTCAGATTTCAATTTGATCTCCCAGTACGTTAAAAGAAAACAAAAATATCCTCCGGATGGAATTACTGTGGCAAGTTTAAACCTATGTGGTCAATATATTATTAAGTTCTCAAAAGGATCGTGCTTGTGTATAACACAGCCAGAAGGTTAGATAGTTGTGTGGCACTTTGACCTCTTCCTGGTCTTGGGAGAGATCGAATCCAATTATCTACTGTGCTTCTCTGCTAGATATGCAAGGATATTTCAGTAGTGCCTCAGTTTATACTTCTTTGATTAACAAATACAAACATGTGAATTGAGTATTTTTTGAATTTCCTTTTCTACAAAGATTCATACAAAGACTGTCTATATATCTACTTTATAGGCAAATTGTTTTTTGCCACATTGAATATTTTTACAGTATTGAATCAGCCCTATGACTTTTAATGTCCTCTTTTGTACTCATACCAGTCAGCTGTTGCAGGCAATCCAAAAGCATGCTACAGGGGACCTGAATTTCCCCTCTATTTCTTACTGCAGCATCCTTCCATTAAATGCAATGTTTCATTTTGTTGTGGTTCTTTATCCCCCCCACAGCCCCCACTTAATAGCCAACTGTTTTCTTGAACCAGTATAAATCAGTGTGCTGCAAATGTTATAAAACCTGAATCATGAGTCTTACTGTGTCCAAAAACAAAGGTGTCATTTTCTTCCCACTACATTAGCTTCTGCTTGCCTTGCCGGTGGGAACAAGTGGGTGGAAATTTCCAGAGGCTACCTGAAACGATTTGTCAAAGAAATTTCTAGTGAGGGCAGGAAATCTGGGATCACAGTTTTTCCCTCTAAGGACTTGTTCCAAAGAGTTTTTGTCCGCTTAGTCTCAGTATTTTTTAATAATTGGTTTTCAGTGGTGTCAGAACCCTGGTATGGCCCTGCAGGAAAGTGCGTGATTTGAGCACAGGCCTCATGTCTAACTCCCCTTTGAGCCCAAACCTTGGAGATCTGTACACATAAATTACGTTTTATCTTCATGCTTTGTTGTGAGGATGAGTCGCTTACAGGAAACAAAACCTTGCATTTTTTTTAAAGATTTCTTTAATTTTTTTTTTTTATTTTGAGAGACAGAGTGTGCATGCAAGTGGGGGAGGAGTAGAAGGAGAGGGAAAGAGAGGGAGAATCCCAAGCAGGCTCCATGCTGTCAGCACAGAGCCTGACACGGAGCTCGAACACCTAAACCGTGAGATCATGACCTGAGCTGAAACCAGGGGTCAGACACTTAACCAACTGAGCTACTTGGGCTCCCGAAGGGCTTGCATTTTTAAGTAACAAACCTCGGGTTCACTCATTGATTGGAGGCTGTGAGCAGCACGACCAAGAGGGGCTCAATGCATCAGAGATTCACTGGCACCCAGCATCAGTCAATGTCTTGTGTTCTGGTTAGAACCCTGCATAGGTATAAGAAGGAAATAGTCTGTGGCAAGGGCCCACCTGTTTTTGTTATTTAAAAACATATTGAAAAACATCAAGCTGGCTACCATCTATGTATTATGGTGGTAAACCTCTTTTTTTTTTAGTACATTGTAGAAATTAGTTTTAACATATATAAAGTTTTAGGAAATAAAAGACCATATGTATTTGAATCTTCTAACTTAAGAGGGGTTTATTCCCAAGATGTGTTCCTTAGTTGGTTATTTGGAAATCAAGACATATTTTCACATTTGACGGTAATACCAATGGTGTTTGAATCTTCAAAGTCAGCCCTCTCTCTCTTCCCTCTTCCCTGACAAGCGCTTATATAATCTATAATGTGACCATGGTATAGGACTCAAAGTATGATTATAAACATTTGTTAGGGAAACGAAAGCCAGGGGGCACCTGGGTGGTTCAGGAGGTTAAGCATCCCACTCTTGAGCTCAGTTCAGGTTCCACATTGGGCTCCACACTGGTCATGGAGCCTACTTAAAAAAAAAAAAAAAAAAAAAGGAAAGCCAGGAGATAAAAAAATAAAAACACTGAAGACAACTATGTATTACTAGTCTGGGTAATGGAACAGTTTTTTTAAAAAATGTAGACGAACATGTAATGACTCTTGGTTCATATAAACAATTTAAAAAAACTTCCTCAGGTAACTATCAATTAGCAATTTTAGAAACCACTTTTGTTCGAACTTTGAAGGACTGTGTTAGCACTATTTTATTCTGTCATAACCATGACATTAAAGGACAAATTGACAAATAGGCCCAGCTAGAGGAATGCAGAATCTTATAAAAGTGGATCACTCAAGGTAACCTGACATAGGTAATCAGAGTCCTAATAGGGTGGATGACAAAGCTGCATCGTTTTCCACTGCGCACTAAAAACATCAAGTACAAGGAGTAGATTTACTCTGGGGATTTCCATATGTAAGTTAGATTCTATGTATGAGACAGAAAAAATAAATTGCCATACTAAGCAAATGAAGGTTTCAAATATATCCCTTTATCTTTTGTTCAAAAATGACTTGAGAGATTGAATAACAAGATTAGTGGGAATACTTGATTTTCAAATCTCCAGAAAGACGGCTACATAGAACACAAGAAACATTTCTGCTAGCTCATGATCTCAGAATACCATACTTTCCCAACAGAAAATTCCAAAATTATGTTCTGTAAGAATCTGAAGCATGTGAGTCTAAAACACTACTTTTATATAAGGGCAGTAGCAACAAGGACAGAAATGACATTTAAAATTGCCATTAAATTTGGCTGCAGTTATGATTGTTTTTATTTGACATTATTTTCTAATAATAATATGGTTATTATTCTTTGATATAATTCGATTATATCGATGCAACTGTTCTCATTTGTTTGAAATCTAATAAAATCAATGAATCAAAACAGTGAAACAAAAACAAATGTGAAAATTTAAAATTGTGCTATAATCCTTAGAAGAGAAAAAATAAAATTCTATTATAATGGGGCTCTGGGAGAAAGATAAAGTATATCCTACTTATGATAGGATAGAAGTATAAATCTTAATAACTCTGCCAAACTTCTAAGGGCAGAGAATAGAAAGGTGGTTACCGTGGGCTGGCAGGAAGAGAAAATGGGGAGACATTGGTCAAGGGATACAAAGTTTCAATTATACTAAGTTTTAGTTAGTTCTGGAGATCTAATATGCAACAGTGTGACTGTAGTTAACAATACTGTTTGTATACGTGGACATTTGCCAGGAGGGTAGATCTTAAGTGGTTTCACCACCAAAAAAAGAAAAGAAGGAAGAGAAAGAAAAGGAAGAAAGGAAGGAAGGAAGGAAGGAAGGAAGGAAGGAAGGAAGGAAGGAAGGAAGGAAGGAAGGAAGGAAGGAAGAAAAAGAAAATGTTTAACTATAGGGGTTGATAGATAGGTTAATCAACTTGATTGTGATGAATACTTCAAAATGTGTGTATATAAATATATAATCAAACTATATACCTTAATTTTTAATTAATTTTTAATTTTCAATTATACCTCAGTAAAACTTGGGGAGGGGAAGCAAATCGAGAATTTCAAATTATGTGGAATTGAAAATAGGCAAATAAAACTCCACAATTCACCCTAATTTTTAAAACCAGGTAAATAATATAGGTATTTTTTCTTAAAACTATGAGAAATCAAACATTTCAAACATGATAGAAGTTTCATTCTTTTACTTTTCTTTCACTATCTATGAACAATAGATAGATAATATTAAATTATTCTGTAATTTTAAAATGTCCATTGTTTTCTTCAAATTAGATTACTCTGAAAGAAGACAGTAATTATGAGAGTGAGTTATTGCAGTGGTTTCTAGTTCTGACCTCCAGTTATCACATGATGTTAACCAGACAAGCCTTACTTTTAGTACATAAAAAAGCGAGAGCTTATGCATGATTGCCTTTCATCATTAAAATTGGAAAAGTCTCAGTAATCACAATACATTAAACATATCTTAATAAAAAATAATCTAGAAGAGTAGTTTTTAAAATTATTTTTAATAATAAGCTCTACACCGAACACGGGGCTTGAACTCACAACCCCAAGATCAAGAGTCACATGCTGTACCGACTGAGCCAGCTAGGCATCCCAATAAAAATACTCTGAATACATAATTATTAGTTACATTTCATTAGTATTTGCCAAACCCAGTTTCACTAACTGACCATATTATTAAAATTTAAGTATTTGTGTTACAAAATTTTATTTGTATCTAGCTATTTAAAAATGATAAATACAGAATCTACTATAAAAACATCAAAAGGGCAGGATTCTTCAAATTTTATTTTAATAAAATGAAGTTATTGTTTTTCCTAAACCTGCAAAATTCTATTAAAAGCAAAATCAAATGCCACTTTCTGGGATGTGTTCCTGAAGGCTTCATGGTTAGTGATTTTCTAACCACTCTCATAAATGTCATAAGCCAAATTTTCTATCCCTCCAGAGGAGGGAAGAAATATGGGTGTCTCTTCTATATGAACCTAGAGCAGAAGAGCAGGTGACATGGAGAAAGGTTGACAGAAGGAAGTGGCAATTTCTGCCTTTATGATGCTAATCTTAAATTGGTAGTAGGTCATTTGACATAGTCTGGAAGAAGACAGAGGTGTTAGATTGCAATCCTGTTAAGCAGGAAGGGTGTATGTAACACCTGTTTTAGGTTTTGAAGCATGATAGTGGTTGGCAGGTGATGGAAATGAAGAATGGTTCTGTGGAATGCAATCAGATGAAAATACAACACTGAGGTGTGAAATAGCACCCTACCTGGAGACAGTCACCATAAAGAGTTCCCTGCTTCCTGGCAATGAAGAGAGAGGGAAGCGTGGCAGAGAGATGAGGTCAGAAGAGAGATGGGCATTGGAGAATGGAAGGTCTAACTGCTAAGTTAAGGATTTGGGACTCCCTCCTCCCACGCAGCCAGTGAAGGGTTTTCAGCCTGAGTGGCTCAGTCAGTTAAGCGCCTGACTCTTGACTTTGGCTCAGGTCATGATCTCGTGGTTCGTGAGTTCGAGCCCTGCATCAAGATCTGCATTGACAGTGCGGAGCCTGCTTGGGATTCTGTCTCCGTCTCTGCCCCTACCCCGATTGCTCTCTCTTTCTCTCTCTCTCAAAATAAATAAAACTGAACTTAAAAATTTAAGAAGAATCTGATTAGATGTATTTTTTTTAAGATGGCTCTCATGATCTGTGATAGAATGAGAATGGAGGTAGAGAGACACCTAGGACTTCACAATGTACAGGAAGAGATGAGGAGACCCCCAAATCAAGGTATTAACACAGAGGGTGGAAGGGAAAGGGTAGATGTGAATGGTATGAAATGGAAATAGCAAAACTAGAAGTTCGGTGAGAAATAGAGTGGGGGGGACGGCGGGGGGAGATCTTGATGATTGGAGCCATCCAGTTTGGGAAGTAGCGTGGAGGGGGCTGCCATGGGGAAAACATACATATTTTTTTAGGGGATTGTGGAGAAGGACTGTTATGTGTTGAGTTTTAGATGTCCATGGTATCTTATGTGGGGATGTTCTTTGACAGATTTGTAGTTAGCAAGAACTAAAGGTGTGTGTGTGTGTGTGTGTGTGTGTGTGTGTGTGTGTGTGTGTGTATAAAGAGATACAACATAGAGGCACCTGGGTGACTCAGTTGGTTAAGCATCTGACTCTTGATTTGGGCTCAGGTCATGATCTCAGGGTCATGAGATCGAGTCCTGCTTGAGATAATCTCTCTTTCTGTCCATCTGCCCCCTCCCCTGCTCACATGCTCTTTCTCTCTAAAATAAAAAAAAAATTTTAATAAAAAACAGGTATAACGTAAATGGGTATATACATACACAGATGGCAAAGAGGCTATGGAAAAACAGAGGTGGGGTGATTCGTGAGTACAGGAAGATTGGAGAAGGAAATCACATCAGAGAAGGCTTCACATAGATATAGTTGAGTTAGGTTTAAAACATTACCAAGAATTTTCTGGGAATATACTTCAGGTATTAGGAACAGGGAATGGGTATTCCAGGAAAAAGCACAGAGGTATGAGAAAAGAGTAATCAGTCGCCAATCACAAACAATGAGAAATGATCACTTGGGAACACATTTGGAGTGTTAATATTCCCCAGTTCTCCACCTCCCATTCCTCTGTGAGCCCTGAATCAGAGGAGCGACATAGGAGGAGCCTCAGAATAAAACACTGAAGGATCTACTAGAAAGGTATGAAGAATACTGAAACAAAGCTCTATTCAGTGTCCTGGGTAAACAGATCAAGGAGGAAACAGTTATGGTACAGTGTCAAAGAATTGGGGAGAGAGCTGAAAATCACAAGCTGAACACTACACCCTGAAGTGTTGATGTCCTCAAAGAATCTCTGGAATCGGGACAAAAGGCAGATAGCAAAGTAGAGGAGATGGGAATAGGGAGGTAGCATTGAAGAACTTTGGGCAGCTGGGAAAGGTACCTGACGTATTCAGTCAAATCCCCAAAACAAAACAGAAATGAGATAAATTGGCGAAAGAGTCTGGGCTGAAAATCTAAAATGCAGAAAAGTAGATTCAACCCTGGTGGCTATGGTAATTAAGGTCGTAACTTACACACAGATGTTTCATATTCATACACATTTTTAGCATAGCAAATACAACCTTACGTGCCTAAGCGCTTATTCCCCATCCCCACAATTGCCTGTGTACTAACCTCAGCGGTGAAAAACCACATCAAAGAAAAACTGTTAAGCCTGTTAAGGTTTGACTAGAAAGGTATGAAGGATATGGACTGTTTTGCCTGGCAGTTGATTTTTAAGCCTAGGCTTAAAGATACCTGCTGAGAACTTTGAGAAAATGTATTGAAAGTTGCAATAGAAAGTCCCATTATCTTTAATGGGACTTTCATGGCTAATTCCCTGTGCAGCGCTGAAAATGTGCCCCTTAGACTTGATTGCTTTTTTGCCTTAAGATATATGGAGTTCGTGGAGTATTCAATTTGGCTGTGCTTCTGCTGCCAGGATCTCGCTCTAGCTGTTGCCCATCACTTCTGCATTCTGTTCGGTTGTTTTCCACCATGCGCCCCTCTGCCTGCCATCTCTTTGCCTTCTTTTCAAATGCTCATAAACCCCTTGTCTTTCAGCTCTCAGACTATGACACACAGGAGCCCAGTATGGTCATGGGAAGAGCTCATCAGTCCTCTCTGTTTGACCAGAGTCACACAGTAATTTTGAAAGCATCGATAGACATCCAGAGGGTATGCCTATAAAACACACTGGAAATTTGCCTGAGAGATTACTGGCTTTTGGATTAGAGCTATTATGAGACTGCCATTCACATTTTCTTAAAGGGAGAGTGTAAATGTGTAGTGTTATACATGCATATATAAGATGAGTGAATCCTGTAGTATTGAAAACAAAAATCGGTTTGCCCTTTTTTGACGTAAACGTATTTAAGTGTTTCATTTCAAAAAACGCCTTCTCTCTTCAGGGGAACAAGGACGTAGGTGTTAGGTTTTGGAAACCCCTGTTGACTTGTGGCAGTTTTCTCAAGCTTTTCATTTGTCACAAACACTTTGCTAAGGGTGACCAAAGTGGGAAAGATTCATAGGTTAGCAGCGGGCCTTTCCATATTAATTTTCCAGAGGCTGCCTGGGTGGAACTGTAGCAGCCAAATGGGAATTGATCAGTGTTTAACGTACTGCATTAGCCCTCAGGTGTACAATTCTTCCTCAGTGCAAGGTAATAAAAGGGAGCAGGGGAAAGAAACCACGTTAAACGATTAGTTGCTTCATTCAGGTGCTTCATCCTGGTTGTCAATAGACTTCACAGTAGTGCTCTGTGCTCAGTAGTTAAAAGTAATTAGAAGCCAGAATAAATGAGATCACTGCGGGAAGGAACAGCTTTACACAGAACGGTGCGTTTTATGTAGAAAAGTACGAATCTGTAGTAGAGAAGGACTGCCATCTCCCTTCAATTTATTTTTGCTACTTGATTGCTTTACAATCGATGTATTTCCTTAGCGTGCTTCAAATCTAGATCCTTTTTAATCGTGAATGCATTTTTGTATGGTGGGGTCTACATTCATAGTAAGTAGTGTGGGCTGGCTAAATTAATCTCTACCAACACAATGCATTTAAAGTATAAATGTTGAGACCGAGATCGTGATTGTTGAATTATGGATGTGGGGAGCTGGAGCTTTCTAAATGCAGTAATCCACGTGATGTGATTTTGGTAACATGGAAAGTGCCCTGGACTTTGAATCCAAAAAAACTGGTTTTGAATCCTATTACTTATTCACTGTGTGACTGTGATTACATCACCCGGTCTCTCAGAGACTTACTGGTGAAGTGGGAATAATAATTTCTTTCTGAAAAAGATAGCAGAAGGAATCAATGAGCAATGTATGTGAAAGCATCTACCGCAAGACCTGGCATTGGTGAACACTGAGTTTCTTCTATCTTAATCTGTGTTTCTGATAGTGAATCCACCTTCCCATTGCAGAATTAGAAATATGAAATGTATCTGTTTTAAAATAACTAGATCAAAAATTGAGCACTATTTCCTGAATTCGCCCATTCTGTTCCATCCTTATTTGCATTGCCTTTTGTTGGATCCCCTTTCCCACCCCACCAACCCCCTCCCCACATGTGGATTGCTGCAGCAAAGCTCCTGGTCTTTCCATCCAGTCTTGTCATTCCTCTATTTTCCACACCCGCTTCCAAGGCAGTACCTTTGTTTGGTCTCGTTTTTCAGATTAATCTTTTCTAGATTAGAAATCTACTCATGTTACTCTTCTGCTTAAAATACATCACTGAGGGGGTGCCTGGGTGGCTCAGTCAGTTAAGTGTCCGACTTCGGCTCATGATCTCACAGTTCATGGGTTCAAGCCTTGCGTCCGGCTCTGTGCTGACAGCTCAGAACCTGAAGCCTGCTTCGGATTCTGTGTCTCCTTCTCTCTCCCCACTCATACTCTCTCTCTCTCAAAAAATGAATAAAAATGTTAAAAAATATTAAATACAAAATAAATAAATAAATAAATAAATAAATAAATAAATAAAATAACTAGATCAGGGGCGCCCGGGCGGCTCATTTGGTTAAGTGTCCGACTTCACCTCAGGTCATGATCTCGGGGTTCATGGGTTTGAGTCCCGCGTCCAACTCTGTGCTGACAGCTTAGGACCTGGAGCCTGCTTCAGAGTCTGTCTCTGCCTCTCTGCCCCTCCCCTGTTCACACTGTGTCTTCTGCCCCTCCCCTACTAGCATTCTCTCTCTCTCAAAAAGAAATAAACATTAAAAAAATTTTAAATAACTAGATCATGCCTACTAAAATAGGAGAGACTTTGCAAGAACTATTTCAAACATTATAGTTAGATGTGAAGTAGATTTTAAATGTTCTCACCACAAAAAAAGAAATGGTGGGGCACCTGGGTGGCTCAGTTGGTTAAGCATCCGACTCTTAATTTCGGCTCAGGTGATGGTTCTCACAGTTCATGGGTTCCAGCCCCACATCAGTCTGTGTGCTGACAGTGTGGAGCCTGCTTAGGATTCTCTCTTCCTCTCTCTCTGTCTCTGTTTCTCTCTCTCTCTGCCCCTCCCCTACCTGCACTTGCTCACGTGTGCTCTCTCTCTCTCAAAAGTAAAGAAATAAACATTTTGGAAAAAAAAGAAATGGTAATTTTGTGGGGCAATGCAGGTGTTAGCTAACCCTATGGTGGTAATCATTTTGTAACATATAAATGTATAAATGAACATGTTATACACCTTCAACTTGCAGAATGTTATTTGTCAATTATATGTCAACAAAACTAGAAAAAAAATCACAGTAATGAGTCATGATAGGATGAAAGAGGGGTATGAAAACTACAAGAGTTAGCTCCTCTGAACTGTGAGAAATAGAATACACAAAACACTGGGCCCTATTAGAGCTTATTTTTAGAATCCTCCTTTGGTAGCTTGTAGAAAGTCACTCAAGAGCAGCAGAACAGAATCCCCTTGAAATCAAGGACAGGAAGTTTTCTTTCCTGGCCTCAAAAACCAAGAGTATGGGTTAGAATAGACACAGATGTTTAGGACTTGAAAAGAATCAGATGCCGACACTTGTTTATTCATGCATTCATTGAAGGGAAAAAGAAAGGACGGACCACTGTTGTGTGGCCTGCACCGTGCTCTCCCAAACCAGAGAGGTAAGAGGGTCACAGCGCCTACAATCTGAGATCTTGACAAGGGACCCACATTGGAAGCCAGGCAGCCATACTATGGAGCATGAGTATACTTTAGTAATGACAATAGGAGAAAGATGGTCAGAGGATTGACTTTTTAAAGGAAATGTCTCAAGGAATAGGTTTATCACTTTCAAAGTGCAATAGAGAGGAAGAATATATAACATGTCATGTTGACAGTGAAAGAACGGATTTTGTTAGGGTTTCAAATGTTTTCTTCAGAACCCAGAAAATATTGGCAAATGATAACTGGACAATTGTGATGAGGGAATAATTGCTAGTTAATGAATTAATATAAGAATAATCAAAATATTATGATCTATATTTTCCAAATATTACCAAAACTCAACCAGAGTTGTTAATCAGAAGACCTGGTGTGAACAGTGATTAAACCCAGAGAACGGGAAGTACAAGCCATTGTTGAAGAAAGAAAAGCCATATGCCATTTATAAGCCACAAGGAAGGAAATCTGATTGTATTTTTACCAGTATTTATTGTCCTTATAATGCATTTATTACTTCATCAAATATATTTTATCAGTGATCACTTCCTGAACAAAGACATAGATGGCATACAACACATACAATGCATGGAACAAATGCAGAATATAAAGAAATGAATCTTTTAGGAGTGTACATATAAGAGCTTTGGCACACATTAAGAATTCAGGTCAGTTTTTTCAGTAAGTGTGTACGGAATGCTTACTGAGTCCTGGGAAGTATGTAAGGTCTAGGAAGGCTACAGTCAGTTCAGACACCAGTCCAGCCTAGTGATGGTGGTAGTGGTAACAGTATTAATATCAGTGAAAATTGCCAACATTTGTTAAGAATATACTACATGCTATCCCCTGTGTTAAGTACTAAATGTGAATTATTTCATGTAATCCTGGGAACAACACACTGAGGTGCATTTATCATTGAACTCAATTTACAGATGAGGAAAAAGAGTTTCAGGAGCTTCAGCAACTTGCCCAAGTTCACATAGTTATTAACAAAATCCAAGATCCAACTCAGGAAGTTCACCTGCAATGCCTGTGTTCTTTAACCCTACACCTTTCACACAAGTATGATACAGCATGATAAGAGGTACGATGTGTGACCTTAAGCAAGCATTATGAGATCCCATACGTGAGGGAGCTGCACATGAGAAACAAAAGAGGTAGTGATTTCAGAGAACTGTACACAGTAGAGTGGAAGAATGAAGAAGGAAAACCAGGGACCGTATTGTGAACATTTTGTATTGCACATTAAGAAGTGGGAAGCCATTTGATGTTTTGCACTTTCATCTGCATTTTTAAATGATCACCTTTGCTATGGGGCAAAAACAGTGGGAAGAGGCAAGACTAGGAGAGTCAGTGAGGTTGCACCAAAATAGGCAAGAGATATTAGCAGCGTACCTAAAGAGGAGAGATTTAGGACACAGTAAGAAATAGGAAATTAAATAAGCACGAAAGGTACTAGAGTTAGGTATGTTAACATGTGAAACTGCACAGTCCATTCATCCCTTATAATGAATGAGTTTAGTTTGATGGCTTGGGGGCTTGTAACATTTCTCAGTCCGGAGGTGAAACAGTGGGCAAATGACAGATAACTAGACAAACATTTTAGGGAAGTGGTGATTTTAATATTAACCCACAATCTGGGAAGGTTTTATGAAAATGGGAACATTAAAGATACTAAAATGTAATTTCATAATAATACTTTAAGGAATTAGATCATTTCTACGTCTTATTTCTTCTAAGTGCTTTCTTTTTTTTTTTAATATGAAATTTATTGTCAAGTTGGTTTCCATACAACACCCAGTGCTCATCCCAACAGGTGCCCTCCTCAATGTCCATCACCCACTTTCCCCTCCCTCCCACCCCCCATCAACCCTCAGTTTGTTCTCAGTTTTTAAGTCTCTTATGTTTTGGCTCCAAACCGCTTTCTTATCAGGGCCGATATCATGAGAGAACCTCTAACTCGTCTATTTCCTACCACTGCTTGTTTTGTGACAGCCGAATAAGATGGGAACATGAGAAAAGCACAAAGAAGAGCTAAAAACACTCGGAAACTGAGCAGAATCGTTTGTATTTTTTCCAACAAGGAGAAATGTATCTCTAGTTCAAAGATTGTTGAAACTAATCTGCCTCAGGCTGCCCGGGACAGAAGTTCAGATGATGCCGTGGAGCGCATCAAATCAGGCAGTCGCAGAACCTTCCATCTGTCATAAAAAGCTTCTGTGTATAAAAGAGTGGTGTGCAAATAGTAGAAGTGGCTGCTGCTGCTCCAGCTTATTTCACCTCCTTTGTTCTCTTGGGATTGAAATAGTCATTATTTCTCTGCAAATTTCGAATGCTGCCCAGGTAGTCAGCTTAGTGAAGTATCACGGAAAACCACAGCTGATTAGAGTCCTAATAACTTGTTTGTGACAGTCCCTTGAACAAGGATAATGGGCCTGGCTTTTAATTAAAGGAGAACAAAAGAAGACATTTATAGAAAAGGGGGAAATTATTTCGCGTTTTAAAATCTAAATCTGTAATACTCTAAATAGACATTCCTATAACCGTAAGAAAGCCCTATAACTCATGTGAAGAATATTATCAAAATAATAGGTTCCTTAGGATGTCCTTATAGATAGACTCTGAGTGATGCATTTGCGCCAAGGGAATTTTCTCCCTCTTGTCTCCAAGACTAAAGGCAGCATCATATTTATAAAGGAGGGTGAAAATGAGGCAATACACCTGAAAGTCCCAAGCTAAAAGAACAAACAAAATCAGACTCTGATTATTATGTAGAATTCTACATTGGGACAAAACTCACTGATTTCAGAATTGTTAAATATTTATTTCTTCTTTCTTTCTTTCTTTCTTTCTTTCTTTCTTTCTTTCTTTCTTTCTTTCTTTCTTTTTTAATGTTTATTTATCTTTGAGAGAGAGTGAGACAGAGCATGAGCAGGGGAGGGGCAGAGAAGGAGGGAGACACAGAATCTGAGGCAGGTTCCAGGCTCTGGGCTGTCAACACAGAGCTCAACGCGGGGTTCAAACTAACAAACCATGAGATCATGATCTGAGATGAAGTCGATGTTTAACCAACTGAGCCACCCGGGTGCCCCCATCCTGTTTTTCTAACAAGAAATTATTCTGTTAATTATACTGCATGAGCACAAAAAAAGATAACATAGTTATCCAAATGCCTCAATTCTATTACTTTTGCACAAAATATTAAAATCACTGTTCAAGTAGCTTTTGAAGTCACAATGTGAATTTCTAAATCCAGTGACTCTGGTGGGTTTTGTATGGGGGTAGTTTTCAGTTATAATTAAGTATGTAACACTATTGAGGAGTACAATAGAAATTTTCAAAGTAATGTTTGGCCTCAGTTTTAAAAATATGGGGAAATAAAAACACACTGACCCTTGTATTTCCCGTTGTAATGTTTTTCACTTCATCGTCTACATCATGGTAGTTTATGGCAAATTGTCGTGACTGCAAATCCAGAGCTCTTCATCACATTAGTGTTGCTTGTATTTTATTTGTGTCAGAATCTGAATGACCCTTCTCCACTAGTAATAGGGAAGGTTGGGGTCACCCCCAAGAGAGAGCATCATAATGATCAGATTCCTGACTGTGAGCTAAGAGTCAGCAAATAAATCCACTGTTGGAAAACAGAGCTGAAAGCCATAAACCTCACATGGTTCTGGTTTCTCACTTCAGTTTCCCAGTGAGTCATTGCATAACCCTTGTGGCCCAAAAGGGGTGACACCTGTCCCCAAGTGTTCAATTTAATGCATTTCAACCCTTGGGAGATTGGCTTCCTTGTTCAGTGCAGTTTGAATCAACATTAAATAAAGCATTCAAGCTTGGGAGGTTTTAAGGTAATTGGGAGTAAAACTGATGGCCTTTATGAGGCCATTTTTGTCTGGGATCATGGTAAATGACCAAATATGTAGAAGATCCTTGGGTTTTGAGAATCGTTTATCTAATTTATTATAGAAGTGTCACGAATCATCTTAAGGAGAAGCATTAACAGTTTTTTTTAAAGGACTAACATAAGTTGTTTCAAGATTTGAAGTCTTACAAAGTGAACTAAATATAGTGTAATACAGTATGATTTAATAAATGGTTGAGGGGCGCCTGGGTGGCTCAGGAGGTCAAGCCTCCGACTCTTGATTTTGGCTCAGGTCATGATCTCACGGTTTGTGAGACAGAGCCCCGTGTCAAGCTCCACGCTGACCCTCCCCCACTCTCTCTCTGCCCCTCCCCCCCAAGATAAGTAAAAGCTTAAAAAAATAAAGAGTTAAAAAACAATATATCGCATTTAAGCCCATTTAGGAAAATAAGCTTTGTCTCTTCAGGAGACTTAGTTGAGGCAGAGGTTTGGACGCTGATCGTGTTGTGCCCCTACCATCTAGAAAATGGACTGGCAACTGGAAGACTGTTTCACATGCTTTTTCTGACCTTTCCCTCTGCATTTTGACATACAACATAAAATTGATACCTGATGTCCAGAATCCGTTGGGACAAACATATGAAATAAAAATCCCAAAGGAACATAGGAGCAAGTGCAAATTACAGTCGGGTGAAGTCTATTTCTACCAAGCCCCAATTTGTAAAAGAGATAATGGTGGAAGTTTGTCATTCGCTTTATGAATTTATCATAATGATATCACATCATAATTTTATAAAATTAATAAAATTGTAAATTTTTAAAAATTAACCACAGGGTTATTTCAATGACCAGCATTTAAAAATAAGTAGAGGGGCGCCTGGGTGGCTCAGTCGGTTGGGTGTCCGACTTCGGCTCAGGTCACGATCTCACGGTCCATGAGTTTGAGCCCCGTGTCAGGCTCTGTGCTGACTGCTCAGAGCCTGGAGCCTGTTTCGGATTCTGTGTCTCCCTCTCTCTCTGCCCCTCCCCCGTTCATGCTCTGTCTCTCTCTGTCCCAAAAATAAATAAACGTTAAAAAAATTTTTTTAAATAAATAAATAAAAATAAGTAGAAAGAGGTTTTGTAACTAGTTAAAATATAATGGGGTTTGGGAAATGGGATTTATGAAAGCTCACATTCCTCAGATTTTCCAAGTGATGTGTTGCTCATAATGAATTCATATAGACAGACTTACAGTGTGAGTGCAGTAGCGAAGTGGGGTGGAAATAGCATTACCACAGGCGTGGCTAAGTGTCGCTTAAGGTAATTCTTATGGCAGTTTATGAGGCCACTATGCCGGCTTTTATCATTTCACAGATGAGAAAATTGAGGCTGAGAGAGTTGAAGTAACCTGGCCGAAGACCTACAAAGACATCCAGTACCCCTAGTTATGACGCCCATGTTGTCAACTGCTATTCTGTATTCAGAAAGGTTTTGTGATATTTTGAAAGACACTCCAAAAGTGGACGAACATTCCTTATGCGGGGAGAGCTTTGTGCAGTGGTACCAAATGTTGACCAAGCAGAAAGAAGTTCTGGGTAGAGGGGCAGGATGGAATAGCTGGAGTGCTGGGAAGATGGAGCAGAAAATGGGAGAGCAATTGGTAGAAATCCTTAAGCATCAGGATGAAGAGTTTGCTTTTGCAAATATTGCCTGGAAAGCAACTGAAGATCTTTTGAGCACAGTATTGATAGCATATTAAGGACAGATGCTTAGTAAATTATTTTGGTAATTTGCTTCACAAATTGCTATCTTACATCATATAATGTAAATGTTGGATTTTTTTTTCATATCAACCAAGGAAATAAGGGCCTCACTTACTCCTAAACTCTGATCCTCAAGGCCATGCATCTTGCGGGCCCAGACTACTTCTCTAACTTCATCTCCTCCTCTCTGTGTGACCCTGCACATCAAGCTTCACACTTGCTCTTAAGCAGACAGAAAATGCATTAACCTCAGGGCCTTTGCACTTGCTCTCCCTGAAATGGTCTTCCCAATAGCAGCACTTTTCTCTGCTGTTTCACCCTATTCAGTTTCTATTCCCTTAAAAATTTTCACTTTTCTGGATAACTTATCACCACCTGATATCCTCTATTTGCTTCTTTATTTTCTTTTTTCCTCCCCTTGAAGTTTAATCATCAAAAACGATGGTACTTTTTTTCTGTTTGCTGTTGCATCCCCAGCACACTGAAGTGGATAAAGATTTTAGGGTCTGAAGTTAAGTGCCCTATTTAAGAAAAAAGAATAGAAAAATTACAAAATGAAATAGAAGTGAAACTTAATATTTATTTATTTGGAATGCAAAAAAATTTACAAGATTTAAAATGCTGGCAAATACCACAAGCATTATAAAATCTGAAAAACAAAAGACTGCCTTTTTTTTACTTTATTGCCTGACCCACCTCTATAATTCTTCCCTCCACAGTTTTTGGTAACATACTCTTTGACTGCCTCTTCAAATTATAATAATTTTGTAATATAATCTACAGAGAGAATAGGAAAATAATTTTGTTCTATCTCTAGCATAGCTGAACAAGTTTTTAAAAATATATTGATTAGAAAAACCTTTTAATTTCAACATTATTGCTAAATCTCTTACACATTTTTAAATTGTTGTTGAATATGAAAACCCTTATAAGGTTCTTTAGCATATGAACCATAACATTTGGAAGAATATTCCACAGACTAGCTTCTGGCTCTGTACATTTCTAGCCTGGTTTTTCCAACACCACGCACAACACCGGGTGCCTCAGGGTATGAATATTGCATTACAACCTTGAGCCCTGCCCCTCCTTTTCAACAGTAGGTAAGTGAGTTGCACAATGGACAGTACAAATACTCTGGGATCCATTTCTACACGAGAAGACTACAGTAGCCTAACTAAAACTGAAGTGACTGCAAGTCATATACATATGTTCCAGTCAGCCTAGCCTAAGTGTGTCCTAAGTCTACTTCCCACGGGAAGTTGGGACAGACATAATTAGGTCAGCAGTCATAACTATTTGCAATTAAAACATTTTGCTTCAGACAGGGCATCTGGGTGGCTCAGTCGGTTGAGCATCCAACTCTTCATTTCAGCTCAGGTCATGATCTTACAGTTCATGGGATCGAGCCCCACTCTTGGCTCTGCTCACAATGCAGAGCCTTCTTCAGATTCTCTCTCTCCCTCTCTCTGTCTCTCTCTGCCTCCCTGGCTTGTGCGTACCCATGCTCTCTCTCCCTCAAAATAAATAAATTAAATAAATAAATAAACAAACAAACAAACAAACAAACAACCTTTTGCTTTTGCAAACTTATGAAAGCATGTGACTATGTGAACAATTTGCTAGGGATACATATAAGTAAGGGACCCTGACTTTCAACCTTTTTTAGCTTGTTAGTAAATCAGCTTCCTCCAGCACCTAATGGTACTGTGGGTACAAAGTAGACACTCAAAAAATATTTGTTGAGTGAATGAATGAACAAAAGTTACTCCTTTGTGACTCTCCCCATAACATTGTTAAATCAGAGTGCCTTTCAAATTAAATTGGACCCATTAACTACAGGTTACATTTATCATATTAAAACTCTACTATATCTCTGATGTGATGTAGGATCTATTCTTAATACAAAATATGTCAAGAAGATTTATTCATTACAAGCACAGATATATTGACCCTTTCCCTTTTCTTTCTGTGGGGAAATTCACAATTTCTGCATAATTTTATAGCCCTGTCAAGTACATTTTCTCAGGAGTATGCCCTAAGCAGAGCTATTATTGGAATGTCTTCCTACTAAAATTATGGAACAACTTTCCTCAGTGTCTATGTTATATTTGCCTTTTTATCAAGGACAAATTCTACTCTGTGATCTTTATTTTTTTTTATTTTTGTGACTCCCAGGGAAGAGTTGTCTAAAATTTAAAAATGATACTACAATTAGAAAGACCTGAAAACTGAAGGCCCATGATTTCCAGGATGGAGTAGAACTATAGATTTAAGTTTTAATTTAACTGTCTAATATGAAAACAGTTATAGTGCTAGAAAGGAAACTGGTGGGTCAGATAAGAACTCGTGTACTGAACGAATTTGCTTAGGCTTCCCAGCCTTTGGTATGCTGTCTTCATTCTCTTGTCCAGGGTTAGCAAAGCTGTCTCACTGGTAATCAACAAAGTACCTATAAAACCAAATGATCTCTTGTCAAACCTGACTGAGTATATGCCTTTATGTACCGTTGCAAAACCATGTGCCATTTCTGGATCTAGAATCTTCCCAAGAATGCTAGAAGCAGAAGTCTTCTTGCAAATGCTGAATTTTTCCACTTGACATTCAGATACTGATAGCTGAGAGAAGAGAAAAAGCTAGGATGCAAATTTTGGTATATTAACAACAAAGTTGTGGGCTTACTGCTGAGCTTTCTTCCACATGCTTAATTCAGGAGAATGGAATCCTGTGATGCCATGATAGAAAAAGTAGACTCCCACTGGACAAATCAACTGTGAGTCAAACACAGGCAATACTTCCCACAGGGACCTGCTTGTATCTTTTTAAGTGTTTCACTTTTTTAAAATTTCAAATTAATCTCGGGACCTAATTGGAACATACACAGTGGTTGGTGTGAAAAGACAGATTAGATAGGCAAAGCCATCTGGTTTTGATATGCTAGTGAAAGAAAATATATGTATCCATTTTAAGGTAGATTTTTCTGTTAGATGATGTGTGTGTGATTGATTCTAAAAAGGTGACACCTGAAGGTACCCTCTCCGAGAGCATATTACTGGACCACATTGGTTGACCGGGAGATTTTTAAAGTCTCTAGCAGATAATTTGCTGCTGTAGTACTGTTTACTACAACTTGAACTAGGGAGAAATAAATCGGTTTAAAAAGATTAAGAAAATGGATAAAAATTATAGGCTGCTTGTTAAAAATCATTCACAAGCAGTAAGTGTTTGTTATAAATAGAGGAAGGCAAGTCATGTTTTATCTAAGTTTGATTAGAAGAAGATAAAGATTTCTTTTAGTGTCATTCAGCTAGTATAATGAGTGTTATTGACTAAAATGTTGGAATCAATAAGGACTTAACATTGGAATAGAGGAGACCTTAAGGAGGTGGAAAAGGTTATGGCCTGCCAAATAAGCTGACAATTAAATGCTTTGTAAAAAATTGATTTTTTTTTTTAAGCGTGAACTGTCAACTAAACTTCCTGGCTTTCATGGGCGTATGCTGTTCTACAGCATGTGACAGCATATAAAACTGCAACTACATATTATTATCAGACTCATACACTAAATGTTTGTGAACATACTACCAAAAGCTAATTGTAAAACTTTAGCCCATCTGAATATGTTGTTAATGCTGTGTAAAGAGGTCATTTAACAGCCAATGAAACTTAACATGTTTCTCCTTAGAATCCAATCGTGTATAATAAGGCAGTAACTCATCAGGTTCTTTCTAAAATGTCAGCAATAATGTTTTAAGCCCCTTACTCTTCTTTTTATTAATTCATCAGTATCAAAATCTAGCAGATGTATTGGATTTCTATAGTTCAGTCTCTTAACCAAAGATAAGTGAGGTAGATATTCCTCACAGAGAAGCAATTGCATAGTAGACCTTTCATTTGTAAGGAAACACTGAACAGATCTAGAAAAACACACGTGTAAAAAAAAAAAAACACCAACAAAATACAGGAATGTAAATGCAAAAATGGAAAAAAGACCATCCAAATATCCATGAATTGAAAAGTGCAGTAAAAGAAAATCTGCTCATGAATTTTACGAAAATTCAGAGACCAGCACCTGAAAATGTTAACAAATATGCGTAGGTTCTCAGAGCTGCCAAAGAGAAAAACGTGAAAGGACATAAAAGGAATTCCTTAAAAGGGAAGGCAAAGGACAAAGGACAAGGAGAAAGGCACAGCAATTACTGAAATCAGGGGCTGGATTCTGAATTTTCTCCCGGTTGCTCTGGGCATCACATTCCTGACTAACTAATTATAAGTTCCTTTTGAAAATTTTACAATCTCTTATATTGGGTCCAAGAAACATACTTTAAAAAAAAATCAACTCTGATCTTAGTGGATATTAATTTCACTGTTTACTTTTCTAAGCCTTTTGGCATAAATTAGTATAAATCTATTAACTATCATATGTAGACATGAATGAAAAATATTAGGAAGTCATTTCTTTTAAGTTACATGGAATATCAGTAAGGAATAATATCTGATAATTAGATTTTATTATAGTTTTTTTAACTTTAGGTATATAAACTCATAAACGCAGTTCATTATGAGTTTGTTAAATTTAAATACTTAGGACTCCAGTCATGTAGCTCTCTAATCTATTTTTATTTTTATTTTATTAATTTTCATTTATTTATTTATTTACTTGTTTTTAATGTTTAATTTTGAGAGAGAGAGAGAGAGAGAGAGCGCATTCTCATGAGTAGGGGAGGGGCAGAAAGAGAGGGAGACAGAAGATCCCAAGCGGGCTCTGCCCTGACAGCAGAGAGTCTGATGTGGGACTCACACTCACGAACCATGAGATCATGACCCGATCCGAAGTTAGATGCTCAACCGACAGAGCCACCCAGGCACCCCTATAATCTATTTTTAAGTAGGTGTTCTATGTAGAAAAATCCATTGATTTCCATTGTCAGTTGAAAATGTCAGTTCATTGTCCAGTTGCTTCCATTTTGGCTGGCGGTTTTGATTTTGACATTAGTCTAGGGGAAGAAAAATAATTTTCCTTCTGTCCTTCTGAGTTCTTAGCTGAGACCCCTATAATAAAATATTAATGAGAGAAAAACAAACAGTTTATTAACGTGTGTACCTTATGTATACATGGAAGATACCCAAGGAAAAATGAGTAACTCTCTGAGGAGGCAGATTTTGGGCTAGCATATTCTGTTGCTCTTCATTAGTAACCCAAAGCGTTTTGAAGTCCTTAATGGGAACTGGCGGCATTTGACTTGCTTTTGCCTTTGCACACAGGTGCACCCTGAGCGTGACACTGGAGCAGGCCATCATTCTGGCCAGAAGCCATGGACTGCCTCCTCGCTACATCATGCAGGCTACAGATGTGATGCGGAAGCAGGTAAGTCACACACAGTTTAGGGATTGTTTTACAGGACTTGGTTTTTTTTTTTTACATTTTCCATGTGTATTTATTTTTGAGAGAGAGAAAGAGAGAGAGAGGAGGAGGAGCAAAGAGAGAGTGAGACACAGAATCCGAAGCAGGCTTCAGGCTCCAAGCTGTCAGCACCGAGGCCATCTCGGGGCTTGAACTCACAAACTGTGAGATCATGACCTGAGCTGAAGCCGGAGGCCCAACTGACAGAGCCACCCAGGTGCCCCTACAGCACCTGGATTTGAAGGTTCCTTTTAATCAGGATTTATCAGGTTTAATGAGGATTAGTCAGCATTTATCAGGTATCTGATTAGTGCCTGGATGTGGGGGACACTTTTTCAGGCTCAGAGAGTAAGTGTAAACAAGAAACACTCCCAGGGACAAAGGCAATACAGACATCTATATGAGGACCCTCCAAGAAACTAAGCCAACCTGGAAAAAAGGATGTGTAAGAGATAACCAGAAGGAGGAAAGGGGTTGGCCAAGTGTAATGGGCAGGAGTGGATTTGAGGCTTATGTAAGGAGCAAGGGCAAAGGCTACATGGCATTTTCTGGGCATCGCAGGTGATTTAGTAAGGCTCTGGAAATAGAATTGAGGAAGAGCGTGGGGGCAAGGAAGAAGAGGAAAGAATTGAAGGCCCTTCTTGCTCCTGGAGCTCTCAAAGTGAAGTCCAAGCCATGCTAAGAATTTGGTGCATTATTCTGAAGATAAAAGCACATATCTCAAATTTTCCTTCAGAGGATGAAGAGTAGTCTTTGGGATGTCATTAGGTCACTGAAGTATTTATAGGTGGGAATAAACTCTCATAAAGAGAATGAGCTTTTGATACAGTACCCAATGGTATTTTAATGTGATAGTTTGGTTTCTAACGCTTAAAATTCTTTTAAAAGGTAACAAAAATGCATTAACCTCCAATTTATTATTAGGAAAATGTGCCTTATATAATAGAAAAGACACAACTTATTAGAAAGACAAGAGTTGGAAAATATCAATTTTATGTTTTATTCTGCCACAGTTTCTCAGGGTAACCACAGAAAATTGATTTAACAAATATTTATTCTTGCTGACTTGGTTTGAACTGCCCAATGATAGTAGGTGATTTAGTTTTTAAGATATGCTTTTGTAGTTAAAACTTATTTGTTTACTAAAGACTTAGTGTATAACTCTTACGCAAACGTACTAATCTCTGTGGGTTTGCTCCCAAGATATACTACAGAATGTAAAAAAAAAAAAAAAAAAATCCATGGAAGCAGTCATAAGTGATACCAGCACCGGTTTGGGGTCTGTAATTCAGGAATAAAGTACAATGAATGGATATCATTGGAGCTTCGAGGTGGGAACCCTGGAGCTGGAGACTGAAAACCAAGATCTGACAAGGTCTAACAGGGATTTGCTAAGTAAAGGTGAAATCCACAAGAAGCACAGGACGTAGTATGGTTCAGCTAGAAAAGGACAACTACAGATGCAAATGCCAGCAGATTTTGGAAGGATTTTTTGGATGGATATAATACAAATTTGGTTTTAAAACGTAGACCAAAGTAAACTTGTGATTATTCATTTCAGGGTTGGGTTTGGGATGCCAAAAGTACAGAAAGGCACTAAGCATTCTGTTTCACTCTGTTACTGTTAGAAGAAGTTTGAATGAAGACTTGGAGGGGCCATCTCGAAATTATGGTTTATGGCAAGACCAGGAGACTGGTTATTAACCTGTTTTAGAATAATCTAGTACAGGAGTAATGGTGAATTCACTAGATATACATTCTTACTATATGGACTTCAGTAATCAAAACCGTTTAAGTTCTTACACGTGAGAACGGACATCTATAAACTACAGGGGGGAAAGTAAAAACCGTATTATGTAAGCCTTGGTGACTTATTTAACCAGTGCAAACCTTTTTGAAATACAATATACATGCTATATTTACATATATTATTATATGTATTATTATATATTTATAAAATGTAACTTAAGGAAACTGAAAAGTTATGAAGCTTCTTATAAAATTTCTAAACTGCAGTTTTTCAGTATTCATCACTTCTTCCTTCTATTTTTTTAAATAAATATATTTAGAATAGGTAGCTACCCTCCTTTGTTACTGGTTTCTCTGCTGCAAATATGGCATTTCCAGGTGGATCTGAAACAAAGAACTGATTTCTGACTTCTGTATGGAAGATCAGAGAGCCTGGGGCCCTCTCTTTAGAGAAAGTTGGGTTAAACTGGTGTACAAGGGGATTTTCGCAGCATTCCATCTGCTGCCCATCCTCTCTCCAGTGTCCAACTGTTACAGGCAGTGGAATTAGTGGCTGGGATCCAGTCTGCAAGCCAACTCTTACCTACCTGTGATCTAAGTACTTAGAACACAAATGGGGATCAAAGATCTGACTTTTCTGTTCTTTTTGTTTCTCAAACATTTAGACTCAACTCTCCAGAGACTGAGTGGTTGACATGTTTGCCAGATTAATGAGTAATATTTTCTAAGATCTTTAGTTTCTTTTTTAGGGAGAAGCACTTCAGCATGATTTATTGTACGGTTTTCATGTACAGCTTTGTATATCTATTTTTCATAGACTTGTTTAATGCTCTGGTTAGTTAGAAGGGAAGCTGAAAGATAGAGGGAAGGGTACTATGCCCCTTCTAATTTTTTTGATAATGATTATAATAATCCTAGGCAGCACTTTTACATAACCAACGATCTGATTAATACAACGTTTGAGGGAGAAGCTTTCATTTCCATTAGAAACAAAGTTTTCTATCCTACAAATTATACATTCCACGATTATTGGGTGCAAGACCGCCTCAATTTTTTTTAAATAAAACTGGAATTTCAGAGTTCTGTCTCCTTACCTACAATATCAGGACATTATACTGGGCACAGTAACAAAGGCTGAAGATGTGATTCTTCCCCCATCTTATGGTGGCCATACATAGGCAGATCATCATGATACAGGTACCAATAGACAAGTGGTATACAACCTCAGTGTTTTCGGACATAAGACAGGGAATAAATAAGTGAGTAAACTGTGAGCCTCTCAGTGGCTGGGACACTGAGTATAGTTTGTTCTGGTGGGCATAGGTTTCCAGAATAGTACCTGGCAGAGAGTAAATGCTAAATGGCGTGTGTTCAATAGTTCAATGGTTCAATAGTTCTAACTGGGATAACCAGAAAGAGGCTTCATGCAGAAAGTGATACCATGATAGCGATTTAAAAGCATAGATTCTTGAGCCAAGCAACCTCAGTTTGAATCCCAACTCCAGTGTTTACCATCTGTATCATTTGGGACAAGATTCTAAGTCTCTCTGTTACTTAGTTTCCTCATTATTAAAACAAAGATTTTAATAGTACTTGCCTCGTAGTGTTGCGAGGATATACTCAATGCACTTAAAACAATACCTGATATAGTGAATGACCGATTAGTTATTAGCCAAGAAAATATTTGATTTGAGCCTGGGAGGATAAATGGGAGTGGACAGGTAGGGAAGAGGAGAGAGGAGGTCCTTGGGTAGAGGAAACAACGTAAACAAGGGTGGAAAAGTGCAAGTACCTGGCATGTTGAGTATATGAAGAATTATATAGTTGAATTCACTGTGGAATACACCAACAGTTGTGTTCAGCATGATGAACATCAGTGTGATTTGCAACCTTTGAAGAAAGCAAAAGCCTTTCTACAGACTACTCAGTGGAATATTATGAGACTAAAGACAAAAGTAATTATACGCAAACACTATAGCCTAGTAAAGCTATTTCTCACAGGGATATGATTTAGAATTTCTAAAGCTAGCTTATGTGTATACTAGGTTTGAAGAGATAAGTAAATATATTGTAAGTAATGAGAATAAAGTTTCTTACTGTCAGAAAAGGAAGTTACAAATAGGGAAAGGGAGAAGGCTATAATCCAGAACAAATCCTGTGGTGTGGATTGGGATCAGAGGTAGCAATTTGAACTGATGGATACACACACACACGCACGCACGCAAGCACGCGCACGCATTTAGAAATAAATATAGATGTTTGAGTATGTTTGCCATTAGTTAAATAGCTCTGTCTACTCAGACGACCTAGAAGCAGTTACATGCCAATAGTAGCAGTGAGCATACCCAGTGTCCAGATCTTGGGTTCCAAATATAATTCTCCATTGAAAAGAGCCACAGTGCTTGGAGAAGTGGTTAATCTCCACAACATAATTATTAACTACAAAAAGAAAAGAAGTAACTTTACAGTGGAAAAATCTGGCAGACACTGCTTGAACCGAGTGATGACAGTTACTGTCACCGATAAGATGTAGAGAAGTCATGTGATATGGTGATGGTCAACATCAGTGGTCTCATGCACTGAGGAGGCACAAAGTCACTCTTGTCCAAAATGCATGTCTTCTATCTGATCGTGAGGAAACAGCTGACAAACCCAAACTGAGAAATATTCTCCAAAATAGTGACCAGTACTTATCAAAAGTATTAAGGTCATAAAAGACAAATCAAATCCAAGGAAATGCCATGGATCAGAGGACCAAGGGGACAAGAAAACAAAATGTAGTATGGGATCCTGGGTTGGATCCTAGAATAGAATCAGGACACAAGGGGGAAATGGTGAAATTTGATTAAGACTTACAGCATTATATGAACATTGATTCCCTGGTTTTGACCATCATACTCTGGTCAAGTGAAGGGTGGGCATTAGAGAGAGTTTACATAGTGAGTTAAGTATGTGAACTTTCTGTTCTGGTGTTACAACTTTTCTCTAAGTCTAAAACTACTCCAAAATGAGTTATTTTTTAACTGCTTAATTATAATTCCTAAATTCCTTCCCATCTGTCTTTTTGCCACCCCCACCCCTTTTCCCTATTTGCTTTCCTTTATTTGGATATATAAGGATATATATATCCATATATATATATATATATATATATATAGAGAGAGAGAGAGAGAGAGAGAGAGAGAGGATATATGGATATATTCTTTTGTTTTCCTTTCTTCCTTTTCTCCTTTTCTTTCTTCCCTTCCCTTCCGGTAGTTCAGAATTTGGTAGCAAGAAAGAGAGTTTCAGAGATTTTGTATTTCTTTATTTTATTTTTTAAGTTTGTTTGTTTGTTTGTTTGTTTATTTATTTATTTATTTATTTCGAGAGAGAGAGCACAAACAGGGGAGGGGCAGAGAGAGGCAGAGAATCCCAAGCAGGCTCTGCACCATCAACATAGAGCTCAACACGGGGCTCAAACTCCCAAATCGTGAGATCATGACCTGAGCTGAAACCAGTCAGAAACTTAACCAAGCCACTGAGATGCCCTAGAGTTTCTTTAAAACCACTCTCCTTCAACTGTTCTCAGCCCCCAACCCTGGTGTTTAGTTCTATGTAGTAACTAATTCCCATTAGGAACTGAACAATGATTATATTCATTCATGAACTTGACAAGTTGTGAAGACTTTTTCATTGCTAAAGTGCATTGCCTTTGTACTATAAAGTTTGGGGCAGAATTCTTACATTTCAGAGATCCACACGCACATGCCTTGTCCAGAATTGCTTTAGAACTATTTAAGAAAATATTTTCTTGATAAATACTATGAACTTTAAAATAGCTGATTATTCAGCTAAGGATAAAACAGGTTTGTGAGTGCGATAGAACTGTGATTTTCTGTTCCACAAAAGTGAGGACACAGCACATATTTGTAGCCTTCTCGTTTCTTATTTTCAACATCTAAAGTATTGCTTGCTTCTAGGAATAAAGACATAGATGAGATAGTGAACAGGAAGCTGTGATTTAAGTTTATTTTGAATGATTTAGGTAGCTATTGAAATAAATATCAACCCTTTGGAAAAATATGTCAGCATATTTTGATGCTTAAAGCATTAGTTTTGAAAATGCTCAGATGATAATTTTTCTCTTCTGCTTCACCTCATCTCTCTTGATGTTATATACATTGTTGGAATAAATATTCTACACTCAAATGTTCATGGTATGCTAAATAATTACTAATACAATGTAGAGCTAAAAATGATTTTCCCTACTTCTCTCAGGGAGCAAGAGTTCAGAACACAGCAAAGAATTTGGGAATCAGAGACAGAACCCCACAGTCTGCTCCAAGGTAAGTGACTCCCCAGGTCTGCTCTTTCCCAAAGGGCTTACCGCCACTTCCAAGGCAGTGTCACTTACATCTAATGCACCTGCCACAGTACATGCCTAGTGAAGTACTGAATATAATCATGGAAATTGGCCTCGTAAACACTCTGTGGCTAAATGTGACTAGTCATAAGTGGTCTCTGAATTCAATGAAATTTTAAGGGAAGCAAACTTAGAGGTAGCAGGTAGAAGTCTTGACATTATTCTGTTTTCCACGTTCCATCATGAATTCAAAGACAAAAGTCCACACAGGTACTACTAATATTTGTAACCCAAGTGTACCGAACTACCAAAATGCCATTTTCATTTATTTTTCTCTGCCTGACATGCTGTTCCCTCTGGCATGATTGCTTTTCCCATCTGTGTCTGTATGGAAAACTCCTACTTACCCACAAAACCCTTTGTGTCCTTTTCTCAATGCCCTCTTCTCTTTTAAGTCTTGGCTGAGTTTTCTTCCTCTTTGTGCTTCCTTAGCATCTTGTGTATTGGTCTTTTATAGCTCTTTTATAGCTCTGTGTTACAATATATTGTTCCATGTCTCCTCACCCAACCTGAATGTGGATTCTCTGGAGGCAGAGAATATGTTTTTTGGATTTTATTCCTGGCTGATCATAGTGCTGTACAGTAGACATTGAATATCTGAACTGATTTCAAGAACGTGCGAATGAACAAATGAATGAATGAGCTTTTTGTTTGTGATCATATCAAATATTCACAGTTCACATATCATAACAAGAAAAGACTCTAGGGGCACCTGGGTGGCTCAGTTGGTTGAGCGTCTGACTTCAGCTTAGGTCATGATCTCACAGTTCATGGGTTCAAGCCCCGCATTGAGCTCACTGCTCTCAGTGCAGAGCCCGCTTCCGATCCTCCTTCCTCTCTCTCTGCCCCTTTCCTGCTCATGTTCTCTCTCTGTCAAAAATTTAAATTTTTTTTTAACTTAAAAAAAGAAAGGACTCTAATTCACCTTTAGAATAAATGAACATGGAGACAGCCATCAAAGAAATGTTAATTTCATTTCCCTGGTGACAATAAGGTAAGCAGCCATCTATCTTGAAGTGGGGCAAAATTAAATAATCTCTTTTACATTTGATTGTTTTTATACGTTGGCATTTTAACAAAAAGGAGACTTCTCCAGGCACTGTCACAGACAAGACACTTTCGTTTTCTATTTACAAAACAGTTACCAGAGTGAGAATGATGACAGCAGCATTTATGAAGTTATATTTCATCCTAAAACACTCTGTGGGCAGTAGAAGTACTTTCACAAGGGAAAACATATTTTCCCCCTGAAAATGGATGGAGCACTCATGTTCTAATTGTGTTTATTTTTAGTGCTGGCTCCTAACTTACTTAATCCTCAAGTCTTGTTAATGTTATCTTTCATGGTTGATTAAGTTAGAAAGACTGTCCCTAGGCATTCTCTCTCTGGCACCTTGAGCCGACGTGGTATATTGTGATAACGGACCCAGTGAAGTGTTAAAATTCCAATAAGAAAACAAGATAATGGTTTAGCAAGGTCTTCATAGCTAGAGCTTATAAACGCTAATAAACAGAAGGGTTAAGATAAGACTTCAGCATCCTGATCAATAAACCAATATGCAAGCGGAATACGAGAAAAGAAACTGATGGACTCACTTTTTTCTTTATTGTATTGTGTTTTAAAACTCTTGAACTGAAACACAATAAAATGTGCCAGCTGTAAAGTTGAAATTTTTATAAGAGAATAATAATCTCCAAAGAGAAATCTAAAGTAATTTTTAATTTAATCCTATTTATTCTTTCATTCACTCTATAAATATTTATTGAGGACTTAAGAAATGCAGGGGCGCCTGGATGGCGCGGTCGGTTAAGCGTCCGACTTCAGCCAGGTCACGATCTCGCGGTCCAGGAGTTCGAGCCCCGCGTCGGGCTCTGGGCTGATGGCTCAGAGCCTGGAGCCTGTTTCCGATTCTGTGTCTCCCTCTCTCTCTGCCCCTCCCCCATTCATGCTCTGTCTCTCTCTGTCCCACAAATAAATAAATGTTGAAAAAAAAAATTAAATGGAGATACAAAGAAAATATAGCACATGGAATCCATGTTAGACAGTTACACAGTTTAGAAAAAAAAAAAAAAAAGAAATGCAAAGCACCCTGCTCTGCTTCATGGAGGGTAGAAACATGAGATGGAAATAGAACCATCCCTCAAGGACCTTTCAGTTAAAGAGATGAGATGAGAAAACATAACTGGAAGGAAAGGTAGAATATAAGAAGCACTGTGTGAGGGGTGGGATCCCGCCCAGCTGGGCACCAGGGTTCCTGTCCCAGAGACAACAAATTTAAGAACAATTTGCTAGAAGAAGAATATTCTAGGATGACACCAAATCTTTGGGTTGGACGACAATGGGCAAGGTGACATTGGGACTAAGGATCAATGGGACACCCAAATGGAGATGGCTTTGTGGGCAATACAGTGTTCTTCCTCCTAACTTTCATACATTGGATCTTCAGATTAATCAACTTATCTTCATCATGAACCAAATATTACCTTTCAGATATAAAGGTACACTGGTCTTATTTTCTATTAGATCACAAAACCTGGGAACTATTGTGCTACGATATCTTGATTTATTTTATTTGTTTAATTGTGAAGCAGCATACTGAAGTGGTTACACGTGAAAAACATGATTTTGAGTTCCAGCTCCTGCTTGATGACCTTATTTAGTCAGATTACTTATTTTCTCTGAGACAGTTTTCTCATCTTTAAGATAGGGAGAATTGCCTTGGGACAGATTATTATTGACACTGTAGCCTTGAAAATGTCTCTTTTGCCATGTAGAAGGATGAAGGGCATGATCTGTAGGTTGAAGTTTCAAAGTTTTACTCTCAGCAGATTTGGATTTGGGCTGGAAATACCAGCTCCAAGATGGCTGCCTGAGCCCAAACAGGAAAAGAAGAAAGTGGAGCCAGGAACAAACCTTTTCATGCAGGGGCACTGGTGTGCATGGGTGGAATGAAACTATGACAAGGGCCCCAAGGTGTTGGGCAAACCAAGGCCTTCTGTTACCTAACAACTTAGCTGACAAAAAAACAAATGCCTCAGTGCAAGGTAAAAGCCCAACTCTTAACTATTACATTTTACTTCCCAACTCTATCTGTCTATTCTAAATTCCCAAAGCCCCACGATTTCCATTACAAATGTGTCTGAACTCAAATAACCCTGAGTCACTTCCAAGAAGCCTCACAGAAGCTGAATCTGCCCAGTTCTGCAGTATCCAGAGCTATTATTTCATTAGGTGATCACACGGAGTAGCCTTTTGCCAATTTGCAAGGCAGACATTTCAAAGACTTGCCTACACAGTGGCATTAGTTCCATTATGTGGAAACGTGCAGTGCAAGGTAATGGAATGTGATGGCTCAGCCCAGATCTCATGGGGTAGGACATTTGCTACCCAGCTTACTGTTTGTGTTCTACCTGAGTAAGGCCACTGCCTTTCCCTTCATTAGGCAGTGCTGTAAGGAAAATGAAAGGATCAAAATTAAAGAGGAAAAGAACTTTCCGATCATTCCATTATTCCGGCACTGGGAATGCATTTTGAAGCAAAACTGTAGTTTTTTACTGCAAAGGCAGCTTTGAACTATATCAGCTCAATTTAATGTATTCTTTTCTCTGGGAAAGATGAAATAAGCTTTTCTGATGTGAGATGTCCTTATTTCAGTATTCATTTTCTTCCATGGAGATTACATGAAGACCATTAAGCACCTTTCAGACTTGAATAATCTCCAAAGGCAGTAACTTTTTCCTGTGTGTTTCCAGACTGGGAAAGTTTATGTTGTTAACTAGGTTTCTAACTCAATATTCAAACTTTGTCATTCTTTTCCCCTTTGATTTAGAATTAGCATGGGATTAAATGTTGAAGGAGAAGGAAACATAATTTGCTAAGTTTGTCAACAACTCCTGTAAACTGTGTTCAATTTAATTTGTATAAGAAGGGAATCACCATGCTACCCCTATCCCTGAGTTTGGAGTACTTTTGAAAAGGAGCAAAGTTGAAAACTGTACTTAATGTTATATTTTAGGGTTTTTTTTTTAAATTTTTTTAATGTTTATCTTTGAGACAGAGAGAGAGAGTGCGCACAAGCTTGCCAGGGGAGGAGCAGAGAGAGAGAGAGAGAGAGAGAGAGAGAGAGAGAGAGACAGAATCCAAAGTAGGCTCCAGGCTCTGAGCTGTCAGCACAGAGCCCAATGCAGGGCTTGAACTCACAAACTGAGAGATTATGACCTGAGCCGAAGTTGGACACTTAACCGACTGAGCCACCCAGGCGCCCCTGTACTTAATATTTTTAGATCATGGATGAGGCTCTCAAGTAGGGCCAGCATGGCCATGGAGCTATTAGGACTGTGAGTATATGTAGTCTAACATCTAGCCACCTCAGTCAGCTGATCTTCTCTCAGACTGTGCTTTTAATAATGGGTGTGCCCTGTCTGGTCACTGTGGCTGTCTTGCAGCTATTTTATTTAAATATTGAGAGAGAGAGAGAGAGAGAGAGAGAGAGAGAGAGAGAGAGAAGACAGGCAGAGAGAGAGGGAGGGAGAGAAGTCCAAGCAGGCTCTGTGAGGTCAGTGCAGATCCCGGCATGGGGCTGGAACCCACCAACTGTGAGATCATGACCTGAGCCGAAACCAAGAGTCAGGGCTGAACCGACTAAGCCCCCCAGGTGTCCCTGTCTTGGCAGATATTACGTTCCCCTTAATTTGGTTCTGGAGTTAGGATATTCTGGAGAATGTGGAGCTCTGGAGCTTGTACAATCCTAATTCAGTCCCCCGAGCTTTGCCTCAAGACACCCAGACCTGGGATGTCAAGAGGGAGCCCTTCTTGGCATCTCCACTAGTTCAAGTAGATTCCTTGAGCCGCTTGAATCTCCACTTGATTCTGCTGGCAGATGAATGGAACAGTGGGCGGAGATGGGCAGATATTCCCGAGGAAACACCGGATAATTGTGCCTTTGAGATTCAGGCCTCAGGACTCTGCCACATCAGCCTATTCGTAACTGACTGCACCCAAGACATGGTACAGAATGAAACAAATATCGAAAACTAGTCAGGAAACCAGTAGACCCCTATGAGAAGGTGCTGTTTTGCTACAAATTAGTCATGATAGACAATATGGTAATTATCATTATAGTATCATCTCCTAGAACGCAGAGAATCAGTTTTGCTGCCAGCAAGGTGAACAGTCAGGGCAGGCAGCACTGGAGCAGAAGCAGCTGGTGTGGGAAAGATGACATTGCGTAATCAGTAGTCGTCTCCACTTATACAGAGACATTGGTGTTTTCTGAAAACTAGAACTGAAGTTTTGGAGTTTGCTAATTCATAAGTAATTTTTAGTAAAATAGGCAATATGATCATGGCTCCTGAACCAGGAACTTATTGTCAATATATTTTTTGTACCAGTAGAAACATCTCAGGTAATGGCAATACGCCAGGCTGCTGTCACACTCTTCCCTGCCTTTCCTAGGCTGTACAAGCTGTGCGAGCCGCCTCCCCCTGTTGGAGAAGAATGAGGAGAATCCCCAAGGAACCAGGCAAGCAGAAGCTTCTGAACACTAGACAAAAGACATGCTGGCTAAACATTCTTCATTCAAGATAAATAAATGAAATTTTTTTCTCTAGCTCCTTCCCCATGGAGTAAATAACCAATGTTCTTCTTGTACGTGGATACTTGTGCCGGAAATGGATGAGAGATCACTCAGACCATCTGTAGCTTCACAAACTAATCTGTCTATGTATTGACACTAACTATTCATTTTTAGGGTAAATTTTGTCCTTGGAATTTATGAAAAAAAAACAGGTAAATAATGAACCATTGTGCCTCCTCTCCCATTAGTTAGAATTATTTCATTGTGTTTGTTTTCATCTTCTCTGAATGGAATCATGTGATAATGGATATTTCCACTTGAAGAAGTCTTTCACTGAAGAAAGATGGACACACTTTTAAAATCATCATACAGAAATGTTACAGACCACATAGACTGGGTGTTATTGTAGGCATTCGGTCCCCTACCTGCATCAGAGAAAGTATGATTTGTGAATGGTGAAGAGCATGCTTGACTCTTTTTCCTACGGGTTTATTTCTCAGTAACAGAGAAGAGAGCTGAATGAGGCTTCTACCAAGACTTTCTTCCCACTGCTTGTGGTGGGAAGCACTGCTTTGTGCTCGTGGACAGTTCCAGCAAGTGGGTGCTGTCATTGGTCTCTGAAATGGCATGGCTTCCTAGGGCCACGTGTAATGGTGCTGTGCCACAGGTGGCCAGGGGGTGGAGAGGGGTGGAGTGGGGTGGAGATCAGGGAGGTACGGGAGGGGAGAGTGGGGTAAAGGAGGAAATTTAAGTCCATTTAAAAAGTCAAATTTTAACTTAGAAAGATACCTAAAATTCTTACTTTTATTAAGACTTCCATATGAGATGTGAGACTCTGAAGAGAATACACCGTGCTGAGTATTTTTCTATCAAGGTATGTGTACAACAGTGAAAATAAAGCATTATTTGTTGAACTGTACAAGGACTATTAGAGACCTTGATAATGTATGGAAGCACAAGGTGTATTCTATTTTCATTCCAAAATACACGTCATTTTTATCATTTCTATGTTGATTAAATAATATTGTTTTTCAGTGTAATGAATACAGTAATATTGATTTTGAATCTATAATTTTCAAAACAGTTAAAACGCCCTTCCTGTGATTGTGATGAGTATATGGATTTGGACTAATTTAGTATGTGAAATGCTTTTCATAACTAAGGTATATACAGATGATTATTACATTTTAATTTATGACATTTGATAATGATTTTCAGATGATCATTAAAAATCTTCACTGCCATTAGTTGTGTATTGAATAACAAAAATCCTGTGTTATACATATACCAGTTATTCATACACTGGTCAAGCTGATAAAAATTGTTCTTTGGCACAGAAGCACTTAAAATTTTTGCAATAAGTCCTTATATATAATAAGAGATAAACTCAAAGTTTTCAAAGGAAACGTTGAACACTTTGAATTTAATGAAGATATTACCTTAACACAAATACCTATATTAAGTATATCTTAACTTTCAGGGATTTAACATTCTTGATATTATTATCAACTGATCCTGAAGGTCCATGACATTAGTATTTTGCGATTTTCCTGTACTGAAAAATTGATTACTTTCATTGTGACTAGTGAGTGAGCAAAACTGATCAACTATCAAGTATTTTTCATATTGTCTTTACTGTTTTCTAGTCACCATCCTAGAAGCCTTATTTCTCATTAGAAGGATGAAGGGGTCACTTCAACACTTCAGTCATACTTTGCTATGTTTCATGGAGGAAATTATCTGCAATTATAGTCTGTATAAAATAGCATATTTTTAAGGGTCTATTCTCTATATAGTAGGATGTGCTTAATATTTTAAGGGTTAAATGTAGTGTAAGTGTACCAACCTTCAGAGTGCTTGGTACTTCTTGAATGCTCCAAAGTTAGTAATGATTTCTATTCTCATCAGTCCCTGTCATTTTTTATTACAATAAAAATTGTAGCTAACATTTAAGTAGTTACTATGTGCCAAGCGGTACCTCCAAGTGCTTTATCCCTATTTGTTGTTATTGTTTCACTAATCCTCACAAAGACTGGGATGGTGTCTTTTCATCATCCCCATTTCACAGTTGAGGAACTGAAGCAAAGAAGGGCCCAGTGACTCGTCCAAGACCACAGGACTGACAAGTGACAAAAGTAGGATTTAAATCCAGGAAGTCTGCCTTCTTAATGCATTATGCTGCTTCTCCATATTCACATAAGAACTGTTGTAATATTACCCATTATTTGTTAGTAAAGTTGTGACATGTGTTGCCATTAAGTTATACATTTTATATTGAGTAAAAAATGAATGGAAACATATAAAATGTCTTTAATATGTGAAAATCATAAGATTTCCTAGGCATTTTACCATTCTGGATACACATTTTGAGGCAACGCAGTGCTGTTGCAATCTGAAAAAATAGATTCCTCATAATTGAAGGTAACAATTTTAGGTATGTTTTGAAATTCTGGAAAAGTATACCATATAAAATTTGACTACGATTCCAAAACAGTGGTACAGTAAAAAAGAAAATGTCCAATGAATGAATGGATAAAGATGATTTTTCAATATCATAATGTGCCTCCACATGACACTGGACACTTAACTGGCCATGAGTTTTTAGAATGAATTTACCTAAATGCTCACATACTCCTCTAGAACTCCTTGAAATGTTGCTAAAGCCTTACCAACAGTTCTTCCAAGTTCTGAGTTTGGACATTTGCTTCTCTTCACCTAAAGGGGAAGGTCATGCATAGAAATTTTGGTTCTTAACGTGGGATCTAAGTCAAAAATAATTGCTAACTAGTAATCCATAGTCAATACATCTTAAATATTCCATGATATCTTATAAAGTTATCTAATATAAAACATAACAAAACTTAATATAATGTTAACAGAATGAGCAATTTGAAGAGACTAGAATTTTCCATCTATTTCCGTTATTGTTTAACAAGAAACAAAGAAACAAAGAAGAATTCCTGTACTAGCTTTACTTCTGTTGGATATATAAAGTTGAATTTAGGAGGTAAGCTTTATTTTATGAACTAATATTCTAATCGTAGAAGTCTCACACTATGTTCTGTCTCTCTCTTTTTTTTTTTTAAGGTTTATTTATTTGTTTCGAGAGAAAGTGAAAGAGAGAGCAATCAGGAGAGGGGCAGAGATAGAGGGAGAGAGAATCCCAAGCAGTCTCTGTGCTGTCAGGACAGAGGCTGACGCGGGGCTCGATCCCAAACCATGAGATCATGATCTGAGCCGAAGTCAAATGCTTGACTGACTGAGCCACCCAGGCGCCCCTATTTTCTGTCTCTTTAAATCATATTCTTCCAGTGACCTAGCTTCCCTATGCATTCAGTGGTCACTCTTCTTGTAGTAACAATGTTTAATTTAAAATTAGGCTAATATCTTATGACACTATAATATATATGAGATTACAATGATACTCATTCTGACTCTATTGATTTAAATTTTATGATAGTTAACTAAGTTCAGAATGAGATGAAATTAATGTTGGTACTAACTATAAAAACCAAGAAAATAAATAGTTAAAAACAAAATCCTGAGGGACATATTAACTAATTAAAAAAAATAATATAAACTATTTGGGGCACCTGGCTGGCTCAGTCAGTGGAACATGTGACTCTTGATCTCAGGGTTGTGAGTTCAAGACCCACGTTGGGTGTAGAGATTACTTAAAAAATAAAATCTGTAAAAAAAAAACAAACCCAAAAACAAAGAAAAGAAACTATTTTCAACCCTCTGAACATATACATTTTATAGAAAAAATAATATTTAGTGACATGGAAGCTTTTAGTTGAGAGTTACTCTATATATTTGACAATAATGCATTTGTATGTAAAGTACTAAAGTATTCCTTCATTAGTTCATATAGATCTTTTCCCATGTAGCATGAGTTAAGACAGATTACAGGGTGTATTTTTACTCACTTGTATTAAAAAAAATAATACTGAAGTTTAAAATAGATATCAATACTTTAAGTCATTTTACTTTACATTTTACTTTAAAGGACATATTTAGATTTTTTTCACTGGTGGTATTTACTAATATTGAAACTAATGTTTGGTATGTGACTAAATTGCTTCTGAATTTTTGGAAACTGTGTTTGATTCTTAAAGACTTATTTTTAAGTGGATTAACATAGTAAATTATACTTCCCCAAAGCCAGTGGTAGTTATTCATTAACGTGTTTGTATATACTTCTGTTTGTGTTGAATTTGCTGAATGAATAGTCAGTTGTTCTGCTTAAGTATAAAGGCAAAAGCTTTTGAAATAGTTTCAAATAATCTAAACTCCAATTAATAAAAATATTCTGTACTCTATCAGAGTTTTGAGGTTTTAATGATAAACCTCAGAAAAAATTCACCCTACATGAAACAAAAGAGGTGGGGAAAAGTCATGAGAGGAATCTCGGCCAAAAATGGGCCCAGGCTAATTCCTTTAACATATAGTGGTCACAGTCTTCCTAGGTGCTGCAGTTCTGTAATTGTCATTACAGTTTGTCTTTGCTTTAAAAATTTTTTTTTACTACTTCGAGCCTTTGCCTTTAACAATGATCTCAGCATTCATATGGCCACATTGCATGCATGGAAGACTGTACAAGTATGGCCTGTGCATGCCCTAGCTGTTGTCCCATAGACACTTGGCCTACTTCACTCAGGATAGCCTGCTTCTCTCACTGAGAAGAGACATCTGAAGTCTACGAAGATAGATGTAGAGATACCTGTATCTCTGTATACATTTTTATATACATATATATTTGCTTTTTGTTTTTATGATAATACATTATAGAAGTGACTTAGATTCTCATGTCTTGTTTTGGATGAAGATATGAAATACGGGGTTGTTCAATATATTGAATATTTGTTCTATAGGCAACAGGTTTGTCGAAATACACAGGAAACATGCCTGGTAGGCCATCTTTTGACCACTGACAGTAGTTTTCTACTCGATGTGGAGTCAATTTACCTGACTTTGCCATCCAGAAGAAGTAGCTGGTTAAGAATAAAATTATTGAATTTTCAAATGATATTTCTACCAGAAATAGAAAGCTTTGGATACTTTCAAGTGCAGATAACAGAATAAATGTCATCCGTGTACTCATTCCACAAATATGTTTGAGAATTCACTTTGTATAAGGCACAGCCAGTGGGCCTTTTTTGTGTGTGGGATGTGTTTGGTTTGAAAACTTTCACATTATCTCTTTTGTGTTAATGGACACTTGTGTCTTTTACGTGAGATGACATTATTTGTAATTCAAACCTATTCTAATACCTTATAGGTATATATACTGTAAGAATTCAAGAGTACTAAGTTGGTAAAATGCTTTAGAAAATATACATTTAAATTTGAATATCTAATGCCGCAAGCAAATTTATTAGAGTTTCAGATGAATATGTATTTTTGTAACTGCCAAGTAAATGAGTAGATCATAGCTTTTGCTTAAAAAATATTTTTATAAGTATTCAGTTGATAGTTGCTTTATGTATTTGAATATAATTTACATTTCATTATTTTAAATAGTAAAGTATTTTACTGTTTTAAATAGTAAAATATCAAATTTGTTCCATAAACAGTAATTCTTTTGAATATATTCATATTTAACATTGTATAACCTCCAAAATGCAATGATATATTTCACCTGAGTGTATTATTGTAAGAGTCAATTTTTCCTTTGTAAAAGATACATGTAGCATAGTTTCAGTCATTCAATATTTTGTGAATGGTTAAAATGACCAGTGTCTTATGTATTTCATATCATCTAATTTTGTGTGGAAGACTAGAATAGTAGCATTGTGTTATTAGTGTCAATAATAAAGTAAAATGTAGTATGACCATTTTAGCTACTTTCCGTTTAAATTTAGTAAACAAATTATGTTTTTACCTGTTTGGGAGACAAAAATCCATGGAAACACAGATTTTTACCCCTTAGGAGCTCACAAGCTCCATAGGAGAAACTTGATACACATATGAACAAATCTACAAATATGAGCCAACGTAAGTTATACAGGCAGTAATTTACCAGAAGAGGACAGGAAAAGAAGTTTAATATGGGCCACAGCATAGGAGGGCTTCATGGAGATACAAGACTTGTGCTATTTCTAGAATTAAGTAGCCAATCTTCCAAGATTTATTCAGTACATACTATGTACAAGCCCCTGTCCTAGTTGCTGAGGGTGTTACAAATGCATATAATTCCCAAATTCTACAGTTAAAAGAATTTGGTATATCTATTTTATAACAATGATAGAGAATTACAGGGGCACCTGGCTGGCTTAGTCAGTAAAACATGGAACTCTTGATCTCAGGGTTGGGAGTTTGGGCCCCACGTTGAGTGTGGAACCTATATAAAATATATGTGTGTGTGTGTGTGTGTGTGTGTGTGTGTGTGTGTGTGTGTGTATGGAATCCCAGTGAGGAATTTGAAAAATATGTATGTTGTTGACTGCATAGGTAACCTCAGAAAAGTAAAAAAAATAATCATTGAAGGAAACAAAAATCAATAACTAGATTTTCCTTTTTTGGAGATCGCTGGTGTTCCCCAAGTTTCCAAAACTTAACACAGTCATAAGAAAATGGAACCAGCAAGCACAGCCTATTTGTTTTAGAACAGCATTTCAGATATTGGTGTTCTAGAGATGCTATTGAGACATACACAAAGTATTTTGTGGTCAAATTAAGGTTAAGAAACACAGAATTAAACAGGCGTTTTCATCATAGGATTTCTCTCACCTTTTAATGTACCTTTTAATCATGACTTTAGAGGAGAGAGGTGTAATGCTATGTTTTCCAAACTTACTAGAGGGTAGGACATATTTCATAAAAGATTTGTTGATATTTCCTTGGGACACATATATTCAGCAAAGTGCGATATGGTAAAACTATTCTAGAAATTTCATGGTAACCTGAAGAGGAAAAAAAGGTGAATACATTAACAGGAGATAATGTAGCCCCAGAGTACCATCAAGGCTTAAAGGAAGAAAGGACAAATATTGACATAAATAGTAACAGTGGATTGGGATTAGAAGCAGGTTGTTATATAAAGTTTTTTTTCTCTTTCAATTGATCTATGTTCAGGATATTAGGGGGCAAAGAAGAGCTTATTTCATACAGGATTACAAATGTCTTCTCCGTTCTAACCATGTCAGCCCTGTAATATGATCAGATGTTGGAGTAGAGGACACTATTGTGTTAATCCTTGGCTCCAGTGTGCCATGTTTTCTGAACTAAATTTGTAATTTCCGACGGCTGCGTCCAGGGTGTCTTGAGTTAGATGACTTGAAAGTAAAAGATGAATTTTCTCTTCACAAAACATGTTTTAAAATATGCTAAGTGTAGGGTTTCATGGACTGACATTGATTAGTCATTTGAACATGATTTGAATGCATTAATACAAACATCTCACTGGTTTTTTGAAGGTAGGTCTTGATAATGTGAACACCCAAACCATCTCCAAGATTCCTTGGGATGAGGAATTTTCCTGATGTAAATGTGGACCCCTTCACTATTAATAAAAAGGATACACGAGAGGAAGTTTCAGCATAAGACTGTCTAGAAATTTAGCAAGTTTGTAGACATTCTGCCCTTGTCTCACTATGTTGCTTTTATTTAGGAGAGATATATGAACTCCTTGCCAGAAAAGTGATAAAATATGTTATTCCAGGGCTGTGAGCTCAGAGAAAAAAGGCAGTGATCACCACATGATATAATAGAGTGTTTGGTTTAGGTCACCTTAGTTCAGAAGGATAAAGACAAGTGAGGGTATAAAAGATGGTCAAAGAATGAGTAAGGACATGCAAGGATTGATTGCCAGGAAATATTAGGTCCACTAAAGACTACTGCCGCTCTAACTGCCCACATGTTGACTCACTGTTAACAATGTTTACCTCAGAGTTCAGACATTAGGATGTTCCCTAATTTTAGCAATGAGGGACCTGGAAACTAACCAAACACAGAGAAAATACGTTCAATGATTATATGAAAGGAGGCTTTTATATACTCTTTGAAAAACTTGTTTGAATTGTGTAAAATATTATAGTTGGAAAGTAAGCTAGGATAAGCTTTGTTTTCCCCAGTTTTTAAAACTGGAGTGAGGGGCACCTGGGTGGCTCAGTCGGTTAAGTGTCTGAGTCAGCTCAGGTATCTCACTGTTTGTGGGTCCAAGCTCCACATGGGGCTCTGTGCTGACAGCTCAAAGGCTGGAGCCTGCTTTGGATTCTGGGTCTCCCCCTCTCTCTGCCCCTCCCATGGTCATGCTCTGTCTCTCTCTGCCTCTCAATAATAATAAATAAATGTTTAAAAAATTTTTTAATAAAAAATAATAAAATTGAAGTGAAATTCACATAACATCAAATCAACCATTATAAAGTATACAGTTCACTGGCATTTAGCACATTCACAGTGCTTTGTAGCTGTCACATCTGTCTAATTCCAAAACATTTTTATCACCTCCAAACAAGCGTTTTTAATTCAAATTATTTCAAGATAATCATAGATTCACATTTTTTACAAAGTTGCCAAAGCAATTCAATGGAAGAAGGATAGACTTTTCACCCAGTGGTACTGGGACAATTGGACATCAGAGGCATAAAAATGATTCTTGAACTCGATATTATGCCTCAGACAAAAATTAACTCAGAAAAGATCATAGATTTAAATATAAACATAAAATTGCAAAGATTTTAGAGAAAAATATAAAAGAAAATTTTCAGGATCTAGGTCTATATAGAGCTCTTGGTCGTGACACAAAACACATGATCCATAAAAGAAAAAGTTGATAAATGAGACCTTATCGAAATTCAAAGTGTTTTTCTATTTTAAGATCTCTGTGAAGACAGTGAAAAAACAGGTTACAGATTGGGAGAAAATAGTTGCAAACTACATATCTGACAAATCAGTGTCTTAGAACATGTAAAGAACTCTGCAAATAGTTGCAAAATGTTTCATACCGTATGATTCCATTTACATAGCATTCTTAAAAGGGCAAAATTATAGAAAATTCCGGAGAACAGATTAGAGGCAAATGGACAGGAAGGAAGTGTGTGTGGCTATTCAAAGGCAAAGAGTGATCTTTGTGATGGTGGAGCATTCTCCCATTTAACAGTATTCAGGTTGATAACCCAATTATTAAACTGTACTATTGCTTTCTTTTTTTTTTTCTTTTGAGAAAGAGCTAGTGGGGGAGGGGCAGAGAGAGAAGGAGACAGAGAATTCCAAGCAGGCTCTGAGAGGTCAGCACACAGAACCTGATGTGGGGCTCAAACTAAAGAAACCGTGAGATCATGACCTGAGCCAAAATCAAGAGTCCGACGCTTAAACCACTAAGCCATCCAGACACCCCTGTGCTATTTTTTTCAAGATGTGACTTTTCAAGGAAACTTGACAAATGTCAGATTTCTCTGAATTATTGCTCAAAACTGCATGTGAATCTACAATTATCTTAATAAAAATTTCTATTAAAAATTTAGAATGCATTTTAAATGACTTTCCAATGGTAGTTTTAAAGGTAGCTTTATTAGTAAGGAAAATGTCTTCCTGAAAATGAAACCACATTTTGAGATAGAGGCTAATAAACATGATTTCCTTTTATTCTTCCTCCCAGCATTCATTTAGTCAGAAAGTCAGTTGCTCACATTCAGCACCCACGGTGTGGAAGGCTTAGTATTGGGATTGAGTACCCTGTCCACTGTTCAGGGGCCCTTGAGGAGCTCATATTTTAGATGTGTGGCAATCTAGTACTCTGATTTAGAGGCCCCCTTCAGCCTTTAATAGCTCTGTGACCATGGACAGGTTACTTCTTTGACCCTCCGATTCCCAGAGCTGTAAAATTGTAATAATAATACCACTTACTTCACAGGGCAGTAGCATGAATTAAATGAGCTAACGTAGGTTAAGAATTTAACACTGAGTCTGACACCTGGAAGCACTCTCTAATGTTCACTAGGAAATAGACTAGTGTCTTTATGAAATTGAACTAAGATAAAAGTAGGAGGAAAGTCTTATTCTGGAGAGATTGTTTTCTTCAGACTGAAGGCTTGACTGGGGAAGAGAGAGATGAGATCAGAGGGGTTAGCTGCTATTTGAAAGCATGATATGCCATGTTAAAGAGTTTGTAGTTTATCTTGTGGGCAGTGGTGAACCTTTGGAAGTTTTCAAGCAGGTAAACAAATGAAATGATCAAAATGGTTATATATACAACAGTGCAGTTAGAAGGCTGTTGTAATGATTGAAATAGTGTTTCTCAAAGTGGGATTCTCAGGCCACGTTCATCAGACTCTCTTGAAGGATTATGCTCAGGGGTTTCATTTTTAATAAGCTTTATGGGTGATTCTTTTTGCATGCTTGGGTTTGAGAATCATGGTCTAAAGGAGAAGTGATGGGATTCTTAAAATAATATCAGATTTACAGAGAAGAGAGGGAATTTTGAGAAATATTTAAGGGGTAAATTAACAAGATTTGTTAATGCATAGGATGTGGGGAAGTACATTAAAGGAAGAATTAAGAATGTTGCCAGAGTTTCTAACTTGGACAACTGATCTTCATAATAAGGGTCTAGGGACTGGACAGCTAAGGGTAAAATTCTGTAACACTAAAATTTAAACAAAAGAAAAGATGCTGTGGATTAAATCCAGAAGAACTATTTGAAGTGGTTGAGAGGAGATTTCAAGCAACTGGGTGGTTATGGAAGTCAAGAAAATAGAGTTCAAAGAAGGAATTGTCAAATGATTCAGGGATCGTAAGTAAAATGAGAGGTAAAAAGGGCATTTGGCCGTTGAGTTACTTTTATTTCTTTGCCTTTTCTTTGTTTTTAGTTGCAGACATTTTATGAGCTTTTTTGTAAGATCAAAAAAATGTTTTTTTTTTAATTATAGCAATTAATAATCCCAACAGAGTGCCTAGTGTCTGGCACCACTACCAACAATAGATGATACCTGTTAGTCCATTTCCTTCAGTATAAGTGATAGAACCAAAGTCTGACTGCCTTTAACACCAAAACAAAACATAGAAAGAATGAGGCAGGGACACCTGGGTGGCTCAGTTGGTTGATTTCAGTTCAGGTTGATCTCGCTGTCGGTGAGATGGAGCCTGCATCAGGCTCTGCGCTGACAGCAGGGCACCTGCTTGGGATTCCCTTTCTCTCTGCTCCTGCCGCTCTGTCTCTCTCCCTCTCTCAAAATAAATAAACAGTTTAATTTTTTAAAAAAAGGATGAAGCAAATGTAAATGTAGGTGGATCTTTGGAGCAGGACCAGTCATTAGGGTTAAAATAATGTCACTCAGATATTTCTCATCTCTTCATTTTGCTTTTGTTTGTTTTTGCCCTTCTCAGACCAGCTCTGCCTTAATGATAGCAAGTTGGCCACCAACATCACTGAGCTTTTAATTCAGTTTACCGATACCCGTGGAAGAGAACTTACCAAAAGTTGCAGCAAAATTCGTGCTTGCTTCTGATTGGTCTGGTCAGAGTCATGTGACTTCCCTTAAACCAATCACTAGAGCCAGGCAGATACTGTACTCTCATTGGCAAGAATTACATTGTCCTCTCTTGCTTAAAATGAAGAGTTGTCAGAGGATTCCCAAAAGAAAAATCAGAGTGATATTACCAGAAGCAGAAATGGATTCTGGGCAGGCACAAACAACAGATGGCCAGAGGAGTACTAGAGTATTCATGTGCCAATCTTAGTTACATGCTTTATCTTGCATTGACATGTTTATCAGTGTATTTCCAGTTCTGTGAATTTCCTGATCTTTTAAAGCTAGAACAGGAAAGTAGTAGTGGTTATCTTTAAAAGAGATACTTGGTCTAAAAGCAAGGTTATATATGATAGATTATATGTTGAGCAGATGAGGAAAACGAACAAACTATAATTTTTTCTATAAAATTGGTAGGAAAGGAAAAGGAGAGAGCTGGAGCTATAGTTTGAATAAGAGGCAGTATAAAGTGGGTTTTTGTTTTTTCACTTGTAAGCAAGGGATCAATGGAGAATTATTTCTCTATTAAGAATGAAAATGATTAGTTTTTTTTTTCTATATAGCTATTAGGTAAAATGCTTTTCACAGTAAGGGTATGTAAATACACATGTGTTGACTTTTATTTGGCTTTGACCCTTAGAGATATATTACTCAACTGTAAGTTTCCAATGTGATGTTAACCTTCGTAGAGACCATGTTATTTGGGAAAATGGGTTTAGGGGGTCACAATGCATATTTGACAGATTGATAATCCAAACACGAACTCCATATTTTGGTTTTGTTTTGTTTTGTTTGTTTGTTTTTTATACACACACACACACACACACCAAATTTTTTTTATTCACTCATCTATTGGACATTTGGGTTACTTCTACCTCTTGGTTATTGTGAATAGTGCTTCTCTGAACACAGATATGCAAATATCTATTTGAGATCCTACTTTCAATTCCTTTGGATATATATACCCAGCAGTGGGATTGTGGGACCATATGATGCTTCTTTTTTTGTTTGTTTTATTTTTTTTTAATTTACATCCAAGTTAGCATATAGTGCAACAATGATTTCAGGAGTAGATTCTTTAATGCCCCTTACCAATTTAGCCCATCCCCCCTCCCACAACTACTCCGGTAACCCTCTGTTTGTTCTCCATATTGAAGAGTCTCTTATGTTTTGTCCCCTCCCTGTTTTTATATTATTTTTGCTTCCATTCCCTTGTGTTCTGTGTCTTAAAGTCCTCATATGAGTGAAGTCACATGATATTTGTCTTTCTCTGACTAATTTCGCTTAGCATAATACCCTCTAGTTCCATCCACGTAGTTGCAAATGGCAAGATTTCATTCTTTTTGATTGTCAAATAATATTCCATTGAATATACCATGTCTTCTTTATCCATTCGTCAGTCGATAAACATTTGGGCTCTTTCCATAATTTAGCTATTGTCGATAGCACTGCTATGAACATTGGGGTGCATGTCCCCTTCAAAGTAACATACCTCTTATCCATTGGATAAATACCTAGTAGTGCAATTGCTGGGTCGTAGGGTAGTTCTATTTTTAAGTTTTTGAGGAACCTCCGTACTGTTTTCCAAAGTGGCTGCACCAGCTTGCATTCCCACCAGCATTCCAAAAGAGATCCTCTTTCTCCTCATCCTCACCTATTGTTGCCTGAGTTGTTAATGTTAGCCATTCTGACAGGTGTGAGGTGGTATTTCGTTGTGGTTTTGATTTGTATTTCCCGGATGATGTTGAGCATTTTTTCATGTGTCATTTGGCCTTCTGGATGGATGTCTTCTTTGGAGAAGTGTCTATTCATGTCTTTTGCCCATTTCTTCACTGGATTATTTCTTTTTTGGGTGTTGAGTTTGATAAGTTCTTTATAGATTTTGGACGCTAACCCTTTATCTGATATGTCGTTTGCAAATATCTTCTCCCATTCTGTCAGTTGCCTTTTAGTTTTGCTGATTGTTTCCTTTGCTGTGCAGAAGTTTTTTATTTTGATGAGGTCCCAATAGTTCATTTTTGCTTTTGTTTTCCTTGCCTCTGGAGACGTGTTGAGTAAGAAGTTGATGCAGCAGAGGTCAAAGAGGTTTTTGCCTGCTTTCTCCTTAAGGATTTTGATGGCTTCATGTCTTACATTTAGGTCTTTCATCCATTTTGACTTTATTTTTGTGTATGGTGTAAGAAAGTGGTCCAGGTTTCTTTTTCTGCATGTCGCTGTCCAGTTTTCCCAGCACCATTTGCTGAAGAGACTGTCTTTATTCCACTGGATATTCTTTCCTGCTTTGTCGAGACCATACATTTGTGGGTACATTTCAGGGTTCTGTATTCAGTTCCATCGATCTGAGTGTCTGTTCTTGTGCCAGTACCATACTGTCTTGATGATTACAGCTTTGTAGTATAGCTTGAAGTCTGGGATTGTGATGCCTCCTGCTTTGGTTTTCGTTTTCAAGATTGCTTTGGCTATTTGGGGTCTTTTCTGGTTCCATACAAATTTTGGGATTATTTGTCTAGCTCTGAAGAATGCTGGTGTTATTTTGATAGGTAATGTATTGAATATGTAGATTGCTTTGGGTAGTATTGACATTTTAACAATATTTGTTCTTCCTATCCAGGAGCGTGGAATCTTTTTCCATTTTTTTGTGTGTTTTCTTCAATTTATTTCATAAGCTTTCTATAGTTTTCAGTGTATAAATTTTTCACCTCTTTGGTTAGATTTATTCTTAGGTATTTTATGGGTTTGGGTGCAATTGTAAATGGGATCGATTCCTTGATTTCTCTTTCTCTTGCTTCATTGTTGGTGTATAGGAATGCAACAGATTTCTGTGCATCGATTTTATATCCTGCAACTTTGCTGAATTCATGGATCAGTTCTAGCAGTTTTTTTATGGAATATTTTGGGTTTTCCATATAGAGTATCATGTCATCTGTGAAGAATGAAAGTTTGACCTCCTCCTGACCGATTTGAATGCCTTTTATTTCTTTGTGTTGTCTGTTTGCTGAGGCTAAGAATTCCAATACTGTGTTGAATAACAATGGTGAGAGCGGACATCCCTGTCTTTTTCCTGACCTTAGAGAGAAAGCTCTCAGTTTTTCCCCATTGAGAATGATATTAGCGTTGGATCGTTCATATATGGCTTTTATGATTTCAAGGTATGCTCCTTCTATCCCTACCTTCTTGAGGGTTTTTATCAGGAAAGGATGCTGTATTTTGTCAAATGCTTTCTCTGCATCTATTGAGAGGATCATATGGTCCTTGTCCTTTCTTTTATAGATGTGATGAATCACATTGATTGTTTTGTGGATATTGAACCAGCCCTGCATCCCAGGTATATATCCCACTTGGTTGTGGTGAATCATTTTTTAGTGTATTATTAGATCCAGTTGGCTAATATCTTGTTGAGGATTTTTGCATGCATATTCATCAGGGAAATTGGTCTAGAGTTCTCCTTTTTAGTGGGGTCTCTGTCTGGTTTTGGAGTCAAGGTAATGCTGGCTTCATAGAAAGAGTTTGGAAGTTTTCCTTCCATTTCTATTTTTTGGAACAGTTTCAAGAGAATAGGTGTTAACTCTTCCTTAAATGTTTGGTAGAATTCCCCTGAAAAGCCATCTGGCCCTGGACTCTTGTTTTTTGGGAGATTTTGATTACTAATTCGATTTCCTTACTGGTTATGGGTCTGTTCAAAATTTCTATTTCTTCCTGTTTCAGTTTTGGTAGTGTATATGTTTCTAGGAATTTGTCCATTTCTTCCACATTGCCCATTTTATTGGCATATAATTGCTCATAATATTCTATTATTATTTTTATTTCTGCTGTGTTGGTTGTGATCTCTCTTCTTTCATTCTTGATTTTATTTAATTGGGTCCTTTCCTTTTTCTTTTTGATCAAACTGGCTAGTGGTTTATCAATGTTGTCAATTCTTTCAACAAACCAACTTCTGGTTTCATTGGTCTGTTCTACTGTGTTTTTGGTTTCAATAGCATTAATTTCTGCTGTAATCTTTATTATTTCCTGTCTTCTGCTGGTTTTGGGTTTTATTTGCTGTTCTTTTTCCAGCTCTTTAAGGTGTAAGTTTAGGTTGTGTATCTGAGACCTTTCTTCCTTCTTTAGGAAGGCCTGGATTGCTATATACTTTCCTCTCATGACCACCTTTGCTGCATCCCAGAGGTTTGGGGCTGTGGTGTTATCGTTTTCATTGGCTTCCATGTACTTTTTAATTTCCTCTTTACCTTCCTGGTTAGCCTATTTATTCTTTAGTAGGATGTTCTTTAGTCTCCAAGTGTTTGTTACCTTTCCCAATTTTTTTTCTTGTGGTTGATGTTGAGTTTCATAGCATTATGGTCTGAAAATATGCATGGTATGATCTCGATCTTTTTGTACTTGTTGAGGACTGATTTATGTCCCAGTATGTGGTCTGTTCTGGAGAACATTCCATGTGCATTAGAGAAGAATGTATATTCTGCTGCTTTAGGATGAAATATTAAGTCCATCTGGGCCAATGTGTCATTCAAAGCCAGTTTCCTTGTTGATTTTCTGTTTAGAAGCTCTGTCCAGTGCTGTAAGTGGGGTGTTGAAGACCCCTAATGTGATGGTATTATTATCAATGAGTTTCTTTATGTTTGTGATTAATTGAATTATATATTTTGTTGCCTTCAAATTCGGAGCATAAATGTTTACAATTGTTAGGTCTTGGTGGATAGACCCCTTAATTATGATATAATGCCCTTCTGCATCTCTTGATACAGTCTTTATTTTAAAGTCTAGATTGTCTGATATATGTATGGCTACTCCAGCTTTCTTTTGTCAACAATTAGCATGATACACGGTTCTCCATCCCCTTACTTTCAATCTGAAGGTGTCTTTAGGTCTAAAGTGGGTCTCTTGTAAACAGCATATGGATGGATCTTGTTTTCTTATCCATTATGTTACAATACAACTTTTGATTGGAGCATTTAGTACATTGACCTCTAGAGTGAGTACTGAAAGATATGAATTTACTGCCATTATGTTGCTTGTAGGGTTGGAGTTTCTGGTGGTGTTCTCTGGTCCTTTTAGTCTTTGTTGCTTTGGGTTTTATTTAGTTATTTATTTTTTTCATCTTTTCCCCCCTCAGAGAGTCCTTAAAATTTCTTGCAGGGCTGATTTAGTGATCATAAACTCCTTTGATTTTTGTTTGGGAAACCTTTAATCTCTCCTTCTATTTTGAATGACAGCCTTGCTGGATAAAGAATTCGTGGCTGCATATTTTTCTGATTCAGCACATTGAATATATCCTGCCACTCCTTTCTGGCCTGCCAAGTTTCTGTGGATGGGTCTGCTGCCAACCTGATCTGTCTTCCCTTGTAGGTTAAGGATTTCTTTTTCCCTTGCTGCTTTCATGATTCTTTCCTCTCCGGAGTATTTTTTGAATTTGACTATATATGCCTTGTTGATGGTTGGTTTTTGTTGAATCTAATGGAAGTCCTCTGTGCTTCTTGGATTTTGATGTCTGTGTCTTTCCCCAGGTTAGGAAAGTTTTCCACTATGATTTGCTCTCATCACCCTTCTACCCCTTTTTGTCTATCTTCATCATCTGGGACCCCTATGATTCTGATGTTTTTACTTTTTAATGAGTCACTGATTAATTCTTAAACCAAGCTCTTTTGGCTTAGTCTCCCTCTTTTTTCCTGCTTCATTATTCTCCATAAGTTTGTCCTATCACTGATTCTCTGTTCTGCCTCATCCATCCTTGCTACTGTGGCCACCATTCGAGATTGCAGCTTAGTTATAGCATTTTTTATTGCATCCTGACTAGCTTTTACTTCTTTTATCTCCGCAGAAAGGGATTCTAATCTATTTTCAACTCCAGCTAATATTCTTATTATCTTGATTCTAAATTCTGGTTCAGACATCTTGCTTGTATCTGTGTTGGTTAAGTCCCTGGCTGTCATTTCTTTGTGCTCTTTCTTTTGGAGCGAATTCCTTCCTTTTGTCATTTTGAAGGGAGAAAAGTAATTAATGAGGTAGAAAAAGGTTTAAATCAAAAAATTAACAACAGACACACACACAAAAATTAAATAAATGATGCTAGATCCTAGGTGTGTTTTGATCTGGGTGTTGCAAGGGGCTTGATAGATTAGAGAGAAAAAAGGGAATGAAAAATTAAAAGGAAATCATTTGAAATTTCAAAAAAAAATGCATACACTGAAACAGAATAAAATGAAATGATAGAATAAAATAGAACTTGAAAAAATTTACACAAAAGTAATAAATATAGTAGAAAAAAATTAAAGAAAAATAGTTTTAATAAAAATTGAAGATAGAAATAAATTTGTTCTTTGTGTATTCAAAAAAAAGAAAAGAAACAAAAAAGAAAAAAAACAGAAAATTGAATAGATGGACCAGAGAACATACAAAATACGATTGACATTACTTGTTTTCCTCTAGAAGTCAAACTAAGTGCTTTGAGTCTGTCAACTAAGCAGGCAGAGAGATGTGTGTTTCTGAAGAGCAGGGTTGGCGCTTAGTGTAATGGCTCCATTCTCCACTAGATGGCGCTGCTAGCCTACTGAGGTGGATTGTTGTGGCGCTTTTAGGTGCACATGCGCATGCGCAGGAGCAGTGAAAAATGGCATCGCCCACCTACCCCGTTTCTAGTGTCAGAACTGGGAGGAACTGTGTTCTTCCCCACCAGCAATCTCCCACCCATTCTTTGTCTTCGGCTTCCATCTACTCCCCACTTTTATACTGTCCATGACCAAGCCTCAGGAAGCACCTCCCTCCTGTGTTTTGTCTCAGATGTGGCCGTTTTTCCCGACCCCTTATTTCTGAGGGACTATGGCTTTGACCCCTTCCGCCCCTCTGCAGGAGGGTCTCCCTGAGCATTGGCCGAGTGCCGGCCACACCCAGGAACGTTGGTGAGACCGTGCTGCTGCCGACCCCCAGAGACTGCAGCTGGGCACCAGCCTGCTCCAGAAAAAGTTCATGCGATCGTGTAGCAGCAACATTTCAGGGATTTTGGAAAATCACAACACACATCTGGCACCAGGCTTCACCCTTAATGACCTTGTTCCAGCACTGGCGAATGTGGTCGTTCTCCCGGGTCCACTGGGGCCTTGCTCTGTTGTGGGGAGCCACACAGCATCTACCAGATGTTCTCCCAGCAGTGAACCGCCTCTCCCTGCCTGGCCCAAAGACTCCCGGACCCCACTCTGTTCCTGGGGATTCGCCCTTCTCACCAGAGCACTGCCAGGTATCGAGCTGCGGCGTTTCAGATTCTGCGCTCCCCCTGTTTATAGAGTCTTAATGGAATTTAAACCCTCTCCTTTTTCCTTTCTCCCTTTTTAGTTCAGTCTCTGCGGCTGTTTCCACTTTTCCACTTTCTCTCCAGCGCTTTTGGGAGGAATGCTTTAACCGTATTCCCCACCCTCCCACCCCCGTCTCCATCCTCTGTCCACAAGCAAGCAAAAACAGCTCCCTGCCCTTTGCAGCTTCTCTCTCCCCCAGTTTACCTCTCTGCGCCGTCTACCTGCAAGAGTTCTGTGGTTCAGGTTGTGCAGATTGTTGTGTTCGCCCTCAAATCAGTTTTCTAGGTGTGCAGGATGGTTTAGTGTTGATCTGGCTATATTTCATGGATGTGAGACACCCGAACTCCATATTTTGTTTCAGACATCCTCTGAATGTTGAAAATGCCAATAAGGCTATCTAAACGATGCAGACTTTTATACTTAAATTGCACACATTGTTGTCCACAGAATGAAAGTATTCTTAAAAAGTAAACAGATTAAAGAAGGTTTCTGACACACTATTTTGAATTCAGATCTAAACAGTGGGTGGAGTATTTAATTCTGAGCTTATCCCTGACCATTGCTTTTGGGATAGAATAAAAAATCAGAAGTAGAAGTACTAGATGATTATTACTAGGTTTGTAATCATAAGCTAATAAGTGTCAGTGGTCTTGAATTTTAACTTTAAAACTGAAATCCATAAAGAAATGTATCTTGTGCACTCCAAGTGAAAGAAGATGGAAAGCCATTACATAGTGTTTTCACATCTGACGTTATAAATCACAAGGACATGTAAGAGGCATTGCCTGCAGCTTTTCTCACACCTCTAGGATACATTTCAAGCATCTTTTGGAGTGCCTTTAACCCACTGTCACTTTATTCTTCAACCAGAGGAGAAAAGGGAAAAGACTGTTATTAAGTTTCATTTTTCCCAGGACCATTTCATCAAAGTCTATGAGATCACTGAACAGAGTTATCAACTGCCGGAGCCCAGGGCGACAGATAGCAAATGATGCCAAACTCAGCTCTAGGGAAGAAGCAGAGTGAAAAGTTATCTGAAATATCTTCTATTAGCATTTATATGGACATTAGTTAAGGGAATGGTTGGAAAAAGTCAGTTGTTTGAGAAAACTGAAGAAGAGGAAGCTTGATTGCAACTCCTGCCAATGCTTCTGGGAGTAACACCATTTAAATGTTAAAAGTTGAATCACATCTCCGGTTCCAAAATTGTAATTATTATTATGTTAAATATAGAGACAATGGAAAATGTCAGAGAGAAAGGAAATATATTAGGGGATTTTCTACATATAAGGCAGTGCTAATTCTTTCTTTTTTTAATGTTTATTTATTTATTTAAGAGAGGAAGAGTTGGGGAGGAGCAGTCAGAGAGGGAGAGAGAGAATCCCAAGCAAGTCTCTGCTCTGTCCGCTCAGAGCCCAACACGGGGCTCAACCTCACAAAACGTGAGTTTATGACCAGAGTCAAAATCAAGAGTCAGATGCTCAACCAACTGAGCCACCCAGGTGCCCTGACAAGACTAATTCCATGGTTGACAGACTAAATGTCTCTGATCACTGTGGCGAGCCCAGCAGGTAGTATTAACCCTGGCTTTTATTTTCTGTGTTCTGATGTTTTGACATCTGGGGCCTTCCTGACTCTGGAGGAACTGCCCTTCACAAGGTTACCCATGTCCTTGCTCACCAGCTAGTGTGCTTTTCAAATGTCAACCAACCAATTCAGACCCCTGCTCTAATCATTTCCCAGGCCAGGTACCAGACAACCAGGGACAGCCCTACAGCCCAGAGCCCGCTGAAATTATTTCAGCTAGCCATTCCCAAATCTGTTGATCCTACTTTGCCTGTTTGTCCCACAAAAACCACAATAAAGTCCTGCCCCCATTTTTCCTCCTCTTCCTCTGCCTCCTAACTATCCCCGGTGCTTCCCCATGTGACCCCCTGTGGCCTGGCATGCACCCTCCTCTTGGGAATTGTGAGTAACGAAATATGGTTTCAATGGTAATCATCTCCTGAACTGTTGGCCTCGCCATACCTGAATAATACTTAAACCTATTTCTAAGCAGGGATGGGGGTATGAGAGGGACAGGAGTAAGTTTCTTTTTAGAATATCCGAAAAGCTGACAATAAAGTTCTATTGGATGGTCAGATTGCCCCCCAAACCATTTTGTAATGGTCCTAGGTAGAGACTCATTTTCAGCTGTTTGAAGTTTCCTACTTAGGGGCCACCCAAGCTCACCGGTATCATCTACTGCTCCTCAGAGCCCATAACTGGCTATACTGGTTAGGTAGTTACTTTTAGTTAGTTGGTTGATTAGTATGTTGCTAACATGCTCACAGCTTTGGGCAGAGAACTGGATGAATTTTCTCCAAGAGGGCAAGGATGCATTCACTCTTTAAATCATGTAATAGGTTTGTCTGTATCTGCAGAATAGGCATCAAGTGGTGGTTCCTAAATCTGGCTGACCCTGAGACTCACTCATAGAAGACATAAAATGAACCTTTTCCCAGGCCTCACCCCAGTTTTACTAAGTAATTCTGGTGACCTGCCTGGTCTGGAAACTCTGAGACAGTATAGCTTAAACCAGCACTTCCTCAGCTTTAATGTGCGTATGAATCCGCTGGGAATCTTGTTACACTCAGATTCTCATTCAGTGGCTCTGAGTGGGTCCTGATGCTGCGTTTCTAGCAAGCTCTCTGGAGCAGTCACCACATTTTGAGTAGCAGGGCCCAGGACACTGCACCTGGGGGTTCTGATTCAGCAGGGTGGGCTGGACCTAGGAGTCATTGCAGATAATTTTATCATCAGATTATGTTATCATTTAGGATATACCAGCCTAAGGCAAAACATCTGTCGCATAATAATGACAACACAATAACAGAAATAATGTGTTTATTCAAGTGATGCCTATTATCGTGCCATGCTATGCACTTCACTGTGCCAGGATGGGGGGCTACCGGGATCAGTGAAAACAGGAATTCTTGCTCCTGTGAAGGAGATGGCAACTGCGAGAGTAAACTCCTCAACAGCGAAGACAACACCACAGAGTGGTAAGTGCTTTGAACACTATAAAGCCTGGTAAGGAGACAGCGGCCCAGAGAATCACTGCTGGTTTGATAAGAGCAAGAGCAACGATAACTGTGATCACCAGGACAGGTGGCTTGTGAGGAGCAGATCTTACAGGTCTGAGAATGTTGAGGTATTTTACGTGGATGATCCTGTTTCCTTCTCACACCAAACTTATGGCAGACCTTTTCTTCTCTTCATTTTACAGGTGAAGCAGGTGAGGTTTACAGAGGTTTAAAAACTAGTCTTTTTAAAAATCTTATTAAAATTGTATTTTTTTAATGTTTATTTATTTTTGAGAGAGAGAGAACGCACACAAGCAGGGGAGGGGCAGAGAGAAGGGAACAGAGGATCTAACGCAGGCTCTGCACAAACAGCAGAAAGCCCAAGGTGGGACTTGAACTTACGGACCATGAGATCATGACCTGAGTTGAAGTTGGACACTCAACCGACTAAGCCACCCACGTGCCCAAATTGTATTTAAAATACACATATAAAATTTACCATCGTAACCATCTTTAAGTGTACCGTTCAAAAGTGTTGAGCACATTCACACCATTGTGCAACCGATCCTCGGAATTCGTATAAAACCGAAAGTCTGCACCCATTAGACACTAACTCCCCTTTCCCCCTCCCCAGCCCCTGGCAACCATTACTCCCCTGTTTCTCTGAATTTGATGACTCGAGGTACCCCCTGTAAGTGGAATCATACAGTATTGTTTTTTCGTGACTGGTTTATTTCACCTAGGACAACACCCTCAAGATGTAGCATGTGACAGGAATTCCTTCCTTTTTAGGGCTGAATAATATTCCATTGTATGTATCTGCCATGTTTTACCTCTTCATTTATCTGTTGATGGACACTTGGGTTGCTTCCACCTTTTGGGTATTGCAAATAAGCTGCTAAGACCCTGGGTGTCCTAATGGCTCTTCTTGCTTGTTTTCAAAAGCACCAAACTCACCAAGGCCCTTCTTGCCCCCGGGCATCATTGTTGTTCTGTCTTCTAGGAAAGCTCTTCCTCAGATAGTCTCACAGTTCAGTCTGGCACTCGGCTCAAATCTCTGCTCAAATATTACCTCCTAGGGGAAGCCTTCCCTGATAACCCCATCTGAAATTCTGCTTCGTAGGCACAGCTCACTGTGCCCTTCCTTACCTTGCTCTATTCTTCTTCAGAACACTTGTCAGTACCTGGCATTATATTATGTGTTAAATTTATTTGTTTGTAGCTTGTCTTCCCCTTTCAATATAACCTCAAAGAAGACTGTTCCTATAATGCTCTATCTTCTTTGCCTAGGATACTACCTGGTAGTGAGGAGGTGTAAATATTTATGGATGAATCAATGAATGATGGAAGGAAGGAAGGCAGTGGTGAAATCTGGATTTGAATCCAGACCCTCTGTTCCAAAGCCCTTACAGGGTTGCTGCCTCACCCAACCCCAGGGGTGCTTAAGTGTCTGATTGGATAGATAGAACATGGGAATGGAGTTTCTGGGTGGAAGAAAACTTGTGGTGGAGGAGGGTGGGAAGCAATCAGTGTGAAGTTCTAGAAATATTATCTGGATGCTGAAGGTAGAAGAAACAAGATCCAGTCATAACTGAAACAAGGTCTTTATTGGGATGAGTACTGGCCCCCAAGAGATATGTCCATGTACTAACCCCTGGAACCTGCAAAAGCAACCTTATTCGTAGAAAGGATCTTTTTTTTTTTTTTTTTTTTTAGTGTTTACTTATTTTTGAGACAGAGCATGAGCAGGGAGGGGTAGAGAGAGAGAGGAAGACAGAATCCAAAGCAGCCTCCAGTCTCTGAGCTGTTGCAAAGAACCTGACACGGGGTTCAAACTCACAAGCCATGAGATCATGACCTGAGCTGAAGTCCGACGCTTAGCCAACTGAGCCACCTGGGCACCCCTGTAAGAAGGATCTTTTATTTTTTTTATTTTTTATTTTTTTAAATATATGAAATTTATTGTCAAATTGGCTTCCATACAACACCCAGTGCTCATCCCAACAGGTGCCCTCCTCAATACCCATCACCCACCCTCCCTCCCTCCCACCGCCCATCAGCCCTCAGTTTGCTCTCAGTTTTTAATAGTCTCTTATGCTTTGGCTCTCTCCCACTCTAACCTCTTTTTTTTTTCTTCCCCTCCCCCATGGGTTCCTGTTAAGTTTCTCAGGATCCACATAAGAGTGAACACATATGGTATCTGTCTTTCTCTGTATGGCTTATTTCACTTAGCATAACACTCTCCAGTTCCATCCACATTGCTACAAAGGGCCATATTTCATTCTTTCTCATTGCCACGTAGTACTCCATTGTGTAAACCACAATTTCTTTATCCATTCATCAGTTGATGGACATTTAGGCTCTTTCCATAATTTGGCTATTGTTGAGAATGCTGCTATAAACATTGGGGTACTAGTGCCCCTATACATCAGTACTCCTGTATCCCTTGGGTAAATTCCTAGCAGTGCTACTGCTGGGTCATAGGGTAGGTCTATTTTTAGTTTTTTGAGGAAACTCGACACTGTTTTCCAGAGCGGCTGCACCAGTTTGCATTCCCACCAACAGTGCAAGAGGGTTCCCGTTTCTCCACATCCTCTCCAGCATCTATAGTTGTAAGAAGGATCTTTTAAAGTGTAATTAAGTTAAGGATCTTAAGATGAGATCATCCTGAATTTTGTGGGTGGACCCTAAATCCAATGATCCATGTCCTTGTAAGATAAAACCAGAAGGATATGTGAGACAAGGCAGCCAGGGAACTTGGGGAGGGGGGAGGGGCACCAGAAGCTAGAAGTGGCAAGGAAGGACTCTCCTTTAGAGCCTTTGGAGGAAGCACACCCCTGCCAACTCTTTGGTTTCAGGCTTCTGTCCTCCAGATCTGTGAGTGAAAAATTTCTGTTGCTTTAAACCACCAATTTGTACAGCAGCACCAGGAAACGAATACCATGCTAAACTTAGCAGCCAAAAGAGACAGGAGAGAGGGCTAGAGTTTGGTGTTCCTGCTAGATCTAGGGCCCAGCTTAGACGCACTGAAGACACATGTTAGGGCACAGGGTGTTCTTACAATCCCAGACCCCTCATATGCATCTGGATCGGCTCTGGCACTGGTCAAGGCTACGTCGGGCAACATCATCACTGTGTGCTTCTGGGTGGGGTAGGGTGTGGAAAGCCAGGAAGGGCTGACTGCATCATACAGTGGGCAAAGCAAACCAGATGGTAGAGAATTAAAAAATGCTAAAGATGCATAGCAAGTAACAAAATATTGTGGGATTGGGAATACCTGCCCCCAAAAGTTAATTCTTGTCCAAATGATAAAAAATGTTTCATTTCTAAGCCTTTATCAAATATACCCAACACTTTGCTAAAGGAAGATAGAGACTTTCTGTCCTTTTAGAGACTCTGAAGAAAAAATGTTTATTGGGATGAATTTAAATGAAGTCCTATCCCAAGGCTGGAAGATGAATTTAATAACCTACTATATGGTCCTGATAGCCTTATATTTGTAAAATTTTCTCCGTGCCCATTTGTCCTAAACCAATATTTTATATAAAAACTTCAGGCTTTTCAGAGCTGTAATCACATCAAATAAAGCTGTATATCTTGTACATAGTCTCGGTATTTCATGTAATAACTTTTAATTCCCAAACTTTATATTTACGATTAGAATTAAATTTTAATTTCCTTTTACACTTACATTATTTTAATAATAGTATTGGGATTATAAATCAGTGGCAAAAACTCATTACAATTTTTATTTTTATTCTCAGCTTGTGACATTCTCCCAGCTTTTTCCTCTCTGTCCAGCCCTTGGGTTTGTATCATGGCAGTTTGCTGTAGACTGAATGCATCTCTCCAAAGTTCTTATGTTGAAACTTAATTCCCAGGATTTAGAGGGAGGGCCTTTGGGAGTTGATGAGGTCGTGAGGGTGGAGCCTTCATGAATGGGGTTAGTGCACTCCTAAAAGAGACCTCAGAAATTTCCTTCATCTGTCTGTCATGTGAGGACGCAGCAGGAAGAAGGCCGTCTATGAGCCCGGAAGCAGGCCTTCCCAGACAATGAATCTGTTGGCTCCTTGATCTTGGACATCTCAGCCTCCAGAAATGTGAGAAATAATTTTCTGCTATTTCTAAGCCACCCATTCTATGGTATTTTGTTAAAGCAGCCTAAATGGACTAAGACACAGTTCTACTTGGTCAGGGCCAGACACACAATGAAAGCCTTGCCCATTACCAACATAGTTCCCATATTGCCCATGTTGGTTCCTTGGGAAAATGGTCTATTTTGCATCTTCATGCAGACACTGTGGAATAGTGGAAAGAACAAACATACATAAATGCATTTGACAAGAACTGTCAGCCAGCACTCTCTACTACCAACTAACCAGATACTTTGGCCAAGTCTACCTCTTAAACAGACACTGAATAAATGACATAAATGACTTAATTCTTGGCACATAGCAGCATTTAATACATGCCACTTTGCTCTAATACATCCATTTTCCCTTTTCCATGATAATTTCATTGCCCTTTTCAACTTCTGGGAGAGTAAGTTGTATTCTTACTTATTTGTATATGAGGGGTGTTTTCAGGAAATCCAAATTTTAAGTCTTCTTAGCCCAGACTTTCATTTAATATCAGCTAAGTTCTAACTTCTTGTTTATCAGCAATGTCTAGACTGTCAGCCATCCCCATCTTAGAACTCTAGTTGTACAGCATTAGCAATATTTCCTCTATTTTCTCCACATAGTTAAGTTTCAGCACAATAGGTAGCAGCAAAAGCAAGTTCCACCAACCTCAAAATATCTATGCTTATTCATGCTGTTCCTAGTGCAAGGGTCCATCCATCTCCTACGATGCAGCAGATGGAGCAGTCACGGTGGACCGATCTGAGTAGGAATTTTTCTGAGTCAGTTGTGAACTTGGCTGGGGCTTGAAAGATGAGTATGATTTTGCTAGATGTAAGTTGATAAGGAAAAGCAGACAGGATTTATGCTAAGATGTTCAGAAAATATAAACAGTAAGGCTCTGGTAGAACAATGCTGCCTTGACTCTTGTCATTATGTTCCCTTTTGTAAGGGGCTCTGAATCAATCTTTGCTAATAATGGCACATGAACAATGAGGTATGTTAACAAGTTAAAAAATAGAGCAGGCAGCAAGGTGGTAATGGGGACTTGGAAAGTACTGTGGGGGTCATGGAGAAAACATACTGCTGCAGAAATGCCTCTTCAGCCTTTATTAAATGCTTCTACCATAAAAGCTGTAGTTTAGTTTAGAAAAAAGCTTCTCTTTGGAGATTAATGTCACCATGATGTAATCAGATTTAAAGTGCTTTACAAAAAAAAAAAATCTAGAATCAGGGTGCATATATCCAAGTTGCAGGACAGTAAGAAATGTCTTCAAATATTATAATCATTAATACAGATGTATTTCACTGTAAACATCTGATACACAAATGCCCTAATTTATCAAAATATATATATTCATATTTATATTTATATGTATATGGAGAGAGAGAGAAAGCATAAGCAATTCCTTACTGAAAGTTTGACAGTAGTTTGAAGTTCTAAGTATCCCTACTGTGATCATTTATATTTACTAGCATATCCATACATCCATCAGGTGAGTTAGAATTCACAGCTGGAAATGGTGAAGTTGGCCATCTACCTTAGGAAGGTGGCATTGTCCAGGAGAAAGAACACAGGAGACTTGCCTTGTAGGCTCAGGTCCTCCACTGAGTAGAGTCACCCTGGGGGATGCCCTACATGCTTTGGAGCCCTGTTTTCTCATGTTGAATCAGAGAGTTGGATCAAATCAAATATAAGGTAGCTTCTGGTTCTAACACTATATAAAAGAAAGTGATCTAATGTTCAGGAATCCCAAATGGGATGAGAAGACAAATGCTTCCTAGAGAAGGTAGAATTAGAAATAGACAATGAAGGATACATAATGGAAATCAGTTATATTGGGTTTGCGTTCTGGGGAAACAAGTCTATAGGTATGAAAGTTGGGAAATTTGGAGCCTTTAGAGGAATAACAAGTGGTCTAGTTTGGCAAGAACAGGAAGGACAGGTAGAGAACACATTGAACATGCAGATTGGGACCATACAGTTTCTTTATTCAGCAAATATTTGTTAAACACTTAATATGTCCCAGACACCATCCTAAGTATAAGATACAATGGTGAATATGGTAGGCAGCATTTCTTTAGGGGAACTTATAATCTTTTGGGGAAGAGAGACTATTTAACAACTATGTTAGAAAAGCATATGGCAAGAACATCTAATCCAGTCTGGAGTGGGACAGTCTTTGAAGATGTCATATTTAAGATGAAACCTAAAGGTTGCATTGATGTCAGCTAGGTACTACTTGGAAGACTGTTCTAGGGAGTGAAGTACCTGTCTTCTCTAACCCTTTAGGTCTAAATTCTGTTATCAGGGGTGCCTGGATGGCTCAGTCAGTTAAGCGTCCAACTTGTGGTTTCAGCTCAGGGCATAATCTCCTAGTCATGGGATCAAGCCCTAATCTGGCTCTGCACTTGGTGTGAAGCCTGCTTGGGATTCTCTCTCTCCTTCTCTCTGTCCCTCCCCCTCCTTTATTTGTGCTCTCTCTCTCTAGCAAACTAAATAAATAAACATTTAAAGAATGAAAAAAATAAATCCTGTTATCAGATTATGCACCATGTGTTCAGTAGCAAATATAAATGAGTCACTGACACTCTAAGCAATTGAAGTTGCAATATTATACCAGGTATAGCAAAGCGCCTCTTCATTGTTAAACACAAAAGTAAACTTATAGTTTAAAAGGTCTCACAAACGTGGGGTACCTGGGGAGCTCAGTTGGTTAAGCATCCAACTTCAGCTCAGGTCATGATCTCACGGCTCATGAGTTTGAGCCATACGTTGGGCTCTGCACTGCAGAGCCTGCTTGGGATTCTTTCTTTCTCCCTCTCTCTCTCTGACCATCCCCCACTTACATGCACACACTCTCTCTCTATCTCTCAAAATAAATAAATAAACTTTTTAAACAAACAAACAAACAAATAAATAAATAATAAAAGTTCCCACAAACAGTATTTGTGAAAATGAACAAATAGAACATTAACAGCAATCTATTCATTTAAGCTCAGCCAAATTTTAATAAAATCAGATAATTTTAAAAAATAATAGGTGGAACTTGTGTGGTAAAACAGTTTCTGATTATATGTTCAATGCTTGATGAAAACCCAGAGGTAGGAGGCTATAAATTTTAAGTTGTGAGTTTCTGTATCAAAATTAACCAGTTGGAGTATATAATGAAAAAGGGCTATTGGTTGAATTCATCCAAGGCTAAAGTTTGACAGACAAAAAAAGAATGACAGTTGTAAGAAGCTGTGTAGGCAAGATAAAAAAAAAATGATAGAAAGTCAAAGGGCTGCTGACCCAATGGGGGAAAGGGAACTGACAGTCTCAGTATGGATGAAGAATGCGTCAAGAGTGAGGGGAGACAGCAGTGAAAGTGGTGAGGGAGTAGGATACTGAAATGTAAAATGTCAGAAAGGGGGATGGAAGGTTTAAGGTGTAGTCACGGGAGTAGGGGCTGAAAGAAATGGAAAAAAATAAACTAAGAGGCCATGATTTTGACTGAATGTTCACATGGATATTTAAGTAATCCAGAACAATAATGAGAATAAGAGTGGGGTCAAAACTTCAAGCCCTAATGCCAACATTTTCAAAGAATGTGGGTAATTTTTATCCAACCTGGAAACAAAAGGGAAGTAAATCCCAGTAACACCTGCAATCATCAACCTAAAAGCCCTGGGGGATGAGGAACAAGAGACTGTTGAGGAGTGATAGAGTGTGAGGAATACAGCCATGTGCTCCAGGATGACCACGTGTAGAGGAGGAGAGGTGAGGTGAGGCAGTGGATTGAAGAAGAGTTAGATTATACTAGTGGTGGGATTTTGGTGTGAGTATGGGACAAAGAGGTTAAAGGTGTAAGGTGGGCACAATGGAAAGAAACAGACATGATCAGGATGTCCTGAACATGAACTAACAAGCAAGAACAAAGATGGGTTTGGGAACTCAAGGCTGAGGATGAGAATTCAGAAGTGGGAAGCCTTGGACTTAGGACACTAGTGAGCGGCGGCAGGGATAAAGGTCTTGAGCTGATGTTAAAACTCTTATTAGAGCTTGGATGAAAAGATGTTTCCCGCTGATGCAGGCCAAGAGCACTCAGTTATGCCTGAGGCCAGACAACAATCTCTGCCCTGTGGCTGACTTCCTTAAAAGATCTTAAAAGATCAGCTGCCCTAGTTGAAAAGGTAGCATAGCCTGGGCCGAGCCACCATGACCTCACTCAGAGTTCTTCTGTGAAGACACAACAGGCTTATGGGGAATAAGAGTGGCATCTTATTTACAGATTACTAGGCAGGGTGAGTGTTGGCATTAGCTAAAGCAGTTGGGATTCACAGGCTTATCCCAGTTAGAATTCAGGACTGGCCTCTGTGCTCAGCATAGAGCTGGGATGGAAGCAAAATTGACCCATCAATGGTAAAAAGGGGAAACTTGGAGTGCAGAAAGGGAAGCTAAATTGTCTTGCAGCTTCTTGCTCACACAGGACACTAAGACTTCCTCTAGCCATGGAAAGTCATACATGCAGGAACCAGAGTCCTGGCACTTTGGGCAAGATTTCCTTCAGCATTTCCAAGTGTAGCTTCCTTTGATTACTAACTGGGTGTGATGCAACAGAACAAGTGAATCATGGACCAACCCAATCATGGCTGTGGACACATCGAGAACGGAAGCCACTTGAGGGCAAAGCCCTTGGAGGATTACTTGTTAGTCAGTACGTGAATGTCAATGACAGGTTATGGAGCAAAAGAGGAGCAAGTTCATCCCTCCTCTGGAAAGTGAAGCCTAAAGCAGACATGTTTTACCTGTCCTCCTATATGCTTTCAAGAGCAATCTGAAAAGGCTGGGGGTGAACAGCAAATGTGAGCCATGTCCTGAATCAGATGAGGACACATGCGTGTTGTCTTCAACATATACATCAGTAGGGTCATCAAGACACATCTCTTTGAAGCATCCTTAGGATGGGTTTTCCACTCGGCGTAAAATCCATCAGAGCTCAGCAAACCAAACAAATGTCCTAGCTAACATTTCAAGAAAGAAAGGAAGGGCAAACCTGAAAAAACTTAAATCAAAATTGACTTTGGAATCTAATAAAAGCTGAATGTGCAATATAAAGGCTAAATATTAAAGATGCAAATAGCAACCAATTGTTACCCTCTAGAGGACATTGGCGTCTGATATTAAAAATATACATAACAGACTGGGAACTTAGGTCAGGTTTTCTTTATGAGAAGTGATTTTTTTCTTGGCTTTTATAATGCAAGAAGATGAGTTTGTAATTCTGTGTCTCGATGATAGCTTTTCTTTCTGACTTAGTCGTTTAAGGCAGTCTGCACAGGTACCAGTATTATTCCACCAATATTTTAAGTAGTAAAAGATTGGTGGGAAAAAGATGTGATCATAAAAGTCCAATAGTTGATGTCAGAATAAAGTTCACTTTCCCTTTTCTGGGACTATCTGTAGCTTTTAAATTTCAATTCATATTTTGGCTGTATGAAGTTTATTTTTTCAAACAAGAATAAAAGTATGCAGAGAGCTTTATGTTCTCTCTCTCTTTTTAAGTGTAAACTGAGAGAGGAAAGGCTCAAGGAAAACACTGAAGGGAGAAGTCACCACTTCTCTGTGCTCCTCCATCTTGTAAGGTAGCTGACTTGTGTCTCCCTGCCCCCACCTGTCACTGCCTTTAAGATGGGCTTTCACTAGAAAAACTAGAACATCTTAGTGAAGTGAAATGAGGGTGTGGGTCAGGAGAGGTCCTCGGTCAACAAATAGGATGGATATCTGCCTTCCAAAGTTTCAATTTTGTGCAAAAAAATTATGGCAGCCAAAATTCTGACCCATTTTAAAACATTTCCATGGAAATGTGTTAAATATACTTCATATATATAAAGTTAAACATGCTTTATTTCATACAGAAATTTTCCTATATTTAATTTGTACACTTCCTTCCCCTTATTCTTAATCATTTTAACCTAGTTCTTCCAGATGCAAATAAAGTCTATTTCCTCTACTTGGGTAATTAGAGAAATTTCCTCTATGTAGGTAATTTGAAACAAGAAAACACTGCCAATGTTTCCTTCCTAGACTGCACATCTTTACTTACCAGTTTTTTAAATAATGTGAATGAGAACTCAAATGGGAAACTCCGCAAACACAGAATATTATGTGCTAACCTCAGTTTACTTCTGATGCATTACTCAAGTCTCTGTTTTTAAAATGTCAGTTAACTTAGGAACTTGAAAAATTAGTTCTAACTTCTATCAACTCTCAGCAAGGTTGATGTGTTAAGATCCACTGAAGCTAGTGTTTTGACTACACAGATTCAAACGTAGCTCAATCAGACCATTTGATGCTTGACATAAAACTTTATTTAATACATTTTCCTTTTCCTACTGCCTCTTACAGTGCTATTTATTTTGAGGTCTTCAGGGATCTCAGGCATGTGTACTCGAGGCCCCAAAGCTAAGATATGCACTAGGGTTGATGTGCTTTTTGGAGACAAATCTTTTCTAAAGTCTGGCTTTATCCAAGATTCTTTGCTCCATTAAGCTGTAATCATGAAATACTTTTTCCAGTAAAAAAATCCTACAGTTATGTATCAGGAGTTTTACCACAGTTTATTACTATGGAAAGAGGTCATTGAAATCCAATAAAGCACCATCTTCACTTAATCTCTTTTATGATGAGCTGAGCTTAGCTATTATAAAATTTCTTTCCAAGTTTGCCCTTAAAAATAATTATGCAAACAAATAAAGATAGACCATTGGATAAGAGCATGGGATTTGCATTTAGAAGGTTTGAATGTCTCTTCTTTTCTTTACTAAGCTTCCTAAACTTGGGAAAATTAACTGTTAACTTCTCCCACTGAGAAACGGAGGCCTATGAAACACCTAGTGGTACTTCTGAGGAATAAATGCCAAATGTACATAAAACACCCAGTGCAGCAGCACTGCAAGCCCCCATGGGGGGGGGAGGAACTCTTTGTATTAATTGAGTTATATGAATTTGCAGTTGCAACCTTTCCTCTTCTTTCCCCACTTCATTTATAAAAACAGCCCCATGCAATAAGAACTTAAGCAATGAAAATAGGAAAGGTTACTCTCTGAATTTGTAAAAGAAATCAAAAGATAGGATACTTATTATTTTATTACATATTACAATTATAATTACATATTTTACACATACATATTTATGTGTAATATATTAATAAAATTATAAATTTTATATATTTAGATATGTAAATTGTATGTTTTATTTAGCCCACAGCAATGTATTGATATTTAATTAATGTCCAAGTGGCTTCTCATAAATCAGATGACACCATAGTACTTCCAATTCATAATACATATTTTACATTTAAGATTTTCTGGACACAGAGTATGAAAACAAAGTAATAATCCTATGTGCCCAAGTTTGTACAAATTACAAATAGATAATTGCCCAAGACGTAAATGAAGTTTTCTAGAACATTGGAATTATTTGCATTTACCTCAAGACTCATTATTAGTATGATAATCTGTGCTTCCCACAGCCACATGGATTGAAGAGATCAGGAAGCAAACTATAGCAGCTGAGAAGGCAGAATGCATGCAGTGGCTCCTCAAAAGTTCTCCCACAACCCCACACCAGGCTTTCTTGCTGAGATATCTGGGAGCTCTACTAGGGAGTGCTGGGGGTCAAACCTGGAAAAGCAAAATCTGTAATCAAATCCAAAGGGTGAGGTGCAAGCCAAAAGGAGAGACCAAGGCTAGTGAGGGTTAAAAAATGAGCACCAGGAATGTGGCAATGAACAAGGTCAATTTGAACTTATCGAGTCCAGTCTAGCAAGCTCATTTACTGTAAGAAGACTGAAAAGCAACTTGCTTTTTTATTTTTCATTTTTTCTATACAAAAATTAAAAAAAAATTTTTTTGAAGTTGAGTTGACATACAATGTTACATTAGTTTTAAGTCTACAACATAGTGATTCAATCCCTGTATACATGGTGCTACCCTCACCACAAGTGTGGCTACCATTTGTTACCCTACAACACTGTTACAATACTATTGACTATACTCCCTGTAGTATACCTTTAATCCCCATGACTTACTTATTTTTTAACAGGAAGCCTGTATTTCCCTCTCCCCATTACCTATTTTGCCCAACCCTCACCCTTCCCTTCTGGCAATCATCAGCTTGTTTGTATGAATGGGTCTAGTTTTTGTTTTATTGGACACACTGCATGTTGTGTAGTGACATAGGGCTGCTCTTAAGGTAGACACTTCAGAAATGCTCATCTGGCATCAAAGTATAGTGGGCTCAATTTCAGGCCAAGGTTGCTCGGTTAAAAGCAATAATTCTAGAGAGAAATAGTCAAAGGCTGACTCAGGGAAATAAATATAGAAATGGAAAAGAAGGGAAAATAAGGAAATTTATCTTCTTAGTAGAATTGGCATACATCGACAACTGGTTCGATATGAAAGATTTCTGATTAATCTATTTTTTCATAATTCTTAAAACCACATCCAGTAATTGTGAAATATACTCTAGGAATCTTTTCATCTTTTACCTGTTTGGCCAAATGCTCCCCTTCCGGTTTTGAGCCAAAAGCCAAGACTCTAAATTTTATGATATTGCACTATGACCAGGTGGTAAGTATGCCACAGGTATCAGATACACAGGTATCAAATGCCATCAGCATAGAAATCTAGAAAGAACAATCAACATAATACACAATTTAATATTAAGTCAACAAAGTATATGTAGTATTTCCTCTATTTCCCCCTCCCCTTGCCACCACATTTTTGGTTTTGTGATTTATTTTGACATCATTTGGGGTGCCTGAGGCGAGAGCCAGCTTTCCACTCTGTTTTTTCAGCATTCCTGTTTACTGTCCATATCGTCACGGGCTCTGATCCCCACAACTGAGACCCACAGCTGTGCAGTTTCTAACTGATTTCAGCCGTGTCTCTCCAATACTTTAAGACACCACATGAAGCCCTTGCCAGTTTCTGACGTTGTGAGCAAAATGATATCCTAGTTTTATTTTCTCATCATTGCTGTCATTTCTCCACCTCTCTCTGTGCAGCTTTTGCCCTTGGGGATGGAGTCTCTTCCATTCACTTTTCATAGATTTTGACCCCATTTAAGCTTTCAAAGATTTCTCTGCCCATAAACTCCATTCCCACTTCTTTCTAGCCTATAATTCTTTACCACACTTAAAAGTAACCGTTCTCCTCCCCCCCACTGTCCCCCCCCCCCCACGCCCCTGCCATTTATAATAGTTTATCAAGCACCATTTGGTTTTGGAACTGAAATCAATGAAAAACATGTCCTGCTTCATAGGGAAATGAAAACTAAGTTCCAGGTTACTTAGAGGATGTGGTCCAGGGAGCTGGCCGTCCCCCAGGAAGGCAAGGCTGCAGGAGGCCAGAGGCAGCCTCCTGCCATTGGATCAGCACCTCTGTGGATGGTTATGTTGCTCACAGATGGTGCCTTGATAGATGCATGTTCACTGTGGTGTTGAAAATGTTGTGGGCACTGAACCACAGGCAAGTTTTCATTCTCCTTATTTCCAAAACAATACTGGAGATCCTTTGAGACTAGTTCAATCCAACTCTGACCACTTTAGATTTTCACTCTTAAGAAGTGTAACTACAAGTTTCAAGAGACCATTTTCTCTCCTCCCCATCCCTTCACCCCCCGCCCCCGTCTCTAATAATTTTGGGAAACCACAATACAGTTCTATTTTTATTATAACATTTGGCCTGTGGGATATTTTATGTTTCCTAGGTGAATGGAAAAATGAGAATAAATGCATACATACTTAAAATACGTAAAGACATCATTAGTAGTAACTGGTTTGGATTGAAATGTAATTTCTATGGCCAGGAGCAAATAACCACCTGTCTCAAAGAAGTGATACAAAATTCTATTCTAGCAGAAATAGGTAGGGAAGCCTAAAGATGTATAGCTCTAAAATAGAGTTTATTTTCTTTGTTCCTTCCCAAGGAGAGCAGTTTGAAGAAGGAAGGGTTGGGCAGCAGAGCCCAGGTCTTTTTCATTTGAAATATTTTGTGGATATTATTTTGCATAAAATTTGTTTCTCAGACTTCTTTTAAAAAGTTTTGGCAGCATGGGGCGCCTGGGTGGCTCAGTCAGTTGAGCTGCTGACTTCGGCTCAGGTCACGATCTCGCAGTCTGTGGGTTTGGGCCCCGCGTCGGGCTCTGTGCTGACAGCCTGGAGCCTGTTTTGGATTCTGTGTCTCCCTCTCTCTGACCCTCCCCCGTTCATGCTCTGTCTCTCTCAATCTCAAAAATAAATAAACGTTAAAAAAAATTAAAAAAAAAAGTTTTGGCAGCAAATTATGGAAGGAGCCTAAATTGTCTATCAACTGACAAATGGATAAAGAAGATGTGGTTTACATATACAATGGAATACTACTTGGCAATGAGAAAGAATGTAATCATGCCATTTGCAGCAACATGAATGGAACTGGAAGATAAAAGGTATTATGCTGATTGAAATAAGTCAGCCAGAGAAGGACAGACATCATATGTTTTCACTCACATGTGGATCTTGAGAAACTTAACACAAGACCATGGGGGAAGGGAAGGGGAAAAAACAGTTACAGAGAAGATGGGAGGCAAACCACAAGAGACTCTTAAATACAGAGAACAAACTGAGGGTGGATGGGGAGAGGAAAATGGGTGATGGGCATTGAGGAAAGCATCTGTTGGGATGAGCACTGGGTGTTGTAAGTAAGCCAATTTGGTAATAAATTATATTAAATCAATCAATCAATAAATAAAAATTTTTGAAAAGAAAAAAAATTGGCAACAGGGGCGCCTGGGTGGCTCAGTCGCTTAAACATCCAACTCTTGATTTTGGCTCAGGTCATGATCTCATGGTTCATGAGTTTGAGCCCCCCAGGGGGCTTGAGATTCACCCTCTTTCTCTGCCCCTCCCCCACTCCCTCATTCAGTTTCTCTCAAAATAAATAAATTTTAAAAATTTGGTAGCAGCATAGTGAAGTATTTTATTTTTGCCTTCAGAAACCTTGGAACAGAATAAAGAAAGGATCAGCAACTACAGATTCTGCCCCTTTTTAGCTTTATTGTTTATTTTGGGGAGTGTGGACCAAGTTCATGCATTTCCCAGAACTTTCTTCCCTCTCATCTGCACATAAAATGTTTTGTTTCTGCATCAATATTCTTTTAATGCTTCATACACATAAGATCCATCACATCATGTCCCAGTTATCTGCTTATACAGAAGAGCCTAACTAACTGCTTCGTGTAGCATGGAATTTATAAATGAGATAATTCTCTAGCCTTAATGACAGTATCCAAAATAATGACAGGAAAAACCATTTTTTATCCAGGGTTCAAGACTACTAACTGGCATTTGTCCATTCAAATTTGACTATAAGATGTGACATCATTCACTGTTAAGATATATCTATGATTTTAAGAGCATTTCTGTCCATTTTATAAAGTAAAGCACATAATTCAGAATTGACATCTGCCCTATAATACTGATTTGAGATTTATTAAAGAATCTCTATCACAAATAACTGTAGTTTCACCTGAAGAACACTAAAGTCAGTGGAAAAACCTGAATCCAAATCTCAATTCTTCTATTTTGTGGCTTTGTAAGTGTGAGTGAGTTCTTGAGGCTTCGTTTGTTCACCTTTAGAAGGAAACAGCCATAGGATTAATATAGGGATTACATGACTTGACAGAAAGTGCTTAGAAACATAAAGTATTATACAAGTATTTGTTGTTAGAGCAGCTGAATAGGCATGGGTCTTTGCCATCATGCTTTGCAAAGGGTATCTAGTTCTTAACATCTCCTATGATATGCAAATAAAGTTAATCTTTCAGGAGACTACATCTCCAAAAAATAATTATTTCTTTACTCAGAAAAGTAGATAGAATTTTTAGAAGTAGTTAAGGGAATGTCAACTTTATTAAAATTACTAGGTAATTGTGATAATTCAATGATATATATATTCTACCTGTAGTTTTCTGCTCAGTTTCACATCCAAGCAGATATTTAGAAAAATGGAAGTATGTTTTTGTTTGGTTTTGTTTGTTGCTTTGGATTCTGTGTCTCCCTCTCTCTCCACCCTCCCCCACTCATGCTCGCTCTCTCTCTCTCAAAAATAAATAAACATTTAAAAAAATTTAAGTATACATTTACCAAATTCAAAATCAAATGGTACCATAACTAAGAATCTTTCCTTAGGCATTCTTGGCCGAAAATGGATTTTACTATTGTATATATATACATGTTAATTTGAATATGAGTGTCGTTGTTAAACTCACGCAATATCTTTTGTCCCTAAGCTCAACCAAAAGAAATGCTATTTGATTTTCATATAAAGATATAAGCCAAGTGGAACGTGATTATTTTGAAATTATGTTTAGTTTTAGTTTTGCTTTGTTTCATTCACAGCATTGGGGTGAAGGGCGTTCTTTTTGTCAGTTCAGCCTAATATTACTCTCCTTCAGCCTGGTCGATTTGCGGTGATGTGCTGTCTTTCTGTCCTCAGCAAGAGGGTGAAGAGCAACCACAAATTGCTCTTATTCAGTTTATAAAATGCTCAGTGTTGCTCTGAGCTAGGAATCAAATTACAAAGAACACAAAGACCTTCAGGAAAATTCTAGGACACAGAGCACAGTACCAGCACTGAACCAAAATGAAGCCCCACCCAAGATGCTAAGAGAGGATCCCATATCACCATGGCAATCTGGCGCCCCCTTTTCCAAGGTGACCACTACCATCCTAGACCCCTCCATCTGCAACCTTTCTCAGTCTTTGTTGTTTCTGATTTCCATGGGATAGGGCCCTGTGGAACAACCTCTTTTTTTGAAATGACTTTGTCAGTAATCTTGCTGTGCATAAAGCTTCAACTTTTGCCTCTGTGAAGACTTCCAAATCAAGCTGTGAGCTCCTGGAGAACAACTTCAGGGGGATAATTTTAAACTATAGAGTCAGAAATCAATGTACATAGTTTAGCACTGAGAAGTGCACATGGTACAAATAGTAATAGCTATAGCTCTATAAATTGTCACAAATCAAAAAGAGCGTTGCTAAGTACAAATGGCCACAAATCAGAAGATGATTTCTGTGTACAAACAGTGCTTACAGCTATTCTTCTGATTTGTCTATCAATAGTCATTTTCAAACACAAAAAAGAAGCCATATTCTTAAATGCTTCAGAGTGAAGGAGTGTTTTCTATCTTTTTATCCTAGGCCCAAAGCATAGGTTAAGGTCAACTTTTAGTATGAAGCCCAAGTTTAACTGATGGTGGGTCAGGGTGTTCAGTCAGTAACACACACAGAATATCCACCATGCAGATATTTTGTAAGATATTCTTTTTGTAATATGCTCCATGTGACACATATCTGAGCTCACAGAAATGATCTAGCTCTCTGACTTCTGACTTGAACTGAAGAATGGAAAACTTTTAGAAAACATAATATTATTCCCTCCAACCAACATAAAAATCCCTGTAATTGTGATTGTTTAATTAATATATACTATGTGGATAAATTCTAGCAACTTATATTTACAAGCTATGAAATTTTTAATGCCTTTAACTGAAAGGTTTTAAAATGCTGTTGGGACTGAAATATTCTCTGAACTATAATTCAGTTAGCTTTAATTGTTTATGTAAGGAATGTTGAGAAACTAATTATCAACCCAGATAATGCTTTTATCTCTAGGAAAGCATAAATTCCTTATTATTAAGCAACTGGAAACTCATTTTATGTGTTTAATGATGTGGCTGTTGTAAAACTAGATTGAGTAAACTGCCCATGGTATGTTTTCTTGTGAGGTGGTTTCATTTAGAACAGTTATAATTGTGTGATGATGTGATCAGAAATGGTTCTCATTCAAATTAATTGTGAAGTGTTTGAGTAACATACTATTGGGGGGCATGGCACCTATATTAGAAGCCTGAGTTACCAGTCCTGGATTTTAAGCAAAAATATTTTCATTATGTCTTAATTTAACTTTGCATCTTTAACTTTTTCTGTAGTGTAGCATTTTTGAATTGGCTTTTTATTGGAGATGTGAGTTCTGAAAATCTGTGAGCTGCAAGTTCAAACTGGCCTTCAACATTAAGTAAATCTCCTATTTTTTTCTTCCACCAAACTCCCTCTCTCATTCCTCAGAGCTGTCTTTTCAGGACATCACCATTTCCTCAAGTTCCCTTTTCACTCATTCTTGTGCCAGTAGTTTGGTGCTTACTTTTAACCCATTTTCTTTATATTTAAGGTGTATATTTAAAGTGCAAGTTGAATCTTGTTTTAATTTTTTTATCCAGCGTAATAATTTGTGTCTTTTGAGTGTTTAATCTACTTACACTTTAAGTATTGATATAGTGTGGTACCTGGGTGGCTCAGTCAGTTGAGCATCCAACTCTTAATTTCAGCTCAGGTCATGATCTCACCGTTTGTGGGTTTGAGCCCTGTGTCGGGCTCTGTGCTGACAGCACAGAGTCTGCTTGGGATTCTCTCTCTCTCTCTCTCTCTCTCTCTCTCTCTCTCTCTCTCTCTGCCCCTCCTCCACTTATGGTCTCTCTCTCAAAATAAATAATCATTTTTTAAAAAGTATTGATATAGTTGGTTTAATTCTATTTTCTGGCTATTTGTTTTCTACCAGTTCCATCTGTTCTTAAATTGATGTTGTTTATTTTTCTTTTCCTGACGTCTTTTGGATTAATCAGGTAGTTTTTAATTATTATCCTTTTTTCTCTACTGTTGAATTTTAGTACTACTTTTTTGTGCTTTCAGTAGTTGAATATACATTTCAAGATGCATCCTTGACTTACTGCACTGTACCTTAAGTAAATGCCGGTACCAATTCCTGAATGATACAAGAACCTTATGACAGTTTCTCTTCATTTGTTTTCTTTTGCCATAACTGGGGCGCTTTTGAGAGTAAAAACGTTCACTGTTAGTAATGGCGTTGCCAGAATTGGCATAAACTAGTTGGACCCGTTCGACACATAGGAAGACCCTGTTTATGTAGCCCTTCTCTTCCTAGAACATACTCCCTCCGAAGCTGCTGCTGTTTAAAAAAAAAAAAAAAAAAGGCAGTGCAAGGTAATGATTAAGGAGAAGGCTCTGGGGGGTGGGGGGTGGGTCACAGGTCATGGGCCCAATCCTTGATCTGCCACTTTCTAACTGCATCATTTTTGGCAAATTAATTAAACTGCGCTGTCTTAGTCTTTTCATCTGTTTAAAACAGAGGTAAAACTATGATCAAATGAGATCAAATTCATATGGATGTTATGAGGATTTAAAAACAAAATGCTGGAGGGCACGAGATGCTGCCTGGCATATAGTAGTTGCTGAAAAAAGAGCAGTGATTATTTTTTTTCCCATAATTTCCTTCAAAAACACACGCTTGCCTTGGCTCAAGTTTATACTTTGCGGTTTTTTTGAGAACCTTTTCTGGTGGTTGCAATAGATGGAGGGTATCATCTCACCATCTTTGCAGGAATGGCCTCAGTCTGTCCCTGCAGCTAATCTTTCCAAATGCATGTGGAGCATTCCTTCAGCCTGTAAGTCTTGATGGTTGGTGATCACCCAAGAATCAAGTCCAAACTTATTAGCATAGCAAAGAATTTCCAGAGTCCTTCCCTTCCACTCCCTCAATACAGTCCCTTTTCTAACCAGTTCAACTCCTTGCTACTCTCTGCTCAAAAAAATCATGGCTTAGGGCCTTTGGTCAGGCTGCCTGCAAAATGCTTACTTCTTCTTCACTCATCCCTTCTTCATTGTTTACGTTTCTCTGGTCTTTCACAATTGAGTTAAATTTTCCCTTTTTTTGTGTGATAACTTGGTATGTGTCAGCAGCTGTGAGAGCAGTATAAAGAGTATTTTAAGAGTTAAACTAATACATGACATCAGCATGACAAAAAGACTCTATCTAGAGAGAACACTTCCCCAACCAGAATAACGAAGAAATACAACAGTGGTTCTCATTCCCAGAGGGACGTTGAAAACATTTGTGGGATGTTTTTTGTTATAGCAATGACTGAGCATGCAGTCACTTCTGCTATAATGCTTGTTTTGAACCCATGAATTTGTTCCAAGACAATTAATATATCAGGGAACAAACTGAGTATAATGCAAATTTTGAGTTTGCTTTTTGCAAAATTTCATCCTTAGGAAACACTAAGGTGAATGCAGAAAACTGGGCCGAGATGAGCCCAACTGTGTGAGAATACACAAAATACGCCACTCACTGGGGGAAGCAGAATACACCCCCCCCCCGAATGTGCCACTTTGCCTGTGTGTTATTTTGAGCTAAAGACTATCAGTGCCCATCAGACTAAGGAAGAGCTTTTTACCTCCCCATTAAAAGCCTAAAATGCCATTAAATGCCTAAAAGAATTTAGATAGGTGGTCTGTTCCAGGAGGAGAGTTATTAGGAGAGATAACTTTTATATCCACAAAGACTTATCTGTATGGCAAGGCAAACTTTTGCTTGCAAAACATTTGCTCTTTTCATTTTCCTATGATTGTCTCCCTCCCTTTTGAAGCCTCAGACACCTACCTCCTTCCACTTAGCTCAGGATGGTATATAAACCTCAATACCTGACTGCTGGGGAGTCTCATATTTTTTAAAATATTTTGTTTATTTTTGAGAGAGCACAAGTGGGGCAGGGACGGGGGGGGGGGGGGTCGGGGGGGTGGGGACAGAGGATCCGTAGTGGGCTCTGCACTGACAGCAGCCAGCCCAATGTGGGGCTCGAACTCACAAACCACGACATCATGACCTTAGCTGAAGTTGGATGCTCAACCGACTGAGCCACCCAGGTGCCTCGGAGTCTCGTATCTTTGTGGGGCTCTTGTACTTATGAAATTCGTTTTTCTCCTGTTGATCTGGCTTATGTCAATTTATTTATTAGACTAGCCAAAGAACCTAGAAGGGAAGAAGGGAAACGATTTCCACCCCACAACACTCTCTGTCTTTCTCTCTTCAAGCTATCTCAGCCCTTGGTGTGTGTTATCCTGCAAAGTTATGTTTTATTACTCTTTTGTATTTGTGAACTTTTATATCTGAAACAAAACAAAACACTTATGCCACATCCCAAATCTATTTAAGAATTCTGGTTCAAAACACCAAGTAGTGCTTAGAAAAGAGAAAGCACTGGAGGATCCTAATGGAAATCATCGAATCCTTCTAAGGATCCTTTTGGTGCTAGTAGTATCAGGTTTGCGGTGTCTAAATGGGGTATATCTTGGCTGGATGGAGGCCCCAGATGTGGGGCGATGATGAGGGAGGAGCCAGAGGTGTGGGGGGTAAAGGAGTTCGCTCAAGCCAGGACAAAAGAGATGGGAGTTTATTGAATATGCCGCAGGGAGTGGCAGGCAGGACCGCAGAAGAGAGGCTGTCTGCCAGGAGCTAGTGGGAGGGGGCTGCTTTAAGGAGGGAAGGTGAGGAGGTAATAGCAACATGTGCAATTTTCCCTTTTTTGGTAACCGTGCCTGGTTGTAGTAGCCCATTGGTCCGTCCGGGCCTGTGGATATTTTGAGGCGGGTCACCCGATGGGCCTGTCTGTATTTAGCCAGGTGGGCACTGTGGGCCCTTTCTACATTCCGTTGCTCAAGCCTGTTTTCCTGAAAGTGGCCTCCACAAGGCTTAGTGGTTTCCAACATCACTACTATTTCCAACATCTTCAGCCACCAGGTGAAGCTCCCAATGCAGATGGGAAAGCTGAAAAAAAAATGTCCAGCAGCGAGGCGGACGTTAATTGAAGACTAAGGTTACGCTATTGAATCAAAATTTCAGTTTTGATGAAGGAGGTATCTAATATAAACACATGCTCCGAAAGATCTACATTTCAAAGGAAAAGGACATGCCCCGGGGAAGTAAGGCTGAGAGAGATCACCAACAGGAGGACAATGAGTCATACTCATCCACATTTGATATTACAAACCCTCCCCCACCCCATTTTCAGAAAACCTTTCTTTGATCACTTCATAATAACTTGAGGGCTAAAGCCCCTCCCACCCTCACTTCCCCAAGCAAACTCCAGGTCTTTTGCAAGGCTAAGTGCCGTATTTACCCTAGAATGTATATACTTACTAACACTGAACACATTTAAAATTTTGCTACCATTTTTATTAGGTTTCAATATGTCTTTTTTAACACATTGCTGACAAAATTTTTGAGTGTTTTGCCTCTAACTCCATTTTCCCCTGCCATAAACCCTGTGGTTTTTTAATTGCAGGACAGGTGTTTTTAGGAGTATGTCACAATCCAGAACTGACTCTACCACGGTGTCTAATGGGCTGGTGCTAGGAATGCTAGGCAGTGCCATGCGTGAGAAAAACCAAGAATTTTCTTATGTTGGACATTACTTTCCATGTCTCTGTTGGCATAAACATAGAAGACAAGCTATAATTAGCTAAGCCTAGAATCCAATTAGGTTTTACACAGAGACTCAAAATGTTTTTGAACGCTTTATTATTGAATATATACTGAAATCTCAGGAAAGGTCATTACCATGCAAAATTTTTTTCCTAAGAATTTTGGGGAAGGTAATCCCCTGGTTACAATGCTAATTAGGATATTCTAATCTCAAAAAAATAAATAAATAAACCTATACAAAGAAGTAATAAATGACAACCCCTACCAGCATCAGTCTGCTCTTATGCCATTCTCATAGTGATTCTATGTGTTCATGCAAAGATCTGATCACTTCATTACATCTTCTAGTGTAGTCATGCCTGAGCATCTGTATATTGAAATACATATTATAAATCAAGTTCTTTTAATATTTAGGGAACAATGTTGCACCAACCGTGTCTTTCCATTTTCTATATTCTAAGACAGAGGGTCTTGCTGACCCTATTGGGATTGCCCCTCTCTGGCTTAGCCAATCGCCAGAGATAGTAAACACTTTGCCTGAAGGCATGCTTTTCAAATACAAACCAGCCAATTCCAGAGCCTACACCCCAACCATCTCCTTTATAGGCTCTCCCACTTCAGGTCACTATCCATCTGCTCTAATCACCCCAGGAGCAGGTACCAGACAACTAGGGGAGCCCCTGTGCTCAGGAGTCTGCTGAAATTATTCAAACTAGCCAGTCCTAAGTCTGCTTACCCTGCCTCACCTTTTCTTTCCTGTGGAAATAACAGTAAAGGCTCTTTCCCATAGTTCCCCACCCTCCACTTTCCTCTGCCTCCTGATCAACACTGGTGCTCCCTATGTGGCCCTCCATGACATTGTATGCCCCCTCCTCTTGGAAACTATGAGTAAAACGCTTCAGTCACAATTGTCTCCTGATCTGTTGGTCTTACTGTACCTTAATTTTCTATTAATGTGCTATATATTAAAGCAAGTATTTATTTTAAAGTATGGACAGAGTTTGGCTTTATTTTTCTATGTGTTTTATGATTATAAAGGGAGTATTACAACTAATTATTATAAAATAGTAGCATCACATCTGATGAGGTTGAAGGCTACCTAACCAGTACTCAACTACCTTATGAAGAGTATTAGCATAGTTTTAGAAAGACTATCTCAATCAGAAGTTAGTTAGCCAACTTTGAGGTGAAACAAATGGCACTTTTTTTCTGTGTCTCAGCAGGGTGAGTGGAATATTTTGACAAGCTCACGCAAAGTCTGGCTTTCTTCTGTGGCATATAGGGTGCATCTGGTGGAGTACAATACAACCAAAGACTCAAATCAGAGCAGTGACTCTCTCTGCCTGGGCTCCAGGATTAAACTTACAACATTTGGCCTCAAATATAATGTTTCATCAGAGAGAAAAAATGACAATCAGGAATGAAAATTCTTATTTTTTGGCAATTAAAATTTTCTATATAAATTAAAAGCTACAGTTGTGATTTAGACTTCTAGTCCTTGAGCTTCTCTAAAGAAGACATCCAGATGGCCAACAGACACATGAAAAGGTGATCAACGTCACTCCTCATCAGGGAAATACAAATCAAAACCACACTGAGATATCACCTCATGCCAGTCAGAGTGGCTAAAATAGACTTCTAGTCCTTGAGAGTCTAGTTAGCATAAGTCAGCTCCCCAAATTTGATAATCCCAAGATAGTACCAAAGCCAAGCAACTAATCCTAAAAGGCTTTGTCAAACTTTTAGGGGAGACCTAGACCTTTTAAATTTACCAGAAAACCTTGGGGCGCCTGGGTGGCACAGTCGGTTAAGCGTCCGACTTCAGCCAGGTCACGATCTCGCGGTCTGGGAGTTCGAGCCCCGCGTCGGGCTCTGGGCTGATGGCTCAGAGCCTGGAGCCTGTTTCCGATTCTGTGTCTCCCTCTCTCTCTGCCCCTCCCCCGTTCATGCTCTGTCTCTCTCTGTCCCAAAAATAAATAAACGTTGATAAAATGCTTAAAAAATAAATAAATAAAATAAATGTACCAGAAAACCAGAAATAAATCACAACTGATACTGGAATTGTAATTCAAGTTCATATGTCTTCTTTTAATTTAAATTATCATTTTCTTTTGTTGATGTGTTTATTTTTTAAATTTAAATGTTTGTCTATTCTTGAGAAAGAGAGAGAGACAGAGAGAAAGAGAGGGAAGGGCAGAGAGGTGGGGAGACAGAGGATCTGATGCACGCTCTGCGCGGACAGCAGAGAGCCTGATGCCGGGCTCAAGCTCACAAACAGCGAGATCATGACCTGAGCCAAAGTCAGAGGCTTAACCAACTGAGTCACCCAGGCACCCCTTGTTGATATGTTTCTAATTCTTATTATATTTACATAGCTACTATTTGCTCTGTTCAACAGCAGATTCTTGAAATTGTACCTTCTCTAGATTTAGATAAACATAATGCTTACTGACTGACAAATAGGAAGTGTTGAATGAATAATGTAGATAAAGCTATCAAGGTATCAATCATTACAGCTTCATTACTGGGAAGGCAGAATAACATATTGAATATCACTATGTCCTCCAAGGCTAGATGGTTCTGAGGTCAAGACCCAACATTGCCACTTAACAGCTGTGTGTTCTTGAGTATGTTCTTTAAAGTTTAGTTTCAACATCTCTGTAAACTGAGAATTAACATATCACTTACATTACAAGGTTCATAATTACTTAAACATGTAAAATGTTTAATGAAAGGCAAGGTCTCATAAGTTGTCAGTAAACTTTAATTTTCATTACTATTATTGTTTCTGTTTTAATTATTCTTAATCCTTTTATCTTCTGTCTCATCAGAACTGATAAGCTGAATTATTTTCACCCTTACCTTTAGAATATGTGTAATGCAGAAAGTAAGACTGATAATTTGGATCTGGAATCTAGCATCTAAAATATTTAATAACACCAAATTGCCTCACCTCTGCTCTATTTTCTCAAATCTGATCTTTGGGGAAAATGGCTTTTGCCTGACATGATACTGTTTTAACTAAAGGAATTTTGTTCATATCATCTTGATAGTTTTGACTAAAAGGGTTAGCCATATGGATAATGAAGGATAATATTACATTATGACTTGATAGTAACCTAACTAAATGGGAAAATATCAGGTATGGCTTTCAGAGGAAACTTAATGAATAGAAGACTCAAAGGTAAATCACTTAACTACATTCATGTGCATAAGTGTTCTCCACTAGGATCTAGCTCTTTTTTTCCTTCATTTATTTCTTCCTTTTGGCTCTAAGCATAGAAACAATCCATGGGAACAAAAACTTCCATGAATTCCCAATTCTAGGATTACTTAGGTAAAACAGAAGCATACAATTTGTGTTATTACAGAAAAATGTTATATAGGGACAAGTATTTTAAAATTAAGAGAAATACATGCCAGCAACAAAATTTTGAAACTTTTAGTTTCATATATTCACTGGAAGAGCACAAAGTCACAAATTTTGATTCCTGCTATTCTCTTAAACCACAGGGCCAATTTCCCTCTATTATATTCATTAAAGTTTAATGTAGGCTCAACAACAAATTTGGAGTTCTATGCCAGCATTTCCTAGTGGTGCTACAAATCAATTCCAAAAAATAATTATGTTGGAAACACAATAGTCAACACAAGCACAATCCAATATTCGCTGGTCATGTTGGCAGGTTTCCACATAGAAGTACCCTGTGAGAGTGGGGATAAACTTCACTTCTAAGCAGTCATTGGTCATTTCAGTCATTAGCTTTCAAATACTGTGACATATTGTAGAGAGAGATTCCCAAATTAAAAAAAAGGGCGAAAAAGACCTCAAAATATGGAAACAAGTGGAATACTCATCTCTATAACCTCCAATAAAATAACGTATTTCTGTTATACAGTGAGAAGAATCATGACCATGTGAGGTCAAAAAAAAAAAAAAAGTTGCCATGTCACTAAGGTTTTTGGTTGATTTCCTACAGCTGGTACATTTGTGATTTAAACCCTTTCCCTGGCCACTTAAATTGTCCAGGCTCTCAATTTTTGTTTTTGTCTAGTGATGTTGGTGGAACACCTCTTAGATTCAGGAGGATCAATGAACTTACCTGAGCTGTTCCTTCTGTTGCTAGACTGGGTGTCAGGAAACACCAGGCTTAGGTGACTTTCTTCTGTTAATTATGGGATGAGGCCATTGTCTTATTCCTCCAGTCATGGGGGTCCCAAACCAGTTCTCCTTCCTCTTGCCACCTTTCAGAGTTCCCCTTTGGCTGCCTATTGTATTCTTTCTGGGGTTTATAATTGTACTAAGTCAGGAGGAGCAGAGAAAAATGAAATCTATGCCATCTTATCTGGGCTAGAAGTTCTAAACTGACTAACAGCATGAATTTTAAAATTTATGAGTGTTATGTTTCCAAATTAGGTGGCTTTCTGTGAGTGTGTCTGTTTTTGCACCCTATTTTGTTTCATCGCTCTGTGTTCTGATTAATCAAGTTTGCTTCTGTTCTTCATCAGTGCAAGTTATGCCTCTGCTCACTGCCTTGTAAAACACCGAGTTACAGTTTAGATATATTTTTGCTGCTATTGCTGTTGCTTGTCTATATTCAGCTGATATGTTCTTGAACAAATCAAATTGTTAAATTGTCTTCTGGCTCATTTTCCCATCTGTAAAAATAGAGAGATCCATTGAAAATATGTCTCTGAAAACCTGTTACCCAATAAACTACTGAGGACATGAAAAATGTAAACCAGCAAATGAGGCAAAGACTCTCATAAGAGTGAGAGTTTAAACTAGAGATTTCTTCACGTTTATTAAATAAATAAGTACTTGCTTAGAGTGTTTCACCATGTGACTTTAGGCTTGGCACTTTCTCTCCTTGTTAATTTTCTATTCTGTAATTAAACTTTTTTTTTTTTAATGGATCTCCAAAGATTCTTCCAGTTTTCTTTGACTCTTGTAAGCTCTATTCTGGGCGTTACATTGGACACAATGATTGAGATAATCCTAGAAGTGTTTGAAATATAGTTACAGACGTGAGATCTATACCTGTAAAAATATAACTACCAAGACATATTATTAGAATCAAAATATGATAGATTTACCCTATGACCCAGCACTAGCACTGCTAGGAATTTATCCAAGGGATACAGGAGTCCTGACGCATAGGGGCACTTGTATCCCAGTGTTTATAGCAGCACTCTCAACAATAGCCAAATTATGGAAAGAGCCTAAATGTCCATCAACTGATGAATGGAAAAAGAAATTGTGGTTTATATACACAATGGAATACTACTTGGCAATGAGAAAGAATGAAATATGGCCCTTTGTAGCAATGTGGATGGAACTAGAGAGTGTTACGCTAAGTGAAATAAGCCATACAGAGAAAGACAGATACCATATGTTTCCACTCTTATGTGCATCCTGAGAAACTTAACAGAAGACCATGGGGGAGGAGAAGGAAAAAAAAGAGAGGGAGGGAGCCAATCTATAGAGACTCTTAAAAACTGAGAATAAACTGAGGGTTGACAGGGGGTGGGAGGGAGGGGAAAGTGGGTGATGGGCATTGAGGAGGGCACCTGTTGGGATGAGCACTGGGTGTTGTATGGAAACCAATTTGACAATAAATTTCATATTAAAATTAAAAAAATAAAAATAAAATAAATAAAATCTTAAAAAATTAAAAAAATAAAGATAATAAAAGCAGTAAAAAAAAAAAGAATCAAAATGTGGTCAAATATGTGAATGAAAGCCTGCTAGAATATAAGCTCCATGAGAGGAAACACTGAGTTGATTTTTATGCACTATTTATCCTCAGTGTCTAGAGCAGAGGGTCAATGAATATTCATTGAATTAATAACGGGCAGCAGAAATAAAATGTTAAAAGTTAAAAATTGATACGGCATAATTTCCAGTGAATAAAAAAATATAGCTACGGTCAATCAGAATGGATGCTGGCTGGTGTGTGGCACCATTGTGTGCTGAGTATGACCCATGGATGCAGATCTAGGAGAGGGAGAGATTGTTGGGTGGCTGGGAGAGGTGCCACTGAAGCGGATCAGTGCTTCAAAAATTTGTAGATTTCAAGGAGGTGGGGAGGGGAGAGAATATTTAAGTGGGGGAAATTATTTGAGTAATAGTGCCAAGGGGTGAGTTCTAGAGAATAAGAAGCAGACCCATCTGGCTTATTGGAAGAATAGGGCAAGGAATTTTTAAGCTTACTGATTTATTTATTTAGAGAGACTGAGAGAGAGCAAGCTCACATGAGCAGGGGAGGGGCAGAGAAAAAGAGAGAGAGAATCCCAAGCAGGCTCTGTGCCACCAGCACAGGGCCCGATGGGGGGCTCAAACTCAAGAACAATCAGACATGAACTGAGCTGAGGTCAAGAATGGAACACTTAACTGACTGAGCCACCCAGGCGCCCAGGACAAGGAGTTTTTAAAAGTAGTTTGAAGTCCAGGGGCATCTGGATGGCTCAGTCAGTTAAGTAAGTGACTGGCTCTTGATTCCGGCTCAGGTCATGACATCACAGTTCTGGAATTTGAGCCCCATATTGGGCTCTGGGCTGCTGACACAGCCTGCTTGGGATTCTCTGCCTCCCTCTCTCTGCCCCTCCCACACACTCTCTTTCTCTCTCTCTCAAAAATAAATTAATTGATTTAAAAAAAAGTAGTTTCGAGTCTGGATGTCAAAGAGTCTAATGGTTCATTTTTTAAAACTCATGTCTAAATATACAGGGCTCTTTTTTGCTTCAAAAAATAATAACAATAAAACAAAAATATCTGAGTATACTTTTGTGTCACCTTCCCTTTCATTATTATTCGGTTAACTAGTTCCACATAATTTTTAGTTTAGTTAAAACTAAATGAACCATTAACTTTTAATACATAGCATTAAAATGTAATAATGACAACAAAATGTAGAAATAACTTCATGCATTATAGCAATGTTTAAATATTCTCATAAAATCAAATGAAACCTATCACTGATTGATATTAAAAAAATGGAAAGAAAAACAAGGTATATCTTGACCGTATTTTTCTTGGAGCCTGTGTGTTTGGTTAAATCTTTTCTATAGGAGGAAATAAAAACAACTAGTAAATTTTTTATATGGCATGAGTAATCAGAAGAGCGAGAGGGTCACCTTACATGTGCATAAATAAATCATATTAAGATTCCTTCATGTGTCCTACAGCCTTCCTCCACCCTGTCCTGATCTGGGAAGCATTGATGAAAACAGGGAGTCAGAGCCATTATTTAGTTATACAAAAGAAAGGCTAATAAGTACTAAATCCACTACTTGCCTCTCTTCTCTTCTTATGTTTTCTCAGCATTATTTACTGGGACCCAGAATGTCTTCTATCAGAATCTGGAAAAGTGAGGGAGATTGAATTGCTGATTAAAAAACATGTATCTAAAGGAAATATTATTATTATTATGGAGAAACAGACAAAAACACACATTTTAAAATTTGATCGGAGCCTCGAATCTCATCTTACACGCTGTGTCTACTGACAAAGAATGCATGTAACAATAAATGAGGTATCAGAATGCCATTCTGGCTTAAGCCACAGACAGGAAGAGATTCTAAGACCAGACCACACTATTGTGTTTACTCCACCCAATTGCGAAAAGCCTTCCTTCTAGGAAAATAAAAAGATAAAGGGATGCCTGCCAATGATGAAAATGCATATATGATATGAAGTCTTACAGCAACCTAAATTCCCTTGTCTTACATTGGCAAAATTTGACCCACTAACATAACACAAAGCATTGACCTTGAGAATTGGTTTTACACCTTTAAAATGTTAATTCATCACCTCCTAACTAATTCAACTTCTCCCTCTGAAGGAACATTGCAATTTATTGAAGGAGCACACCGAAACATTTAGAAGCCTCCCCTTCATTAACTTTAAAAGATGCTAATCTCAATGATCTCCATAGGCCAATTTGTTAAAAGAAAAATTAGTTTAACACTGGGTGAGTGGAACCTCAGAGTCTAAATTAATCAGTTCAGCACCGATGTCATTGTGGTGGGCTAATTGCAATCGTCTTCCCTTTTAAATCCTTCTCTTATCTCCTGTATCTTCCCAAAGCTCTTTAGCATTCTGTGATTTTCCACTTTTGGTTCATCCTTTCCTGCGTCCTTATATGCACTACCTGAAAACTTACGCGGCTCTTCATGTCGTGGTTACTTTTTAAATTTAGTCATATTTGTATTTAACTAAACAAACCCCAAATCTTAATCATGTTAAAATGTAATCCACATAAAAATGAGTAATGTATTTTATATTCTTGATTTGGACTGAGTGTTCAAAATCCAGTTATAATTTTACATTTACAACACATCTTGATTTGAAAGTTAAATTTTATCAGATGTATTTCATCTGTATTTCAATTTTATTTTTTAATTTTTTAAGTTTATTTATTTTGGGAGAGACAAAGACAGCATAAGTGGAGGAGGGGCAGAGAGAGAGAGAAAATCCAACGCAGGGCCTATGTTGCCAGCACAGAGCCCGATGTGGGGCTTGAACCCGCAAAGCTGTGAGATCATCACTTGAGCTGAAACGAAGACATGGACGCTTAACCGACTGAGCCACCCAGGTGCCCCTGTATTTCAATTTTATAACATTCACAGTTGAAAAAGAATAGTCACCTACTTAGGTTGTTCCAAAGATACCTTAAAATTTTTCAATAACTGAATCAAATGTCAGTTTTTAAGGTTCAATTTACACTAATGAAAATTAAATCAAATAAAAATTCCATTCTTTTTATTGCAGACTAGTATCCCAGTGTACCAATGGGCTACAGTTTGTTTATTGATTCGTCCAATAAGGATATTCAGGCTGTTTCCAGATTTTGGCAATTGTAATAGAGCTACTATAAATACTTGAATATAGGTTTGTGTGTGGGTATAACGTTTGATTCTTCTAGGGTAAATATCCAACAGAGGATGCTGGTATATGGGTAAGTCTATGTTTAACCTCATAGAAAATAGTTTTCCAGGATGGTTGTATTATTTTGCATTCCCGCCAACAATATAGGCGTGTTCCAGTTGCTTTGGAACTGGAACATTCTCACCAGCCTTTGGTTTGGTGAGTAACTTTAATTTGGGCAATTCTAGTGTGTGGTGTGGTGCATTTCCCTTATGGCTAGTGATGATGAACATCACTATGGGTTGAACTGCCTCCCACATATCCTCCTTGGTGAAGTGTCTGTTGGAGAGTCTACTCAGATTTCACAATTGATAATTTGCATCCCTGTAGGAAATAACTTTGTTAACTAGAGTACAGTGCTTTTGTGGAGGTCCCTTTGCCTTTGATCTTTCAGACTATTGATTTTCAAACTTACTCAGGTTATCTGACTTGTTTCATACATTTCAATCCCCAGTGAGTTTGTTTCATACGTTGTAGAACTGTTAGACTGAGGCATATTAAACATCTTAACAGTTTATTTGAGCAAAATCCATTTGAATTGGGTACTGCCAAACTGGAAATGGTTGGAAGTGGTTGAAAGTGCTCCTCCAACAGGAGCCAGGGAAACACTTGTATAGAGATGAGGTGGAAGCAGGGGCTCCTGGGTGTCTCAGTTGGTTAAGGGTCCGCCTCTCGGTTTCAGCTCAGGTCATGATCTCAGGGTTCATGGATTTGAACCCTGCATCCAGGTCTGTGCTGGCAGTGCAGAGCCTGTTTGGGGATTCTCTCTCTCTCCTTCGCTCTCTGCCCCTCCCTTGCTCCCTCACACATGCTCGCTCTCTCTCTCTCTCTCTCTCTCCCTCAAAATAAATAAACTTTAAAAAATAAAAAGAGAGATGAGGTGGAAGCAAAGCAAGAAAATGATTTGATTGCCTGTAGCTTAAGCAGTTGCCTTATTTGGGAAAGCCCAGTGGCTGTTTGTGATCGGTTGTCCTTAGGTTTTGATTCCTGAACCTTGAGGCATTTCAGGCTTAGATTTGGGCTTGCTGCCATGGGCTCCTAAGACGTTAAAGCCACCTCGGTTTAGTGGCCTCCTTGTTTAATTAATTTAACATTTCAGTTAGATTATTTTGTCATCATCTACATTTCATTGTGAGATCTCTGAACTGCCTAAATCATTTTCTAAACTGCATATAGTAAGGTGTGTTCTTTGGGCTGTAAAGTTCTAATAGGTTTTGACAAACATACAGCATGATATGCCCACCATTATATATCATAAAGAATAGTTTCACTGCCTTAAATAAATCTGTGCTTCACCTTTTCAACCCTCCACAGCCCCCATCCAAACCCAACCACTGATGTGTTTACTGTCTCTATAGTTTTGACTTTTCCAGAATATCATATAATTGAGATCATAAAGCACATAACCTTTTTGTACTGGCTTTTTAAACTGCGCAATATGTATTTAAGATTCATCCAAGTCTTTTGTGCTTCATAGCACATCGCTTTTAATCATTAAATAGTATTCCGTTGAATTGATTGAAGAACAGTTTAATTACTTCTAGTTTTTGGCAAATGTGAATAAAGATTCTATAAACATTTGGATGAAGATTTTTGTGTGGACATAAGTTTTCAAATCAGTTGGGTAAATACCTAGGAGTACAATTGCTGGATCATACGGAAAGACTGTGTTTAGCTTGGAAAGAAGCTGCCAAATGGTCTTCAGAGTGGCTGTATCATTTTGCATTCTCAGCAGGAATTAATAAGAGCTCCTATTGTTCTGCATCCTCATCAGCAATTGGTATTGTCAGGCTTTTTTTGGATATTAGGCTGGAGCCTTACTCAGCTAAGAATGCTGTCTTCATAAGAAGAGGAAGAGACACTAGGGATACATGCACACAAAGAGAAGACCACAGCCATCTGCTCCCCAAAAGGAGAGGCTTCAGGCGAATCCAAACCTACCAACACCTGTTCCTGGACTTTCAGCTTCCAGAACTATGAGAAAATAAGCAAATAAGTAAATAAATAAATTTCTGTCATTTAAGCCACCTGATCTGTGGTATTTTGCTTCGGCAGCCCTAGCAAACTAATCCACTAGGTTCTGTTGGTTTTTCTCCTATGTTTTCTTCTAGAAGTTTTATATTTGTAAATTTGGTATTTAGGTCTATAATCCATTTTGAGCCAATTTCCATGACAGGTATAAGATCTTTGTCTAGGGTTTTTTTTTTAATTTTTTTTTATGGATGTGGAATTGTACCAGCACCAATTATTGAAAAGACTATTCTTTTTCCATTGAATTACTTTTGCATCTTTGTCAGAGATCAGTTGACTATTTCTGTGTGGGGTTATTATTATTTTAATATTCAAATAAGTAAATGTGAATTAAAATTTAAAATTAAATATCTCAAAATACGGTAATGATCTACTTAGTTCAATATTGACTACAAGGCTATAAACTGATCTGTATAACTTATTGATATCACTCAACCTACCTTGAATTTTTTTTTTTTCAAAGAGAAGGTCAGACTGATCTATTCCTTAGAAGAGAACATTTTAACTTAGTACCAGTTATTTAGATTGGCATTTGGGGAATCTAGCTTCAGGCCAAAGTTTTATATGTGATCTTCCAGGTCCCACCATAGGTGGCTGCAAAGCCCTTACCTGAGACACTTTATGGGAGAAAACTGCCCTCCCCACACTAGACTCTGGTGCACAGCCAGCGCATTCCGTCTTAAGGGGGTTGCAATCAAGGACTCGGTCAACGCCCTGCCCCCAATCCTGCCTCCTGATAGCTACCCACTTACTATATCTGCATATGTTCACCAATACAAAACTTTAGCATGTTATAGTTGTTTTGATCATGTTTTAATCATTTTTTCCTGTTTCTTTGATTCTTCAGATTCCATCTAGTTAGGTAAACATTCTTGTGGTTTTAAATGTTCATTTTCTTCACATGGGGTGAGGAAATTTGTAAGAATTCTCAAAAAATTAGTGGCACACTTATTTTCAGAGAAGTATTTCATTCGAGTGTTATGAAATGTACTAGATACATTTAAAGTGAAGACAGATTCCTTTATCATTTCACTTTTGTTTATTTCCAGCATGTCTAAAGTTGCTGCTTAATGTAATCTTATTACATCTGTAAGAGCATTGTTTTCTTTATCATGTCACATGTCTTGATATGATACGAGGTATTGCATCTATTCACAATCCTCAAAAGCTACAGAATTTTAAGCTAAATTTACTTGGAGAATATTTTTTCCTAATTCTTCAGTAGATTCACAGAACAGCTGCTGGGCCCTCCTGAAAACAGTTTAGTAACATGAAGATCTGGAAAAAGTGCTGCTCAAGGCCCACTCTATATACCAGGTCTGGGGTTTGTCACTTACAATTGAAACTTAAGCTTCCGCAGATTATTTTATAAGCAGTGATTCCATGTCTATTGTGTAAAATCTATAATACTTAAAAAAGCTGTCCTATAAATTTATCCAGCTGACACCTGCACACATGAATACACAATATTCAATATTTCAAAATGGAAACATTGCAAATTCACTACAGAAACAATCATCTCTCTTATATTAAATTTCACCATAGAAATCATAGTAGCTAAAAGGGCAACAGACTCTGTGCTACCTGTAATGCATACATTTGAGTTTGCAGAATGAGGCTCTAAGTTTTCATGGGTTAGAATTTAAAATACTCGAATATAAAATAGCTCTAGGTAATACTTTTCTAAAATACTGATAATGACACACATATACATACACACATGGCCACACGTGTGTGTGTATGTGTGCATGTATTTTTTAACTAAATGCTATTCCATAATAAAAGAATAAGTTCTCATCTGGGGTAAATTGATTCTTGCCACAGGACAATATTAAATGTGATTCAGTATTGCGGACCTCTTTGGTCATTAGTGGAGATGCTGTTAGTTGGTAAGATGATTTCATTAAATCATGTGAGTTGTTGACCACATGGAGTTATAAACTAGTAGGGGAGACATATAAACAAAGTTATTAAAACAGAAATTAATAAGTATTTTAGTAGAGGCAGATGCGCTGTTTCAGTTAGGTATAAAAAGGGATGAAGAAGTCAGAATGTACATTCTGGAAAAGTCAGAGGTCTCACAGAAGAGATCACTATACTGGATATTGACGGAAAGTACCAGTTCTGCAACCAAACAGAGAGAGAAAAGGAACATTTGAGGAAGAGAGTGTACTCTCTGTCATGAAAGTCATGAAAGCGTGAGAGAGTAAATTCTGTTTGAAAGAATATAAATACTTTCGGTTGGTTGTAACATAGAATGCTTGTGACAAGGCCTCTCCTGCTAGAGATGAGATAAAATTCCTAATGAAAATAAGGGGTGATTGGAATATGATGCCATCATCCAGCACTTAAGCCAAACTTTTAAGATTTGAGGGAATTCTGCTTGCCTGGTTTTTTTTCCTATGTAAACTGAAATATTTAATACAGCATTAGGCAAGTGTTCACTGAAAAAAGCACAAGAGAGTACAAGTATATTATATTATAAAGTATATTATATTTGAAGAAAGAATTTTTAAAGATCTATGTCTATATGATTGACTACCACCTGATTAATGCATTTTCAGAATGAAAATGATTTCTAAGATATTTGACTATATCACTGACCAGCCCCAAAGGAAAGACACGTAGATACGCACATTTGTTGGTCCATCATCAAAATAATGAAAAAATCTTGACAAAGTTACCTTTAGGGAAGTACAGCCAGCCACCAGTGTGGATCTTCTAATCTGCCTTTTAGTGGGGAACTGGGTGGCTCAGTCAGTTAAGCGTCTGACTTCAGCTCAGGTCATGATCTCATGGTCCGTGAATTCAAGCTCCATGTCGGGCTCTGTGCTGACAGCTCACAGCCCGGAGCCTGCTTTGGATTCTGGGTCTCCTTCTCTCCCTGCCCCTCCCCCACTGGAGCTCTGTCTCTCTCAAAAATAAACATTAAAAAAATTTTAATCTGCCTTTTAGCGTGTCACTGTTAAAAAAAGAAAGTGCAACTAATGGTTAGTTAAGTACAGTTTTAATGTTGGGGCATGTGGGTGGCTCAATTGGTTAAGTGTCCAATTCTTGGTTTCAGCTCAGGTTATGATCTCATGGGGATCAAGCCCTGCAAGGGGCTCCACACTGACAGTGCAGAGACTGGTTGGGATTCTCTGTCTCTCTCTGTCTCTGCCCCTCCCCTGCTCTCTCACTCTCTCAAAATAAGTAAGTAAACATTAAAACAAGAGACGAAGAACAGTTTTAATGTGAAAGAAAGGGACCCAAACGAATAATGGAAGAATTCTTAGAAGAAAAGAGGGAAGTTAGAGAACAGTAGGAAACTTCAAAAATAAATTACTGGGGGCACCATTTCCTTTCCACTGACAAAATATGAGAAACAACTGTATCACTAACTAATGAGTGAATGAAAGCAAAAAGATTCTGGAAGGAAGTGGGCATTTGGAAGAAGGGACTCCTCTGTTTTAAAATGGCTTTTAGCCTAAGAACAGCCTGAAGTTGGCACCACATTGAGTGGCTAAGATCCTGAGAGAAAACATGTACTTTTTCTGTCCTGAATAAATGAGAACAAAGTTCAGAGCTACCTGAGACAAAGGAGAGTCTTGGAGGCAATCCTGAAAAGGTGAGAGAAAGGGAGGGGGATCCTCTAATTTTGTGTTTAAGCTTTGCAGAAAATTCCTGGCTGAACCTTATCCATGTAAATGGGTAACAGACTCCAAACAGCATTGAGTTCAGTAGGAGACCAGCCAAGTTAATCAAAACAAAATTCAACCATTTTGAAGGAATAAAGCAGAAACCAGAGTTCCTAAATTATAGAATTCATGATGTGAGGCTACAATACAGAATTACTCAGCAAAGAAGAACAGGAAAATATTACCCATTCTCTAAAGACTGAACCCCAAATGTCCCAGCTGTTGGAAATAGCAGACAGGATTTTAAAATGGATTTTACAGCTATGCTGAATAAGGTAAAGGAAAATGTACTCATCACAAGTGAAAAAATAGAAATTATCAGCAGAGATATAAATTTAAATGAAAATTCTGGATTTTGAAATTTAATATTTGAAGCTAAAATTCAGTGACTGGATTTAGCAAAATGGACGTGGCAGAAGAAAAGGCAAATAACCTTGCAGATAAATCAATAGAATTTGTCTAATCTGAAAAAGTAGGAGAAACAGAGAGGAGAACATAGGATGAGCACCTCAGGAAACTGTGAGACAATAGGAAAATGTCTAATATACATGTGTAATTGAGTCCCAGAAGGAAACAGAGTGTAGGAGATAAAAGCATAGAGGAAAAATAATGGCTGTGACTCCCACTTCTGGCCAATATGGAATAATACAGACCAGATTTACTCTTTTTACTTCAGACTTTTTACTCTCCTATGAAAAGCAATAACAAAAAAAATTAAACAAGACACGTGCAACACTTTTCAAGACACTGGACATCATACAATAAAGGACAATGATGCCTAGTGATAGGAAATGAGGTTAGTACTATGTTTGCTCCAGCTTACTGCCTTAAGAGAGTTTCTGGGCTACACTGAGGGAAACAGAACCCAGTTAGGCCCAATCTCTCTGAGTTGATGAGACAGAGCTCAGAGTGTGAGAACAAAAGACTTTGAGTTTGTAGGACAGGATATTAAAGAGGAAAGCGTTACAGAGAGAGATTCCTGGAGATTGCACAGGGTCCTCTTTAGGGTGAGCAGAGAACCGATAGGTGCATGTATGTGGTGAGGAAACTATGAGGCCAAAGAAATGATCAGAAAGGGTTTAGAGGGAACAGTGTCCGATACTCACACAGAACCATGAATAGTGTCTGACTTTACCTCTGAGTTATACTCTGAAAAGGAAAAAGATGTTGCTGTGAGAAATTAAGGAAGACCAAAACACATGGAGAGATATGCTGTATTCATGGCCAGAAGACTCAGAAGACTCCATATTGTTAAGATGTCAATTCTTCCTGAATTTGCTTACCGATTCAGTGCAATCCCAATCAAAACCCCAGCAGATTATTTTGCATAAATTGACAGATTGACTCCAAAATCCATAAGGAATGTGAGTACCTAAAATAGCAAAAATAAATTTGAAAAAGAGGAAAATTGGAGGATTAATGCTTCTTGATTTAATGCTTATTATAAAGCTACAGTAATCAAGACAGTATGGTACTGGCAAAGAGATCAAAGGAATAGATTGAAGAGTCCAGAAATATATCCATACATAATTGAATAACGTATTTCTAGAAAGATGCAAAAGCAATTCAGTGGAGAAAAGATCATCTTTTAACATTTTTAATCTTTTAACATGCTGATGGAACAGGTGGATATCCACACATAAAAATGACTTTTTATCCATATCCTTCTGCCATATTGAAAAATTAACTCAAAATAGATCATAGACCTAAATGTAAAATCAAACACTACAAAATTCAAGGAAAAAAACTTATGAGAAAATCTTTGTAATCTTGAGTTAGGTAAATATATTTTAGATATAATCCCAAAAGCATATTCATAACAACAACAACAACAACAACAACAAATCAGCAAATGGTATGGTGGTTGCCAGGGGCTGAGGGGAGGAGGAAATGGAGTTGTTAATTAATGGGCATAGGGTTTTAGTTTTGCAAGATGAAAAAGTTCTGGACATTGAGTATACAACAATGTGAATGTACTTAACACTAAATTGTGCAGATAAAAATGATTAAAATGGTACATTTCATGCTATATGTATTTTACCTTACCAGATTTTTTAAAAAGTGGAAACCTAGAAAGAATCTAACAGTCCAACAATAGATAGCAGACATGAAATGAAGTATGGCATTGCCATATGATGAAAACCTTTATAGCCACTAAAGTTAAGACATTGTAGGAGACTTTTTAATGACTTCAAAAACTCATGATTCAGTATTAAGGGAAAAAAGTGGCTTAGGAAACAATGTGTGAACTGGAATCCATTTTTTAAAACAAGTGTTTTATACCATTAGGTTCTTTTTTTAGTACTATAGCATTAGGTTCTTTTATTATTATTAAATAAGAAAAGACCTACCAAATCAAATGTTGATAAGGATATGGAGCAAATGGACTTCTCAATGACTTCTGGTCAGAATGTGAGATATAAAACCTGTTTGGAAAATACCAATAGTTTAGTAATTTTTTTAAAAGGGGTGCCTGGGTGGCTCGGTCGGTTGAGCATCTGACTTCGGCTCAGGTCATGATCTCATGGTTGTGAGTTCGAACCCTACATTGGGCTGTCTGCTGTCAACACAGAGCCCACTTTGGATCCTCTGTTCCCCTTTCTCTCTGCCCCTCTTCTGTTGCACTCTCTCAAAAATAAGTAAACATTAAAAAAAAGTTAAACATACCTCCGTGTGACCCAGCCATCCTAGTCCTAGGTATTTACCCAAGGCAGATGAAAAGATTGTGCATGAATGTTCATGACAACTTTATTTGTAATGGCCCCCAAATTGAAAGAATGTGAATGCCTATTAATAGGTGAATGGATAAATATAAAGCATATCATTATAGTAGATTACTACTCAGCAATGCAAAGCACTGAACTCTTGATACACACCATAGCATATGAATCTCGACATAGTTATGCTACTGAAAGAGCTAGACAAAAGAGTATAAAAAAATTCTAGGAAATACAAAGCAATGTAGAGTGTCAGGAGGGAGATCAGTGGCTCCATGAATGGGATGAAGGTGGGATAAATTACACAGGCAGAAGGAAACTTTCTTGGGTAACAGACATGTTCATTGTTTTGATTGTGTGATGGTTTCTGGAGTATGCATGTATGTCAAAATGTATCCCCAAATGTACACTAGAATATGCCCCGATTTACTGTATGTCAATTATACCTCAGTAGGCTGCTTTTGAAAAATGGGAAAATTCGAAATAAAACTGACCTTTGATTTATCATAATAAAATACTGAATATCAGATACAGAGAGAAAATCTTGAAAGCATCCAGAGAAAATAACACATTCTTTATATACAAACAAGATAGCAAAACACATATTTAGAGTTCTGAAAGAACAGAAAAAAAATCTGACAACTCAAAATTCTATATCCAACAAAAATGAAGAAGGCTAAATAAAGGCAATTGTAAGTAAGGAAAAGAGAATTTATCACCAGCAGACATGCCCTTTGAGGGATGCTAATGGAAATTCTTCAGGCTAAAGGGAAATGACACCACACTGAAATTCAATCTTCAGGAAGGAATAAAGAGCACTGGAAATAAAGAGAGACTTTTCACAATGCCAAAAGAGTCAGTTCTTCAGAAAGACATAATATTCATAAATGTTTTTTTCTCTCTCATAACACCTTCAAAATTCATGAGATAATAATGACAGAATCAAGGGGAAAAATAAACAATTCTATAATCATTGTCGAACTTTTTTAACACTATTTTTTAGCAATTGATAGAACAAAGAAAATCAATAAAGACATAGATGGAGCTGAACAAACTATCAACCATCTTGACCTAAATGATATTTAGGTATCATTTACATTTAGAACACTGGGCTCAACAACTAGTTTCATAATATATATTCAAGTGCACCTGATACGTTCACTGAGCTAGATCATATGCTGTCCCTTCCAACAAGTCTTAAGTACATTTAAAAGGATTGAAAGCACACAGGATATGTTTTATGAGTATAACAGAATTAAATTGGAAATCAATAACATGACAGCTCGGAAAACCACTGAAGTTATAGAAAACCCCTCTTATTTCTTTAGTGAAGAAATCACCAAAGAAAATGCAAAAAATTCCGAATTGGATAAAAATGAAGCCCCTCTTATTTCTTTAGTGAAGGAATCACCAAAGAAAATGTAAAAAAATTCTGAATTAGATAAAAATGAAGCATAAAGCCAGGAAGCTTAAAAAAATTTTTTTTACATTTATTTATTTTTGAGAGACAGAGAGAGACAGAACGTGAGCAGGGGAGGGGCAGAGAGAGGGAGACACAGAATCAGAAGCAGGTTCCAGGCTCCGAGCTATCAGCACAGAGCCTGTCGCCGGGTTCAAACCCACAAACTGTGAGATCATGACCTTAGCCAAAGTCCGGTGCTCGACCGATGGAGCCACCCAGGTGCCCCTAAGCCAGAAAGCTTTTAAGGGGAAACATAGGGTAGTATCTTTGTGATTTTTGAAAAGCAAAGTTCTGAAATGTAGAGCAATCACCATAATAGAAAAAAATTGATAAGTTTGACTTATCAGAATTAAAAACTACTTAACAAAAGGCATTAATAAACTGAAGAGGCCTGCCACAGATCTGAAGAAAATATATATTGTGAAACATGTATCTGATAAGGGACTGGGATACAAATATATAAAGAGCTCCTACAATTCAATAATAAAAAAATAGCTTGAATTGAATAGACACATTAACAAGCATATGAAACAGGCATGTGAAACTGTGGTCAACATTATTGGTCATCTGGGTAATGCAAATTAAGACTACATAGACATACCACTACACACACATCAGAATGAAATGATTAATATTAGAAAGATTATCAGAACCAAATTTTGGTAAGGATGTGCAGCAACTGGAAATCTCATACATTTTTGTTGGGAATGTCAAATATGACAGCTATCGTGGCAAAAGATCTAGTATTTTCTTGTAAAACTAAATATACATGAACCTATGATCCAGCAATTCCATCTCTAGGTATTCATTTACTTAGGAGAAATAAAAACATAAATGCACATAAAAAGTGCATTTGTATAAAAATATTCAAATTAGCTTTATTCATAATGGTCCAAAGTGGAAAATATCCCAGAGATCCTAAAATAGGAGAATGCGCTTATTCATACAGTGGAATACTACTCAGCAATGAAATGAATCAACTATTGTCAGGCAACAGTATGACTAAATCTCAAAAACATTATGTTTAGCAAAAGAAGCCAGACACAAATTGTACATACTATATTATTTTATTTGTATGAAGTTTTAAAACAGCCAAAATCAATCAATGATGGAAGAAGAGTTGAACAGTGTTTTTCTTGGAGTGGAATTTGTATTGGTAATTGGAAGGGACTCGAATGATCTTTCTGGAGGGATAGTGATGTTCTATACTGATGGGCTTTGGGTTATACAAGGATTTGCACTTTTAGAACTCAGAAAAATCTGTGCATTACATTGTATGTAACTTTTACGTGAAAAGAAAAATAATATTGAACTCTAGTTAATGACAGAAATGCTGAAGTACTTAGGGGGACATACACTTATCTACAAGTTATCTTAAAATGCATAAAAGCATGCAATGTATCAATGTAGGAATAAATATGCAAAAAAGCAGATATAGTAAAATGTTGACACTAGAATCTGGATGATGGGTATATTGGCATTCACTCTAAAATTCTTTCAATTTTTGTATGTGTTTCAACATTTTGCTAATAAATTTCTTGAAAAAAGTCCTATACCCAAAATTTTGAGAGAGAAGAGAAAACATAGCATTGGGGTATGCCTGTGGGGTGCTGGAGCTGGAAGGGTCTGTTCTGGCGGTTAAGACGATGTTATAGATAGATCTTAGAAGAACGGCCAACATGTCTGAAGTTCAAGAAACCACTAACTGCTTCTTGGATGTGAACCTTCATGAAAGAAACTGGCCCCAGAAGTGAGTCTAAGCATCTGCAAGTCACTAGTGGAGCCACTGAACCTACTGGTTTTGAACAAATGGCTGCAGATGAAATGAGAGAGAAATTGAGCTCATCATACAAACTCTGCAGAAATGAAGTGAGGTGTATTCTGACATTTCAGTGAAAGTCTGGCTCAGGCTTATTGTCTGAGATCCGTTGATCACTTATTTGTGATTGTTCATGAGTTTGAAGATTACCAGTTCAAAGAAACAAAAGAAGAAGTGTTAAAGGATTTTGAAGAATTGGCTGGAAGCTCCCATGCTCAGACCCTTTAAAAATATGGAAAATTAACACCAGTTTCGAGGAAAAAAATACATAAAAAGATAAATCAGAATTCAAGTAAAGGTAAGATTGATAATGGATGAGGAGACAAAACAGATGACAAAGATGTTAAAAGAATTCGAGAACACTAGCTTAGATTCACATACCTTAGACTATTATGAAAATTCAGCTATCAAAAAGATACCAACATTAGTAGGTAATGACTTGGCATCTTGCAAAGATAAGACTGATGAAAGCTCAGAAGGAGAAACTGATCCTCAAGTGTTAAAGTTTAGAGTCATATGCAATAGGGCGGGAGAGAAACACTGCTGTACCTCAAATCAGGCTGCAAGAAATTCTAGGTGTGCTGTTCAGGATTAATTGAAGTAGAAAGCTGACATGACCAACTTTGAGGTGGAGATTCTTGAATATCCATGATAACCAAATCTTTGTAGGCATTGCATTGACAGAAGAGAGTGTCCACCAAAGAAACAGCTCACATCTTGGAGCTACAATTCAGATCTACTCTCACCTATGGGATGCTCAGTCTCTGTGTCCTCAACCTACTCATTTAATAGTTGAAGGGATGTATGGAACAGAGGCAATACCAATAGAGGGGGCTACAGAATGGTTTAATGGTTATATTGCCGGTGATAACAATACATTGGCTGTGAATAGGGCCGCCAATAATATCTCTTCTTTATTGACCAAGAGCTGTTCAATGGGATATCTGCAATTCCTCCCTGAGAAATGGCTCTGTGGATATTATTGTAGCAGATATGCCATTTGGAAAAAGGATAGCCTCCAAGAAGAGAAACTGATCTTTATCCAGCTTGCCTCCAGAGATAAGCTGTATCTGTAGACCTGAGACAGGCAGGGCTATCCTACTTACTCAGGACAAGAAATGCTCTCTACCAGGGCATTATCTCTGAAGTGACATGTGTGGCAGAAGGCACATAGTGTCTGGGTGAGCATAGAGGGTCTTCATGCAGTAGTTTATGTTCTGAAACATCTATCTCAAGCTGTTGATTATCCTTCAGGAGAAGATAGAGAAAGAGGAATTGTCTGGCAATGAAAAGAAGGAGGATGTTTAACAGTATTTGTACTTCCCAACACTGGAAATGTCAGCATCGAGAACTTACACTGAGAGAAAAATAGTATTAACAAAAGTGCAGTTTGTGCTATTTAAACCGGCCTAAGGCTCTTCACCCTGGTTAGCAGAAGATGTGAATGGAATGTGATGGAATTGAACAAAAGCATATGAAGGAGCAGAGCTTTTCTTTGGATCTGTTCTGAAGAGGGAGCTGGGTGTTTAGTACTTTCCTTAAAATGCTTCAAAAATGCCCATAGAAAAGCCTACTAAAATGCTCTGGGATTTGGGTTTAGAACAATTTATTTTCAGGTTTTACAGCAGTGGCTGTTTTCCATTGGCTGGGTAGAAAGCTACCCTGGCCTAAAGGAAAGGGAGAGAATATAATGAGAGCATCTGAGGCCATAGCTCATTGCTTGTGTAGGTTGACTATTTTGTTGCTCAAGTTTTCATTACCTCAACCTTAAAACACAAAGTCCATGACAAGGTGAAATCTCACAAGATCTATGGGAAAGTTTGCCATCTGCCTTGTAAATTAAAATAGGCATCTGTTATTCAGATTAATACAGAGAACTAAAATAGAGGACTGGATTCATCAAAGGAATTGCACACTTTACTGTCAGTATAGGACATTTCCATTTTTAAATAGTAGCAAATGTACTGATAGATGAAGTATGGGACCAATAAGCCAGATTAAAAGAAAATTTATTTTCTTTCAGTAAAAGAAGAGAGAGAAAACAGAATTAAAAAATTAAAGACAAGATGCTATAGACAATGAGTATTCAGATAGCAAAAATCTCTTAAATAGTAGATCCTATCTCCTAAATACAGACAAAATTAACAGGAGGATGGGAAGGATGGGAAGCGATCTCCCCCAAAGACTCCCCCAAAATCTACCCCAAAGTTGGAAAACTAGAACAAAGATAAGAAAATTATAGACTTAGGCGACATTAACTCAGTGGTATTTCAGGCAGTGAGAATTGAAAACATGTGACAAAGGAAATTATCAAAGGAGGAGGAAGAGGAAACGTGGGGGGAGAAGGTGAGGGAGGAGGAGATGACAGAAGAAAATTTCCAATAACAGGTTGAAAAGAATGTGCTTTCCTCAACCGAAAGACTAAGTGCCTAGCACAGTTACTAAGAGAAAAATAAGTTACCACTACCAAGAAATTTCAGAATATTAGGAATAAAGATATGATTTGGAAAACGTCTAAGCATAGTTCAGGGGAGGGGCTGGGGTATGGGATGGGATGAGGAGGGGATCAGAAGAAGTTGTCACAAGCCTGGGGACCACAATGGAATTTGACTCTCAACTGCAATGCTGTTGTCAGGAAATGATGGAATTGTGCCTTCCAAATTCTGAGAGAATTATTTCCAATCTAGGATTTTATGGTCAATAGTCAAGTGGTGAGATTAGAACAAAATATTTTAAAAGATGCAACATATTGACCTTCGTGCACCCTTTCTCAGGAACCTACTGGGTGTTCAAGTAAATTGAATTTGTAGACCAAGAAAGAAAAGATATGGAGTTTGGGAAACAGAAAAACCTAACTAGAGAGCCAGGTGAAGTAAATTCCTAACATGATGGTACAGGGAAATCCTAGAACCGCGGCAGGGAAGCAGGACCAGAAAGCACACTTGCCCAGTTAGAAAAATAACATCCTGGGATTCTGGAAAGATTGTTCTAAGAAACAAAAGAGCCACATTTACCTACTGTTTATGAACATATTCTGGGGAGCTTTATTCACACTAATGGGAGGGAGTTTAGGCATGAATCAGTGGAAGCTACATAAGAAATGAATTAAGCAAAGAGGAGGCATTGATTGAAGTCAGGGAAATAAAGTTACACAAGGAAATGCTTCCTTCATTAATGAGTACATGGTCCAGCTGTGATTATTATATGACAATATTAATGTCAAATTGAATATGAACCTAACGTGGTACAGAACCACATTAGATAAAGAGAGAAAGGGTGTATTAGGAAACTAAATCCTCATCTTTCATAGTATGAAGTCAATAGATATTAGTATTGAAAGAGTCACACATTAGTATATGTGGCATAAATTAGGAATATAATGGTAAATGCCAGAAGAAAATGAATTTCATATCTTTCCTCTGGAAAGCACAGATCAGGGGTGAAAAAGGGAGCAGAAGACAATTTTTTTCCATTAAACTCTAAAGTCTTTTTTCCATAAACTCTAAAGTGACTTGACATTTTAGTAAATAAATAATAAAATAAAATTTATTATGCAGTGATATGGAATTATATCATTCAGATGACTCTGTTTTTTGAAAAAATGTATTCCTCTAGGTCAAAATATATACATACAGGACTACTGTATTTCAAGGCCCTTCCCCCCCACCTTTATTGAGTTGGCAGATACAATTATATTTAAAGTGTACATTGGGATGATTGATATATGCATACATTTGAAAGGATTTCTCCCATCCATTTAATTAACCAGAACATTATTTTATCTTAACAATTAAAAATAATTAAAATTCTTTTACCTTAGAAATCAACTGTCTGTTAACCTTACATCTCTTTCTGAATCATGAATGATATGTAGTAGGAAAACCATTGAATTAGTAATTGATGTGTCCATCATATAGATTAAACCTGTTTTGGTAAGAGATTTTTTTTCCTCTTCATGCTTGAAATAAAGTAATACTCCTCCACTCCCCTGTAAAACTATAAGTGAGGTTTAAAAGTTTAGTCAAGTAGGAGCACCTGGGACGCTAGTCTGTTAAGCATCTGACTTCCGCTCGGATCATGATCTCATGGTTCCTGGGTTCAAGCTCCGCATCAGGCCCTGCACTGACAGCTCAGAGCCTAGAGCCTGCTTCAGATTCTGTGTCTCCCTGTCTCTCTGCCCCTTCCCCCTGCTTATGTGTATGCTCTCCCTCTCTCTCAAAAATAAATAAATAAACATTTAAAATAAATAAATAAAAGTTTAGTCAAGTAAAATGTGGGATTGCAAACAATATCGCAAACAAACTTTTCCAGTCAGTCTTTGAGTTATGGTGTGAAAAAAGGAAACAATGTCTTTTATTAACTATGTATTATTACTAGCAGAATACACAGCTTTCTGGGCATGATAAAGCCCATAGTGGTCAGAAGGTAATCGCCTCCCATCACTGCCCTCCAGAAGAGAAGTGAATTTGGGCCTGCCTTGTGGAGAATGGACCCTGCAGAGAACGGAAGCTAACTGGTTGTCATGTTATATTCAAATCCATGTTATTGTGGGATGTTCTTCCAGGTTTGTTGTATGGGCTATATGGTGAGGCTTAATCAGTTTATGTCAATTTAATATGACGTGTATTTTGTATTTGCTTAGTACAAAATATTATGATGTGTGTATGGCATGAAAGAACGTATGACAACACCCAACATAATAGTGGAATAGATAGTGTCACATGGATTTTTTCTTAAGGTTTCATTCTAGTGTGGGGTCAGATCCCTGAGGCACAGTTTCTCAGAGCTGGAACACCCTCAGACATGCAAATTGTCTAGACTAAGAGACAGCTTTTTGCAGTATTTTGCTCAGATTGCCTCTTTGAACCTAATCAAGCTGAGGGGCCTGTGAGCTGAGCAGGCAGGAAGTTGTGTGGCCGAAGCAGGGAGGGCTTGGGGAGTCATGGGGGAGGGAAAAGTCATCCTCCCCCACCCCCTTCTCCCCCAACCCTGCCAGCACTCTGGCCTTGTTCCATGTTGGGAGGAAGAATGTATCTGCATTTCTTTTCTCCTTCCTCACGTTTATTTTCTTCTCCATCTTATCAACTCTTAACATCCTTGCTCACAGCCCATGTAAATGCTTGGTTAGGCAGGTAATTTTTTTCCTGTGCCTGGGGCACAATGGACAATGACAATTTTGCTTGTATTCTGGGGCACAGAGATTCTTTTTTTTTAATGATTATTTATTTATTTTGAGAGAGAGAGGAAGAGAGAATGTGTGAGTGGGGGAGGAGCAGAGAGAGAGAAGGAGAGAGAGAATCCCAAGCAAGCTCCCCACTGTCAGCTCTGGGGCATAGCGAGTCTTTTAGGTAAAAACCATTTAGTACTAGAATCATTTTTAAACTTAAAAAGAAGAGCTATGATGTTGGCATCGTCAGATGGTCCTGCTGGGGACTGAAAGGAAAAAAAAAATCATTATTTAAATATTCATGGGTAATACAGAAAAGAATTTCTAATATTTATTATCCCATTTTTTATTTGTCACATGATTACATGATACATGCTGTGTGTCAGATACAGTTCTAAGCATTTTTATAAATATTTACGCATTGGATCATTATACTAACTCTACAGGGTAGGTTCACTTTACAGATGAAGAAACCGAGGCCCAGAAAGATGAAGTAAATTGCCCAAGGTCACAAAGCTAGTGAGCAACAGAGTTGGGAATCAAACCCAGGTAATCTGTAGAGTCCCTACCGTTTATTGTTATTCTGTGCTGCAGTGTGGTGACTACTGAATACATGTGAAGAGAGTTGAATGGCTCATCATAGTTGCTAACTTGATTTCACTTATTTTATTTATGATGTCCAACATCTGGGAAGTTTAAAGTTTAAAGATTGCTCAGGTGCTCAAAATGTTGTCAGGCATATAAGGGTCTGGCAGTACAGATAACCTGAAAACCCTCCAGCTACAAACACCAGGAATTGCTCAATAAATTATAACTAACATCTTTATAAATGCATGGCTGAACTGCTAAGAAAGGCAGGGAAATTGCCTTGGGCCAGAAATGAAGAAGGAACTGAAAATCAGGACAGTGAACTGCGGAGTTAACATTGTGTCTGCCATGGGGTATTTATCATATTTGATCATATAGGGGCTTGAATTTAATACCAGTACAAGGAGAGAGAGTTGGGGCTGAGAGCCCCATCTTTATGGTGCTACTCCTTCAGTATGAGTGAGGATTCAGGCAAAGGGAACTCTCAAAAGTTGTGGGAAGAATTATAAATTTATACAACCACTTTAGAGAGCAATGTGACAATGTCCTGTGTATTTGAATATGTGCATCTTTATGACCAAGGCAATTCCTTTGCTAGGTTTATATGCTGGAGAAACTCTAGACCATGGGAAAAATCAGACATGGATGAGAATTTTATTGCAATGTTGTTTGCATTAGTAAAAACTTGGAACAGGAGAGTGGATAAATGAATTGTGCTATATTCGTTTAATGGAATGCACAGAGCAGTGAAAATCAATGTACTGTAGACATGTATCATCAGGGATAATTCTCAAAAGCTTCACTTTTGTAAAAAAGAAAGACAAATTGCAGAATATTTGTGGCATTAAACCTAAGAGCTGAAATGCAGAGAGGGAGAAAGGATAAAAAATAAATTGTCATTTTTAACCTCAAGTCGGAGACCAAAAAGGACTTCTCTTAAAAATGAAAGTCACGCCAGCATTGCAGATGTCATTGGCTTCCATTTGGCCCAGTATCTACCTTGCAGACCAGACCTTCCAAACAGGGCCTACAGCATGACAAGAAAGATAAAGTGGTGGCTTTACCAAATAGGAAATATTTTCATATTCTCATTTATTTCACCAAAACTCAAATCAACTCAATATATCTGTAACTCTGCTTTGTCTCCACACTACATCTTTGCCTCTTTCTGGCCTCACCAAGTGTCTCTCATTTCCTGAATCCACACAGAGATGCACATGGTCTCAAATGTGGGCAAAGTCATGTAATTTCCTTCTGCTTTTAAACTTGCATTTTTAGGGGCACTTGGGTGGCTCAGTCGGTTGAGCGTCTGACTTCGGCTCGGGTCATGATCTTGCGGTCTATGAGTTCGAGCCCCACGTCGGGCTCTGTGCTGACAGCTCAGAGCCTGGAGCCTGTTTCAGATTCTGTGTCTCCCTCTCTCTCTGCCCCTCCCCCACTCATGCTCTGTCTCTCTCTCTCTCTCTCTGTCAAAAATAAACAAACATAAAAATTATTTTTTTAACTTGCATCTTTAGCCCATCATGCTATTCACCAAATAAAGGCAACCTTTTTAGAATCTGTTTACAACTGTGTGTCTGTTTTATAGCAATATTTTTCTCTGTCACAAACAATTAAGAAAACAAAAACACAACAGGAGTTCAAGAGGACCTTAGAGCCAACAAAATTTAACAATTATTGTTATTCCTTAAAATAACATCTTTATTGAGATATAATTCACGCAGCAAACAATTCACCTGTCTAAAGTGTACATTTGAATGGTTTTTAGTATAATCACAGCGTTGTACAACCATCAGCACAATAAGTTTTAGAACATTTTCATCCCCCTATGATAAAGCCCACATCCACTCTATTTCTGCCATCTACTTTCCCCTCCTCAACCCTACCTCCCCCTGCCCCTCCCTCACTGCCTCCTGTTTTCTCTAAGCCCTAAGAAACCATGAATCTACTTTTTGTTTGTATGGATTTGCCTATTTTGGATACTTCATATCAGTAGAAGCATACAATATGTGGTGTTTTGTGACTGATTTCTTTCACTTAGGGCAAATGTTTTCAAAGTTCATCCATGCAGTAGCACATATCAGTATTACATTCACTTTTATGTTTTTTATTTAAAAAAATTTTTTTTAACATTTATTTATTTTTGAGACAGAGAGGGACAGAGCATGAACGGGGGAGGGGCAGAGAGAGAGGGAGACACAGAACCGGAAGCAGGCTCCAGGCTCTGAGCCATCAGCCCAGAGCCCGACGCGGGGCTCGAACTCGCAATATCGTGACCTGAGCTGAAGTCGGACGCTTAACCGACTGAGCCACCCAGGCGCCCCTTAACATTCACTTTTATCACCAAATCATATTATAGTGTATGGGCATATCACTTTTTATTTAGTCTTTTATCAGGTAATGAATATTTGAGCATTTGGATAATTTCAGCTTTTTGGCTATTATGAGTATTGCTGCTATGAACATTCTTGTGTAAGTTTTTGCGTGGTCATGTGTTTTCATTTCTCATGAGTATACATCTAAAGGTAAAATTGCTGGGTAGTGTAATTCAATATTTAACCCTTTAAGGAACTAACTGCCAGACTTTTGTAAATTGGCAGCACCCTTTTCCATGCACATGAGCAGTGTACGAGGATTCCAATTTTTTGACATCTTGGCCAACACTTGATATTATCTATTTTTGTGATTTTAGTATAGCCATGCTCATGGGTGTAAGTGATACCTCCTTGTGGTTTTGATCTGTAATTCCTAAATAGATAATGATGTTAGTCACCTCTTCATTGTTTATTTGCCATTTGTATATCTTCTTTGGAGAAATGTCTGTCCAGCTCCTTTAATCATTTTTTTTTTTAACTGGGCTATTTGTCATTTTTTATTACTGAGTTGGAAGAGTTCTTGATACACGTCCTTCATCAGCTATATGACTTGAAAATATTTTCTCCCTTTCTGTGGGTTGTCTTCTAAATTTCTAGTAATAGTTATTTTTATGGTTTTAGATTTTACATTTAAGTGTTTGATCCATTTTGAGTTAATTTTTCTGTGTGCTGTGGTAGGAGTCCAACTTCATTCTTTTGCATGTGCTGTCTGTACCAACACCATTTGATGAAAATGCTGTTCTTTCCTTTTTGAATTCTCTTGACACTCTTGTCCAAAATCAATTCACCATAAATGTGAGGCTTTGTTTCTGGACTCTCAACTTTGTTCCATTGATATATATACATACATATATATATATACACACACACACACATATATATATACACACATATATATACACACACATATACATATATATATACACACACACACATATACATCATATACATATATATATATATATATATATATATATATATATATATATATATATTTGTCCTTATGCTAGTATGGCACCATTTTTATTATTGCAGAGCTTTGTAGTAGGTTTTGAATTCAGAAAGTATGCAAAATTCCAACTTTGCTCTTTTTCTTCAAGATTATTTTTTGTTATTCTGGTTCCTTTGCATTTCCATATAGATTTTAGGATCAGCATGCCAATTTTTGCAAAGAAGGCGGTTGGAATTCTGCTGAATCTGTAGATCAATTGGGGAGTATTACTATTTTAACAATGCTGTCTTCCAACCTATGAACACAAGATACCTTTCACTTTATTTAGGTCTTCTTAATTTCTCCAAACAATGTTTTATAGTTTTCAGAATATTAGTTTTATGCTTTTATTAAATATATTTATGTGCTTTATTCTTTTTTTATGCTAATAAATACAATTGTTGTGTTCATTCCCTTTTTGAGTTGTTCATTGAAAATTTATTGAAATAGAATTGGTTTTTGTATTTTGAGTTTCAGTCTTACAACCTAGCTAATAAATTCATTTCTTAGTTTCAATAGTTTTTTTTTAAGTGGATTCCTTAGGATTCTATATGTCTAAGATCTGTCATCTACAAATATAGTTTTACTCCTTTTCTAATTAGGATAACTTTTATTTCAATTTCTTGCCTAATTGTGCTGACTAGAACTTCCAATACAATGCTGAACAGAAGTGGTAAGATGGTTGTTTTTTTTTTTAAGGCTGTGTTTCTCTCTGATTTTTTTTTCTTATGATTAGTGGTAAAGTACTAAAATCAAAGAGCTTGTGTCTTTTTCTTACAAGCAGTAAGGAAGGAGTGAGTTGGAGGAAATCAAACACTGTCCCATAGCTATTGACTGAGAACAACTAAAAGGGAGAAAAAGCAGAGGTGACCATTAACAATATGAAAGGAAGAGAGCAATGGGCTCTCATGCCTCTTACAAGAAACAAAAAGAGTATGGAAGACTGGTCTGGGCCTGAAACATGGTCTTGGGTATTAACAGATGAAAGCTTGTGGAGGTTTCTTATCAAAGTATACACCTTATTCTTTTTATTTTTGTTGATTTATTTTTTTAATGTTTATTTATTTTTGAGAGAGAGAAAGTGTGCACGGTGGGGAGGGTGGGGGGCAGGGGGCAGAGAGATAGGGGGACAGAGGAACATAAGCAGTCTCTGTGCTAACAGCAGACAGCCTGATGCGGGGCTCGAGCTCACACACCTGGGAGATCATGACCTGAGCCAAAATCTGACACTTAACCAACTAGTCCACCCAGGCATCCCAAAGCTTATTCTTTTCAGAATATGTATCAACGTATGTAGGATTATCACACAATCAAGAGTGCTTTAAAATAATTGGATCTTAAAGTTTTGGCTGGAGGAAAAACTTCATTTAAGAAAAACCCTAAACTTCTGTCAGTTGTTTTTGTATACTTCATGTACAACAAAAACCAAATCCATCGATATCAGGTATAAAATGACCTACGTACTTCTTACCTATGACAAGGGAATAGGATATATTGTCTTAAACTAGGCCCAGGCAGCTTATGTTATGTGAATTTTTCTTTGAGTTTGGTAGTGAATATATGTCATTTAATAAAAATTTAATAAATATATGTCATTTAATATATTACACTGTCAACAACAACTTTCAAGTTAGGGCTTGTTTTTTTCTTCTGCATTCCTTCCCTTTCTGTTTTTAATATTGATATTTGAAATCTATTTAAATATTAAATTCTGACTAATAAAAATAGATCATTTAAATCCCTAATTTTTCATAAGTAGCAGAATGGTGAAAGGGGAGCTATTTTAGACTAAAAGGTAAGGTTAATGAGAAAGTTAATTTAGTTTTTTTGGCTAGTCATTGCTTACCTTTAAAATGGGGAAAATGAGGGTCACCTGGGTGGCTCAGTCAGTTAAGCATCCACCTTGGCTCAGGTCATGATCTGACTGCTGGTTGGTTCGAGCCTCACATCAGGCTCTGTGCTGACAGCTCAGAGCCTGGAGCCTGTTTCAGATTCTGTACCTCCTTCTCTCTCTCTCCCCCTTCCCCACTCACACTCTGTCTCTGCGTCTCTTAAAAAATAAATAAACATTAAAATTTTTTTAAATAAATAAAATGGGGGAAATGAAGAGGAGGAAATAGGGATTATTTCTGAAATATCTTCTATTATAATCAACAATAACAATATAGTTAATATTTATTCAGTACTTATTCTTGACAGGCGCTGTGCTAAGTGCTTGACATATTCTCATGGAGCCTCATAACAACCCTATAGTACAGGTTTATTAGTATTGTTGATGGTATGTCTGAGGCAGACGATGCTTAAAATCTACAAAGTATGTACTAAAACCATGATTCAAATTCTTGTAAGTCTGTTCTATGTTCTTTTATGAGATTGTCAGTCAGATGCGGCCACAGGAGCAGACACAGAGGCTCAGGAAAACAAAGTTCATTATACTCGCAAGTCCTCAAGACTGGAGGTGTGGCATACCACACAGGGCCCTGTGGGGGTGCCACAGGGTGGTGAGAAAGCAGATAAGGAGGAGCAAAGGGAAAGCTGAGGCTAGAACACTTATTGAGAGTTCCAAGGAAAAGTCAAGACAGGACAGGGTAAACAGTTTAGGACTGGCTAGTTTCAATAATTTCCTTGGGGAAATTACAGGGGTGGTCCTTAGTTGCCTGGTAGCTGGCCTTTGGATGGTTAAGGCGGAGGAATATTTCCTCTTGGGAAGGTCTGTGCCAGATTGAGAAGGTCAGGCTCTGGATTGGTTTGCATATCAAAGGCATGCTCCTGGCTGAGCTCTTTGTTATCTAGAAATGAATGGGCTAGCCCTGAGAGGAGCAGTCTCCCCAGGCTGAATGGTTTTTTTTTTTTTTAATTCATTTTATTTTATTGTTTTTACATTTGGACATATTTTAAAATTTGGGACAGTAAAGAGAATTTTTTTTTTTACATTTATTCATTTTTGAGAGAGACAGAGCACAAGCAGGAGAGGGGCAGAGAGAGAGGGAGACACAGAATCAGAAGCAGACTTCAGGCTCCGGAGCTGTCAGCACGGAGCCAGACTCAGGGCTCAAACCCACAAACCGTGAGATCATGACCTGAGCTGAAGTCAGGTGCTCAACCGACAGAGCCACCCAGGTGCCCCCAGCCTGAATGGTTTTTAAAATGACAAAATGCCATAATATAAAGAAAATAAAAATACATAATGCAAAGTCTAACTCCAAGTCCATATTTTTAAACATTCTCCAACACTGCCTCTTTTATTCTAAAAACAGTTCCTGCAAAAAACTGTATTACCATGCTCAATCACATATCTCTCCCAGTTGTTGAAAAATATGAGTTGATCAGTTGCATTACAAGTACATTAAGAGACATTAATGAATATTTTCCAGGTAGAAAGTAAATAGAAAGCTTTGAAAGTAAAAACATTACAAAAATAATAGAGATAATTGAGGCGTTTACAGGAATTCAAAACATTCAACTGCAGTTGAAACTGGTCCCCAGAAATAAAATGCAAGAACACATGCTTTGGAATAAGATAGACTTAGATTTGTATTTTGGCTTTTCCATCAACTAATATATGTTATCCAACAGCTATTGGCCTTGGTGGTCCTCGTCTGTAAAATGCAGAGTGATAATGACAGGTGATCATGGTCACACAGTTGTCAGTAAGTAGTTGACCCATAGTTTAACTTCAGGTTTGACACCAAAGACAGTTTACCTTTGAGAAATGCACACTCTGAGGGAAACAAAAATGTCAAAGGACACTTAAACTTGTAGATAATACCTCAAATACTGAACAAAGAGACCATTTATCCTGGGGAGAAGATAGGACACATTAGAAAAATTTAGTCTTGCAAATTTCATTTCATAAGGTCCCAGTCCATTACTACCTAATTGTAACTTTTTATTGGAGGGAGATTAACATTTAACATCAGTGAAATGTACAAGCTTGGACATATATCTTCGTTGACTGAATTCTGTAATATTTTGTCATTGCTTCATTAAGACTACAAGTTTTTGCTATGATGCCATTTTATTAAAGATAATGACATGAAAAAGAGAAAAATGTTTTTCTTTTGAGAATATTTTTGGAGCAAAACAGTACGCGAGTACTCTCAGTATATGATGAGAGTAAGAAATAAGTGTCCCAAGACATATGAAATCTTGGGTTCAGTGGCAATGATTTGATAATAAAATGTGTCTAGGGATATGACTGTCAATGGCAAGCATTTACAGACAAAAGGTTCTTAAAATATATTTTAAAAACAGGTGTAGCAGAAAACATTTGTTATCAAATCTAGTCAATTGGTTTTCACCGACCACTGACAATTGTTTCAGACCTAGGCTGCAAGATGAACAACATGCTTTAAGATTAAAAAATAATAATAATAAAAGACAAAAGAAGGAAAGTGGCAAATTGAAGAGGAGAGGCTCAAGAAATATGTAAAGGCAAATCAATGCTGCTATCTTATTGAAACACTATATTTAAGTACCTTATAAACACTTAGAAGAATATTCTGTTGAACAAAATCCATTAGACATTATTATGTATGTAGAAAGGGGATTTGATTATAGATGGCCGACAACCTGGTTATTAGATATGCTTCATGGTTACCTAATGAATTACCAGCATTCTTTCTCTTTTTAAAATTCATTATTTTCTTTCAATTATTCATCTATTCATTCATTCATTCATTCATTCATTTAATTTTTGGTTTCCTAATACTTCCAAGCAAAATTAGTAAGTTTAGCTGTTGTTCCCCATGAACTCATCATAAATCTTAGTGTTAGATATCTAGTAAGTCAGTGTGATTCTTTGTGGAAGCTTAGCATATCCTTAGACATCACAAAATTCTGTCTCAGGACCAAAACTATCCAAAGATTGGAGGGTGGGTGTTATCCAGAGGAAATGGACCAACATTTGCTTTGGAAGGAGAGAACTTGATGACTACTGTTGGGCATTATAGTATCCACAGTGTTTTTGTAGAAAACTGCCATCCCACCTTTTTTTTTTTTTTTTTTTTAATTTAAATTCACTCTAGGTAATGGTGATTCTGTAACTGAACCAATGTGAGTTTGTTCCTTGGTGAGTCACAGATACAGTAGGTGTTGTCCCACAAAGTAAACTTTATTTGCAGCCAATGAAGAGATCTCAGGGGATAACTTCCACAGCCTGACTCCTCGGGCAAGGGGGATTCGATTCTTTTTATTTAGGATTAGGGTGAATATTTAGGAAGGGGGCCTTATCATCCTATGTAGAGGCAGACATAGGCCATGCATATGTCTTAAGGAAACATGCCTATACATGCATTTTATGTTATGTAAGTGACGCTGTGCTCCTCTTTGGGCAGAGATTTTAGTATTATAATGAGGCAAAGTTTGTTGTTGGTCATTCTAGAGGTCACTTCATGGTCCATCTGAGCAGGTACAAGTCAGGGGTTACATTCAAACGGGTCTGGGTAGTCTGGGCTGGCCGGAGATCTTGTCAGGGCAGTCGTTATGAGTTGAGGGCTGATTTGGGTTTTCATTTGCCTAAGTTAAGAGATAGGCTGGAAAGAAAATCTGAAGGCAAAACGAGGGACAACGGTTGGAGAGTATAAACAGGTAGGCAGTAAAAGCCAGGTCAGTTCCACTAATTCTGCTAAAGTACTTTTAACCTTTAGTGCTAGGGTTGTTGAGATATGCTGCATGACTGAGCATTGGCTGGCATTTACAGAGATGCATGTTTGAGAAATAGGTCCCATGTTACTTATTCCTTGATAGCTAGGCTGGAGCCGTAGCACATCCCGCCCTAGGCAGAGTGCCTGGTTCCCCAGAGTGCCTAAGTAGAATTGTTTCTCCTTACCAGGTCGTCTTTTGTTTGCTTGGGTGCTCATATTTTCTCCTTTTTTTCAATGCATTCAGTATCATGCTACAGTATTCTGTAACATTTCTCATCATTGACGTTTTAGTTTTTTATTCCTAACAAAGACATTCAGTAATTGGGATTAAAAAATCAAGACAGCATCATTTTGGAAATGATAAGCAAAAAGCATGTCAGAGTTAACAGTTTATTGATGATTAATATGAAAGTTATCTACACAGTTTGATCTGTGTAGATTTCTTTGAGTGATTCATAATATAATTCATATAAACAAGTGATAAAAAGATATTGACAAACAGTACTTTAGATGATAATTGCTTATAAATATGCCACACTCTAAAAATTAAATATTAAAACCCAATATTTAAATGTGGAAATTGAAGACAGAGGAATGTCACTTGAGAAAGCTGGATGGTGAGACTTCACAAGCTGGCAGAAATATTTGAATTCTGATGGTCCAGTAAGTCATTAGTACAGTCAGAATCAGTCCCAGTGTGATTGATTCTCGCTGTTCAAAATCACAAGAAAGACACATACATACAAGCCAGTTTGTCAGTGTATTAATTTAGTATGAGGCCAGAAATTTACCACGGTATCTCCCCCACCAACCTACCACCTTTCCCATATAAACACACTAGGGAAGTAAAATTCGTGGTCAAAATACCTCTTGGTTGAAATGAATTCAAAGCAAAAGGAAGTGGTAAGCCTGGGACATTGGTAGTCAAGGCTTTGGGAGGCAAAATGATGTTTAAGAAGCTACCTTGGCTCCAATATGGACTCTGCTACTTATTAGCTGTTACCTTGTACAAGTTAACTTACCTCTGTGTGCCTCAGTTTCCTTACCAGAAAAAGTGGACCTAATAGTAGTACCTACTTCATGACAATGTTTTGAGAATTAAATGAGTTAGGGCAGTGGATAAAGTGCTTGAAACATACCTGGTATATAGTAGATGCTCTATATGTGCTCATCATTTGCATTGGTTGTGAGAGTCATTTCAGGCAGAAATGAAGAAAACTAACTCTCTGTGACCACCCTCATTCCCCTAAGGACCAGATTACTCATATGTGCTGGGTTCTATAGCTTTCTGTCTTAGAAGACAGGCTTGGATAATCACCAAAAATTTCTATTGTCTTCCATTTTCCAGACTTCATGTACAAAACTTTCTTCCCTTATTATGTAATTTCTTTATGCAGAGTAATACCATTGACTAGATCATTTTATGTTATACTCTATACTTATCTTACAGCTCTCTTTTTGTATCTAGAAAATGTCCTTTCAATTAGGGGACTATTAACTCTGTCTTACTGCTTTGATTAGCAAGATACTCTCTCTACCAAGGACGTCTTCAGGTAATTGGTTTAACACAGTTGATGCGAATTTCGCAAGTCTAAGTCTGAAGGTATTGACAATGATGATGATGATAACGATAATGACATGATGACAGTAATAACAATATTAACACTACCCTTTATTGAATCTTTTACTGTGCCTGGACCTGTACTGATTTCTGCCTGCACTATCTCATGTAATCTTCATGATAAACTGATGAAGTCAGTACCATTTATCTTCAGTTTACAAATAAGGATATCAAGGATAGAGAGGTTAAGTAGCTTGCGAAGATTGCATACCCAGTAAGTGCAAAGCCTAGAATCTATCCCATGCTAGAACTCCAAGGTCAGTATTCTCAATAATTCATGTACAATGGATTCCCAAACATGTCCCTCCCTTTCCACTGAACTTGAACTACCACCCAAGTAAACAAGAAAACACGTTCTAAATTTTCCTGAGGAGCTACTGAAAAAATAATCAGAGTTAAGGGACACCTAAATGACCCTTCACCCATACACAGATATGAGGCCTGGTGGTAATCACAAATCTAACACTATGTTGAAATTAGTATCTTTGTAACAAAGTATACTATATGAAATGATAATAAATACTCTTGCATTAGCATCAAAATGTATACACGCATCTTCTGAATTGTTTCCTGAAAGATACATATTGAAAGTTTCCATATATAGAATAGCCCACTATGCTATCGTCAAAGGTGGTTTAAACCATAATTATCATTCATTTTTGACAATTCAGACTTGAAAATCTAAATATGTTAGGGAGGGAGGTCTGTCACTTGGGACTATTCCATGTTCTCACTTTTCCACTTTATCTCTTCCAGAATCCCCTTTATTTCAGTCTCTGACACAGCCTCTCCACCCAATAGCTCAAAAATAAAAATCCTGGATGGTTCACTGAATTCTCTGTGAAGATACTTGTCCCTGTTTGTTGTAAAGTGGAAAGTGAAAGCGATACAGGAAAGGGGCACATATATTTCAGGGTTAGTAGTCTAAATTCAAGGAACCTGTATACATTTCTCTGCTCTCTGATTTTAATATTTAATTAATTTTAAGGGATTATATTGCTAATAATTCCTAATTAGGTCAACAGGCTTTCACTATTGTTCTCTAGTCTCATCAAAAATCATTTCGTTAATGGGGCACCTGGGTGGCTACTTCGGCTCAGGTCATGATCTTGTTGTTTGTGGGTTCGAGTTCCACTTTGGGCTCTGTGCTGACAGCTCAGAGCCTGGAGCCTGCTTTGGATTGTGTCTCCCTCTTTCTGCCCTTCCCCTGCTTGTGCTCTCTTTCTCTCTTTCTCTCTGAAATAATACATGAATAAACTTAAAAAAAAATCATTTGTTTGAGGAGCTGTGCAAGGTATCTTACAAACAGAGTTTGAAGAGAGCTTTAAGTACATCCCATAAACTGGATTCTGTATATTTGTAAATTATGCTGACAGGCACTCCTATAACCCAATGAGGCCAAATCAGTCTCACCAAAAATGGCCTTTTCATGCTGTACACAAGCCAAAAAAAAAAAAAAAAAGGAAAGGATCGTAAAAGTACCATATTATGTGTGCAGAAGAAAGTTGTTAAATTCAGTCAAAGACAATGGGTGCTTTTCAGGTAATCTTAAATGGACAGCAATAGGATATTAATTAAATATGTATTTATGAAGAACATACTGTATGAAATAAATACTATGTTACATGCTACAAAGTGTAAGAGAATTATTAAGATATAGTTCATGATTTTAAAGGGTTTGCAATTTAAAAGAGGGACCAAGATATACATACAGTTAAATGGAATAAAACAGAACATAAATATCATGTGTTTGAGGCAAAGTTTAGCCTGAAAGAATATAGCAGGATTGAATAGATCTACTAAGATTTAATTCACTCATTCAACTGCTATTGATTGAGTGCTTACTAGGTGCCAGGTCAAGACATACAGCCCTTCTCACTAAGGGATACTGATACATGCAAATTAGACTCTTGACTAATTTTCAGGGTACAGGGTAGAGAATGGAAATAGCCTTGGCTTTGGAGTTAGAAAAAACTGAGTCAAACCCTATCCACTAGTCATAAGGTGACTTGGGCAAGTAATTTATAATCTTTTAGTTTCATTGCAGAAATCATAGGGTCATCTTTGATTCTCTCTTTCAACCTCATCCTTCCATATAGTTCATTAACAAATTAGTCTTTATACATTTCTTGAATACATCCTATTCTCTCTGTCCCTGCATCTGCAGTCCCTAAGCCTGGCTCTCATGATTGCTAATGGATTCTGTAAACCAAATTGGCTTTCCATCTCCCTTTTATTCTTTTTAAATTGATCATGCATCATGTAATCACAGCAATCTTTCCAAAACTTTTACCTCACCATACACTTCTCTGCTCAAAATTCTTTAGTCACTTCTCATTGCCCAGAAGATGCAAATCTACACTTCTTAAAGCATTTAAGACTTTTTTTGATGTCTATTTATTTTTTGAGAGAGAGAGAGCAGGGGAGGGGCAGAGAGAGAGAGAGAGAGAGAGAGAGAGAGAGGGAGAGAGAATCCCAAGCAGGCTCCCCGCTCAGCTCAGAGCCTGATGTGGGGCTCAATCCCACAACTGCAAGATCATGACCTGAGCTGAAATCAAGTCAGACATTTAACTGAGTGAGTCACCCAGGAGCCCCAAGGCATTTAAGACTTTCAATGAGCTAAATTCTGCTCACATTTTTAACCTCACATGCCAATATTTTTCCATATAGACCCTATGTTTCTCTAACCACCAGCCTGTTGTGTGCTCTGTGCTTTTGCATATGCTATTTTTTTTAACACCAAAGCCTGAAATATTACCCCCATCCCCACTCTACCAATCCCATCTGGAAAACTTAAAAATTGAAAACTTAAAAATTTTAGTCTTCCTTTAAGATTTTGCTCAAACACCATCTCTTTTGTGGAGAATTCCTTGAGGATCTCAGAACAGGTAATTTTTACATCATCAGTATGTGTACAGCATGTTTTATATATCTATATTAGTACAATGAATTCAAATGTCTTATTTGTGTATATACCGATTGCCTCAACAAGATTAAATACCTGAGAGCAAAGGCAAGGCTTTTCATCTTTGAATCCTCAGCTCTCACGTAATGTCTGCCATGGAGAGTCTGTGCAATAAATATTTATTGTAATAATGAAGTCAGGTTTGGGGATCAGTGGAAAGAACCAAGAAATGCTTTTAGGAGAAGATAGTATGTGAGGTTGGCCTTGAAAAACTTCTGAAATATTTCCTTAATTAAAAAAAAGTAATTTTGAGGGGCGCCTGGGTGGCTCAGTCAGTTGGGCGTCCGACTTCGGCTCAGGTCATGATCTCGCAGTCCGTGAGTTCGAGCCCCGCATCGGGCTCTGGGCTGACAGCTCAGAGCCTGGAGCCTGTTTCGGATTCTGTGTCTCCCTCTCTCTCTGACCCTCCCCTGCTCCTGCTCTGTCTCTCTCTGTCTCAAAAATAAATGAATGTTAAAAAAAATTAAAAATAAAATAAAAAATAAAAAAAGTAATTTTGAGATGTTCAGTGTTTTAACACACATAAGGTATATATATATCTTCATGATTCTCCCTTTAATATGTAAGTGTTTTGCCAGCAAAGCTTTCTTCTCTTTTCTTTTCTTTGGGTGTCTTCCTTCCTTCTTTCTTTCTTTCTTTCTTTCTTTCTTTCTTTCTTTCTTTCTTTCTTTTTCTTTCTGTCTTTCTTTTTTTCTTTTCTTTCTTTCTTTTTTTCTTTTCTTTCTTTCTTTCTTTTTTATTTTCTTTCTTTCTGTCTTTCTGTCTTTCTTTCTGTCTTTCTTTCAATTCAAGGCCCAACTGCAGTTGCTCTGAGCATGTATGTATGTGGTATCAGAAGTACTGGACTTTTTAGCTGGATCATAGATGGCTCTACACCATACGTTCTAGCAAATAGAAATGCTGATGTTCACTATGTATATTTAACTTCTCCTGAACATACTTGGAAATATATAAGTATACCTTTGATCCATAATGGAAAACACATGAGATCCCAAGGTACGTCACTGCTATTCCACGTACTTCATCCGGGCAGATCACCCAAGTCTGATTGTGAAAGCAATAACCGGGGGATCTTTTCATTGCAAATCCTGTCTGTTTCAAGTTATTGGTGGTGGTGAAGCTTTTAGGAGTTCTGGCAGATTTCTTACATGAATTATTAAATGGAATTAACAGTAACTTCTGGAATCTTCCACTCTTAACTATTGCATGTTTCCACATATGTAGTTCTGCTTAAGTAGTCACACAGAAGAAAAAAAAACATCGATACCAATAAACAAATTATGAATTACAGAAATCCAGAACACGGAAAGAAAACTAAGTCTAGACTGTTGCAGTCTGCTTTAAGTACAACTATTCCCTTCATTCCAAACCTTCATATTTACCAACACAAATCTTTATTTTGGCAGCACGTCATGGTTTAGGAGCCACAGAGATCATCTTTGGAGGCCTCAGTGCATTTTTCTTTTCTCCTTCTCCTCTTCTTCTTCTTCCAATGTTTGTTTATTTTTGAGAGAGAGAGAGAGAGAGAGAGAGAGAGAGAGAGAGAGAGAGAACATGACCAGGAGAAGGGCAGAGATAGAAAGGGAGACAGGGAATCCCCAGCAGGCCCCATGCTGTTAGCGCAGAGCCTGATGCGGGGCTTGATTTCACAACGGTGAAATCATGACCTGCGCTAAAATCAAGAATAGGACACTTAACGACTGAGCCACCCAGGTGCCCCTCAATGTGTTTTTCAGGAGAACTGTCTGTAGATCTTCAACTTGGGAAATCCCTGGATAGTAAGAAAGGTATTGTCTAAATTTGAGGATCTCATGAAGGGTCTAGAGGAAGCATCTTTAGGTGGAATAGAGTAGTATCTGGCGTGTAGCTACAGACATATTAAGAACATGTAGATTGTAATTCACATAATTATATGTGAATCAGGAATTCAGATTTGCAAAGGAGGGCTGGCTTGCTTTTATCTCTTATTCCTACCAAAAGCTAAAGGGTGGCTCCCAACCTTTGGGTGTCTGCACTTAGGGAGTTTTCATCTGGGTTCCCAGCCTATAGATGGGCGCCAAGCCAGACATTCTAAAGGAAGACAACTTCATTTTAGCGGCAAACCCTCAGACCCACGCATCTTCCCATGACTCTGCCTTTCTCCGATTCTGAGCTAGTGTAGGCAGAGCACGAGGCGCCGAGGACAAGCTCTGAAGGGGCGGTGGGGACCATCCTTTTCGAACAGCGTTTGTAGCTGCCAAGAGTAGCCAACAAGCACCAGATTTATGTGCACTTTGAAAGAAGCACCTTCACCATTGGCTTTTTGAGCGGCGCTGTCGCTAGGGAGCGGCGGGCAGGGCGAGCACAGCCTGGGGAGAAGCCCGGGCTGTTTGTTCCTGCAAGGGGGAAAGGGGACGCACACAGTCGGGCGCGCGGACACACACGCACGCACACGCACGCTTGCCGCGAGTTCGAGCCCCGCAGCCCCCCACCGCCCGAGGGCGCCCCCGGCGCCGCGCCAGGCGGAGAAGCATCCGCCTCCTGGCTCCTGCTGCTGCTGCTGCTGCCGCCCAGAGGAGAGAGGAACCTGGAACCTCTGGCTCGAATTTCCCCCGGCGCCGCGCGCTGCGGAGAGCGGCGGGGGTGGGCGCCAGGAGGAGAACGCGATGAATGAGTTCTCCCCTCGCCTCGGAGTTGACTGAGTTGGCGGCGCCGCGCCCGGGCTTCCGGCTCTCGGCGCCCCACGCGCTCGCGGCTCCCGGGGCTGCAGCCCACGCCCGCGGCCGGGGCTGTGCCCGCCACGCCGGGGGAGCCGAGGCTCTGGAGCTCCTGTCCCGGCTCCAGTCCGGGGGAAAAAGGAAGGTTGTCCCCTGGCCCAGGCGCACGGCCGCGCGCTCTCCCGCACTCTCCGCGGCCCCTTCTGTCTCTCCATGGCGTCTCATCAACAATCCCGGATCCAGGCTTACCTGGAGAAGAACAAGATCGGTCCCCTGTTTGAGGTAAGGCGCTGTGGAGGAGGGCGGTCCCGTTTGTATCTGGGGGAAGGGGTTCAGAACACCCGGAGGGAAGGAGGGACCGCGAACAAATGCGCGGGAGGGGTGGCCGTGCGGCCCCAGTTCACTGGCATTCGCTCTGCCCGGGCCAGGGGGTCCGGAAACGCGGCCGGGCGGGCACCTTGCCGGTTACCTGGGCGCGGACAGGTGAGCTGGAGAGGGCCCAGCGTCAGTCTGGCAGGGGAAGTTTGAGCGGTCTGACTGTCCTGCATCTCTCAGCCTTATGCACAGGACCCGGACAGGCTGAGACCCACAGATGCACACACTTAGACTGTCTTACACGTTCACACTTTCTTCCTGGAATTTACACCGTATTGCATGTTGGATTTTTTTTTTTTTTTTTTTTTAATGTTGGCAGTAGTAGAACCCAGAAAGGTGGAAGAGGCGCTTAGCAATGGGGGAGACTATGGTTAATTGGGAGAAAACTGAACTGGTAAGGAGTAGGCTTCGGTAGATGAAGGCGCCTTGAGTGAAATTGTCAAACTGAGACGCTGACATTGATCTCTGGATGAAGGGAGAGTCCTGTGCATTGCAGACCCTATATGTGTTAGGGTGAGAAAGGGGCGGAGAAAGATTCAGGAAAAGCATACACGTATTTATGAGAGGAGACGTGTAGCTCTGAGCTGCTTTCTCTCGCCATCAAAGAACCGATGACAGAAATACAGGAGGAGAAAGGAAGAGCGGGAGGACAAGAGAAAAAGAACCAGAGACTGAACTGGGCACTGGCAAAGCGTCCCGGCGGTAGCCAGCGCGCTGGGCAGATGCTAGTTCCCGCGGGGAGGAATGCCCAGGGTCCGTTCCCAGCCCGGTCCCACCATCCAGCTGGGCACGGGTGGGAGACGATCGGACGGATGTGGGAGGCTCGAGATCCTCCCTCCCCCACCAAAAGCAGCTGTGGTCACTATTGGCGGTTTACGTGTCCGCGACGTGGGAGTAAGGCTGTAACGCGGCAGGGGGAAAAGATAGAGAATGGGGTTGTTCCCTAGTACTGAGGAGAAGAGAATAACTGCAGAGAGGGATGGGGGAAGCGAAATAATGCCCTAGCACAAAAAGGGAGAGGTGGACAGGGATGTGATCAGATAGGTCTTTTCTCTGGGGAGGATGGGTTTCAGATAACCAAGATTTGCAAGATCTCAAGTTTTTCTGCCCAACTTTAAGTTAACGTTGTAGTGTCTTGGGAGCTATGGCTACGGTTTCAAGTGAAACTCGTTGTATAGAGTCATGAAGTCCTATAATGCATGTCTTGATTCTTGTTTCTGCCCAAGTGTTAGCAGAGGAAGTCCATGTAGAATTGCTGGTGCAACTAGGTTGTTTTATTTTATTCTAATGATTAGAGACCATGCCTAGTTCGATATCTATCTATGTAAAAAGCTGAATCATAATAACACTTTGTGACACAGTGTATTAATTGTGTTAAAAGAAACATGAAATACTTTCACAGTGTTTCTACGCCCCTAGAATATAAAGTATAATTTACCAGGGAGATTAAGTGAGTTGTTTGTTTTAATAGATTTGTTAATTTATTTTAAAATTGCTGAGACTCTCTCCAAATGATAATGATAGAGTTTGGAATATGTGTAAACTTTCTACATAATTAGGAAGTAAATCCAACTTGATTTTTATCAAGTGCTTATTAAAAAAAAACTAGCCCTCTAGATAGTTCTGCATTAATGAATTTTAAGTGAAGACGAAATTGTCTCATAAAATCTTAAGACCTCCTCACCAAAAAAAAAAAAAAAAAGACAAAATTATATGCTATGTATTTTATTGATTTTTTTTGGGTGACATATTACCTACATCCCTATTAGCTTGGATTGCAGTGGTGAGTAATTTTTAAGGGTTGATATGTACTTTAAACAATTGAAGGGAGAAAACAGCTAAGTTTCTGCTTCTAAAAGCAGGTTTGTATGCAACAATTTTGATCATAACAGAGCTTAGTTTTGAATAGAATTATATATACTTCACAAAATTAGAAAATCTCACTAGCCTGTAGCGTCTGTCTCATGCTAGAGAGAATATAAAATGTATAGTGTTCATCTAGCATTCTCAAAGCCCCCAGGGCTTTGGTCAGTGCTTCTCATGAGAACTGCTTCAGGAGATCAAGGAGGAGCCCAGGAACCTGGACTTAGTAAGAAGTGGCACAAATGATTGTTACATATTTAATTTCTGGACCACATTGTAAGAAACGGTGTCATAAGTTAAACTCTTGTGACTCTTAAGTTTTAATATCTGTGCTATGTTGTGATTTTTTTGTGCCCTGGAGTTGGTGGACATAGGCTTACTTTAGTTTTGAAAATATACAAGACCTGAAAATGTGTTCCCTTTACAGATTTTCTAAGTTAGGAATGTTTTAAGGAAACTTACTGGAGTAAAGCACTTTAAAGAGAGCACAGGAATATTGTTTAAAAAAAAAAGCAAAGATAACATATACTGGTTGAGAATATTTTTATCTTGTTATTTTTTTAACTATACAGCTTAATTACCTAATTTAGTTACTTAGTTTATTTCTTAACTTAGTTTATTTGCTTATTTCTAAATTTTATCGTTTGAGAAGTTTATAAAGCTATATACAATATGGTATTGTGAAACTATGTTAGATGAAAATTAATCTTGTTTCCACGTGATTGAAGGTATAAATTTATATTGTCTTTAAATATGATTTAACATGCTTAGAGGCATTACAAAACCATGTCTAGAAATCATTGCATTAGAGCTGGGTAATGATATTTTAATTAAATAATATAAAGAGGTAAAGTGAATATGGTAATAATGACATATCCCACAAACTCTTGAAATTTTTAATACTTTTAGTATTCTCATTGGCTTATTCAGGATAGGCTAGTATCCTGATAGCCTAGGCATCAATCTATGAGGAATGCTTGACATCGCTTCAATAAATTAGCACTAGAATCCTATTAATAAAGATTTCCACATGTAACTCCTTACTTAACTGGCAAGATATGAAATGGTTTGACTTTCACCAAAGTATGGTATTTTATAGCACACGTAGGCAAGATTCATGGCACAAACACAAGACTTACTTCAACCAACTGCTTAATAGTTGAAGAGCTTGACAGTTAAAACTTTTGAAATTGAATAATCAACTGGCATATATCTGCTTTTTGGGATCAAGTGATCTACTTTGTCTATGTTGTAAGTAGTTAAACTTCATTCCCAAGAAATTGTGTATGTGGAACATGACAGTAAATTCTTTATTTTCAACAGAGAGAAGTTTATACTTTTCAGTTTCTCCCATTTCCATGAAATAAACAGAATAATTATTTGAATATTATTGGTTGGAAGGGTCCTCAGGGCAGTCATATATCTTGGTTTAGGACTGATTATGCTTACAAGAGAGTGAAATCCTAAACTATTAAAACTCAGGATAATGGGGTCCCCATTAAATTTTCATAGAATATTTAAATCTCTGTGTATTCACTACAAATTCACTACATTTTTTTCAAATGTGGTCTGACCCACTCCAAGTAGAATGGAACCACTTTATCACCTTCTCTGCTTAGTTCAAAGTACCTCTACTCACATGGGCTAAATTTGTGTTAACTGACTTGACATATATGTTATGAAGTGGACTCATATCAAATGTGTGGTCAACCATCAGCTTGCATCATTCATACAGTTACTACTGCGCAACTTGTTTTTTTCTGATACCCCTGGCCTACATATTCCAGCCATGTCTGCAACCTTGAACTCAAGTTGGCCTGGAGATTCTCAGGCAGTGGCCTGGCAGGATCAGGAGATTTGTTATATATAAGATAGAGGACTGTTGAGAGAATAAGTAAATATATTGAAAACAATGCAGTCCAGTTTTCTTGCTGATAGAGACGGGATTCACAAATACAAAAAGGAGAAAATGTAGAATGCACCCTGCAGTGTTGGATTGAAATTGGAGGTACTGGTGTATCTCATAACTTCAAGAATAGAAATAGATATAAATGTAATAGAAGTAAATATGGATTTGTATGTAGTAACATATACATAAGTATATATGCCTACATTTATTTCCTTACTCTGTCTACTGTGATGGCCTAAAAAATAGCAACATCTCAGTAGCAATGAGCACACAAGTGACAGATTTTGAGTTCTAAATACCATTCTCCATCAAGTGGAAACAGATATCCTTGGAGAAATGGTTGATCCTAGGCTTGAGTCTGGGAAAGCACAAGATAAACCTGGACCATCTTATGCCAGGGAATAAGGAAGTGGTCAAAGAGTTATAGGAACATGTCAAAAGCTTGAAGAGACTCCTGTTAACTAAATCTGGGGCAATTTGAGATTCAAAGTATGATAGTAACAGATTATCATACTATAAAATAGGAGTATTTTATTCCACTACAATATATTGGGATACATGAATGTATCTAATTTATGGGGAGAAGATAAAGCTTTACTTTATAGTAGAATGCCAATTAATAAGAGTAGAAGTGGTGATGGAATTAGAGAATTACTACTTGGCAACCACTGAGCAATAATTGAGGCAATAAACATTAATTGTTGCTAAAAACTAATGGGTGAAAGTTGGAGGAGGAATGAGATGTTTACTTAATGTCTAGTATCTTTCCACAAAGTAGTTGTTAATTACAAAGGGAAAAGTAACTTTATAGTGAAGAAGCCAGGCAGACTGAACTTTACTCAAGTGATGGGACAAATCAATATTGTGTGCTCCTGATAGTATGCAGCTAAAACAACTTTAATTCTTTAATATTTATGCCAATTACACATGACCTGAGCTGAATAATGAGAAAATATCTGATAATTTTGATAGGGAAATTCTGATTTTCTGATGTGTTCAATAATGTATAAAGAGTTGACAGTCAAGGAAAGTCTCAATCTGATGGGACAATACAACTAAGTGCAAAATATGGTCCTAGAACTGATATGTTCACTAGGAAGGACATTATTAGGAAAGTTTTGCAAAACTTGAATGGGGTCTCTAGGTAAAGTATATATGGAGGTATTTCTGCTCTTCATATACTTTTTCTGTAAGTTCAAAGTTCTTTTAAAATTAAAAAATATTAAAAATAAAAAAGACCATCTAGGAAATAAGTATTTGCAAGTAGTTCACCCATTGGATATTTTTTTAAAGATTAAATTATGTGAACTTAGTTAAGAATTGTATCTGTGACTTACAGATACAATTGAAATCAGTAAGTATTAAGCTATAGCTTTGAGTATAGCTATACTTACAGTCATGGTCAACTAAGCATATGCATTTTCCTCTTCTCCCTCCAAACTTTTATTGAAATATCAACAAAAATGTTAAAAAATAAATACATAAGAGTGCTGGAACACAAGGAAAGGTGCTGAGGCAGAGAGACTGTTTCTCCCATATGAACAGAATTTCTTTATTATGAATGGTGGTATATCCTTTGCACCTATCTATGGTCAAGTGACATAGAGTCAATTATAAGTAGTGGAAATGTTATTTGGAATTCCCTGGAAGGTGCCTTAAAATAGTTGGATTCAGTTTGGACATGTTCCTCATATGCCTTCCTTCCTTATTGTTGTCTAGAATGCCTCTTTGTTCATTCTTCCTTTGTACCCTTCTTTATTCTCTCCACTTCCCCAGGCAACTACTTGTTTCCTTTCTGTTACCGTAGAATAGTTTTCCTTTTCTAGGGTTTTGTATAAATGGAATCCTATGCTATGCATGCTTTTTTTCCTGTATATCTTCTTTCACTCAATATAACTATTTTACAATTCATCCATCTTGTGTCATGTATCAGTAATTTATTTCTTTTAGTTTCTGAATAGTATTCTATATGGATGTATGCATTTGTTTCTCTTGGGTAAATACCTGGAATAAATTGGCTGGATCATATGGTAGGTGTATGTTTAACTTTTTAAGACATTAGCCACTAGTTTTGAAAAGTGTATGTACAATTTTACATTCCAACCAACATTGTATGAGGATTCCAATTGTTCCACGTTCTCGCCAAAACTTGGTGTTGTCTGTCTTTGTAATAATAGCCATTCTAATAGGTTTGTGTGATATCTCATTTAGTTTTAATTTATATTTACATTATGGCCCCACTCTTACCCCTATATTCTGAGACCAGTGTCAGTGGAGATCATGTGGGAAGCATGGCTTCTCTCACCCCTGGCAGTAATGAGGCATTTCTTTCCCTCCCCACCTGGGTCATGTCAGGAGAGGCCTAGAAAAAGAGTCAGGACTTTCAACATTGCTGAGTGGTAATGAGGCCATTCTTGCCATGAAATCCATGCCAAGATACATTATAGTTAAACTTCTGGGGAAAAAAAAGTCAAGGTATATCTTGAAAGGAGCGAGAGAAATGAAATACCATACCTATACAGGGAAAACAATTTGAATAGCAGCAGATTCTCATCAAACCTATGAATGTCAGGAAGAAGTGGCACAATATTTTTCAAATGCTGAAAGAAAGAATCTAGAGTTTTATAATCAGAGAAAATATCCTTTAGAAATGAAGGGGAAACCAAGAGAATTTGTTACCAATGGGTCTACTCTAAAAGTTTGACTAAAGGAAGTTCTCTAAACAGAGAGGAATTGATAAAAGAAAAAAAAACTTTAGAACATTAGGAAAGAAGAAAGAACATGGAAAGAGAAAAAAATATGACTAAATATAATACATTTTCCTTCTCCTTTTGAGTTTCCTAAATTATGTTTGATGGTTGAAGCAAAAATTATGGCAGTGTCAGGTGTGGTTCTAAATGTATGTAGAGAAAATATTTGAGAGTTGTATTATAAGCAGGAAAGAGTAAAGGGGAGAAAAGGAGGTAAGGTTTCTATAGTTCACTTAAACTGGTAAAACAACAACACCTATTGATAAGTTGTGCATTTTTAATGTCATACCTAGAGCAACCACTAAAAAAGCTATACAAAAAGATGCCCTCAAAAACTCTGGTAGTTTAAAATGGAGTTCTCGGGGCACCAGGCTGGCTTAGTCAGTTGAGTGTCTATCTGACTCTTGTTTTTGGCTCAGGTCATGATCTCACAGTTCATGAGTTTGAGTCCCACATTGGCCTCCACACCCTCTCAAAATAAATAAATAAACTTAAAAAATAAATAAAATGGAGTTCTAAAAAATGTTCATATAACTCACAGGAGTAGGAAAAAGAAAAACAAAGCAAAGAACAAATAGAAAACAAAAAAAATAACATGGCAAACTTTAGTCATAATATGTCAATAATTAAATTAAATGCAAATGGTCTAAATATACCAGTTAAAAGACAGAGATTGTCAGAGTAGATTAAAAAAATATGACCCAACCAGTAGGCAGTATCTAAGAAACTCACTTCAAATACAAAGAAACAAGCAGGCTAGAAGTAAAGAATAGAAAAAAAAATATGATTGAAACATCCAAAGAAAGGAGGAGTGGATCTTTTAATGTCAGATAAAGTAGACTTCAGAGGATAGAAAATTACTAGAGACAGGAACTGCCATTATGCAGTAATATAAGGGTAAACCTACCGAGAAAAATAGCAGTCAACAGCAGAGCTGCAAAGTGTTTGAAGTGGAAACTGACAGACTTAAGCAGAGAAGTAGAGAAATCTACAACTATAGTTAGGAAATTCAAAACCCTTCTCTTGACAATTGGAAGAAAAACTATACAGAAAATCAGGAATGCTATAGAGGAACAAATGCACATCAAAGGATATAGTCGACATTTGTAGACCACTCAATGCAACAACTGCAGAATACATATTTTTTTTTCAAGTGACACGGAATGTATACAAAGGCAGACCATTCCCTGAGCCACAGAACAAACCTCAGCTGAAATCATACAACAGGTTTTCTCCATTACAATGGAATAAAACTAGAAACCGATAACAGAAAGAAAACAGGAAAATTTCTAAAACGCTGTGAAAATATACAGAATACTTCTAAATAATCTACTGGTCAAAGAAGAAATCTCAGGGAAATAAAAATCCATCAAACAATGGAAAGGAAAATATATCACAATTTGTGGAACACAGCTCAAGCAGTGCTGAGAGAGAATTTTATAGGGTAACATGCATACATTAAAAAAGTGGACTGATGTGATTGGTTAGAATAGGGCCCATGCTTTTTATGTCATTCCTCTGTGCCCTTCCAGTCATAGAGGACAATCTGTCCAGGTAGAGAGAGGGCTCTTCTACAGTGAAGGATGTGTGAGTATCAGTAATCCGCTGACAATGGGTGTTTGTCATGTTTTGTATCCAAAGTAGATCTTCAGTTCTTAAAGGTGGGAAACAAATATCTTGCCTCATTCTTTATTGTGCATTCACTATAGTGTCTAGTGGAGTACAGACAATAAAGCACAGACAATAAAGGAGTTGATATCTGTTGAATTAAACAATACACAAACAAGACTTGTGTATTTTTTTCCTTCTATGGAAAAAAATACATTTAAGTCACAACCAGCTAGCAAATAGCGTCTTAATATTTATTCCTTTAAGACCTAGAGCAAAATATTCCCCATCACATTAATTAGCCTTTATGTACAGTGAATAACTTTTAATTATGTACTTAACTATCTAATTCACTTTCAGCTATATTTTTTCCTTTTTAATATCTGCTTTCACGAGAGGGCCTGATAAATTAATCCACACCACTGTATAAGGCTTAATGTATACCCCGCCCCCCAGCACATTTGCATTTCAAGGGAGGAAGTTGCATGACACAGTTATATGGGATGAAGCAGGTGATCTTGGGAAATAATACGAGCTTAGCAACCATTTATTCTCTGCTTGACCCTGGGCACTTGATGATCTCTGTGAACATTAATGTCCTCATCTGCAAGACAATACCTAAGAGGGATTTTATGAGGACTATATGAGATGAAACAAAGTCTAAAGAACCCAATCCAGTGCCTGGCACTTGGTGGACACCCAATATTTTGACTGCCATCTCATTAGATGCTACTACTTCTCTTTTCAATTAATAGTAATAACTCAGTGACAGACCCTGTGGAGAGATGCTTTTGAAGGATGGCCTTCTAGTATCCTGAAATTAGAACTAATTCAAAGTGTGGAAAAAACAACAAAGTAAACATCTGCTTTTTAAGGTTGTAGCTCTGATATCTCTGAAAAAGCACTGTGGCACAGTTAGAAAGGAGAGTAGGCCAGTGTGTGTGTGTGTGTGTGTGTGTGTGTGTGTGTGTGTTCTTTGTTCAGCGGTGGGAGAAAGGGAGGTCTTGCTTGTTGCTGTATCACAGAAGTATACTTTACTTTGGCTAAATTTGGAGACATTATACATAATTAGAAAACAATCCAGAATATATCTTATTGTCTCAGAGAGGCAACCTGGATCACTCCCAACTAAAATAGCACACACAGATCCAATGTCCCTGTCACTCTCTGTAGCATGTTTTTTTTATATCCCTTATTGTATTTGATATTGTTTTATTGGCTTTATTCCTTTGATTTCAGTTTATATTCTGTTTATTCCACTAGAGTATAAATTTCTTATAGGAAGATATTTTGGCAGTCTTTGTAACTGTATCTTCCTGCCTAGAAAATGTCTGGTATGTAAATGGTGTTCTACTAAATAGTTGTAAAGTACATTTATGAATGAAAAAAATCAGGATCAACCTATCAAATTTGAGAAGTGTGGTTTGGGTATGAATAATCATTTGCCACTAGGAGTCTGGGAATATCTCAGCAGTTTATGAGAGATTTCACTTTCTTTAAAATTCATTATGACTTTGTTATCTTTTCAACAGCTATTAAGTTCTTTGGCACATGATGTTTGGAACGTCATTTACATTCATTTGGTACATATTTATTGGGTGCTGTATTATGTATTAAGAAATATAAATTGAAATAAAATATTTCCTGTCCTCAAAAACTCCTGCATATTTAGAAAAGACTGATAATACTTGGGGCACTCTCAAATATTATATTCTGGTAAATTTTACAGAAGCCTACCTTGGTTTTCTGTTTATATGTTTGGTACATTTTCATACGTAGCAATACATTCCATTAATAGACTAATAGAAGTAAGAAATTAATATTTGAAGTTCAGATTTAGAGATTGGTTTCCAATAAATTTGCCATAGAATCAAGTATGTAAATTGAATAAGGTAAAGGGTAGATTTGTTAGTTTCTGTTGTTTTTGCTCCTGGGAGTTCTTAGCACCAGTAAGACATCTAAACATGAATTATTAAAAATACCTAAATGATCTGATTGTTGAGTAATGTTCTACATGAAACACACTGACAGTTTTCAGTTGTAAGTTGTTCCTTTAACATAAAAGAGAGAACTTTCTTTTTGAAGTATAGCCTGGAGTGTAAAGGGGTATATAACTCCTGCTCTTTCTTCGCTTTTTGAACATATTGATCTGAAATCAAAAAGTGACAAGCTATATTGAATTGACAGTACATTTGATTTGTCTGCACATTGAAATAATATATCTATTTGTGTGAAGTGAACTATATTGTATTAAGATTTATTGTAGCTGTATATTTCTGAGATATTATTTTTATTTTAATGCTATTTTACGCCTAGGATTCTCTCCAGAGGATCTGGTATTGTTTTGTTGATTTCATTTTTTCTTGTTATGTTTTTTATTTACGATATATAATAATTATTTTAGCATTATATAAAATGGTGATTAAAACCAGCTACAGTTTATTATGCACAGAATATTATTCTATTCTGACTAAAAATACTTATTGAAACATTTCTTATTATCTTTCCTCTTAGTGATATAACAATGATATGAAAAACACTCTTAAAATATACAGATGACAAATACTCTGCTATGTGGAACCTTAAAGTCTTAGTTTTCCAGAATTTTAAAAATCTAACCCTTTCTTTATATTCAGGTAAGATGTTGAGGTCTGTGTACAATTAGCAACACGTCACTGCCATAGTCTATGGATGGATAGGGAATCCAATGACAATAGTTCAATCTTGAGAAATAGTGAAGAATTCATGCAGGTCATGTACATCAAGTTCTTAAGTTATTAACAAGTATATTTTTGGATAAAGTTAGTTGAAGAGTGACTTGGGTGCCCATTCAGCTTTAGGGTGACCCACTAAAGAATTACTTTCACTGAGCTGTGCAGTGAGTGATTTAAGAAGCCTTTATTGAGAGTCACTATAAGAATCAGACCATGAAAATACGGTTTTGTCATCTATTAAAGGATGTTGTGGAGGGGCATATTCATTGCATTAGACAGCATCCTCTTATGAGAACTACTGTTCTCTTTTATAATGTCAAAAATAGGTTATGAACCTCACACCTTCAGAATGGCTAAAATAAAAATCAAAAGAAACAACAAGTGTTGTCAAGGATGCCAAGAAAAAGGAACCCTCGTGCACTGTTGGTGGGAATGCAGACTAGCTCAGCCATGTGGAAAACAGAATGGAGGTTCCTCAAAAAATTAAAAATAGAATTACCATATGATCCAATAGTTCCACGACTGGGTATTTACCCAAAGAATATGAAAATACTAATTTGAAAGGATATAGATACCACTATGTTTGTTGCAGAATTCTTTACAGTAGTCAAATTAAGGAATCTACCCAAGATGAATGGATTAAAAAAGGTGGTATATATGTATATATAATGGAATATTACTTAGCCATAAAAAGAATGAAAGCTCGCCATTCGGAACAACATGGATGAATCTAGAGAGTATTATACTAAGTGAAATAAGTCATTCAGAGAAAGACAAATACCAGATGATGTCATTCATATGCGGAATTTAGGAAGCAAGGCAAACAAGCAAAAAAGAGACAAACCAAAAGGTAGACTCAACTATTGAGAACAAACAAATGGTTACCAGAGGGGAGATGGGTGAGGGGATAGATGAAATAGGTGAAGAGGGTTAAGAGTACACTTATCATGATAAGCACTGAGTAACATATACAATTGTTGAATCACTATATCATACACCTGAAACTAATGTAACACTGGATGTTAACTATACTGGAATTAAATAAAAGATAAAATAAAAAATAAAGAAAAACAGTCGTATATGAATATTTTGAATTGTGTAATTCATAGCATTCCTTTCCTTTTTTTCTTTGTATAGGCTTCTGGAAAACTCGTGGTAGCCAGAATGTAGGTCATTATCATGAACATTTTTTTTTAATTGAAATATAATTAACATACAGAGTTATAGTAGTTTCAGGTATGCAATATGATTCAACAATTCTATGCATGTCTCAGTGCTCATGAAGATAAGTGTACTCTTAATATCTTTTATCTCTTTCACTCCTCCCCCTATCCACTTCCTCTCTGGCAACTACTAGTTTGTCCTCTGTATTTAAGAATCTGGTTTTTTGTCTCTTTTTACTTTATTTATTTGTTTTGTTTCTAAAATTCCACACATGAGTGAAGTCATATGGTATTTGTCTTTCTCTGACTGAATTATTTTGCTTAGCCTTACAACCTTTAGATCCATTTACATTGTTGCAAATGGCAAGATTTCATCCTTTTTTTTAATGGCTGAGCAATGTTCCATTGTATATATACCACATCTTCCTTATCCATTCATCTATGGAGAGATACTTGGGTTGCTTCCATAATCATGGCTATTGTAAATAATGCTGCAGTAAATATTGGGGTGCATATATCTTTTTGGATTAGTGTTTTTGGTTTCTTTGGGTAAATACCCCGTAGTGGAATTACTGGGTCATAGGTAATTCTATTTGTAATTTTTTTGAGAAACCTCCCTAGTGTTTTCCACAGTGGCTGCACCAGTTTGTATTCCCACCAGTAGCACATGAAGATTCCTTTCTCGTGAGCATTTATATCTCCCTTCTTTTCACCACATTGTCTTCACTTGTTTTACTTTATGTTTCCCTCTACTTTTTATTTATGCTATTTGATCATAATCTATACTTCTTTGGAAAATACTTTAACTTCCTTCTGAAATAAGGATGAATATAAATATGTTATATAAATCATAGAATGACCTAATCTTGGTCCAGATAATTTGGGCATATCATAGGATGTATTGAATCATCTGTTTCCTGTTGTTACATGTTATAGCTGGCTTTCTTTCTGGAAATATTTATTTGGCTCATTCTGGATGTTTAGTGAGAATATGTTTGCAGGATTAGCCTCCCAGGGTTAGCCTTTTGAGTAGCAGAGATGAAGCTGCCTTAAAAGGCAAGCTTTGAGACTCAGGGCTTTTACACAATGTTTTCTCTGCTTAAAGGTTTTCCTTCACATGCCTCACATGGCCAGCTCCTCCTACTGTTCAGATCTCAGGTTTAAACATACTGTCAGAGAGGCCCTCACAGACCACTCAATCTCAGCAGCTTCCCATCAGCCCCATCACACCACGTTGTTTTATTTCCACACAGCACTCATCAGGTGTGGCCTTTTCTCATTTATTTATTTAGAGATTGGTTCACTCTCTTAAATTAAGCTCCACAAGGAAAGTATCTAATTTGCCAACCTTGTTCTCTGCCATGTCTTCATAATGCACAGTAAGCCCATTTCCTGCAATCAGGTATTCATTCTCATTCTTCTTACCAAATATTCCTTAAAAAGGTTAAACAAGCTTTGCTCTAGATAGGATATTATATGGAACCATTAAAAATGTAGAAAATATGAATTCAAGATTGTGTGTGTATGTAACTATGTAGCATATGCAAAAAGATAAGAATGGATAAGAATGGTCTATAGCTTTTATATGAAGTGCTCAGTGGAGGGGCTGTTTTTGCTCCCACAACCATTCTGATTTTCCAAGCTCTCTGTATTACTGTGCTATTGCTTTTAGTATTAAGTCATTTGTTTTAGATCATTTCATCTCCTTGAGGCCCCTACTAACTCCCATATATGTACTATATTTGCATATTAGTACTGGATTTCTTGTAAACTAAAACCCTAATGGGGCCTATTGGCAGAGGTTGAAGGAAAACCCCTCATTCAGGAGACAAATCAAAAATGATGGTTATGAAAAGCTAGAAGCAGGTGTCATGCAAATGAGCACCAGGTGATTAGAAATGGTGCCAGGTGGGCAAGTGGAAAGGCATAAGTCAACATTTTCAAATATAACCTGACTATCATGTTTTACCCACCCCTTTCTTTTTTTTAAACCCTTTTTAGAGAGTTGAAAAAACATTGAGAAGTGTGGACACACAACACACATGTGCGTGCGCGCGCATACACACATACACACACACACACACACACACACACACTGTTTCTCTACTCGTGGCCATGCTTCTTAAACAAGAGTATGTATTCATTATGACAAATCCTAATAACTGTGGATGATATTCAAGGTTCATGTACATTTTAAAGATAATCAAACTTTAGAGAATTTTCATGCTTGTACTTTGTCACTTTTAGCTCTGTGTCTATCCATCCAGGAGGATGAATTCACAGTCCAGGGTCATTAAAGATGCAAGAGTTTTGGAACATTGAATTATGAGATGAATTCCAAACTGGGGTGGCATTCAGGGTCCTCCAAAATCTACTTAACCATACTTCTCATTTTCCCCACACACTGCCTTCAGTGTGAGCAAGGCACTTTGTCCAATTATCCCAGTACATATAATATCAAGTCTTTGCTTGATATTCTTTCTACATAGAATATTTTCTCTGTTTGATATAATGTCTTAGATGGGGTTCCTTGGGAGGCAGACTCTGAGGTGGAGATTTGCATGCAGAGGGTTAACTGTGGCGTGCTTATGGGAGCAGCACCTTGAAGGGAGTGAAGGAAGTGGGTTTGAGTGGAGGAACAAAGTGAATTGTGAAGTAGTTATAATAGAACTCTCAGACGATCACAGGGAGAGCCCTGCAAGTGCAGAGGTCCTGTTCCTTTGCACTTTAGTGATTAGAAGCAAGCTTCCTCCAAAGAATGTGATCTTGGATGAGGCAGCTGCCTTCCTGGAAGGACAAATCTGGACAAGACCTTAGGTGAGAGCCTCTAACAGCCAACACTCCTGGCAGCTGGCAGAATGAGCTTTTGTTTCTGAAGAAAGAATCTGGGCACATACCCCAGAATCTACATTTTCCTGTTTGAGTATCAACCACTCATTAAGGGATAGTTCATGTTTTGTTTCTTTAATTAAATATTTTTGACTTCTCTAGCTACCCTAGATTTTCTGTTTCTGTGAACTGTTGCACTTAGGGGCTGTGCCACTCACTTTTGTGGTTAACCACAACGTTACTTAACTACTTTCTTCGTTATGGTTTGCTTTTCTAACTATACTGTTGGCTTATTTTTTTTTCTTAATGTTCCTCCTAAGTATCTAATTTGTAGTATATGCATCATAAGAATTTAATTAAATACTTGTTGAATGAGTAAATGCATAATAACAGCATGGCTTGCAGAAACACAAGATAATCTTTGCTTTATCACAAAATAGGCTAAACCTTTCCACTACTTCTAAGCTTCATAAATGAAAAATATGCAGAAGATTAAAAGATGATCCACAAAGTAAAAGGAATTAATATCTCTATAGTCTATTACAGGAGTCAGTGGATCCGCTTTTGTGTGTGTGTGTGTGTGTGTGTGTGTGTGTGTGTGTGTGTGTGTGTGTAAGATGGACCAATTTGGATTTTCTGTTGTTTGTCAGAAAATAGTCTTTAAGTTATCCTTGTGGTTAAAAATATTGTGATTTGTAGGGTGCCTGGGTGGCTCAGTTGGTTAAACATTCAACTTCAGCTCAGGTCATGACTCATGGTTCATGGGTTTGAGCCCCACATCTGGCTGTGTGCTGACAGTGTGGAGCCTGCTTAGGATTCTCTCTCCCTCTCTCCCTCCCTCCCTCTCTCTCAAAATAAATAAACTTAAAAAATATTGTGATTTGTGGAAAGTAAAAACGTAATTATGTGACTCCATTCAATCTGTGCGAGCCTAAGAAAGATGCAGCTAAAATAAATGGCATCCTTTTTTGTGTGTTTAATTGATTGCCTTCTCTCTCACATGGGGTACACATCTGGGATTCTTAGATGGATGGTTTTTTTCTTGATGGCTCATTTTGACCAAATAATCAAGGTTTTTCATAAAAATCGTATAGTTTGTAGAAATTAAGTCTGATTTTGAAGGTTTTTTTTGTTAATACCAAGATCTTATTAAGTATGCAGCAGAGTTTTCATTTGTGAAAAATTAAGATAGAAAAATTGGTCATTTTAATCTTCTCTGGACCAGTTAAGATGCAATAGAGTCTATACGTATTAGTTTACTTTCTACTGTATTTTAATACACTTAAAATGTGATTTTTGGAGGGTCATCTAGCTCAATGAAGTCCTACTCCCAAAAGGTTTCAAATGCCACCTTACTCTATGAAAATAAGGACGTTTTACCCCAGATTATTCTGAGATTGGACCAGAAAGTAGATTTAATTATGATGAAAGGAAATTTATCATTTTGATTTTAAATGTGTGTTGAGAACCATGCTAAATTATCCTAGTTTATTTTTATTTAGCCCTAAATTATTTTGAATTTTTCCATGTAAAGAGCTATATTGTTTGTGAAAAGCACAGTGTTGTTTCTTTTTTCCAGCTATTATAGCTTTTATTTCCTTTTTTTAAAAATCATATGATGATATGATGGCTATTATTAGTGAAAAGTAGTAAAAATGACAGTTTTGTTTCTTTTCAGTGTCAATAGCCTTTATGTCTTTTTTGAGGAGAGGAGGGACTTTACTCCTTTGGCTAAGAATTCTAATACAGTGTTGAAAAGAAATGGTAATACTTTGTACTTTTTTGAGTGGGTTCTGATTTTAAGAGGAATGATCATTGCAACATTAGTAGAGTTTAAATAAATGGATAACTTATAAAGTTAAAAAAATTCCCTTCTCTTAATAGTTTGCTAGAACTTTTAAAATTAAAACCTGAGTTCACTTGGAGTGCCTGGCTGGCTCACTTGGAAGAGCATGTGACTCTTGATTTCAGGGTTGTGAGTTCAAGCCCCACATTGGGCACAGAGAATACTTTAAAAATATTGACCTCACTTAATATTCAAAGGTCTTATTCATATATTGATATTATCATATGACTTTTCTCCTTTATTCTGTTAATTGGAAGAAGTACATTATTGGAATTTTAAAATGTTAAACCAGTTTTGAATTTCTGGGAGAAATTGATTCTGATCAGTTGCTGGGTTTGGATTGCTAATATGCTATTTAAGACTTTCCTCTTCAGAAAACCTCTCTGACCTCAGCCGCAGAAATTTCTTACTTGATGCATCTCCAAAGGCAAGGGAATTAAAAGAAAAAATGAACTATTGGGACCTCATGAAGATAAAAAGCTTCTGCACTGCAGAGGAAGCAATCAACAAAACTAAAAGGCAACCTACAGAATGGGAAAATATATTTACAAATGACATATCAGACAAAGGGCTATCCAAAATCTATAAAGAACTCACCAAACTCCACACCCGGAAAACAAATAATCCAGTGAAATAATTGGCAGAAGACATGAATAGGCACTTCTCTAAAGAAGACATCCAGATGGCCAACAGGCTCATGAAAAGATGCTCAACGTCACGCCTCATCAGGGAAATACAAATCAAAACCACACTGAGATATCACTTCACACCAGTCAGAGTGGCCAAAATGAACACATCAGGAGACTATAGATGTTGGAGAGGATGTGGAGAAACGGGAACCCTCTTGCACTGTTGGTAGGAATGCAAACTGGTGCAGCTACTCGGGAAAACAGTGTGGAGGTTCCTCAAAAAATTAAAAATAGATCTACCCTACGACCCAGCAATAGCACTGCTAGGAATTTATCCAAGGGATACAGGAGTGCTGATGCATAGGGGCACTTGTACCCCAATGTTTATAGCAGTGCTTTCAATAATAACAGAATTATGGAAAAAGCCTGAATGTCCATCAACTGATGAACGGATAAAGAAACTGTGATTTATATATACAATGGAATACTAGTTGGTAATGAGAAAGAATGAAATATGGCCTTTTGTAGCAACGTGGATAGAACTGGAGAGTGTTATGCTAAGTGAAATAAGTCATACAGAGAAAGAGAGATACCATATGTTTTCACTCTTATGCGGATCCTGAGAAACTTAACAGAAGACTGTGGGGGAGGGGAAGGGAAGAAAGAAAAAAGAGAGGGAGGGAGCCCAACCATAAGAGACTCTTAAAAACTGAGAGTAAACTGAGGGTTGATGGGGGGTGGGAGGGAGAGGAAAGTTGGTGATGGGCATGGAGGAGGGCACCTGTTGGGATGAGCACTGGGTGTTGTATGGAAACAAATTTGACAATAAATTTCATATATATATATATATATATGACTTTCCTCTTCTACTTTTGGAAGTTTCAGACTTAATTGTGTGTGCGGTTTTCCCAGAAATAGTAGGATGCATGATGAGTAATATGTTTACCTTCCTCATGAATAATGCAGTAGCTTTAGAGTGCTTTCCCTCTTGCCACTACTTTTGCCGGCATATATGCTGTTGTTCATTATTTCAATTCATTTTTTTAAATTCCAACCCACAAAATAGGTAACAAGTACCTTAATCTTTTATTCACATTTTAAGATGTTCTTTCACATACTTCTCCCTAGACATCCTTGAAACCAATCTTCCAATTCTGTTATTTTCAAATCTTCTAGCCACACTATTATCCACTGCCCATAAATCAGTGAATCCCTATTTCTGGCAATAGATCAGTTACAAGGGTAAGTAAATATTCTTAAAGCTTTAGAGCCTTTCTCTCTTTCTTTCTAGAAGACTTCTTGGTGGACATATAATACCTTAATAGTCCACTTGATTCTATGCCAGTATGTCATACTGGACCAGGTCTAAACCAGTATCAAGTGTTTTTTTGTTTTGTTTTGTTCCTTTTTTTCTCCTTAGTCATGCATCACTAATGAACTCCCCATGAGGATGTACATATAGGTTGAGGGAGAGACAATGTAGCAGAAGCACATATTTAAGGAATCTGAGCTACCTGCATATGTAACTTACTGTGCTCTGGATTTCTGCTGTAAATGTCCAATCTTATGGTGTGGTAGTCAGAGAACGCCCAGTTCATAACGGACAGCTCAGATCATGTCCAATAATCAGGTATTCTTCTAGGGCCCAGTAATAAACCAAGAAGACTTCTGCTATCTGGAGAAGCACATAGGACTTTACTAAAATTCTCGTGGGACCTGTGCATCTTCTCCTGTGCAGGCTTGCTGGCCACTCAGTGCAGCATCCCACTTGGCCCAAGCACTTGGACTATTACTGGATCTCCTGGGACCTAAGGATTTAGCACCAAAACAGCATGTACTACAGCTGGATCTGCAGAAGGGCCTGATGTTGCTCTGGACCCCACTCGATAACAGCAGCCCAGGGGTGCCTCGGTGGCTCAGTTGGTTAAGTGTCCAACTCTTGATTTCTGTCCAGGTCATGACCTCATGGTTCGTGAGTTCAAGCCCTGCATCAGACTTTGCACTGACAGTGCAGAGCCGACTTGAGATTCTCTCTCTCTCCCTCTCTCTCTTCCTCTTCCCCACTTGTACTGTCTCTCTCTCTCTCTCTCTCTCAAAATAAATAAGTCAGTTTTAACAAATCCCAGCAGCCTAATGGGTTGTTCAGTGTATTCAGGTATTCAGTATGTTCAGTATATCAAAGGCATGCTCCTTTGTAGTGCTAGGTGGTGTGGGTACAGCAGCTTTGGAGAGGATAATCTTGAAGGATTAATGGGCCCTCAGAGACTTCACCTACTTGGGAAATCCCTAAATTTTCATGAGGCCAGACTCTCCATTGTGGTAACTCAAGTCATGTTTCAGCCTTCCACATCCAGTTTCTTTCTCTTTTTGTATAGATTGAGTTGTATTTTGTAGGCTGCCTGTCTGTTCTACTTCTAGGGACACCATGATTAATTTTTAGGCAATATGAAAGACTACTGCTGGTCAGAACATTTTGCTTATCATTTGGTTTCTGTTGCTCATTATCATAAATATGTCTGTCCTGTCTGTGGAAGTTAAGCAGTGCCACCTGAGTGGCTTCCAGAGAAAGCCATCATCCCAGTTGAAAGCAGAGTCTGTCTTAGTGGCAGGATTTTCTCTGTCTTCCCTGGTCTTTAGAAGACAGCCAACACAGAGTTTTTCAAGGATATTCTCTTGGTCTTCTCCCTGATGTATCTCCTAATTCTTTTTTAAAAAATTTTTAAATGTTTATTTATTTTTGAGGGCGGGGGGGGGTGGGGAGAGAGAGAGAGCGAGAGAGCGAGCACATGAGTAGGGGAGGGGCAGAGAGTGAAGGAGACACAAAATCTGAAGCAGGCTCCAGGCTCTGAGATGTCAGCACAGAGCCTGATGCAGGGCTCAAACCCCCAAGCCATGAGATCATGACCTGAGCTGAAGTCAGACGCTTAACCAACTGAGCCACCCAGGTGCCCCTGTATTTCCTAATTCTTTAGTGAAGAGAATGTCCTCATCCCAGTGTAGAGTCAGGGGTGAGTGGATGTGCAGTTTTCACGTGATAAATTTACTGCACTATTCTTATCTTTCTAAGTCTTTGTACTCTTTCCTTTGAATCATTCTATACTGTAGCGTCTCAACCTCGCTGAATTCAGGACTCTTGAGGCCCCGTGTCAGTCAACCAACCTAGCAAACTGTTAGAACATGAAAACTAACACTTTACATAAGTAATGTGTAGATTCTCCTGTATCAACCCAGCACAACCCAGTGTTTTATTCCATTTGCTCTGATCTAACATCCTTAGAATTCATTTCTATACATATTTTTGCCAAAATAAATTAGGGAAATCTTACAGGGTGTAAGCTATCTCCTACAGGGTCAACCTTTTTACCTGTCTCCCAGGAAGAAGCTGATAGCTGATTCTGGTTATCAGTCTAAAGGGAAAACAAAGGGGTGGTTGGGTGAGTCTTAATGAGAAACGTATGCCATTGCAAGGCAACTTCCCAGGTGAGGTTACTCAGAGCCCCAAAGAAAGAAAGACTATCTCCTTAACAAGAAGGACATGATTTCCATAAAATCACCTAGAGCTTTAAGAAATAAGGGATTGTTTTATGGCTGCTGGCGAAGCTTTGTGGTTCTCTGTGAGTTGAGCTGAGAGTAGAGCTCTGAGCTTGCCATTATTTTTGTAAGCTGTCAGTTTAGGCAGATTCCCCCTTAAAGTTATTACTTGTATTCCTTATGCTCACCATTATTACAATAGTGGTCAAGTGTAGCAGCCATTCAGTTGCCCAAGACAAAGGCTTCTCCAGGCAATTTATCACAAACATGCATGTTAATATTTTAAAGTGTGATGTGTCTACATGTCACATATTTTTAATATTATAATTCTCACTGGGTTCAAGCATATGACCAAACAAATCATAAAAGTTCCATCTCCAAGGATCTTGATCCTCAGTACTGATTAGGAGCAAGTTGGAAAACAGAAGCCACATTTCATATTTCAACAGAGATAATATATTTTGGGGAATTGGCAGGATAGGGGTTGGAGGACTGAAAAAACAAATAGGGAAAAGCTGGGGTAACTCAAATTCAGTAATTTCAGGAAGCAGCTATATGGAGAGTCTTGGGAACAAAGGGAAGAAACATAGAACCAGGGGAGCACCACTGTCCAAGGTTGGGAGAAGGTGGATATTCCAGCTGCAGGGGAGAGAGCAAATTCCCCCTTTCTCTAGCTTTTTTGTTCTATTCATTCGTTCAATGGATTGGATGATGGCCATCCGCCTTGGTCAGGACAGTCTTCTTTATTGAACCTACTGATTCAAATGGTGATCTCTCCTGGAGACACCCTCATGGACACACTCAGAAATAGTCTTTTCAGCTATGTGGACATCTCTTAGCCCAGTCAATTTGACACATAAAACTAGTCATCACAGTATTCAATATGGTTTACTTTTGATCCACTGTTCTCCGCTTTAGTGCTTTAGCCAAAATTTCTGAGAGAGCTGGAACTGTCTCATTCCATGTTCTACTTCACTGGTTAATTTGCTAGTAGAATTTATTTCCTTTTCTTAAGTCACAATATATTTCATTTATAGCAGCATATGGCCAAAAAATTAAAATATGTTTTTTTCTACATTCATTTTGAAATAAATATGTATTTTGGAGTTTATTTTTTAGTTAGTAGTCTTGGTATATCAGAGAATTAAAATAAATACAGCCACAGACATTAATAACAAAAGCAAAATGATATAACTCTTTCTTAAAGTACAGTTATACTTAAGAATTTTTTATTTGAAGATTATATTAGAAACATATTTATATGTCTTCTGGTGTGTTAAATAAACCTATAGCAAATACAAGATGCAAACTCTTAATCTTTGATGTTCAGCTTCTCTCTTCATGACATCCAACTTAAAATGAAAGTTTTCTCCCATTTCTGACTATAGCACAACAGATGTGAACCTATTTTATTATTCGTAGTGGATAGGATTTGTTGTAGTTCAAAACTGACCAGACATGGACATTGTTTGAGGGCACAGCTCTCCACCAAACATAGATAAAAATATTTGAACTTCTTTGTAATTATTCAACTTGAGCTTTGAGATTCAGAGTGAAGCCTTGAGGACACCACGTAGCTCCTAAAATATTAGCCATATTTCTCCCAGTGCTACAAAGAATCCATATGTGAAACATACTAATCAACTAAAGGTAGTTATCTTTATCATTATCTTTTAAAAAATAAATGATCAAGGCTAACAGAGTTTAAATAATTCGCCCTAGATCGTGTCTAAGTGCTAAAACTAGGATTTGCCTTGGGGGAAAATGCTTGGTCTTTGCAATTAAAAATTGTTCAAATACCAATTTCCCCTTTTACTAAAAGTGTGACAGGAAATTACTTAACTCCCTTAACTTTCTTTTAATTAACCATAAAGTAGGGTAAATATTTCCTACCTTAGTGGCTTACTGTGAAGATTAAATAAGGCTATATGCTTTGATTTAGTGACTAGTGTAAAACAAGTCAATAAAAAGTCATTTTCTCTTCTCTCTTCATATAGGAAAAGATGTTATAGAATCAACATCAATAAGATTCTTTGAGATGCTTTCTAACTCTATCAGAGATAGTTCTGTGATGACTCATCCACATCTTAATTGGACTTAATTTTATACCTTTAAGAGAGAGATTTTATTTTTGTGCAGTAAGGTGACACAGGAAATTGAATTTTTGACATGAGCTTTGCCTATATCATGTTCTAACTCAGTAGTGTCCACATGACTTGTTTGTGCAAACCTATTCATAACAGTTGTTTCTTTATGTATCCACATTTATGTGTATGGATGAATTATAGGCATATACAACTGTTTAAAAAAATTATACATAATAAGACACATGTGAACAAAGACCTTTTCAAAAAAAGAAATAAAAATAAATCTAACTAGAAGTTCTAATATTTTCTTCCCATTCCCTCACAGACAGTCATGTACACTCCATGGAGAAACCATGGCTCCAACCATATAGTGGGCATGCACAAGCATTTTTAGAATAGAAACTCATTATATTGGATGTTCCTATGTTCCTTTCTGCTTCTGTTGGTATTCTGGTGTCTTTCAAACCCAGAAAACAAATAGGATGACCTAAGACAAGGTAGTCTTTCCATCATGAAAGATTGATTCATGAAGTGTGTGTTATACAGTGGGTCCCTGAGAGTATTATTTTGTTTAGAAAAAAAAGTACAGACTACCTAAAATACTCACATGTCTTGGCCTGTTGTAATCTAGGAATTAGCATGTGCCAGAAGTATGATTAGACTTGATGACACTACATATTATAAATAATATGTAGATGCATTCAGCAAGATAGCCAAGTAGTTAAGAGGTTGGGCTTTAGAGTTAGGCATATCTAGTTTTTAATCAGGTTCTGGAACTTACACTCCTAATCTCCCTCCATCAATCAAGCCATCATCTACCCTACCCTTAACACTTTATGCAGTGCCTGCAACATACCATTAAGTGTACTAGGTGCTGAGCTGTAGAGGACACACAATATTTCATGAGGCAATGTCAAGATCCCTGTCCTTTTTCTCTTCACATTTGTATCCCCAAGGCCTAGAACAATGCATATATTTGTTGTGGGAAGGAAGGAAGGACGGAAGGAGGGAGGGAGAAGGAAGGGAAGGAAAGAAAGGAAAAGATGGGGAGCACCTGGGTGGCTCAGTCAGTTAAGTGTCCAACTCAGGTCATGATCTCACAGTCTGTGAGTCCAAGCCCTACGTTGGGCTCTGTGCTTACAGCTGAGAGCCGAGAGCCTGCTTCGGATTCTCATTCTCCCTCTCTCTCTCTGCCCCTCCCCTGCTTACATTAAAAAAAAAAAAAGTCCAAAGAGACTAAGACAGGAATGTACTGTTTTCTTTCGCCTTTTTTTTTCTTATTTGAAAGTTTAAAAGTTTAAAAGCTGAGCCGAGCAACGCTCATAGAGGTCAACTTATGAGAAAGGCAGAAGCAAGAAGCAAGAGTAAGGAGTTGGTAAGCCTATCCTTAGGAGTAAAAGCATGTGGAAGAAGTAGAGGTTTTTAGTTACAATCTCAGTAAGAATCTTCTAAGATTCTGCTACTCACAATTGTATCAAATGTCATGAGTCTCATTGGACGCTGTGCTGTATGAATTGTGAATCCTCAGGAACCATTTACCTGTTCCCCCCCCCCCCCACTTATTTTTAAAAGTAATTTAGTGATTAGTGTTTTTTTTTCTATGTCCTGGCGAGCCAATTTTTGCTTTGTTTTGTTTTTCTTAAACCGTATGTGTGAATGTGCTAAGACAGAGAACTGATAACATTGATTTGAGATCACACTATTTGTTTCCTAGTTAATTCATTTACTTGTTTTTCAACAAATATTTATTGATGATTCTATGTCAGTAAATTCTATGTCCAGGTTCTATGCTTGAATGAAATAGACTTCAGAATAAATTCCTTGTCCTCTAAGTTTCTCCATGTCTTGGTTTTTTGGGGAGGGTTAAGATTCTTCTAAGTAGTGGAGAGAGCCTATTTTAGGATGAAGCCCACAGTAGCGACAGCAAAGCAGAGAAGCAGAATGACCAGGTTCTTCCTGGACCCGTCGTGAGATTAATGAGCCCTTCAATCAGTCAACCAACTTGAAGTCTATCAAGCTGAGGACTTTATAGCTACATAAGCCAATCCTACTTATTACTTAAAGTAGTTAGAATTGGGTTTTCTATTACTTGCAACCCCAAACATCTTAAACAATTAGATATATATGATAGGTAAGTTGAGGGCAAAATAATAGAAAGGTTGGGGTGTCTGTGTTGTGAGGAACATTTATTTTTAAAGTTTGAACTCTGGATCAATACATAAAGAATGATACTAAGAATATCCAACTAAAAATAGAAACCTGACACTATAAATTTCAAAAAGCAAAGCATTATCTTTGAAATGAAAAGGGACAATGAGGTACTGAACACTTATATGATTTCGTATTATTAAATGAGTCTTAAAGTTCTTTAGGGTTTTCAAAGAAAGAAGACTTGATGTGTGAACAAAGTAAGCACACTTTACATGCACTTATTTATATTAATACAACACATGTGTTTATGTAAGTTAATTAAATTTAACATTAGTACTAATTTGTAAACAAGAGCCTATAGCTAACCATTGTTTGAAGAGAGAACAAGATGATGGAAGGCTTTAGCTGTTCATGGCTAGTTGAGAATCAGACTTTGCATCTCTGGGACATTCCAGGGTTGCTTCAGTTGTCCATCCCGTGCCTGTACCTGGTGACAAAAATCACTCTTAAGAACAAAACTCCAGAAAGCATCTGTTCCCTTTACCACAAAGGAAAAATGTCTAATGTCGTTTTCACATCATAACAGGGAAACTAACCAAGCAGGAACTTTACCAGCCTCTACCTCTACCTCCCCTCCTCCCTGATAGCATTGACTTGGATAGAATCTATTGGGCTATCATTAAAAAAATTGTTTTAATGTTTATTTTTGAGAGAGAGATACAGAGCATGAGCTGGAGAGGGGCAGAGAGAGAGAGGGAGACACAGAACCCGAAGCAGGCTCCAGGTTCTGAGCTGTCAACACAGAGCCCGACGTGGGGCTTGAACCCACGAAACGCGAGGTCATGACCTGATCTGCAGTCACTTGACAGATTGAGCCACCCAGGTGCCCCTGTTGGGCTGTCATTTTAACCATTGTTGCTACTTTGCTTTTTTTTTTTCTGACTTTGGTCCCAAAGTTGCACCTTCATCTGTTCTCTTTTCTTCCATTGCTTAGATCTTTCCTTCATTTCTCTTAGCAATATTATCTGATTCCTTCCATAAGCTGTTGATGTTCAAACAAAGAGACACATACAAAAAGTCAAATAAAATGGAGCACCTGGATGGCTCAGTTGGTTAGGCATTCGACTCTTGATTTCGGCTCATCATGATCTCAAGGTTCATGAATTCAAGCCCTGCCATCAGGCTTCTTGCTGACAGCACGGAGTCTGCTTGGGTCTTTCTCCCCCTTTCTCTGCCCCTCTGCCGTTCTCTCTGTCTCTCAACAAAACAAAACAAAGAACCTTAACAATTTTCAAATAAAATTGGGACCCCTGGGTGACTCAGTCGGTTAAACACCTCACTTTGACCTAGGTCGTGATCTCCTGCTTTGTGAGTTCTAACCCCTCATTGGGTTCTGTCAGCACAGAGCCCACTTCGGATCCTCTGTCCCCCTCCCTTTCTGCCCTTCTCCTGCTTGCTCTCTCTTTCCCAAAATAAATAAATAAGTAAAAACATTAAAAAAAATCAAATAAGACAAACTTGAGCAGTGTAGGCCACTTCTTATAAAATAAAAAATTTCACATGATTATTTTGGCCACAAATGATCCAGGACACCCTTCTGTTCTTCCTGAGCACATACGTATTACCATCCACCCTTTGTCTTGTTGAATGTTTCCCTGAGGCTCCTCTTATGGTTAGAGAAAATATCTTCAGGGTCATTAAGATTTGTAATATGGCTCAATCTGCCTTTAAATTCACTTGCTAAATTAAAAAAAAAATAAGTAGCTGCATTTTCTCTGACAGGAACAAGATGTACTTGAAAGAGAAATTGAGTTCAGCCCAGAAAAATAAGTTGTAGAGAATGAAAGAAACTTGAAGAGAGATCCAGCATTTAATTATGTTTAATTGTCACTGTGGAAATTTCTGTTTACAGTATTGTCATTTTTAAAATATTTTTAGAAGTGACATTTTGATTAGGATAATTTCCTACTTCCAACATAGTGTGTTTTTATCAGTATTTGACTCCATGGCTGTCAAGCCAGCAAAATTGTTGATAGGTTTTTCAGATTGGATGAATGCAAGCCCCAGATTTCTTGGCTCTAATTGGGGCTTACTGAATGCGTCAATATTTTATTGACATAAAAAGCCCAGTTCATGTGACACTACTTAATTCAATTGTACCCCTTGGTAAATAGATACACACAGGACAGTGATGAGGTCAGCAAATATTTTATTTGTGCAGACAATTTGGAAAGAAACTCAGGTTGAACCCGAGCTTGGAAAAATATATGTATTACTTAATCCAAGGCAATCAAGATTTATAACACATGCACTTCAGAAAATTCTTTTGGGAAAACATTAACTTCTTTTATGTGTTGAATTATGCCTTCAAGCTACATTTCAACTGAGAGTCCGTATTAATAAATTAGATAATAAAATGTAAGCAGAAAGATGAAAGCTAGTAAGATAAGTTGTCTTAGGGAAAAGAAGGCTTTGAGGTGAAGGAATTACAATTAAGAATTCTACAATAACTATGAACTAAAGCATGAAGGGTTTCAGTTATTTAGTAGAAGAACAGATTAATAAAAGAATACTTAAATATTTTTTTGACTATTTTAAGAAGTACAATAAGAAATTTGACTCTATGGGATTGGCTAGTTTGTCACATTATCTGAAGGAGGAAGAGTGGCTTACGATTCTTTAATAAGAAGGGGAAATGATAAACTTCATGAATTTGTATTTAAAAACCCTGCTCTCAGCTTAAATCTTCCAAAGGGAAGATTTATAGGTTAACTAACCAGACTCTTAATTAGTCCACTTAATCCCTGAATTTCATGTACAGTCAGTACCATAGTTTCCAATTTGCAAATGTTGCTTTTTGAATATTCCATCATCATTGGAAGACCTCCACCATTTATATCCTATGCTTAAAACACCAAAGCATCTGGGGCGCCTGGGTGACTCAGTCAGTTGAGCATCTGCTTCAGTCAGGTCATGGTCTCACAGTTTGTGGGTTTGAGCCCTGCGTTGGCCTCTGTGCTGACAGCTCAGTCTGGAGTCTGCTTTGGTTTCTATGTCTCCTATCTCTGCCCCTCTCCCACTCATGCTTTGTCTCTCTCTGTCTCTCAAAAATAAATAAATGTAAAAAACAGTTCAAAAAAATTTTAAAAACCACGCATTTATAAGCTGTAATATGCAATTAAAATAGGCAGTTACAAATTATGTATCTTAAGCATGATATGTGTGTGTTCCATTTAAAAAAAATTTTTAGGGGCGCCTGGGTGGCGCAGTCGGTTAAGCGTCCGACTTCAGCCAGGTCACGATCTCGCGGTCCGTGAGTTCGAGCCCCGCGTCAGGCTCTGGGCTGATGGCTCAGAGCCTGGAGCCTGTTTCCGATTCTGTGTCTCCCTCTCTCTCTGCCCCTCCCCCGTTCATGCTCTGTCTCTCTCTGTCCCAAAAATAAATAAACGTTGAAAAAAAAATAAAAATAAAAATAAAAAAATTTTTAAATACCATTGATTAAAAATAGAATTGAAAAATAATCAAAATTAAGTTTTATAACCTCATTATCAGAAGTAACTGTCATTAAAATTTTAACATATTTTCCATTCTTTCTTGTGTATGTATGTTATTTAACAAAAGTGATTTATATTATACAAACTGGCAACTTGAAAATTTCAATTAGAAATATATCTTGTAGGGCATCTGGATGACTCAGTCAGTTAAATGTCTGACTTTGGCTCAGGTCATGAGCTCGTGGTTCATGGGTTCAAGGCCTGCATTGGGCTTTGTGTGGACAAGTCAGAGCCTGGAGCCTGCTTTGGATTCTGTGTCTCCCTCTCTTTCTGCCCCTCCCCTGCTTGCGGGTGCTATCTCAATCTCTCTCTCTCTCTCTCTCTCTTTCTCTCTCTCTCTCTCTCTCCCCCCTTTCTTCCTAGGGTAAATTCTTGTTAATATATTTGCTATATAAAAAGTTGTGCTCAGTTTAGGGAATTTTACATATATTGCCAAACTGTTTTCCAGATTTACAGGTTACAGTCTCAGCAGTGTTGTAGGCTACACTTTTCTTTATATTTTAGCCTCTATTTCCTTATTTGTAAAATAAGAATAATGATAATAGTACAGTCCGTTCCCACTTTCTAGGCTTGTTGGGAAGACACATTGTAATGACATGTGAAAATGGTTTCTATAAAGAATTAGAAGCTTGAAGTTTCAAGGTCTCAAGGGAGTTTTCTCCAACACCCTGCAGTTGTCTGTCTTCGTGTGTTTCCGTCAGCCTCTGTGGTTGCTGACTGTCTCTCTCTCTCTCTCTCTCTCCCTGTCACCAAGTTCTTATGTGCTAGATACCGAGCCACTCACTTTACCTTCAGTACAAATACAATGGTCTGAAGAGGTGATATTGTGACCCACTCAATAAGTCAGCTATGCAGTTGCATTTCTTATGTACTTAATCCTTAAAGCTCCACATGCCTTACTAGTTACAAATGACATATCTCCCTCCTGGATTTCCCAGCCTGCTTTGTGTAAGGCCCAGGAAAACCCAAGGGATTATGTAATCTAAACGAGGGGGAGCCATCAGTGCATCTCTTTATGTGCTCTAAATACAAAATGCTTGATTTATAGACTGAGCCTTTTCCTCTGCAAGAGGCCATTCCCTTTGCCATTGTGTGAGTTAACCCCCACATGACTCCAAAGGGTATTTCTATCTATGTGCCCATCTAGAGAAGATTATCTTCCATCAGTCCATGTGGTCCTCTAGTTTCACATAATTTCCAAAATAACTTAAATTTTTTTCTTATTGAGACAATTTATAATGGAATCTCTGGCAGGGAACTGCTGCCATTAGATGACAACCATCACATAATGTCATCTTAGAAGCCACTGAGATCTGAGCCTTAGCTTGGAAAGTCCAGAGACTAGCTCTCGATACCCAGCATTGGTGATCAAGTCCTGAAGAAAACCAAACCAAAACCAAACAAACAAACACCCCCCCCAAAAAAAAACCAAAAAAATCCCCAAAACCTCTCATTCTTACTAAAATACATACCGGCCGGGGGAGGACAGCAGACTGCCACATTTACGTTACAAAAAGAGATTGAGAAATGTATCCTGGACCACAATACTGGTGGGCGTGACCAAGAGTTTGTCTGGGAGCCAAGCTTTATGAAAACAAAGTTATTATTCTAATATATTTCATCAATTTTTTTTCCGTAAGAGATCTTCATCACTGGGATTGAGAATAGGCAATCTGTACTTTCCAGAATTTTCTCTCCATATGAATGGAGACTCAGGAGATTCTTTAGGGACATTGATTGGAACAGCAGGAACTGGATGTGTTGGCATCAAGCTAAGATGTTCCATACGTTAATCTTACAAAAGGAAGGTTTAGTTTTTGCAACAAGATAAATACTTACAGACTAGTTATTAAGATCCTCCCCCCACCCCATGGGGCTTAGATGAGCACTGCCAGTGTTTGCCTCTTGACTCTACTTTTTATACTTCCATAACTGGCCATCGTCCCTTCCAGTGGACAAACTTGTTTCTTTTTAGCTGTGTCAAGTGCAGCCATATAGGAAGGAAGCCTCTTTTTTTTTTTTAATTAAAAATTTTTTTAAAAAATGTTTATTTATTTTTGAGAGAGACAGAGACAGAATGCAAGTGGGTTAGGGGCAGAGAAAGAGGGAGACACAGAAGCAGAAGCAGGCTCCAGGCTCTGAGCTGTCAGCACAGAGCCCGATGTGGAGCTCAAACTCAGGAGCTATGAGATCATGACCTGAGCTGAAGTCGGATGCTCAACCGACTGAGCCACCCAGGTGCCCCAGAAGGAAGCCTCTTTTTCTTTTTTTCTTTTATTTATTTTTTACATTTATTTATTTTTGAGACAGAGAGAGACAGAGCATGAACGGGGGAGGGTCAGAGAGAGAGGAAGACACAGAGTCTGAAACAGGCTCCAGGCTCTGAGCTGTCAGCATAGAGCCCGATGTGGGGCTCGAACTCACGGACCGTGAGTTCAAGACCTGAGCCAAAGTCGGACGCCCAACCGACTGAGCCACCCAGACGCCCCAGGAAGCCTCTTTTTAGATGACTTTTTATATCTATGCTTTCACCTCTTATGTGTGGTTATTACAGATTTTTCCTTATTATTTCATTTATTTATCTCATAAGTTTTTAAGGAGTACCAAATCTATAACCTGCAACACTTAAACCACGAGTTGTTTAGTGCTTTTAATGATGCTATTGTTTTTATCATGTCCAGTTTGCATGTGAAGGATCTTAGCTTTATAGAGTTGACATAACTTTCCCAAAATATACAGAGTACAATTAGAGGAGATGATATCAACCTGGGATATGTCTGAAGCCAAAGCCTGTACTTAAAATTTTTTTTTCATTGTTACTTTTTCAGCTTTCTTGAGATATGACTGACTTCAGACATTTAAGATGTACAAAGTGTTGATTTTGTATACTTATATATTGCAACATAATCACCACTATAGTATTAGTTAACACCTCTAACTAATACTCTAACTACAAAAGGTCGCATAAGTACCTTTTTTCTTTTATGGTGAGAACATTTAAGATCTACTCTGTTAGCAAGTTTCAGGCATATAGTACAGTATGTTAACTGTAACCACAAGCGGTATAGTTCTCTTATAAATGGAAGTTTATACTCTTCGACCAGCATCTCCTCATTTCTTTACTCCTCTATTCCAGTGGCCACCATTCTACTCTCTATTTCTATCAGTTGGGCCTTTTTAGATTCTGCATATAAGTGAGATGATACAATATTTGTCCCTTTTTGTCTGACTTATTTGACTATAATGCCTCAAGTTTAATCCATGTTATTGTAAATGTTGTTTTTCTCATGGCTAAATGATATTCCATTGTGTGTATACACACTACATTTTCTTTATTCATTCATCTGTTGCTGGACACTTAGGTTGTTTCCATATCTTGGCCATTGTGAGTAATGCTGCAAGGAACATGGCCATGCAGATGTTTCTTTGAGACCCTGTTTTCATTTCTTTTGGATATGTACCTGGAAGTGGGATTGCTAGATCATCTGATAGTTTCATTTCTAGCTTTAAATTTTAATTTTTAAATGAACCTCCATATTGTTTTCCATAATGGCTGTATCAGTTTATATCTTCACCAACAATGCACAAAGGTTTCTTTTTCTCCACATTCTCACCAACACTTATTATCTCTTGGTTTTTTTGATGATCAAAGCTCATACTTTTAACTACTAGGATAGTTTGCCCTCTGTCTCCTTAGATTCTTTACACTGCTTATTAGCATCCACCACCCACATGTGGCAATTAAATTAAATTAAATTAAATTAAATGTAATTAAATGTAATTTAAATTAAATTAAAAATTCAGTCCTCAGGTCTCACCAGCTGCATTTCAAGAATTCAGCAGTAACATGTGTCTACTGTATTAAACACAATGGACATAGGTTATTGCCCTTGTTGCAGAATAGTTTATTGGGCATTGTTGCCTTAGATTCAGAAGTATTTCTGTTTCTTCTCCTTTCTGGCTTCCCACTATTTAATACAGTGAGATGCCATCTTCCCTGGGCTCGTGAGACACCAGTTTTCCTCCTATTTTTTTAGGCTATTTCTTCTCAGTCTTCTACCTCTACCAACTCTTTAAATGTTTTATATTCTCAGGGCTCAGTCCTATAGCTCATCCACCTCTATGGAGTCAAATGCTTTCTGTCTGCTGACAATTCTGAGTTTTATACTTTCACTTCATATCATGTCTTCTGATATGTCTACTTTATATCCTTGCTGCTTAGATTTGTTGACAGCTCCATCCTCCCGGGAAGGAAGAGGCTCCTTAGACAAGGACTAGGAAATGACAGCATGGTTCTAGTGAGCAGAAGAAGAGTGGACCAGATACTGAATTCCTATGTGCTCTTAAGTGTAGCAAAGTTGAATGATGGCATCAGGCCAAACATTTGGAAATGCATAAGACAGGGAAGAAGTAGCTGTCATCCTAGGTCCCGTACACACTTGAAAGTAAAGTTATCCAAGGCCATCATCATGACTTTGTTCATGTCTGTTTTCTTACTTCCTAGTCTTAGCAAAATTTTGTTGAAAATTCTGAACTTACTTCAACTGTTCTATACAGAACATATGAAAGGAGAGAACATTTTGCCTAAATTTGGGGAAGATTGTTAACCATAAAATCGTGTCCCTCCATCCCTTCATCTTCTACTTGAGACCCATGGGATGGTGACCGTGATCATTCACAAGCTGTTTCAAGGATCTGTGTCTTCCTTGTGTGGTTTAGACATTTCCCCATCATAAGATTTCCCTTTAAGTATTAACATTGAAATTTGTAGTACTTATGCTGCTAAAAATACAGATCCTCTTCAAACTGTATACTGGGAGGAAATATATTTGGGTCTCAAATGTTCCTTTAAGGTTTCAAGCCCAATATATACATCTACACTTGCAATGTGAAAATGATCAATAAGCTTCTCAGTTATCATATCCAGATTTATACTTCAAGCCGTAGAGTGTACAAAAGCACACCTTTCAGTAAAAAAAAATAAGGGAAAAAACTTCCCCACCCAACACTACAGCCCATCCTGATTCTTTAACTTGTGGTAAGAATTGCTCATTTCTTTTCTATGGCCATTGGCTATCTCCATAAATATTTTTCATCCATGTGCCTGGGAGATTATCTTGGTATGAGGTACCTTAGAGTTACGAGGTACCAAAAGAATATTTGTTGAATGAAAAAATCCAGGTTTGTATCATTAAGCAGTCTAACTGAACCTGTGCATCCTCTCCAATTGGGTGGAAAGACTATTTCTCTTCCACTAAAAGCAATACACAAGACTTTGGGATAGCTATGGGTGTATTTTAAGCAGTCTGCCATTCACATATGTGTTGTGTTTAGAAGAAGATACTTAATAACACTGTCCTTTCTCAGCAGTTATAATGAGAGGGAAAGTTTCACCTTTTTAAAATAACTTGAACTAAAGCTAAATGCTTTAGAGATGGAAATTTGGCTTGTTCTAAATATATTTTCTGAAACTACATTTAAAAAATTTTGTTTGCATCTGAAGTCAATGTCAATTTAGAGTTCCTAACCCTCTTGTTTGAAGTTTTAATAGGTCCTTAATTATAGAGGGAAAAGATACCCACAGCAAAAACAATGGATCAAAAGAACACAGATTCAAGGACTTTTGCCAGTTTAGTGTTCAAAATACAAATATATTGCTGTTTGCATCAAAAAAGATGCTTGGTAGAAGCCAGTATGAATTTACTGCATAAAGGCAAAATTTAGCCTCTGCTGTTGTTGATTACTATCAGATTAGTAGGCTAAAATTGGTTGTTTAAATACATAAAAATACTTTGACAAGGAAATTGATTCGGCCATTATGTGTAGACATAACTGTTATTTCCCCTCAGCCAAAGGCATTGTTCTCTATCTGCATATAGTTTGAAAGATTGGAAATGTAGGTTCTAATAATACGATGGCACAAAGCTCATGGTGGGAGCAGATGGTGAAATTTTAACAGATGACATGGAGAAAGTAGAATAATTCAAATTTTATTTTGCTAATATATTTTCTATCAAAGAGGATTATCTTTAAACACTTAAAACAAGATGTTCTTGATTAAGAAGAAGCTGAAGACCAAGAAATGAGAAAAAAATAATGCAGTATGCTTTTAATGAGCTGCAAATCTTTTGGCTCAGAGTAGTTATATCTTTGTGAATTTAAACAATTGAGGTCATAGAACTACAGTGTACCTTCTTTAATTACTAAACTGACATCTAACTACAATTACTATGTGCCAGTCACTGTTTTAAGCACTAGAATATTATCTTATTTGATTGTCACAATAGCCCTATGTGGTAATTTTGTTAGTTCCTTTTTAGTGATAAGGTATTGAGGCATAGAGAAGTTAACTTGTCTAAGGTCACACATGAATCAAGTGGAGGGACTAAGATTTCAACCCAGGTACTTTGATATCAGTATCCATGGAGCTAATCCCCGTACCTTCCTTGTCAAGCTGAAACAGAAATGCCAAAAGACTGAAGATAGGAGAGAGATTTTTAATTTTCAAGATAGTAGACTAGATATATTCTGGAATCACCAGAAAACAAGATAAATTGGTCTAGAGTCAAATTATAGAATTTTTTTTGGCAGAATAATGTCTTTTAAAAAATTATTAAAATATAGTTGACATCATGTTACATTAGTTTCAGGTGTACAGCATAGTGATTCAAAAAGTCTATACGTTATGCTATGCTCATCTGTCGCCATGAGATGCTATTACAATAACATTGACTATATTCCCTATGTTGTACCTTTCATCCCCATGACTTCCTCATTCCATAACTGGAAGCCTATTTCTCCCACTTCTCTTTAACCATTTTTGTCCATCCACTACCCCCCCGCCCCTTGGCAACCATCAGTTCTCTGTATTTGTGGATCTGTTTCTGCTTTTTTGTTTCTTTTTTTTTAAGATTCCACACATATTTTGTTTTTTAAATCCCACATATAAGTGAAACCATATGGTATTTGTCTTTCTCTGAGTTATTTCACTTAGCATACATAATGCTCTCTAGGTCTATCCATATTGTTGCAAATGGCAAGATCTCATTTTTTTTTTTTTGGTTCAGCAATACTCCATTGTATATACATTACACACACACACACACACACACACACACACACACACACACAAACACATACACCGCATCATCCTTATTCATTTATCTATCTATGAACACTTGGGTTGTTTCCATATCTTGTTTATTGCAAATAATAACGCAACACACATTAGGGTGCATTTCTCTGAGTTGTTGTTGCTGCTGTTGTTTTTAATTTGGGTAAATATCCAACAGTGGAATTATTAGATCATGTGGTAGTTTTATTTTTAATTTTGGGGAAATCTCCATACTGTTTTCTACAGTGGCTCTATCAACTTACAGTCTCACCAATAGTGTACAAGGGTTCCGTTTCTTCCACATCCTTGCCAACACTTGTTACTTCTTTTTTTTGATTCTAGCCATTCTGACAGGTGGTTTTGATTTGCATTTTCCTGATAAATAGTGATAAATAGTGATATTGAGCATCTTTTCATATGTCTGTTGGCCATCTGTTTGTCTCCTTTGGAAAAAAAATTCTATTCATGTCCTCTGCCCATTTTTTAAATTGGGTTATTTAAACTTTTATGTGTATTGAGTTGTGAAAGTTCGTTATATACTTTGGATATTATCAGATACATCATTTGTGAATATCTTCTCCCATTCAGTAGGTCATCTTTTCTTTCATTTTGTTGATGGTTTTCTTCTTCTGTGCAAAAGCTTTTTATCTTGATGTAGTACCAATAGTTAATTTTTGCTTTTGTTTCTCTTGCCTGAGGAGATCTAGCTAGAAAAATGTTGCTAAAGCCGATGTCAAATAAATTAGTGCCTCTGTTCTCTTCTAGAAGTTTTATGGTTTCAGGTCTCACGTTTAGGTCCTTAATCCATTTTGAGTTTATTTTTGTGTATAATGTAAGAAAGTTGTCCAGTTTTATTGTTTTGCATGTACCTATCCAGTTTTCCCAGCACCATTTGTTGAAAAGACTCTTTTTCCTATTGAATATTCTTGCTTCCTTTGTCAAAGATTGTTAATCCATATAACCGTGGGTTTATTTTTGGGCTCTTTGTTCTGTTCTGTTGCTCTAGTATCTGTTTTTCTTTCAGTATCATACTGTTTTGGTTACTACAGCTGTGTAGGATATCTTGCAATCTGAGATAGTGATATCTCCAGTTTTTTTCTTCTTATTCAAGATTGCTTTGGCTATTTGGGGTCTTTTGTGGTCCCCTGCAAAATTTAGGGTTATTTGTTCTAAATTTGGGTTCTTTGAAAAATGCTGTTGGTATTTTGATAGGAATTGCATTAAACTTGTAGACTGCTTTTGGGTTTTATGGACATTTTAACAATATTAGTTCTAAATGAGCATGGACTGACTTTCCATTTGTTTGTGTCATATTTAATTTCTTTTATCAATGTTTTATAGTTTTCAGAGTACAGGTCTTTCAGCTCCTTTGTTAAGTTTATTCCTAGCTTGTTTATTCTTTTGGGGGCAATTGCAAATGGCATTACTGTCTTAATTTCTCCTTCTGCTGCTTTATTATTAGTGTATAGAAATGCAATGGATTTCTGTATATTGATTTTGTATCCTGCGATCTTACTAATTTATCAGTTTTAGTAGTTCTTTGATAAAGGCTTTAGGGTTTTTTATATATAGTATCATGTCATCTACAAATAGTGAAAGTTTTACTTCTTCCTTACCAATGTGGATGCATTTTCCTTCCTTCCTTCCTTCCTCCTTCCTTCCTTCCTTCCTTCCTTCCTTCCTTCCTTCCTTCCTTCCTTCCTTCTTCCCTCCCTTTCTTTCTTTCTTTCTTTTTCTTTCTTTCTTTCTTTCTTTCTTTCTTCTTTCTTTCTTTCTTTCTTTCTTTCTTTCTTTCTTTCTTCTTTCTTTCTTTCTTTCTTCTTTCTTTCTTTCTTTCTTTCTTTCTTTCTTTCTTTCTTTCTTTCTTTCTTTCTTTCTTTCTTTCTTTCTTTCTTTCTTTCTTTCTTTTCTTCGATTGCTGTGGTTTGGACTTCCAGTACTATGTTGAATAAAAGTGGTGAGGGTAGACATGCTTGTCTTGTTCCTGACCTTAGGGGAAAAGCTCTCATATTTTCCCCATTGAGTATGATGTTAGCTGTGGGGTTTTCTGATATGGCTTTTATTATGTTGAGGTCTCCATACTTACTTTGTTGAGGGTTTTTTTTTTATCATGATGGATGTTTTATTTTATCAAATGCTTTTTCTGCATCTATTGAATTGATTGTATGGTTATCCTTTCTCTTATGATGTATCATGTTCATTGATTTGCAAATATTGAATCATACTTGCATCCCAGGAACACATTTCACTTGGTCATGGTGAATATTTTTTAACATATTGTTGGATTTGGTTTATTAATATTTTGTTGAGGACTTTTGCATCTATGTCCATCAGAGATATTGGTCTGTAGTTACCTTTTTTGTAGTGTCTTTATCTAGTTTTGGTATCAGGATAATGCTGGCCTTTCAGAATGAACTTGGAAGCTTTCCTTCCCTTCTATTTTTAGAAGAGTTTGAGAAGAATAGATAACTTTTACTAAAATGTTTGGTAGAATTCACCTGTGATGTTGTCTGGTCCTGGACTTTTGTTTAGGAATTTTTTGATTACTGATACAACTTAATTGCTGATAATTGGTCTGTTCAAATTTTGTATTTCTCCTTGTTTCAATTTTGGGAGGTTATATGTTTCCAGGAATTTACCCATTCCTTCTCAGTTGTCCAATTTTTGGCATAAAACTTTTCATAATATTCTCTTATAATATTTTGTTTTTCTGTGGTGTTGGTTGTTGCTTTTAATCTTTTATTTCTGATTTTGTTTATTTGAGTTCTCTCTCTCTCTCTTTTCTTCATGAGTCTGGCTAAAGGTTTATCAGTTTGGATGATGTTTTCAAAGAACTAGCTCCTGGTTTCATTGATCTATTATTTTTTGTTTTTGTTTGTTTTGTTTCTGTTTCATTTATTTCTGCTCTACTCTTTATTTTATTTCCTTCCTTCTGTTTTTAGGTTCTGCTTGTTCTTTTTCTAGCTCCTTTAGGTATAAGGTTAGGTTGTTTATTTGAGATTTTTCTTGCTTTTTGAGATAGGCTTGTATTGCTTTAAACTTTCTTCTTAAAACAGCTTTTCCAAAGATTTTGGATCATTGTGTTTTCATTTTCACTTGTCTCCATTTTTTTATTTCTCTTTGATTTCTTGGTTGACCCATTCATTGCTCAGTAGCATTTTATTTAACTTCCATGTAGTTGTGTTCTTTCCAGATTCTTTCTTTGATTTCGAGCTTCATAGCATTGTGGTCAGAAAAGTTATATATAGTGTGACTTCAATCTTTCAAATTTGTTGAGACTTGTTTTGTTGCCTAATATGTCATCTGTTCTGGAGAACATTCCATGTGCACTTGAGAAGAACGTGTATTCTGCAGTTTTAGGATGGAATATTCTGAATATATGTGTTAGATCCCTCTGGTCCAATGTGTAATTCAAAGCCACTGTTACTTGTTGCTTTGCTGTTTGGACGATCTCTCTATTGATATAATGGGGTGTTAAAATCCCCTACTATTGTTGTATTACTATCAATTTCTTCATTTATGTTTGTTATTATCTGTTTTATGTATTTGGGTTCTCCCATGTTGAAGTGCATAAATATTTACATTTGTGAGACCATCTTGTTGCATTGTACCCTTTATGATTATGTAGTGTCCTTCTCTTTCTCTTGTTACTGTCTATATTTTAAAGCCTATTTTGTCCTATATAAGTATTGCTACTCCAGCTTTCTTTCCACTTCCATTTGCATGGTAAATTCTTTTCCATCCCTTCTCTTTCAATCTGCATGTGTCTTTAGGTCTGAAATGAATCTCTTGTAGGGCAGCATATAGGATTGGTCTTGTGTTTTTATTCATTCTTTCACCCTATATCTTTTGATTAGAGTGTTTATTCTTTTTATATTTAAAGTAATTATTGATAGGTATGTACTTACTGCCATTCTGTTACTTGTTTTGTGTAATATCTTTGTAGTTTTCTGTTCTTTTCTTCTCTTGCTCCCTCATGGTTTGCTGGCTTTCTTTAGTGAAATACTTGGATTCCTTTCTCTCTCTCTCTCTCTCTCTCTCTCTCTCTCTCTCTCTCTCTCTTTTTGCATATCTATTACTGTTTCTGATTTGTCATTACCATTAGGTTTATATATAACATATGCATATAGCAGTCTATATTAAGTTGATGGTCGCTTAAGTTTAAACCCATTCTAAAAGCACTAAATATTTACCCACCCCCTATGTTTTAGGTATATGGTGTCATACTGTACATTATTTTATTTTGTGAAGCTCTTGACTGGTTTTTATAGATAACTTAATTTTACTGCTTTTGTGCTACTTTTCTTACTTTGGGTTATTGTCTTTCCTTTCCACTCAAAGAGTCTCTTCTAACATTTTTTTGTAAAGCTGGCTTTGTGGTGATGAATTCCTTTAACTCTTGTTTGTCTGGGAAACTATCTCTCCTTCTCTTCTGAACAGAGTGCTATCTCTTCTGGATAGAATGCTTGGCTACAGGTTTTTTGTTTTGTTTTTTCCATTAAGTGCTTTGACTATATTATGCCACTCCCTCTGACCTGCAAAGTTTCTGCTGAAAAATCAGCTGAAAGCCTAATGGGGTTTCTGTATAAAACCGTTTTTATTTTTTCTCTGCTGCTTTTAAAATTCTTTCTTAAATCACTACATTTTGCCTTTTTAATTACAGCGTGCCTTGTTGTAGACTACCTTGGGGGCTGTCTGTGCCTCCCAGATCTGGATGTCTGTTTGTTTCCTCAGAGTCAGGAGGTTTTCGGCTATTATTTCTTCAAATAAGTTTTCTGCCCCCTTTTTTTCTCTCTTTTTCTGGGATCCCTAGAATGCAAATCTTACTACACCTGATGGTAATGCTGAATTCCCTAAGTCTATTTTTATTTTTTCTCTCTGTCTTGTTTAGTTTGAGTGCTTTCCATTACTCTTTTAGGTTGTTGTGTTTCTTCCAGTTTACTATTTATTCCACTTAGTGTATTTTCAATTTTATTTATTGAGTTCTTCAAATAAATAAAATAAATCTCTGGTTCTTTTTTATGTTTTTATATTTCTTTGTTAAAGTTCTCACTGAGATCCTTCACTCTTGCTGACTTCACTAGTCAGCAAGTATCCTTTTAACCATTATTTTAAATTCTCTATCAGACATATTATTTATCTCTATTTCATTTAGATCTTTTGCTGTGATTTGGTCCCATTCTTTCATTTGGGACATATTCCTCTGTCTCCTAATTTTGTCTAACTCTTTGTGTCTGTTTCTAGGTGTTAGTAAACTCAGCTACATCTGCTGTTGAAAGTAGTGGCCTTTGTCTTTTTCTGGCTGACAAATGCCATATGATTTCGCTCATATGTGGAATTTAAGAAACAAAGCAGATGAACATAGGGGAAAGAAAAAAAAGAGAGGGAGACAAACCATAAAAGAGACTTTTACTATAGAGAACAAAATGAGGGTTGATGGAGGGAAGGTGGGCAGGGGGATGGACTAAATGGGTGATGGATATTAAGAAGGGCACTTGGATATTAAGATGAGCATTGGGTGTTATATGTAATTGATGAATCACTAAAATCTACTTCTGAAACTAATATTACGTTATATGTTAACTAACTAGAATTTAAATAAAGCTTGAAACATTAAAAAATTGTTTTAATAATAATAATAACAACAAAGAAAGTAGTGACCTTATGATGAAGAGGTCCTGTAGTACTCTGCTGTGGAATGCCTCCTGTTTACCAGAACCTCATGCTTCAAAAGTGTCTCCTGTGTGTGTTGCCTACACTCTGTGATTGTGGCTGAGCCGTGTTTGCCCTCAGTGTGGTTATTTGCAATGGCTTTCTTTGCCTATTGCGGGCAGGGTTTGTTCCCTGTGTTGTTAGTGGGCCTGTCTGGGGCTGCCTGGGGATTAAGTTGAGTCAGACTAGGTGTTTACTAGAGATGCAGTAGCACAAACTATAGAAAAATGCAGGGACATGGCACATGGCACCACCAAGGTCCACATCAGTTACTGGGACTGAGGCGGCCAGAGTTGTAGGGGATGGATCCATGGAGGTATCCGGTGGTGAGAGGTATGGTGTTGGCACAGGTTATTCAGTTAACTCTTGGAAGAAACCTGGAGCTAAGGCCTGGCTGGAGAGGGTGTGCCCGCAGAATATGTATGTTGGGGTGCTCTGTTAGCAAGTTAGGTCATCAGTATTGAGGCAGTATTGTGTTTATGCTGGGGCCTGATGGAGGGTAATGGCATCCACCAGTAGGGAGCTACTTCTTTATTAGTACCAATTGGATATTTCCCAGTAGTTTGTCACAGGAATACTTGGTTGCTTTCTATTGTTGATGGTTATTTTCCACTGATCTTTTCTAATAGTGAATTCGATGAAGACTGCTTCTGACTTTTGTCCCCAAGACCAATTTTGTTTTTTTAAATAAACAGACGTTCAATTTACTGTTTTATTTTTTCTCTTTTACTCATTATTCCATGGAGAAAAATCTTTACAAAGCTTGCATAAAGGATTTGAAGATTAAATCCAATTGCTTATATTTTGTATTTAGCAACTTCTTTCATTAACCTTGCTAGCCTTATTGTTTTTCATTCCAGAGGCCCAGTGGAGTCTTAAGGTAGCTTTTTTCCTCTCCAGAGAGCATAAAAAGTCTTATCTGATCACCTCAACTATTCAGCTAGCTGGAACCACCCCTCCTCTCAGGTAATCTCATGGGTTACCTGAAACCATTTATCATTCATGTCATTATAGTATGCATTTTTATGTAAATAAAATTTACACCTCCTTGGGAATAGGGACCTACATTCCTTCCCCTCCCATCTCTCTTGACCACAGGTACTTTACCAGGCTAAAGTATTATGGTGTTATGATACTGAATCTACTGAGCAATGAACAAATGGGTATTTATTAAGGTGTTTTTTTTTTAACTTATTCTTTCTTGACACAGGTCAGTAGCTTGATGCCAAAATGCAGTGCAGGCAAAGCAGTGCTACAGAGGGCCATGGGTTGTGCCATAGACTATTCAAAGAAGTAGAAAGTCCTCATATCCTTCAAACCATCTTCTATGGATGCTATTTCACTAGTCTGGTCTAGTCTTTCTCAGAATGTTAGCATATATGAAAATAATCTGGAGAGTTTGTTACAGCACACTGTGTGGTAGGTCCCACTGTCAAGAACTTTTGATTCAGTAGATATGAAATGAGACCAAGAATCTGCCCTTCCAGCTCCTAAGCATGCAGCAGCAGCTGGTCGAGAGATCCCACTTTGAGAACGATGGCTCTGAATTGGCTTTAGATGAGTATTATAAGTTTTACATTTTTTTTTTTACTGAGAACTGTACTGCAACCTTTTTGTATTGCCAGTTGATAAAGAATGCATGTAAAATACCAATTACAAGATGTGGTACCCAGCAGGTATTCAGTGAATTGAAACTTTATTGTTGCTAATCAGATTTGACATCCACATTTCAGTATGCATTTATTCTATAGAGAGTTATTAAATCCCACCCCCTTGTAGGAAATGGAGGTAGATTAGTGAACTGTTGTCCTCATGGTAGATTAGTTAGTGAACTATTATGCTCATATTGAGGAAGAAGAATAATAAGGAGGCAATTATAAAATTTAAGGCATAATTTTCATTCACTGATCAAGCATGATGTATGATCTTGGGCATGCTCCTCAGTTTCGACATCTGTGAAGTAGTGATGATGCTAAAACTCACATAGTTGCCATGAGTTAAATGAGGTATCATAAGTGACTTGTATACTATCAAGGCTCCTTAGATGTGAGTTGCAAACTAAAAACAAAGAATATATATATAGGAGAGACCAAGAGCGATGGAAAAAAAAAGATTCTTGTAATGCGTTACAGTGATGACTTACAGGAACATTTCGAACACGTTCAGTACCTAAGTATACTTGTTACCCATGTTGTTGTACAAGCACATGAGCCTCTTTAAAGGTAGGAATTTATTTTGTAAGTATTGTATTAGATAGGGCATGGGTGACAGTCTCTTTTTGATTGTAGCTTAGGGACTCAGAATTATCAAGCACTCGGAGGCTTATTCATTCAAGGGGTTATATATTAAAAATCTGAAGGTGATACTGAATAAAAGAAATAAAGTTATCTTTTGATATATAGAAGAGATGATTTGACAATTTCTTTTCTATTTATTTTCTCAAAGCCTTGGTGAATTTGTGTGGAGAGATATATATTTACTTTTCACATAAGAAGTGAAATCTTGTTTCAAGGACAAGATAGAAATTATTTTTAGGCTTACATAATCCCAGTGATGACCACTTTTCTTTTAACCTGTTTTCTAAGGTGCTTATGTATTAAGGCATATGAGTAAGCATTTTGGTGAGCTACAGTTAGTTTTGAAGTGATCACCATGACCATTACTATTAGTGAAGAGGTGACTCCTTCGTTACCCTGGGTTTATGTATCCTATTTCAAATTTGAGTTTGTTTTGCCTTTTCTCTCACTGTTGTTATATCTTTTTTCCCCTTTTGGTGTGGCATCTTTTACTATAGAAGGGACTAGAAAGAATCAGAATACAATGGACATGCAGTTGGTCAGGGATAAAGATTGGGAGTTCTGTTTCTGAGTCTGCGAGTCTGTCCCCTGGACCAATCTCCGAAAACTTTAGCACATTGGGCTCCATGTTCATGAATTGAGGACCATAAACTGAGTTTATTCTCCTTGGAAAAGAAAAGTTTGAGGGCTAGCTGAATTTAACTAATGAAATTTATGAAATTTTTTGAACTAAAAGGTGATAGCTGCTTGCTTTCTACATAAGCCATAAATGGGTCAAGAAGAAATAACTAGCATTAAGATAATACAAATTCTCTGCTGGTGGAAGTTAATACAAATCAGAGGGGATTTTGAATAGAGGCTGTATCTCATAGATTCTTTAAAACTAGAAGAGGCTATCTTTTCATTCCTGTCATATTTTTCTTTTGTTTTTCTTTGGCTATAGGAAGTTTATCAAGTTTTGAATGTTCAGCCTGTGTGTCTCCTCCAGGCCGTGGGCTTTGGAACCAGAGGATCTGGTAGAATTAAATTTTACCACTTAATAGCTCTGTTTTTTAATCTGTAGAATGGAGATGAAGGTTTTGAACCTGTGAGTATGTATATTTGTAGTATGTATCACTCAGGGTACTCCAGAGAAACAGATCCAATAGGAATTTATTTTAAGGAATTGACTCATGCAGTTGTAGAGGCTGGCAAGTCTAAAATCTGTAGGGCAAGCCAGCAGGCTGAAACTCAGACAGGAGTTGGTGTTGTAAGCTGAAGACAGAATTTGTTTCTCAGAAACTTCAGTTTTGCTCTCAAGGCTTTCAATTGATTGGATGGGGCCTGCCCACATTATCAAGGGTAATCCTTTTTACTTAAAGTCAGTTGATTGTACATAAAAACCATATCTGTGAAGTATTTTTACAGCAACACCTAGATTAGTGTTAGACTGTATGACTGAGTACGGTGGCCTAGCCACATTGACTTATAAAACTAGTTATCACACAGTTGTCATATTAGCTAAAATATCCTTACTCCGAGCTAAATGTTCACATGGATTACTTCACCTAGTTCTGATAAACATCATAGGAGGAGATTTTATTCTCTTAGAAAGGATAAAACTTGCCACTGTCCCACTGAAATTTGCAAAAGCATGGGAACCGTATCTGGTTCAACTAGCGTCCTGTCACAAAAGTTTTCAAATTCATATTGGAAAGAGAATGCTTTTCTTTACCATCTCGTCACTCAGGCTGTCCTGACATGCTGGGGGCCATATTCTCCAGGCCATGTAACAGGCTAGTTGAAAAGTATTAGGCAAACGTGCCCAGAAAAGCAGTGATGAACATTAGGGAAAGGTAACCGTGAATGTTACAAGAGGTCTCTTCTCTTCCACAGTTTGGCCTTGTTAAGTAATTGTTGTTTTTCTTTGCTTAAGTAACTTTGAGTTGGGTGTTTGGCACTTGCTATCAGAGTCCAGTATGATACTGCCACATTACTATCAAAGTGACAGTTAACAAACAACCATCGAATTGCAATAGTTTGAGCTGCAAGTTTTATTTCTTGTTCACATTCTATGCCCATTTGCGTCAGTGGGAAATTCTGGTCTCTGTCATCTTCATTTAAGAGCTTCCACTTTCTGGGGCACCTGGGTGGCTCAGTCAGTTAAGTGTCCAACTTTGGCTCAGGTCATGATCTCACCGTTCATGAGTTCGAGCCCTACGTTGGGCTCTATGCTGACAGCTCAGAGCCTGGAGCCTGCTTCGGATTCTGTGTCATCCTCTCTCTCTCTGGCCCCTCCCCTGCTCATACTGTCTCCCCCCCCCCTCAAAAATAAGTGCACATTTTTAAAAAATAAAAAAAAAAGAACTTCTGCTTTCTGAAATATGGCTGGCCACCACAGCAGAAGGATGGAAGATGATAGATTGTGCACTGGTTCTTATAGGCCCAGAGTGACATAAGTCACTTCTACTCATATTTCCTTGTCCCAAGCAAATCACATGGCCATCCAAAAAATGCAAGGAACTGGGAAAGTGTAATCCTATCACATCCAGAAGGGCAAAACCAAGAAAATTGATGAACATCTCTAATAAATACTGAATGGTTTGTGTAACTTTAAACTCATGCAAAACACATTGGATAATTTTGTTGGTGGAAGGTAATTATCTGAAGAGAATATAAATTCTAATTTCAAAATTATCAATTTTTTCATTTTTTTGCCATGATTTTTGTTTCTTATCTGCAAAATACTTTTCTTTCATGAGATCATGAAGATCTTCTATTATATTTTCTTAAAATAGTTTTTTTTCTTTTTTCATTTAAGCATTTAATAGATCTGGAGTTTATTTTTATGGGGTTTGAGTTAGGAATCTAGTTTTATTTTATTTATGTATAGAAAGGACACTGTCCCAATACCATTAATAAAATAGTCCATTTTTCTTCTCAGATATAAAGGATCATCTCTGAAATATATTAATTTTTCATATTTACTTGGGTGCATTGGAGATTTTGATTTCCCTTTGCAATGTTCTATTTTTTTATAGTAAAAAAAATCATACCAAACTGCAACAAAAATAATGTATGTTACCTTTGAGTGAGTATAAGAATGTTGTTGGAGTAGTCTTTGTAACTTTTTGTATGTTTTCCCAATTATAAAGAGGTAATGTTCTGCCAAAACTATTATTTTTTATAAAGTTTTTGAAGATTAGATAAAATTTCATTAGAAAATAGCTTTGTTTATCAGATACTTTCTATCCTCAATTATGCTTTACTTTAAAAAAATACTTAATGTGGGAATATTCCAATTTAATATATAAAAACTGGTAGCTGTTCAGAATCCACTTTAAAGGAGATTGACCCTAGTTCATCCTCAATCTGTTCTCAGTTTGAGGAATAGGCCTGTGTTAGGAACTGCAGTCCTATTTTCTTTTATAGGTTATTATGATTTTGAAAAGTGATAACATCATGTTCTTGGCTTCAGGGAATAAAGACTAAGCTTTGGAAAAAGCCCAAGGATTGAATGTTGACCTTGGAAATGTTTTGTAAGGGAATATATTAGAGAAACACATTACTTTCTTAATTTTGTTTGATCCATTAGCCAAAATTTCATTTCACTTGTAAAACAGTGCTGTAGTTCTCACTCATGCTTTAAACTAATTATTTGGGGCTGGTGAGAGAAGGAAATGCTGAAGACTGAGGTACATATATGTCTATGCATGTAGTAAATTTTCTACAACTGAATAGCCTTTTGTGAGTAACGTGAGTTGAATTCAGGTATTCGTGGTGGTTGGTCAAGCCTAGCCCAATCAAAAAATGAGGGATAATCTCAGCCTCATTCCATATATTTCAAGGAATTTTGTCTATGTTATATGATTTGATTTGATGAAATAAAGAAGTGTAGAGAATTGACACATTTTTTCTCAGCAGAGTTCTTTATTGTCACAGGAAATAGAGCTTGAAACAAAATAAAATTCATGAAAATCTCACAAAATTTTTGGTAGCACAAGTCATGAGAATGTTAGCAGGTCAGTGAAGGATGGAGGAGTTTGCATTGAACCTTCTTTCCCACCTTAATGAAACAGTACTAGGTGGCAGTGACAAATTAGAAGCTGTATCATAGCCCCCAAATCAGGCTAATCACGTAAGATTGGCATGGGGAAACAAAATGTAGATCATGGAAAAAGTAGAGAAAGAGGAACCTTTAGAAGGTTTAGCAAAGGAAGCAAACTATTTCAGTGTAGTGTTTGAGAAGAGAGATGTGGAAAGAGATGAAATTAGAGAATTCAGCAGGAATCACTTCATGCTTGCCGGTATAACCATCATTAGGAGCTTGGGCTTGATTCTGAAGGTGATAGCAAACCGTTGAAGAACTTTGAACAGGTTAGTGAAAAAAACAGATGAAGGTAAAAGTATACTCTTACTCTTCAAAATCTAGTCATCAATCATCAGTGTGTCATCAGTCAGGCTTAGTATTTGACTGTCTGTGGGAGTAAGGGTGAGGACTCTTCGAGAATAATCGGATAGGTAGTGAAATTGAGTGGGTAGGCATGCTATTTCTGGGGGAAGAAACACACATCCCTGGCAGTTATTGCCTTATTTTTAAGTGCCAAGTATTGTGCAAAGTAATTTTGTTCCTAAATGTATGATATTTACTACCAATTTAATGATGAATTCTGTCTTGTTTTGGACTCGTGCTTTACAGTAAGCACATAATTTCTCATCTTAAGTGAAGGCAGTTATCTCAGTGCATAACTTAGTACTAAAAATAATGACATTCCTGCCATTGCCATCTAGTGGCCATTATTAGTTATGGTACCTTTCATTTAATTTTGTGCTCAGGATTTCATTTCTTGAATTATATTGCTCTTAGAGAGAAGGCTATGCACTACAGTAAATATTAGCTATTGGAGAATCAGTTTCTTTGAAAATTCAGTAGGAATCCTACAACTGAATAAATCCTATTATGTAGGGTGTTAGTGATGTGAAGATTCTGTTAAATTTCATAGCATAAATTCTACAGTTTTTCTAGAGCAGAACTTGAAACAACTTACTTTAGCACTTTTGGGGAAAATTTACCAAAATTTTAGCAATAGTTCACATTCTTTCATATCATGTCAGGTAACAGAATGTCCCTCAATGGCAAGTATGTGGAAAACATACAAAGGGGTTTTTGTAACTATCAGTGTGTAAATACCTAGTAGACGGTTTTTGTGTGCCCAAAGATTAATGTTGTCATACTCTGAGGGACACAAACGAAGAGCAGAACATGGGCATTTTCCTGGAAATATAACTTTACTGGGCGAAGATAACAAAATATACTGTTTGTTTCCAGCCCTCTCTGAGTCCAGCTACACACACAGACACACACACACACACACACACACACACACACACACACACACACCAATAATTCAAGATTCTGAACATCTGTAACGGGGCCTCCTATTTCTATTGAGTATCACTGGTCAAATACAAATGATGAGCTCCTTGATGTCAGTAATGTGTTGTGTTTTATACTTCTGTTTGCCTTACCATGTCAAACAAACAAAAATTAAAATAGTAATTTCTTTAGCCAAAATCTTATCAATAGACTTTTAGATTGTTTACAGTCTTTGTTATTTTAAATAGTGCTTTAAATAAATGTCCTTGTTTATTTGTACTTTTTAAATTGGCTAGATTGGGATGCACATTTTTGCTTTTGAAATGCCTTGCTGCATGGTACTGCACTGTTTAAGGCCATTCCTTTTGTCCTGTGAACTATTATTTTATATTTTTTACTGGTTTCTCTTAGTCTATTTTTTTCTTTTATTTATGACATTTTTTCTAAGAAAAAACAAAATATACATACCACAAATAATGCAATTTTAAAACCTGAAACACAGATTTCGGAAACACAAAGATACTAGATTACAGCCTATGATTTTTCTGTAGCCACTTTAACTATTAGAGGTCTGTAGAGCCTCTTAATTAATTTAAAAGTCTAAAAGTTATGCCTAAACAAAGCTCATGAAAATTCCCTTACAGTTGAACCAGTGATTAACATTTGTGAAGACTATCCCATTTATATTAAATGTGTAGTCAGAGGTTGATTAACATAAGCCTGAGAGAATATGTAAGCAAACAATCATCAGAAGCAAAACATAGTATACTGAAAAAATATTTTGAAAATCTTAGTATTATCACCAAATAGAGTTATTCTGGCACAGAGGAATTCACTTACATAATCCAACATCCCTATGAAAGAAATGATTTCAAAGCAGTTTGAGAAAGTTTCAAGTACTCTTGAGATATTCATTCTATATTTGAATTGTTTTGCTAAATATGCAGTTTTAGCATTGGGGAAATTTACTGAAAAAGCAGTTTACAGCACAGCAGTATCTGACTCAGCATCTCTTAACTTTGCTTTAGAAAGGGCTGGCTCTGTGGGCCTGTGACCTGTGCCATCACACAGGCCCCCACGCTCAGAGGTCTCCACTCTTGGTTTAATGCTCTGCTATTGTTTTCTTAAAGTTCTTAATCATTTTTAACAAGGGGTCTCACATTTTCTTTTTCTGTTCTCCCCAGTCACAGAGAAGCATCAGGCATTAGAGCCTCCTCGATGAGGTTTTCTACTATTACAGGAGTTTCAAATCCATGCAGTTCAGTGCTTCTAAGGGCCAGGTTACTTCTTGAAGACCCCGATTTGCCCTGCAACAAATATCAGTAAGGAGCTCTGTGGTGTACATTCCTCCCCCCTCCCCCGGGGGAGGCCACTGGGAGGTAGGAGTACCTGAAGACCAACAGCGACTCCTATAGCTGTCAAGTCATGTTGCACCTCCTGTTGAATAGCGGATTCTTCTTACCACTGGCGGCTGTTCTGTTTAGCCCTTTGTGCTTTCTTACCCTATCTTTTGGAAGCCTCAGAGTTACTACACATAACTGAGTCAGTTTGTGTTTTGACTCTGTAGATTGTCTTTTAAATATTTCTTTTTGAGGAGGGCAGGGACAGAGGATCCAAAGTGGCTCTGCACTGACAACAGAGAGCCCGATGCAGGGCTTGAACTCCTGAACCGTGAGATCATGACCTGAGCCGAAGTCGGACACTTAACCGACTGAGCCACCCAGGCACTCCTCTGGTGGCTTTGGTCTTAGTAAATTGAAACGTGGTTTCCAGCCTTCTTGTAGCATATTATCATAGAACAGTAGAAGGATCCAGAATCATAGAGAGGAGTTGAGATGTATTAGATTTGTGACTCCACAGAAGACCATAGGTGTGACATTCTGGGTGGTGAACTGAGAGATGTGTGTCTCTGCCAATGGCCCAGTTGAGAGAAATGTGAGGCATGTCAGGTCCACCTGAGAGCCTTATGGGTGAAGGAAAGTCAACCACTGACATGGCATCAGCAGCTTCTTGGGACAACACTGTTCTCCCCACAGCTCCTGGGGGTGATGGTTGTCAGAGGACTGCTTCATGGGTGGACTACTGCACAAGGGCTGCTAAGACATCTTCCTTCTGGTGGAGTTATGGTCTGGGTGGCTCAAGGAGAGGAAGGCCAACCTGGAGCAGGAGGCCAGGGCTGTTCCAGAAGTAGGGTGTTGAGGAGGGTAGAGAGTGGGGTGTGGAGGCCCTGCCTCTGCCTATGACTGCAGAGCCTTGTAGAGTGACTGTGCCCATAAAAATTAAAAAAGAAATAACCTCTTATTAAAATATTATCCCCTTAAGACTTTACAAAAGATCAAATTCATATTTAAATGTAACTTTTCTTTCTAGCATTTTACCACACTTCTGCATACCTGGCTGCCTCTGATTTTTATATTCATGCATATTTTTTCTTTTCCTTTTATCTTTGTAGAATATCTCTTATACTGTCTTTTATGTAGGGTGTGAGGGAGATAAACTCCTCAGAATTTCATGTCTGAAAGTATCCTTCCCCCTCTCTGACCCTACAGTTGATGATAACCCAACACATTCATAGAACCTAAAGTCATTTTCCCCTCTCATCCAAATCAAGGATCTTAAAAGTACTGCCCTTTTATTTTTTAACATTGAGTTCTACTGATGGGAAGTTTGTAATAGTCAGAATTTCTTTACTTTATGGATAGCATTTTCCCCCACTGACATCTTTTATTATTTTATTTTTATTTATGAGCTTTTTACATTTCATCACAATATTTTTAGCTATGGGTCTTTTCATTAATTCTGAGCTCTTTCAGTCTGGTGCTTTGAGTATCTCTTCAGCTTGGGGAAATTTTATTGTATCTTATTCTTTATCTTCTTATTTGCATTATCACTGTATCCTTCTGAAGTGCTTCTTAAAAGGCTGTTGGGACTTCCATATCTCACTTCCATACCTCTTCATATATATCCCCCCCCTTTTTTGTATTTTTATTTCACTCATCATTAGATTTCTTAATCTTTCTTTAGGTCACTAAAATTGCCTTTAATTTATTGAGTCCTTCTACTTATATTTTGATTTTAGCCACAGTATTTTAAACCAAACCCCATGAACTCTGAATTTTTCTCAGATTTTTAACTTTTCATGGCAGCGAGTTCCTATTTTATAAATGCTACATTCTTTCCAGTTGAATTTCCTGAAATAGCTCTATTTCTTCTTGGCTCAGTTGAGCTCTTTGTTTATACACTTGTACAATTTTTCCTAAAATTTCTGGTGATTTCTGGTTGTTGATTCATATGTATGAATGAAAATGAGGTTTCTTATTATAGATACCTTTCTCTAGACTTGACTAGATTCCCCTATCTGACCTCTTCCTTGAGTGGGAAGGCAGGAGAGGGGATTGTCTGAGGGTCCAGCAATCAGCCTTCCTTGTATAATGCCAGGTGGAACAGCCAACTGCCTAAACAAGGAGGGCCGTGGTTTGGGGTATAATGCTTTCTTGTCTCTCACTCACAGGCATCTGCCCTCACTTTTCATGAGATGTGGAGTCCAGTGTTACCTCATATTCTACTCTGCTGCTTCGTGGAGTCCAACACCATTCCTGTAGACTCTCTCAGACAGGTGGCATGGGAAGAGTTCTCTGACCTCATTATGTGGGAAAAAGTCCCAGCTGCCAACAGCACCTCTTAGAAGAGGGACATGGGATCCCAACTAGCCCAGTTGCTCAGAATGCCATTCTTTTATGAATCACAGCAAAGGCTTTCCCTTGGCCTTTGGTTTTGTGTGTTAGCTTGAATGTTCTCTCTAGCCTTCTTGGAAAGAATAGAACTGTCTTGGGCTGTAGTGTCTCTCCTGCTCTGCTGAAACCACTAGTCTTCCCCTACTTGCTTCATTCTTCATGTTAACAGAGTTTCTCAAACTTTCTAGTCCATTGATGGCACCCTTTTTTGCTTTCTCTTGAGAATGTGTTTTCACTCTTTAAATAATATCTTTTCTGTAACTTTAATAGGACTTTGGGGCATGAGGGAAGGGCTAGTCCATGTAAAGATGTATAAGATCATTCCACTATGTTATGTAAGAAACCAACAGGTTTTTAACTTGTTGCATAAATGTCAACCCACATGGCTTCCAAATAGTATTTGTGGTCTGGATTTGGGGTTGAAGGAATACGTTTTTGGTCAAATAAAAGTATATAAGCATACACAGCATATTTCATATGTAAAGCAGTCTCGAAAACAGCTGGCAAGATTATTCATTGCCTTAGCAGAAAATGGATTTTACTGAATGATTGTGAATCTTTCTAAATCACCTTGTGGTTTACCAGCTGCATTGAGCTCACTTGGACTCTGAGTGTTTGTTGACATTGATTGCTGTTTATTGTTCATTAAGGAATTTTAGTCTAAAGCACATGATGTCTGTTTTTATCACAACATATGTAACTAAACAAAACCTTATATAAAGTAATATAAATAGAGTTAAGTACATACATTGTGAATGGGGATATTAGGTATCTGTAAATTAAAAATGTGTTATCAGCAATTGCTGATGACATCAATATACTTTTTTACTTTTCATAAACCATAGGGAATATATGATTGTCAGCATGCTGCTAAATTAATTTATATAAGAATGTCTGTCTATGCCTAATGCCATGACTTTTGCTTTAATGTAGATTTAGTATTTAGTAGTAAATGCCTTATCAATTAGCTTCTTTCTACATCAACTTGGTGTTCCGTGTATTAGGTATAATATTTCTTCTAAAATGAGTACATAAATTTGAATATTAATGTATTGTTTTAAAGTTTTGGATTTTAATAGTACTAGTATAGTTTTTTTCAGCTGAGAAAATATTTCTAATAAAGAAGAAAGATTAGTACTTAACTGTTTCAGACTTGCTAGATTTAAGAGATATTTTAAATATAGTCCTATCTTTCAGCTCCATGTTATCAGATTATATTGCCCACCACCCCTCATTGTTACTTTTATCTGTAGACCCTCGGGTGGTTCCCCATATTCCTTAATAGTGTTAATTCCTAATCATTAACACTCTTTCTAATACTACACATGTATTCATTCTTCACAGTTTTCACATACATGTAGATGACCTTTCCCTTATCCTAGTGTTTTTATTAAACTTTTAACCAATGATTTTTACCTGACTTCCTGCCTCTACCACCCCTATTGCCATTACCAGTAACCTCAGGCTCTCCATAGTCTCACTTTCAAACATCCTTCTCTCCGACCATCTCCTTCTAGCCTTCTAATTCACTGCCTCTAGTATTCCAATCCCAACTTTTCTTTTTTTAAATATTTTTTTTTCAACGTTTATTTATTTTTGGGACAGAGAGAGACAGAGCATGAACGGGGGAGGGGCAGAGAGAGAGGGAGACACAGAATCGGAAACAGGCTCCAGGCTCTGAGCCATCAGCCCAGAGCCCGACGCGGGGCTCGAACCCACGGACCGCGAGATCGTGACCTGGCTGAAGTCAGACGCTTAACCGACTGCGCCACCCAGGCGCCCCGAATCCCAACTTTTCTTTAACCCCACCTGTACATCCAGTCCATTGATCCTACCATGTTTTCATTTTCCCTTGCCTACTTGATGTCCTCACTCTGCTTCCTACTCAGCTTAAATTCTGGAATCTGTGAATGGGACCTGTCATTATAATTGCTCCGTTGCACATACCCTCAAGTGCCTTGCCCCTCTCTCAGTTCATCCTACTTAATTAGCAAAACCATAACCCTTTCTTAATTAAACATTTACCTCTTTCTTTTTTTAAAGTTTATTTATTTATTTTGAGAGAGAGAGGGAGCATGAGCAAGGGAGGTCCAGAGAGAGAGAGGGAAAGAAGGCTCCACACTGTCAGCACAGAGCCCAGTTCAGGGCTCAATCTCATGAACTGTAAGATCATGACCTGAGCCAAGATCAAGAGTTGAACACTTAACCAACTGAGCTGCCCAAATACTGCAACATTTACCTCTTTCATGTCTATACCTATGCAGCTAAACATGGGTGGGAGGGAAACACTAACTTGTCTTGTTTTAAGTTTGTGACCACAAATACCAAGTGGCCAGGTAGCCCTCACAGTCATAGTCCAATCATTCCTATATCCTCCTGGGTCCCTACTTTACAGGTTTCTCTTTTTCCAAAACTCCCAGTCCTCATCTCCCCTGCTCTGTTTCTGCTGTTGACCTTGTTTCCTACCTTCCTAGGATAATTGAAGCAATCTGATCTGAAGAGAAAATCTACAGACCAACACCAGCAACTATAGAACAGGGATACCTTTCTCTTTTGTTCACTGACAATCTGCAACACACAGTGCCCGGTTTATAGTGGGTGCTTACTGGGCACCTGGGAGACTCAGTCAGTTGAGTGTCCAACTTCAGCTCAGGTCATGATCTCACAGTTCGTGAATTCGAGCCCCACTCTGCTGTCAGCACAGAGCCCACTTCCATTCCTCTCTCTCCCTCTCTCTGCCCCTCTCTCACTTGTACACTCTCAAAAATAAATATTAAAAAAATAAATTGGTTTAGGTCAAATCCCTATTAAAAATATAAAACCAAACAAACAAAAATCAAATATAGTGGGTGCTTATTAAATACCTGCTGAACATATAAATACCATTGATATTCTAAAGGAAGGATTAAAATATTAACTTAAAAATTGCTATGAGTACCGTCTATCTCATCTGTCTTGCTACTTCACAGCTCCTTTTATCAAACTGGCGCTCTTGGTCTTCTGCCCCTAAACCATCCCTGGCTCGTTTTTCCATATCATGGTGAGTGGTACTGACCACAGCTCAGTCATTGAAGCTCAATACCTGGGAGATTCATTCCTCAGGGTGCTTTTACCCACTCCCTCTCCCGATCAGCTCTACTTTTGGAATTTGTGTAAAGTCAGGCCACTGCTTTGCACCCTCAGTTATGCCTCCACTATAGTAGTCTAGTTGTCCGTGAACAATTCTTCTGGCTTCTCCTCTTGATCTTTACATAGTGGCCAGAAAACGCTTTTTAGAAGGGTAAATCAATGTTCCTTCCTTCCTTAACAGCATTCATTGACTTTGCACTCCATTTAAACTAATCTATGCCCTAGCTGACAAGGCTCTGCAAAGGTCTGGCATCTGCCTACCTCTTCAACTCACATGCTACTCAATCCCTATTGGCATTCTGACAGCTCTTCAAAATGTATCAAGCTTTTCAATGCCCAGGAGACTTTGCATTTAGTGTTCTCTCTGCCTGGAATGTCTGGTTCTAATTTTACCTTAAAATCTTAGATCAAATATCACCTCCTCAGAGGGGTTTTCTTGACCACCCTATGTAATATATCCCACCCCCATTTTTTTCTAATATATTACTCTGCCTTTTTTTTCATAGAGCTTTTCAGAATTCATATTTATTTTATTTATTTATATGATTGTTTATTATCTTACTCTCCCAAAGAATGTAAGTTCCCTAAAGCCCTAGGACAAATCAGTATAATTTATTTTGAGACCCAGAGACTACCATAAATATGTGATATGAAAGTGAAAGATGTATTGAGGGAACTTTTGCTGTCTGTAGAAAATAGAGCATATTATTGTAAGAGGTGAAACTGTTGTTGGGAATGGTTCTTATATGACATAATGTATTCATTTATTCATTCCTTCTTGTAGTAAATATGCCAAGAACTGTTCTTTGATCTTGGGAAACAAAGATGTCTAAGACACGTTTCTTGAACTCTGCAGAGAGTTGCACTGGTAAACACATGATTTAATACAGTGGGATGTGTGTTGTCTAGAATTGTGTTCATAATGTTCTTCATACATTTTCTATGCCTAACTAACTCTGCTTTGGGCTGATCAGAGCTGGGCTATGTTTTCTTTAGTTTTTAAATTCCATGTGGTTCTTATTATGATAGTCACTTCTCTGAAGCTATATTTAGTAGACATCTGAAGTATCACTTTTCCACCACTTCCTCTCCTAATAAACTGCCATTTCCACCATCCACATGGCTAGTAAAAAGGCTATGATGTTCTTCATGAGAACCTGATCAATATGTCCATATCTTCTCTGGAAATTTTATATATTTGAGACCCAGAGAGTCAAAGTTCACTTATGTCTGTTGACCTGATGTGTAGGAGCTAAGTTATGTTAGCTATATATGGCCATGTAACACACTACAGCCCCAGAGAACAGTGGGTTCAGAAGCTGAAGGAATTGTTACCCAACATGTGGAGAAAGCCAGCTACAAAGAAAGATAAAGTAAATGGGGAGAGACACGTGTTGAGCTTCAAGAGTCTGCCTCTAGTTGTTCCTGAAAGCCAGCATTCATCGCTCCACTTCCCGTAGATTGGTTTTCAACTTGTTCTGGAATCTGTAAGCTAATAAAATGAATCCATATTTTTTGCCCAAGCTAGAGACTTTTGACTGAGTCATACATTTTTGGAGGGCGATAACTATGATTTTTTAGAGTTTTATTGAGATATAACTGACATACAGAACTATATAAGTTTAAGCATAATGACATAACATATATATTGTGAAATGATTAACACAATAAATTTTGCTAACGTCCAACACCTCACATAGTTACAAAAATTTCTTTTTCTTGATAATGAGAACTTTCAGGATCTATTCTTTTAGCAGCTTTAAAATGTGCTGTACAGTAGTGTTAACTGTAGTCAGCATGTTGTACGTTATATCCCCTGGACTTATTTATCTTATAACTGGAAATTGATACCTTTGGACCATCTTCCCCCAATTCCCCACCCTTGGCCTCTGGTAATCATACTACATGAAATAATTCAGACAGAGAAAGGCAAATACTGTATGACCTCACTTAATGTGTGGAATTTAATAATTAAAAAACCCTCACAGACAGAGATCAGATGTGTGGTTACCAGAACATACATTTTAAAATATTACCTATGGGAAATTCTCCATCTATCTACTTTATACTTTACACAGATTGATCATCAAATACACGGCTTCATCTATCCTCTTAGCAGTGATATTAAGGAGAGTTGTTCTTTAGCATATGCTACAGCAAATGGTATCCACAGCTGCCAACTCTGCTCGAAATGGCTTCTCTATTTGCTCTGTTATATACATATGGAGCCTGGATTACATTCAAAAATGCTTCCTTTTTTAAAAAAAATTCTTAAGGAATGGACTTAGCAATTACTTTATATGTATTGGGAAAATCATTTGAATTTTCTCTATCACAATTTCCTAATTCTAACACGAGCAAAAGAATACCCGCTTCATGGGTTACTGTTATGAACATGAAAAGAAATCATGTCTAAGACACCTAGGACTGTGTCTTGTAGATGGATTATTTTCTTTCTTCATTCTTAACTAGGCTGTGTGATTGTAGGGTGGTATTTTTTTAATTAAATTAAATTAAATTAAATTAAATTAAATTAAATTAAATTAAATTTTAGAGAGAGAGCAGGGAAGAGGGGCAGAGGGAAAGAGAGAGAGAATCTCAAGCAGGCTCCACACTTGGTGTGGAGCCCAACATGGTGCTTGATCCCAGGACCCTGGGATCGTGACCTGAGCTGAAATCAAGAGTCACATGCTCGACTGACTGAGCCATATCAGGTGGTATTTTAAACTTTAGGTTCCTAGTAGGAACGATAATGTTAAGGTTGCAAATAATCTTTAAGCAACTCCCCTAGCTGGTTAAAAACAAATTAACTTATGACATTTTCTGGGTAAAATTGTTAAAACATTCCCATTCCTGGTGCACCTGACTCCTTTCTCTGCTTTTTTTTTCACCACAGTACTCATTACCTATCAATATGTTATATAATTTGTATATTTATTAATTGTCTTCTCCCTACCACTAGAATGTAAACTCCCTGAGAAGAGAGATTTTTGTCTGTTTTGTTCATGTCTGTATTCCAAGTATCTCAGAGAGAGACTGGCACATATCAGGTGGCTCAGTAAATATTTATTGAATAAATGAATGAATGAGTATTTTAGAGTAACATTTTGTCTATTATTTGCTGTATTTGTTAACATCAGTTGTGAAAACAGTTATTCATAAACTTTCGTCTTTTGTGTTCCTTAAGTATTACATTATTGCTTTCCCCAGAGCCAACATCTTAAGACATGGGAGAAGGGAAGGATGGAGGAAAGATTTAGGTACCATATGGGAGCAGTTCCACTCTTGATAAAAATGGCTCATAGTTTTTAGCAACTGCTATTAAAGCTACTGTTCATATAAAGATTTAGTATACATAGTAATTCCTGAGATCTTTCTGGAGATCCCAACTGCCATTCTTTTAATTAAAATATTTCTAATTAAAGCTTTAAAAATTAATAGACTTTATTATTTTAAAGTAATAAACTTTATTTTATTAGTAGACTAAAAAAATGCCTGATTTCATAGAGCACTTACAGGTTTTTAGAAAATTTTAATAGTAAGTAAAGAGAGTTCCCATATACTTTTTTCCACATTAAATTTTTTTAAAGAGGAAGGAATAAGAACATATGTTGTTCTTGAACACATTTTTATAAATAATACTTAAAGAGTTTAGCAATGGTGTACCAGATAATTTGGACCACGCATTCCACTAAGGAAACCTGGAATAATCGGTCAGAATATAGAAAACATCTGTTTGAGAGCCTCAAAAAGCTAACAAATTAGTGAACGATGGCTGGGCCAAAATCAAGGAGAAGATGAACATTCAGGGCGGTAAGCCATGTGTTTGGGGCTACTTTTGCCCTGAGAGCCTTGATCCTTTCTAAGAGGCCACTAAGAGGTTGACCAGAAAACCCCAACAGAAACCACCATATAGCTGAGGCACCTGTGTGCAGTTTGATCTGCCAGAAGTGGCATCACCGAAGCTCTAGGCCATTTTAGTCCCTTGCGCACAGAGAGCTAGTGAATCATCTGATGTTCCCACAGTGGCAAAGCTGTAAGCTGACCCAGTCCTGGCTCTACAAGTTGGCACACCAGTAGGCAGTTCCGTTCCCCCACACTCTTATTCACTTGCTTTCTACCAAATGGCATAGTAAGAACAAGGGCCAGAAGCTTCTTGCCTAACCCCTGACCATGATCACCCATTGATACCAATCAGCTTAAGAAAGAATTTTAGTTTCTACTGATTGCAACACCAGGGATTGAGCAGGAGTGCCAACAGCATTAGAAGAACAAAACAGACTAAATATTACAAGGGCTCCAAACATTAAGTAGTCTTTTAAATGAAAGCCCCCAAAAATGGGGCAGAACGCACACACTAAACCTAAACAGGGTGACTACCTGTTAAATGATAGAATATCAGTAAGTAGAATCAAGAGTCTCCTAACATATTAAACAGAATATCCAGGATATATATAATATAACATATATTATAATAATATAAAATATAATAATTATAATATAATATATATGATGTATACATATCTACACACATACATAATAAACATATTTTATATATAAATATATATATGTGTATACAAAATCACTTGCCAAACCAAGTACCAAGAAAACCACAATTTGAATGAGGGAAAGATTAATCAACTGAAGCTAATATCAAGAAGAATTGGATGTTGGAAGTACCAGACAAGGATTGGTTTTTGTTTTCCAGATTTATTGAGAAGAAACTGACATACTTCACTGTGTAAATTTAAGGTGTATAGCTTGATGGTTTCATTTACGTATTTTGTGAAATGGTTACCACAATAGATTCAGCTAACATCCGTTTTCTACTATAGATTCAGTAAAAAGAAAGGGAAAGAAACCATTCTTCTTATGATGAGAACTCATAGGATTTATTCTCTTGGCAATGTTTCTATGTATCATAAAGTGGTATTTGCTATAATCGTGTTGTACATTACCTCCCTAGTATTTATTTATCTTATAACTGGACGTTTGTACCTTTTGACCACCTTCCTACAATTTACCTTTCCCTCACCCTCCACCTCTAGTAACCACAATTCTGATCTCCTATTCTGTAAGTTTTTTTTTTTTTTTTTGGTAAGATTCATATATAAGTGAGATCTTATAGTATTTGTGTTTCTTTGACTTATTTCACTTAGCATGATGTCTTCATGGGCCATCCATGTTGTTGCAAATTATAGGATTTCTATGTGCTTTATGACTGAATGCTATTCTATATATATATATATATATATATATATATATATATATATATATATGTTATGGTATGTGTGTGTATACATATCACACACATACCATAACTTCTTTATCCATTTATCTATTGATGATCACTTAGATTGTTTCCATTGTCTTGGCTATTGTAAATAATGCTGCTATGAACATGGGAGTGTAGATATCTTTTCAAGTTAGTGTTTTCATTTCCTTTGGATATATTTTAGAAGTGGAATTGTTGGATCACATAGTAATTCCATTTTTAATTTTTTGAGGATCCTCTATACTGTTTCCTATAGCAGCTGTACCAATTTACATCCTACCAACAGTGCACAAGGGTTTGCTTTTCTCCACATCCAAGCCAGAATTTGTTATCTCTTGTCTTTTTGGATGATGGCCATTCTAACAGGCATGAGGTGATATCTCATTGCGGTTTTAATTTGCATTTCCCTAATGACTGGTGTTGTTGAGCATCTTTTCGTGTACTTATTGGACTTTTTTCTTTTTCTTTTTTCTTTTTTTTTGCATCTTCTTTGGAGAAATGTCTATTCAAGTCTTTTGCCCATTTTTAAATTGAAGTATTTGGTTTTTTGCTATTGAGTTATATGAGTTCTTTATATATTTTGGATATTAACCCCTTATCAAGTATATGATTTGCAAATATTTGTTTCCATTCCATAGGTTTTCTTTTTACTCTGTTAATGGTTTCTGTTGCTGTGCAGAAGCTTTTTAGTTTGATGTATCTATATTAAAATTTTTTTTCCATACACAATTTAGGATGGGTGTGAACCCTTGATATTTTTTGCTGCCGCCCCATAGGATTCTCAAAATGTTTAAGTCTTTGAAGAATCATTTTATAAGTCAACATAAGTGTTCTACAATTACATTGAACCTTTTGTGGATGAGTTATCTAAATTTTGGTTACATTTTGTTCAAAATCAGTTGCAAATCTTTAAGAAGTGGAGAAACAAAATAATTCACCTTTGAAGATTCTTACAAACTGTAATTATTTTTTGTTTTATCATTTTTAAAATTTTTCTTTAAATCCAAGTTAGTTAACATATAGTATAATAATGATTTCAAGAGTAGAATTTACTGAGTCATCACTTCTATATAACACCAAGTGCTCATCCCAACAAGTGCCTGCCTTAAGGCCCATAACCCATTATAACCCATTTAGCCCATCCCCCAACTCAACACCCCCCCACACCAATCCTCAGTTTGTTCCCTGTATTTAAGAGTCTCTTATGGTTTGCCTCCCTCTCTGTTTTTATCTTATTTTTCCTTCCCTTCCCCTTTGTTCATCTGTTTTGTTTGTTACTTATGCTTTAGGTGTCATATAAAAAAAATGTTTCCAAGACCGATATGAAGGAGCTTTATTCCTAGTTTTATTCTAGGAGTTTTATAGTCTTAGGTCTTACATAGAAGTCTTTAATCCATATGAGTTATTTTTTGTGAGTGGTATAAGTTATGGCTTCAGTTTCATTTTTTCATGTGAATATCCTACTTCCTAGCACCATTTACTGAAAACACTTATTCCCCCATTGAGTATTCTTAGCTCCCTTGTCAAGAGACAAGCATTTTAAAGCAGCTGTCATAAAAATGATCTAACAGGATCATTACGGGAGTAATATTAGCAAGACAGATAAATAAGATGTCCTCCATTCACAGTCTTCTCAACAACAATAATTTGGCATTCATCCATAGACAAAAATGCCTTGGGGGAGCTTTGGGATCCTGGTAGGAGATTGTGAAACTTTGATGTGGTCCAAGACCAAAGAGAACCATTTTGTGAAGGCAGGCTCACACCCAGGCAGCTGACTCACCAACCCTGGTCCCAGCTACAGACCTACAAATAGCTAGGTACTCTCTGAGTATTCACAATAGCCCTATTTGGCTCTAATCCTGTCACCAGTACCTTACACCAAGGAACCCAAGAAGAGTCATGCCTACCCACTACCCATGCATTGGGTAATAGGCATACAGACTTCAGTCTTGGCTGTAGATCCTGAAGTGTGCCATGAGCAAGCTTCATCTTCTCTCTGTTGTGATCTGGGAGCTCCTTGAGATAAGCCTATTAAATTTGATCAGACTATAGATTTTGGAAGACCCTGTAACTGGGTTCCCATCCATTTCAGCTGCAGGCTGTGAAAAGTCCTCTGGCATAGGGACCCAGCAGCAGCTACTCCCATCTGTGCCCTCCAAGATCCTGAAAGGGCCCTATATTTGGCTTCCTCCCCCTCATAGCCAAAATCTGCCAGCAGTCCAGTTGGCAGTTGGCACAGGGATCAGGCATGAATCACTAATGTCTGTGCTTCAGAAGATCCTGAAATGGCTCTCTACTCAACTCCAGTCCTTCCAGTTGTGGTTAGGGAGTGATCAAGCATACCCTGGGACCTCCAGGAGACACACCTATCTGTATCTTCAGAATTAAGTATATAGACCTTAGTCTTGGCCGTGGGATCTGAAGCAGTACAGGGGCTTGGTTCTGGTCCCTCACAGCCATGATATATGGCTCATCCTCCTACCTAGGGACCCATCTAGTGACCTGGCAGGAGCTCTGCTATGAATCTGGTAGGACACACCCATCCATACACTTGGTAATAGAACCACTGTCTGAAGACAGACCTGAGGACCCTGATCCAGACCTTTTCTGCAGTACCATCCTACCAAGAAAGGTATAGGAGGCAGTCTCATTTATCCAGGGACCAGGAAAAGATCCCATTTACCCAGGGACCAGACAACCCATTTCTGCCTAAGCCCCTGAGAACAAACCTGCCAACATGACCCCAGTACAATCCCGGTGACAGCTTTAAATCAGCTGTAACCCTGAAATTCTGAAAGTAAACTTATCAGCCTGGGAAATTGACAGGAGAATGTCTTTACCTGCCACAACCAGTCTTTATTTATTTTTTAATATTAATTTTTTATATGAAATTTATTGTCACATTGGTTTCCATACAACACCCAGTGCTCATCCCAACAGGAGCCCTCCTCAATGCCAATCACCCACTTTCCCCTCCCTTCCACACCCCATCAACCTTCAGTTTGTTCTCAGTTTTTAACAGTCTCTTATGGTTTGCCTCCTTCCCACTTTGTAACTTTTTTTTTTTTTGCCCCTTCCCCTCCCCCATGGTCTTCTGTTAAGTTTCTCAGGATCCACATAAGAGTGAAAACATATGGTATCTGTCTTTCTCTATGACTTATTTCACTTAGCATAACACTGGAGTTCCATCCATGCTGCTACAAAAGGCCATATTTCATTCTTTCTCATTGCCAAGTAGTATTCCATTGTATATATAAACCACAATTTTTTATCCATTCATCAGCTGATGGACATTTAAGCTCTTTCCATAATTTGGCTATTGTTGAAAGTGCTGCTATAAACATTGGGGTACAAGTGCCCCTATGCATCAGCACTCCTGTATCCCTTGGGTAAATTCCTAGTAGTACTATTGCTGGGTCATAGGGTAAATCTATTTTTAATTTTTTGAGGAACCTCCACACTGTTTTCCAGCGGCTCCACCAGTTTGCATTCCCACCAACAGTACAAGAGGGTTCCCATTTCTCCACATCCTCTCCAGCATCTTTAGTCTCCTGATTTGTTCATTTTAGCCACTCTGACTAGCGTAAAGTGATATCTCAGTGTGGTTTTGATTTATATTTCCCTGATGAGAAGCAGCATTGAGCATCTTTTCACATGCCTGTTGGCCATCTGGATGTCTTCTTTAGAAAAGTGTCTGTTCATGTCTTCTGCCCATTTCTTCACTGGATTATTTGTTTCTTGGGTGTGGAGTTTGGTGAGTTCTTTATAGATTTTGGATACTAGCCCTTTGTCCAATATGTCATTTGCAAATATGTTTTCCCATTCTGTTGGTTGCCTTTTAGTTTTGTTGATTGTTTCCTTTGCAGTGCAGAAGCTTTTTATCTTGATGAGGTCCCAGTAGTTCATTTTTGCTTTTAATTCCCTTGCCTTTGGAGATGTGTCAAGTAAGAAATTGCTGTGGCTGAGGTCAGAGAGGTTTTTTTTCCTTCCTTCTCCTCTAGGGTTTTGATGGTTTTTCCTGTCTCACATTCAAGTCTTTCAGACATTTTGAGTTTATTTTGTGAATGGTGTAAGAAAGTGCAAAACCAGTCTTTAAAGATTGGAAGAGGTGTTTGCTCCTTCAGGTAAACAGACACCAGTGCAAGGCTACTTGAATCATGAAGAATTGGGCAGATATGACACAATTGAAGGAAACCAATAAAGCTCCAATAGCTTATCCCAGTGAAATGGAGATCTGTTATTGGACTAACAAATTCAAAATAATCTTTCAATGAAACTCAATCAAATGCAAGAGAACACAAATAGACAACTTAAAAAATTGGGAAAATAGTGCATGAACAATATGAGAAGTTTAATAAAAAGGGACATAAAAAAGAACCAAACAGAAATCCTGACGATGAAAAATATAATGACAGAACTGGAAACAAAAAGAAGAAAGAATGAAAAGGAGTTAAGAAAGCCTACATGAATTACAGGACACCAAAAAGTGAACAAATAGTCACATCATGGAGACAAGGGAAGAAAGCTTATTATAAGAAATAATAGTTGAAAACTTTCCAAATCTTGGGACAGATATGAACACTCAGGTATAGGAAGCTCAAAGGATCCCAAGCAAGATCATACCAAAGCAGATTACTCTGAGGCACATTATAATCAAAATGTTAAAAGTCAAACACAAAAGAACTTTGAAAGCTCAAGAGATAACTCATCACATACAAGTGAACACTTACAAGGCTATCAGCAGCTTTATAGAAATTTTTCAGGCCAAGAGAGAAAGGATGACGTATTCACAGTGCTGAAAGGAAAAAAAAAGGCCTTCCAATGAAGAATACTATCCCTGACAAAACTATCCTTTAGACGTGGAGAGGTAAAGACATTTCCAGACAAAAACTGAGGGAGTTCATCACCACTAGACCATTGTTACAAGAATTGCTAAAGGGAGTTCCTCAAGCTGAAATGAAAGGATGCTAAGTAACAATATGAATACAAATACAAGTATAAAACTCATTTGTAAAAGTAAAGATATAGTCAAATCCAGAATACCCTAAAACTATAATGGTGATTTGAAAAATAAGCTTTATCTCTAGTAAAAAAAAAAAAAAAGGTGTAAAGTGTGACATCCATTAAGATAGAATGTGGGTGAGGTGAAGTAAAAGTGTAGATTTTTTTTAAAGGCATAGAGTTTTTTGGGGCACTTGGGTGGCTCAGTCGGTTAAGCGTTCGACTTCGGCTCAGGTCATGATCTCACAGTTCATGGGTTCGAGCCCTGCATTGGGCTCTGTACTGACAGCTTGGAGCCTGGAGCCTGATTCGGATTCTGTGTCTCCCTCTCTCTCTGTTCCTTCCCTGCTCATGCTCTGTCTCTCTCTCTCCTTCAAAAAATAAATTTAAAAAAATTATTAAAAAAAGCATAGAGTTTTTTAATGCATTGAAGGTTGCTTGTTATCAGCTTAAAGTAGACTGTAATGTCTATAAGATATCTATAGAGAAAGGAATTTATATTGCTATATAAAAAAAATCACAAAGAAAAACAAGAGAGAAGGAAGGAAGGAAGGAACAAGAAAAAGTCAGAAAACAGTTAATGAAATGGTAATAATAAATCCTTACTTATCTATAATTACTTCAAATTTAAATGGACTAAATTCTCCAGTCAAAAGACAGAGTGCCTGAATGGATTAAAAACAAGATCTAACAATATGGTGCTTGCAGAAGAATCACTTTAGTTTTAAGAACACACATAGGCTGAAAGTGAAGGGATGATAAATGACTATGTTAAGAGAAAAGAAAAATGTCAAACAACCTAACTACACTACAAGAGTTAGGAAAAAAAAGAGCAAACTAAACCCAAAGTTAGCAGAAGAAATAAAGAGTGGAGGAGAAATAAATAGAGACTAGAAAGACAATAGAAAAAAAAATCAATGAAATGAAGAGCTGGTTTTTTGAAAAGATAAACACAATTGACAAACCTTTAGCTAGATTAACCAAGGGAAGAAAAGAGAGAGGACTCAATAATAAGAATTACAAATGAAAGAGATGCTGGTGGTTTAAAAAAATTTTTTTAAGTTTATTTACTTATTCTGAGAGAGACAGAGACAGCACAAGCGGGGGAGGGACAGAGAGAGAGGGACAGAGAAATCCAAGCAGGCTCCCTGCTGTCAGCTTAGAGCCTGACATAGGGCTCGAACCCACGAAACACGAGATCATGACCGGAACTGAAAGCGAGTCGGACGCTCAACCGAATGAGCCACCAGGCACCCCAATATGCTGGTGATTTTTAGCAAACATTTAAAGAATTAATGCCAGGGGCGCCTGGGTGGCTTAGTCAGTTAAGCTCCAACTTCGGCTCAGGTCATGGTCTCAGGTCATGGTCTCGCTGTTTGTGAGTTCCAGCCTGTGTTGGGCTCTGTGCTGACAGCTTGGAGCCTGGAGCATGTTTCGGATTCTGTATCTCACTCTCTCTCTAACCCTCCCCCGTTCACTCTCTGTCCCTCTGTCTCTCTCTCTCTCAAAAATAAACATTAAAAATTTTTTTAAAGAATTAATGCCAATCCTTCTCAAACTCTTCCAAAAAATTGAAGGGGAGGGAACACTCCCAAATTCATTTTACAAGGCCAGCATTACCCTAATACCAAACCCAGATAAGGACCCTATAAGAAAACTACAAGCCAATATACTTGATAAATATAGATGCAAAAATTATCAACAGATTACTAGAAAACTGAATTTTGACAGCACATTGGAAAGATTATAAACCATGATCAAGTGGGATTTATCCCTGAGTTGCAAGGATGGTTTAACATATGCATACCAATAAACATAATATACCCCATTAACAGATGAAGGGGGGAAAATCACATGATACTCCCAATAGAGGCAGAAAAAACATTTGATGAAATTCAACTTTCATGGTAAAAAACTTCCAACAAATGGGGTATAGAAGGAATATACAATAAACTAAGGACTATGTATGACAATTCCACAGCTAACATTATACTCAGTGGTGAAATCACTGATAAGGGTGACCACACTCATCACTCCTGTTGAATACAGTACTGAAAGTCCTAGCTAGAACAGTTAGTCAAGAAAAAGAAAAAAAAAGACTTCCAAATCAGAAAGAAAGAAGTAAAATTGTCTCTATTTGCAGATGACATAATATTATGTATAAAAAATCCTAAAAACTGCACCAAAAACCTGTTGGAATTAATAAATGAATTCAGTACAATTTCAGGATACAAATCAATATAAAAATCAGTTGCATTTCTATACACCAACAATGAACTATTGGGAAAAGAAATAAAATAATCTCCTTTACAACACCTCTAAAGTAAAGTATATAGCAATAACTTAACCAAGTGAAAGATCTGTACACTGAAAACTATAAGACTTGGATGAAAGAAACTGAAGAAAACACAAATAAATGGAAACATATCCCACGTTCATGGATTATAAGAATTAATATTGTTAAAATGTCTGCACTATTCAAAACCTCAATAGATTCAGTACAATCCCTATCAGAATTCCAATGTCATTTTTCACAGAAATAGAAAAAAAAATACTACAATTTGCATGAAACCACAAGAAACCCAAAATGGATAAAGCAATCTTGAGTAAGAAGAGCACAGCTGTAGGTATTACAATTCCTGATTTCAAATTAGACTCAAAGCTATAGAAATCAAAACAATGTAGTATTGGCATGAAAACAGACACTGTAAATCAATGGAATAGAATAGAGAGCCCAGAAATAAATCCATGCATATATGGTTAACTAATATTTGATAAGGGAGCCAAGAATACTCAATGGAGAAATGACAGTCTTTTCAATAAATAGTGTTAGGAAAACTGGTTATTCATACGGAAAAGGAGTACAATTGGACCCTTGTCTTTCACCACTCATAAACTTTAACTTAAATGGATTAAAGATTTAATCGTAAGGTTTGAAGTTGTAAGAGTCCTAGAAGAAAAACAAAGGAAAAGCTCCTTGACATCAGTCTTGGCAACAATTTTTGTATATAAAACCAAAAGCACAAGCAGTTAAAGCAAAAATAAAAAATTGGGTCTACTTCAAACTAAAAAGAAAATAGCAAAAGAAATAATCAACAAAATGAAAAGGCAACCTATGGAATGGGAAAAAATGTTTGCAAACTAGATAGCTGATAAAGAATTAATATCCACAATATAAGAAACTCATACAACTCAATAGCAAAATAATAATAACAATATGATTAAAAATAGATGACCTGAAGAGACATTTTTACAAAAAACCCAACAACATACAAATGGACAAAGGATACATAAAAAGATGTTCAGTGTTATTAACCATCAGGGAAATGCAAACGAAACCCATAATGAGATACCACCTCACACCTGCTAGAATGGCTATTGTCAAAAGACAAGAGACATATTAAGTATTAGTGAGCATGTGAAGAAAAGGGAGCCCTTTTACACTGTTGGTGGGAAGTAAACTGGTACAGCCACCGTGCAATTAAAACAACAATGAGGTATCATTATAAACCTATAAGAATGTTTAGAATTACTCATTTATTGCTGGTGTGAATGTAAAATACTCCAAAAAAGGCTTATAAGTTCCTTTTAAAAGTAAGAATGACCTTAGCATTACAACCCAACAATTGTATTCTTAAGCATTTGTCCCAGAGAAATGAAAATGTATGTTCACACAAAAGCCTATACATGCATGTTCATGGTAACATTATTCATAATACTTAAGATGTGGAACTAACCAAATGTCCTTCAATGATTATTGATAGTTATTACTGAATGGTTAAACACACTATAGTACATCCACATCTTGGAAATAACACTCAACAATAAAAAAGAATAAACTATTGTTTATTCTTGTGCTTATCAATATAACTTGAATGAGTCTCAAGGAAATTGTGTTGAGTGTAAAAGTCAATTTCAAAAGGATATATACTTCATGATCCCTTTTATATAACATTGTGAAATAACAGAATTGTAGAAATGGAGAATAGAATGTGGTTGCCAGGGCTTAGGTATGGAGCATGGGAGTGGGAGGGTATGAGTATAAAGTAATAGCAAGAAGGAGTCTTGTGATGATGGTGCAGTTAACCATCTCCACATGTGGTAAGATTGTGTAGAGCTACACACATACACACACACACATGCATGTAAACTGGGGAATGTAAGTAAGTTTTACAGATTGTACCAATGTCAATTTCCTAGTTTTGATATTATACTATAGTTTTGCATGATGTTAACATTGCGGCAAGCTGGATGAAGGGTGCATGAACCTTTTTGTACATATCTTTGCAACTTCCTATGAATTTATAGTAATTTCAAAATATACTCCTAAAAACTGCAAATAAGTAATGAAAAGAGGAAATATTAAAAACATCCTTAGAAAATTCACATTTTCTTTAAAGAAATGTGGCTGAATTCTCAAAAATAATAATGGAAACAAGAGAAAATGGAAAGAAAGTAATCCCAATATATAGTTAGATTCAGTGAAAATATCTTTAGGTCTAAAAAAAAAAAGATGGCTGGTACAAAAAAACCCCACAGAATTTGGCACTACTAAAATAAAAGGTATTCCTTATGTTGCTGAGAATGATCCCAGATGGATGGTTGGAGATGAAGGAAGAAATATAGCAATAAAAATAGTAAATATGTGGATACATACAAATGTATGCTAATGCCAGGAGTGATAAATGGAATCAAAGTATTCTAAGTTCCTTGCAAAATCTGAGATGAGGGGAAAGGACCAATGACTTAATGCAGCTAAGTCAGTATTAATTTGTCATCTCTGGAAAGTCACAAAAAGAGTATTAAAGGTGTGTAAGACTTTCAGATTAGCATAAGGAAAAGTTGAATGAATTTTTGTCAATCCAAAGGAGAAAAATGAACAATCTTGACAAAATAAATAGAAAAGTGAGTGATACAAGATCGGATGAATTTTTCCTCAAGCTATCAGAATTTATTGTATAGCTATTAAGATATTGTAATGATGGTGAAGTTTGGCAAATAGATTAATGAAAGAAAAATGTAAGTTCTAGAAATAGGCCACTGGATTTATGACTCTTAGGGTGCTAGAATAGAGTTAGGACTTAACTACGTAGCAGTGTTCACCTATGATAGTCCAATCTATCTATCAACAATTTAAGGTTATGCTTGCCATAGAGACAGAAATGTGTACATTCTTTCCTTAGATGATTAGTTGTAAGAGGAAGTAATGGACACGTACTATTAAATTTCCTCATTATTCTGTCATGCTGAAGACTCTGTTTTCGTTACATATTCTTTACAAATGATGAAAGGCTAAAACAAATAAATTCATACTCAACTGAGAGACATCCTTCTTCTTATCATATGTATATACATACATACATACATACATACATACATACATACGTACGTACATACATCTGCTACTTCCGTCATGGGTTGATTTAATTAATTTCTTTGAGTTTGGAAGTGCTTTATTATTTCTGCTGAGTATCCCTATATTTTACTCCTACAGCGGTATTTTCAAGTGAGATTCTAGAAATTCCTACCTAACACCAAATAAGTTGCTTTGATAGATGTTTATGTTGAACAATATAATACCCTAACTGAAAATATTTCCATGTGGTATGTTAATATTTTTCACTGGAAACCTTGATATTTTCCTGGAAATTTAATTATAAACTTGTACTTTTATATGAAGATTTTCTCAAAGTAGATACTAAATACTCAATAATTTAATCTGAAAGGAAATTTGTGTATTAGAGGAAAGATTAGTAGACATTAGACAAAATATTTCATCACTTGTCATCATTCGATAGTTCCACTGGTTAGATTTACTTATTTGCCTATATTATGAAAAGGATTATAAAACAACTTACTTTTTACTTTCCCTAGATTATCTAGATTATATTCCATAATACACAAAAAGGCTAATTAGATGCCTTTTATTACTTATTATAAATGAGTATTATAAACCTAATTGTATATTAACTTATATTTAAAAAGGGACAAGAGCCTTTTAAAATAGGAATACAGATTTTCTTTTTCCTAGTCCTGTATTGGTGTGTGTGTGTGTGTGTGTGTGTGTGTGTGTTGGTTTGCATTTGTGGGTTGTTGATGAGGGGCAGGTAACCAGAAATACGCAAGGATTTAACAAACACCTTTGTAAAAGTGAACGTACACTAGTTGGGTTGTGCATCTTGTATACAAGCCTTTAATTTATAGTGAATGATTACGTAAAATACCTGACACTTGTACATATTGGATTCAATACATGATAGTTTAATCACTGCTATTCACTTTGCTTCCTTTTCTCTTGAGATCATTGTTCCAATGAAATCTTGGTTTTGATTGGGAATGAGGGAAGTGAGTTTAGGGCAGGTGTGGGCATGGTTCTGAGGTAGAAGAAGGTTGAATGACCAGCAGATAATTTGAGTTCTATGAATAGAAGGGTTTGACAGAAAAACATGAAACAGATGCTTGTCCCCTTCTCACTTGTGCATGGATCCCTAGATGCTGCATTGGAACTTCTTCCTGGCCAAAGGCAAAACCCTTAACAGAGCTTAAAGGTGTAACAAGGCAGGGGAAACAAAACAAAACAAAACAAAACAAAACAAAACAAAACAAAACAAAACAAAAACCTCCTTGTTCGACTTCCATTCAGATAAAATGAAGGAGAGAAAGGAAAGCATGCGTTCCGGTGTGGGTGGAAACCAAATGGGATTTGATCAACTAGGAATGGTGACATCAATTTAAAATGTTTCAGAAAAGTGTTTCTGGGACAACTGAATTTTAAGTGGACATTCTCATGAATTTTTTGGTAGCCCAGTGTCCATTACCTGCCTATATATGACATTAGTTGGGTAGGGGGGTGGAGTCGGTGTTCAAAAGGTTGAGATTTCAAATGCAAATTTTAATAAGATCTAATTAAAAAGAAAACAATTAAAACATGCAGATTTAGACTGAATTCAACCATCAGATCCTAAAACAGTTTCGAACTAAAATAACATTCTACATATAATAATGTTCCATATAGAATTAATATTTAAAATATTTATGGGTGTTGAGTAAAAAATATATCTGATTGACACCACCTCCATAATGGAGTATAATGTCCTGCATATTTACTGATTTAACAAAAGGACTATATAATGAGAAAGCTAGATTTTAGAAATGGATTTGTTTCTCGATAACTTTCTCCTGAGGTTAAGAGGAACAAAAGTAGTACTTACCTGTTAGGGTAATGAAATAAAATGTAACTTAATCCCAAGGAAGTAATTAAGTAAAGTAATTTTGGGGCAGAATGCCATACTGTCTGTATACTCTGGGACCCAGAGCAAGGATTCTTAATTTGGAGTCAGTGAAACCCATGGATGGATAAACAAAATATTATGTAATGTTATGTTAAATTTGGTGTTTGTGTGTACATATGTGCTTTTCTGTTTGTTTTTTGACCAAGGGATCCCATAGCTTTCATTAAATGAAATGATCTTTTATTAAAATAATTTCTACTATTAGCTGATTACTATTCCATTTTTAATAATGACTCTGTGATGAGCTACCGCCTCACTCATGATTTTGCTTGGACATTAAAATAAATAGTGTTTTGAGACAGTCATCATTAGTATTCATTTTCCAGCTCATTGATTTTGATAATGTTATATATAGTACACAGTTGTCTTATTATTAGTTATAATAGCCCTGAATTCCATTTGTCTTTACATGTTTGCATCCAGTAATTGCTTAATGATCTATGTTCTTTAGTTTTTCAAAATTTTTTAGAAGAACGTTATCTTCCTATGTATATTTTTAAAATTAGTGTATTTGAATTGGTACCAGTAACGAAATTGTAATTAACAAGGAAACAGCTATTAGTGCAGGGGACTGTCTCAATATATAGTATATTCATGAAGTTAAAGACTGTAGTTGATAATAAACTATATTAAGAGAACATCTATTAGTTTCATAACCAGAAAAATAAAGCCCAATAAAAAGATGCAATATGCATATATAGCATCAAAAATGTATGCTATAAAAATGTGATAGAAATGGTAATGATAGTAGTAGTAATAACATATAAACATATAAAATATTATGATGCAAATGGATCAAAGTAATCATAAATGTGAAAATATTAGCTAACACATCTTTTGGGTGGATCATTAAGGGTTCAGTCAGGAAAACAGAAGCCACTCTATGTATCTGGGTCTTACAGGGTTTATGTGATGGTGAGTTACAAGGGGGGACACAGAGGCCAGGGAAATGCTGCTGCAGGTTGTGCGGCTTTCACCAAAGGCAGGAGGTGGTGACCCTGAAGATCTCTGCCTGGAACACAGAAGCAGGTGGCTCTCAAATGCTCGCCTGGAAGCTGCTGTTCTCCAGTATCTTTGGGAGCTTCCAGAGTGATCCCAGTCTGCAGTGGTTTCTACAAACTTGCTGGGAAACTTCTGTGAATCTCTCATCTGCCCCACATATGCTTGCATTTAACTCTGGAGAATAATTTCTTCTGCTTCTCTCTCCTGTTTCCCAAGTCTCCTATGAATTCCTCACACTAGGAAACTTTAACCCAGATCATATAAAGGAGATTCTGGGAGACAGTTTCCAGCCTATCAGTGTAGGCTACATATATCCCAAGAACTTTATGAATGCTTTGCAATCATTTTATTTAATCCTCTTGGCAACCCTATGATCTAGGTAGTATGTATTATCATTTACAATTAGTAGATGAAGTTTTGAATGTTAAAGTGATGGTCTTACCCAAAGTCAAACAGCTAATAAGTAGAAGATGACTTAAAGTGTCCATCTGATTTCAAAGCTTTGGTGTGTAATCATTACCTTATCCTGTGTCTTTTGCATTTCGTTTACATTAGTAATATTATTGATATTAGTTAAGTATGAATGAAATCCTCCACTGGTGACAGTTAATACATTCTGTTTGTAACTTGAATGCCTCAAATTTAACTAAGCCTGTGACTGCAAATAGATCACATCAAAATTAATACCTATATTTTATTAATCCCCAGGTCCTTAGACTGAAATTTCCACAAATGTTTTTGTTCCAGGGCAGGAGTGCTATTACCACTTCCATTGTTATTTCAATTTTTATGTGCCCACAACCAACATTTCCCAGGGATCCTTGGCTAAAGGAAGACTTGAAAATCTCTGAAGCAGCAAATTAGGAGGGCGCCCCACACTGTAGGCCAGATTCCTGGGTGAAAAGGGGGCAGGCAAGGCCATTAGTAGAAGAGGCGAAGGCATGCCCTCTCCAAATCTTTTCCAAGTTCAGGGCAGCCATTGAACTGTCGGCCTGAGCCCTAAGGAGGGCTTTCGTCATTGAGCTGGAAGGTGGGGCCTGGTGCATTGTCCTCAGAGCTGGGGAGCAATTCCACGATGTGGTTCGAGCATCCCCATAGGGTCTGAGGGTGGAGGCTCGCGGTATGTTTGTTGGGCGGGCAGGAGGGGTAGGTTTCTGGCAAGGGGCGAGGCTCCGGAGACACAGGGATATCCTGACACCGTGCAGCCAGCTCTGGGGCTACAGGACGGGGTGGTGGTGGTGAGGCGTCTTCAGGGTGTGCCCTGATTTCCGGCCTTCCAGGAAGCTTGCATCCCGGGACAGGTTTGGGGTGGCTCCCCCAAAAAAGCGTTGTCGGTGGCTCTCCTTTGGGCAGTTGCGAAGATAATTGCATCCCAAGGCAGTAAAGGCGTTATGTTACCCAGGGACTCTGCCCCCTAGGAGCTCGCGCGCTGTTAGGGCTCCCGGGTCGGTGGGTGGGTACGCCCTCGACGCCAGCTCGTCAGAAGGTGAGCGCTGCGGTGTGTCTGGATCTGCGCCTGCGCTGGGCCTCCATAGAGGTAGAGCGCGAAGCTTCGAGGGAGCGCCGTGTGCCTGCCTTGTAGGAGCTTGCGCTGCAGGCTCTCTTGGCCGCCACCCAGCACGGCTCACGGGTGGCCAGTGTAGTGCGGACAGCCAGGCGCAGCATCTCCATCTCGGTCAGGTTCTAGCACCCAGGGAATTTCATGTCACAGCTCTTGCACTGATGGTAAGAATTGTAGCTAAGCCCTGCCCCCCCCCCCCCCCCCCGTACCCCCGCTGGAAGCACAGAACATTTCCTCCTCGTATTCAGCCTCCTTACCTGACACCGAATGCTGTTCTGGAATAGCTTCTTCCTTGTGTGAATAATCCTTGTGAAACTTTTCTGCAGTAGGGTTTCTTTCTCCAGCCTGACATCAGGTGCACGACTCCTTTCTCTTTTCTTCAATCTGTGTGCCCCTCTGTTCTCTTTGTATATAAATCTTGGGTGGAGGGGATCATGGTGGTGATCAACCTTTTTGTTGCCAGAGCATCTTTGCAAATACAAGGATTTAAATTTTCAGGTCTGAGAAGAGAGGTTTCTATCCAGTTCAAGTGCTCAAAATTATTCTTCTTCTTTGTTGGTGGATACATGGATTGAGTGGGAGGATAATTCCTTTTATAAATACAATAATCTAAAGCTAGGCTATTGTCCAGCCAAGGTACTCAACATACCCTATGGCAAAAATTAACTATTTTCATTTTGTTTATGACTAAATTTATCCTGTGTCTTTACTATATATTCATTAATGGAAATCAAGGATATCCAAAATTAGTTATGAGACTAGTGATATTTTTAAAATTTAACAATAATTACTTGGCTTATTAAGACTGTATGACCCATCTTCTAAAGACAATATAGGAACACTTTATTTTATTTTAAAAGTAGGAAAATAGACACAGAAACTTTCCATCTAAGTTGAAAGGTAAAAAGGAGTGCATGAGATCTTCAGAGGTTTCAGATTAGAAATTACTGTGGCTTTAAAGCTTTATTATCTGACCTGATTTTGCTTTATCTGAGTGCCCAGGCCTTCTGTGACGAGTAATCCAGTTGGTTCCTCTATTTCTTTTTCATTATTTGTAATGTATGATATATTTATTTATTTATTTAAAAAAAATTTTTTTAGCGTTTTTAATTTTTTTTTTTATTTTTGGGACAGAGAGAGACAGAGCATGAATGGGGGAGGGGCAGAGAGAGAGGGAGACACAGAATCGGAAACAGGCTCCAGGCTCCGAGCCATCAGCCCAGAGCCTGATGCGGGGCTCGAACTCATGGACCGCGAGATCGTGACCTGGCTGAAGTCGGACGTTTAACCGACTGCGCCACCCAGGCGCCCCTGTATGATGTATTTAAATAGAATATGATACATCTATAGAAGCAGAACTCAAAATATTTTACATTACATTCCACTGATATATAATTGGGGTTTAAATGAACCCTGCATTGCTTTAACCACAGTATAGGAATGACCTCTTTAGTTATAATTAATAATTGAGATCTTAAATAAAAGAAAGAAGACCTGTGCCAACTGGTTGCTTGCTTACTTTTTCAGCGTATAAAAAAAAAATCACAGTTGTCTGTTAAATATTTTGCTACATAGTATTTTTGTGGTAGAAATCCTTTGCTCTTTTTAGCTCCAACTCTATGTTCAATCTGCACATTTTTGAGATACCGTGAATTATTTTATCCATGTCTCTGAGATCACCTTGGAATCTTGTCATCTACAAGGTCCATTTAGCCTCTACTCGGGTAAATCAGTGTGTTCCTAGATTGTTGGCAATGTGAACAAATATCCCAGAGATATCATGACAGCAGTTTCTTGTATAGGAAATTTGAAGAGTGTTTTCTGCTGGGCTAAGAAATCTATGCATGCTTTAATTGTTGTTAATTAGGACAAAAAGAGACTTTAATTACTATTACGTACCTGGGGTCAGTAAACTAAGAATTCATTTTTTCATTTATTCATTCATTCATTCAGTACCAGCTATGAGCTCTGTAGAGTTATAGGCTCTAGGGAGAGAGTAGAGATCTCTCTACTCTCATGCTTTCAGTTCTGTGGTAGAGGATGAGCAGAGGCAGGCACAAAAAGATGAACAAATATTAAATGAGATGATTCTGCAGAGTGCTAAATGATAGGAAGAAAATAAGATAATGAAGTGATAAAGACTTATGAAGATGGGTTAGGGTAAGCTTCTCTTAAGAAGATATCATTAGAGACAAATGATGACAAGCCAGGCACCTGAACATCTGAGAGAAGAGCATTCAAGGCAGAAGAAATAGGCCACCAACAAAAAAAGACAATGGGATGGGGAATTTCCAGTATCCCTTCTGTTAGTACTCCTAATATCTGATTTTCTGGCCCACTCATAAGACCACTGTTTGTCACAGAATCTAAACTCAAAATAACCATTGACAGACTAGAATTCTGGGCTAAAACTAGCAAGGTGAAACGTGACTGATGTGAATGTACAATGGTGCATACAAATTCACAAACCTAGTTACACAGCACAAAAGATATCCACGTGGCTTGGCAGCTGTTCTTATGAGAACAGTTTAATTGACCACAAATTGGAGCTTGCTCTTTGCTGTTCCTGACTAGAAAAAAAAAAACAATGTATAGATATCACCCTTCGGCAGCTTTCTGCCCAATTTAAGGCATCATTATAGCTACCCCAAAATGGAACAGCCTGCTTCAGCAAGTAGAGAAATCTCCATTGCTTAACTCACTAAAAAAAAGAAGAATGATTACCCATCAGGGCTTTGGGAAAAAGTAAATATTGTTTGGAGACTAGTTTAAGACATTTTTTGGTTTCTGTGAGTCAGTGGCTTGTTAACTTGCTTCTAATGTTCATTCCAACGATTTTTTTTTTCATTTTGGGATGTGGTTAAGGAAAAAATAACGTTTGTATATAAGGTATATGGTGAAGTCTACCAAAAGTTTAGTTTGTAATGTATTTCTCAAAATAGTAATCTGAAGTTTAAAATTCTTGGGCTATAATTTAAAAAATTGGTTTTTTATTATGTTTCTTTATTTTTGAGAGGCAGAATGCGAGCAGGGGAAGGGAAGAGAGAGAGGGGGACACAGAATCAGAAGCAGGCTCCAGGCTCTGAGCTGTCAGCAGAGAGCCCGACGCGGGGCTCGAAGTAACAAACCAGGAGATCATGACCTGAGCCAAAGTCGGATGCTCAACCGACTGAGCCACCCAGGAGCCCCTTGGGCTATAATTTTTAAAAGAATTTAGATCACAGTTGTAGTATTTCTTTGGCCAAGTAGAATAAGAAAAATAAATGTAAGTAAATATTTCTTGGCTTTGTGTGTGTTAGCTGTGTAACATAGTTTACTCTTCTGTACTTCACTTTCCTCACAAGGAGGACAATAGCTTGTACCTGCCTGAAAATATTATCATTAGGATTAAATCATTTGGTGTATATAAAGTAGGTAGAGCAGTGCTGGCAATAGTAAGTACTATGTAAGTGTTCACAATTATTATTAGATACACATATATGCTGTATTTTGCTTTCAGGAATTAATGACCAAATTAATAACTGAGACACCTGACCAGCCAATCCCATTTCTCATTGACCATCTTCAGTCTAAACAAGGAAACCGCGGACAGCTTCAAAGAACTTTATCTGGATCTGCAGCTCTCTGGGCAGAAAGTGAAATAGCAGGTAAGTAAAAAAATATATTTTACAGTTGATTTTGTTACATTTAATTAAAAAATGTACAATAATCTTTCTGATTATAAGATAAATGTAAATGGTTACTAAGGGTTTCATGTATTCATTTGTAACTTAACCCATATGCTAAAGTTTCGCTCATGTATGGAATTTAAGAGACAAAATTAACGAACAAATGAAAAAAGACAAAAAAGAGTCTTAAATGCAGAGAACACACTAGTGGTTGCCAGAGGGGAGGTGAGGGGGAGGGGTGAAAAAGATAAAGAGGATCAAGAGTACATTTATCTTGATGACCACTAAGTAATGTATAGAATTGTTGAATCATTATATTGTACACCTGAAACTACTACAACCTGTATGTTAATAATACTTAAATAAAAAAGAAAAAAAATTAATTTTCCATAAGATACTCTTTAATTTGAACATATTGTTATATATTATGCTATGTATCATGCTTCAAGATATGAGAATCTGTATATTCCATTTTAATAGAAGATTCAGATTTGCAGAAAAAGGTTTCATTCCATATTAATTCAAACTAACTTTTCTTTCTTTTCATAAAGAATTTGAATTCAGGGCTTATAGCTTATCTGTAGAAAGGTAAACAAAGATTTTTAGGAAGTTACCTTTCACTTTGTCCAAACTAATGATTATTCTCTATTTCCCGTGGCACCCATTGTTATCTTATGTAGTAAGTTCACCCTTACGTGGATTCATTTACTCCGGTCGTTGGGGAACCAACCTTACCAAGTCTGCAATAGCCTCATCTCCCCAATAAGCACTGAGAGAACTGGGTAGATTTGACTTTGATCTTCGCTTATAGAATGTGTCCGACAGTTTTTTTCTTCTACGTACTGGCTTGTTGGTTTGCCATTTACTTATGAAACCAAATCCCCTATGCCTGTTGCATCAGTAGGCAACTCCTTGCCTAATTTCCATGGAAATCTGTTTGATATGACTCCACATGTTTTCCTGGAATGACATCTTCTTCACTTCTCTCATCCTTTTCATGCTCTATGAGATCCCATGAAAGGATTTTGGTCTTCTTTGGCTATATTCTCATACTGGTACCTTCTTGAGACCATGTTTCAAAGCCACACTCAAGTGGGTAGGGAATAGGGTATCCTCTGAAAAATGTAGAGCTCTCTGGTATCAGTTATCCATACAGAAGTATCTGCATTATATAGGAAACTAGGATATGAACTTTTGGCATATGAAAGAGAATCCTTGCTTTTTCCTGGCCTTTCTTGGGTTTAGATTTTAAGTAGCATGGGTATATAGGCATGAACTTTGGTTTGTAGGTGCAAAGTTGGCACTCATCATGTAAAGGCAGACTATATGAAACTTACGAGCCCAGTGAGGTCGTATGAGCCCACATTTATAAATTGTAGTATCTGGAGAGATAGTAGTATGTTAAACTCTGCGGTTTTAATCATCACACATTTAGGATCTCATACTTTCCGTGGATCAGAAGTCCATACCTGGAGCAACTAGATCCTCTGTCTAACCTCACAAGGCTGGAAATTAAGATATTGGCCTGGTTGCATTCTCATCTGGAGGTTGGAATAAGAAAGATCTGGCTTCCAAATTCATTCAGACTGTTGGCAGCATTAATTTACTTGTGGCTGTATGACTGAGGTTTCCGTTTTCTTGCTGGATTTTAGCCCGGGTTGCTCTCAACTCCTAGATGCAATTCACAGTTCTTTGCCATGTGGCTTTCACATCATGGAAGCTGACTTCCTTAAAATCAGCAAGGGACTTTCTCTTATTCAAGTCTACTGAGCATATATAATATAGCATAATCATAGCATTGACATCCTATCATCTTTACCATATTCTGTTGGTTTGAAGCAAGTCAGAGGTCCTATCTACTACACTTAAGGGGAGGGAATTATATAGGGCATAATGTCAGGGGCAAAAATAATGGGAGTCATCTTAGAACTCTGACCAGCACAAGTACTGCTTGGAGAGGGTGAAGGAGGGGAGGAGATTTTTACAGCCCCCAATTTACTGACTTGGGTAACATCATACATGCATATTTCACAAAGCAAGATGGGAACACAGGAGTAAATTTATGAAGGACAATAATAAGTCCACTTCCTGTTGATCACTTTGAGTTTCCCATGGGGCATTTTAGTAGGTATTTCCAGCAAGCAGTTAGATATGAGTCTAAAACTCTGGGGACAGGTCAAGGCAGGACTCACAGAGTGGCATTCAGTATGATGCAAGTTATGATAACCAATGGAAGAAATTGTGGTCAAATTTGTAGGTAAAGTAGGAGATGGACTGGGGGAAGCAAGTGTGGGATTACGTCTGATGCCTAAAATTTTGTCTTTTTATTAAGAAGTGAGATTGTTTGATGGGAGTATTAGCAATCAAAAAGAATGAAATCTTGCCATTTGCAACTACATGGATGGAACTAGAAGGTATTATGATAAGCGAAATTAGTCAGGGAAAGACAAATATCATATGACTTCACTCATATGAGGACTTTAAGATACAAAACAGATGAACATAAGGGAATGGAAGCAAAAATAATATAAGAACAGGGAGGGGTACAAAACATACAAGACTCTTAAATATGGAGAACAAACAGAGGGTTACTGGAGGGGTTTTGGGAGGGGGGATGGGCTAAATGGGTAAGGGGCATTAAGGAATCTACTTCTAAAATCATTGTTGCACTATATGCTAACTTGGATGTAAATTTAAAAAAATATATAATAATTTAAAAAACTAAAAAAAAAAGAAGTGAGATTGTTTGCTGAGGACAACAGGATTGGGTATTGGATAGGGGAGATTAGAGTGAGTGATGCCAATTGTGAAAAGTCACCAAGGAGAAGAAAACAAGAATTGACGAAAGGAAAAAAAAAAGACTATGAGGCAGTTCTGGGGCCTCTCTGAAGTTGAAGACATGAGTTAAACATAGAAACCATTAGCACGGTTGTGCTATTTCTCCAACAGTGCCCAGAAGTAGTGGGAAGCAAACAGGACAGACAGTTGGAGGCACTGATTGAGAATTGTGGTTGTGGCACGGCAAGGGCGGAGGGCAAAATAACAGTTTAGCACAGCAATTGAGGACGTTTGGGAGCAATTTATGCAAGTGATCGAAGCACAAGGTCTAGTATGAGAAGGTAGTGAGCAAAGATAGGAAAACAGTTAGACAAAAAAAGCAGATCAGAGAGCTAAAGACCTTTTGGAAGGCTGGTGCAGTGTAGGTGCAGTGAAAATATAAGAGATGTAGAAGGACAGGGGATTGTGATAGTTGAGAGAAAAAAACAGGTGGAATGAGTCCCGATGATGAGAATGTCCTGTTGGTAGCTTTAGTTTTGGGGTGTCTTAATTATTAGGGAAGTGAAGCTTTTAGAGTTAGGGAGGACAGGAAGTATGAGACTTCATGCATGATTTATCTGAGGATTAAGAAGATGAAGCCAGAGTTTCATTCAAGTTGTTGAAAAGTTAAGGGAGACTGTGCCAAGGTCTTAAGTCGGGCTGTGGAGTAATCAGGAGCAGAAAGATGGTAACAATGAAGAGTGCTGAATAGCATAAGCAGGCAGCATATACTGCAAAAGAGAAGGGACTTCCCACTTAACATTGTTGGGCCAGGAGAACCCAATCTTTGGTGGGTACCACATGGGACAACGAGCCTTCCATTCCAGGAAGCTGCAGAGGAGGGAGCGCTCTTGTGGAAAGAGTGAGGTGTCTCTTCAGACATGAGGATAGAGAAATGTTTGTTTACCATGGAATGTATGCCCCAGAAGGTGAAAAGGAAAAATTTTAGAGAGAAAGAGTATGACAGGAGGGAGAAGTAAAGCATAGGATAATTCTTGGATATGAATATAAGTGGTGACGTTATAATTTAGGTGACAATAAGTAATGCCAGTTTACATCTTGACTACAGTTTTGAATTGTTTTCTTCTGGTGCATCTTCTAATTAGCAAGAAAATTTGTTAATATTCAAGGTATAGTGGTATAATACCTTTTGAAAATATCTGAGGTTGTCCTTTTATTGCCTTTAAATATATCTAGCAATGTGGGCCACAGCATCATCTAAAAGTCTGTCATTTAGCATTGTTGAGGAGAAACTTGAAACCTGCCTTATTTTTATTTCTTTTTCGATATTCTAATTATTTTTCTTAAATACTTATGGTTTTTTTCTTTATTTGTGATATTGACAAGTTTTCCTGGGTCTATATCTAGATGATTATCTTGTTAAAAATTTTTGTCTTATATTCAGTGAATCTTTTCAATCAGCAAATCTAGGTCTTCAGCCTAAGACTATTTTCCTCTTGTGTCCTTAGATATTGCTTCTGTTATATTTGTTTTTTATTTTTTTCTTCAGGAAAATCAACTATGTGTAAATTGAGTTTGCTTTACTGTTCTTCATTCCTCCCACTTCATTTCACATTATATTTGCCTTTTTTTATTGACCGACTTCTAGGGAAATTTGTCAAAGTGTGCTCTCTGTGTCACTGACTCCATTTTCTGCAGTATCAGTTTTCTCTTTCTGGCTTTGAAAACAAATTTAAATGGTGGTATTGCATTTTGGTTTATTGTCAGAATTTCCTTATCTTCTTTATCCATTTCTGTCTGAAGTTCTATTTTATTGTAGGTTGGTTGGTTAACCTATCGCCTCTCACGTTTCTTTTTGTTTCATACGATCCATTTTCTTTTATTTTTATTGAGAAGGCAAATTAATCACATTCTAAAATTTTAAGGTTTTTCATAGTAAATCTTTTCTAAGATTTATTTTTTGGAGGTATCACAATTCTGGATTTTATTTATTTTTTTAAAGTATAATTTATTATCAAGTTAGCTAATATACAGTGTATACACTGTGCTCTTGGCTTCAGGAGTAGATTCCCGTGATTCATTGTTTACATAAACACGCAGTGCTCATCCTAGCAAGTGCCCACGTCAGTGCCCATCACCATTTTCCCCTCTCCCCCACTCCCCGCCCCCCTCAAAGTTTGTTCTCTGTATTTAAGAGTTTCTTATGGCTTGCCTCCCTCTCTGTTTGAAACTGTTTTTTCCCCTTCCCCCATCATCTTCTGTTAAGTTTCTCAAGTTCCACATATGAATGAAAATATATGAGATCTGTCTTTCTCTGACCGACTTACTTCAATTAGCATAATTCCCTCTACTTCCATCCACATTGTTGCAAATGGCAGGGTTTCATTCTTTCTCATTGACAAGTAGTATTCCATTGTATATATAAGCGATATCTCTTTTATCCTTTCATTAGTTGATGGACATTTGGGCTCTTTCCATAATTTGGCTATTGTTGACAGCGCTGCTGTAAGCATTGGGGTACGTGTGCCCCTATGAAGAGGTACTCCTGTACCCTTTGGATAAATTCCTAGTAATGCTATTGCTGGGTCATAGGGTAATTGTATTTTTAATTTTTTGAGGAACCTCCACACTGTTTTCCAGAGCAGCTGCACCAGTTTGTATTCCTACCAACAGTGCAAGAGGGTTCCTTTGCTCCACATCCTTGCCAACATATGTGGTTTCCTGAGTTGTCAATTTTAGCCACTCTTGACCAGTGTGAGGTGGTATCTCAGTGTGGTTTTGATTTGTATTTCCCTGATGATGAGTGATGTTGAGCATCTTTTCATGTGTCTGTTGTTCATCTGGATGTCTTCTTTGGAAAAGTGTCTATTTATGTCTTCTGCCCATGTCTTCACTGGAGTCTTTGTTTTTCAGGTGTGGAGTTTGGTAAGATCTCTATAGATTTTGGATACTAACCCTTTATCTGACATGTCATTTGCAAATATCTTCTCCCATTCTGTCAGTTGCCTTTTAGTTTTGCTGATTGTTTCCTTCGCTGTGCAGACACTTTTTATCTTGGTGAGGTCCCAATAGTTTATTTTTGCTTTTATTTCCCTTGCCTTTGGAGATGTGTCGAGTAAGAAGTTGCTGTGGCTGAGGTCAAAGAGGTTGTTGCCTGTGTTCTCCTCTAGGGTTTTGACAGTTTCCCATCTCACATTTAGCTCTTTCATCCATTTTGAATTTATTTTTGTGTATAGTGTAAGAAAGTGGTCCAGTTTCATTCTTTTTCATGTTGCTGTCCAGTTCTCCCAGCACCATTTGCTAAAGAGATTGTTATTGTTCCATTGAATACTCTTTCCTGCTTTGTCAAAGACTAGTTGGCCATACATTTGTGGGTCCAATTCTAGGTTCTGTATCTTACTCCATTGGTCTGTGTGTCTTTCTGTGCCAATACCATACTGTCTTGATGATTACAGCTTTGTAGTAGGGGCTAAAGTCTGAGATTATTATGCCTCCTGCTTTGGTTCTCTTTTTTCAACATTATTTTGACTATTCAGGGTCTTTTGTGGTTCCATACAGATTTTAGGATTGTTTGTTCTGGCTTTGAGAAGAATGCCGGTGCCATTTTGATTGGGATTGCATTGAAAGTGTAAATTGCTTTGGGTAGTATTGACATTTTAACAATATTTGTTCTTTAAATCCGTGAGCATGGAATATTTTTCCATTTCTTTGTGTCTTCTTTAATTTCTTTCATAAGTTTTTTATAGTTTTCAGCATACATATCTTTTACATCTTTGGTTAGGTTTATTCCTAGGCATTTTATGGTTCTTAGTGCAGTTGTAAATGGGATAAATTTCTTGATTTCTCTTTCTGTTGCTTCATTATTGGTGTGTAGAGATGCAACTGATTTCTGTACATTAATTTTGTATCCTGAGACTTTGCTGAATTCATGTATCAGTTCTAGCAGCTTTTTCGTGGAGTCTTTCAGGTTTTCCATGTAGAGTATCATGTTGTCTGTGAAAAAGTGAAAGTTTAACTTTTTCTTTGCCTATTTGGATGCCTTTCATTTCATTTTGTTGTCTGATTGCTGATGCTAGGATTTCCAACACTATGTTACACAACAGTGGTGAGAGTGGACATCCCTGTCGTGTTCCTGATCTCAGGGGGCAAGCTCTCAGTTTTTCCCCATTGAGGATGATATTAGCTGTGGGCTTTTCATATATGGCTTTTATGATGTTGAGGTATGTTCCTTCTATCCCAACTTTCTTGAGGGTTTTTATTAAAGAAGGATGCTGTATTTTGTCAAATGCTTTGTTTTTATCTATTGACAGGATCATATGGTTCTTATCCTTCTATTAATGTTGTGTATCCAATTGATTGATTTGTGAATGTTGAACCAGCCCTGCAGCCCGGGAATGAATCCCATTTGATCATGGTGAATAATTCTTTTAATATACTGTTGAATTCAATTTGCTCTCTCTCTGTCTCTCTCTCAAAAATAAATAAACATAAAAAAAAGAATGAGTTTGGAAGCTTTCCTTCCATTTCTATCTTGTTGGAACAGCTTGAGAAGGATAGGTATTAACTCTGCTTTATTTTTTTTTAATTTTTTTTTTAACGCTTATTTATTTTTGAGACAGAGAGAGACAGAGCATGAACAGGGGAGGGGCAGAGAGAGAGGGAGACACAGAATCTGAAACAGGCTCCAGGCTCTGAGCGGTCAGAACAGAGCCTGACGCTGGGGCTCGAACTCATGGACCGTGAGATCATGATCTGAGCCGAAGTCGGACGCCCAACCGACCAAGCCACCCAGGCGCCCCTATTAACTCTGCTTTAAATGTCTGGTAGAACTGCCTGGTAAGCCATCTGGCCCTGGACTCTTATTTGTTGGGAGATTTTTGATAACTGATTCAGTTGCTTCTCTGGTTATGGGTCTATTCAAATTTTCTATTTCTTCCTGCTTGAGTTTTCGTATTGTGTGGGTGTCTAGGAATTTGTCCGTTTCTTCCAGGTTGTCCAGTTTGTTGACATATAATTTTTCATAGTATTCTCTAATAATTGTATTTCTGTGGTATTGATTGTGATCTCTCCTCTTTCCATTGGTGATTTTATCTATTTGGGTTCTCTTTCTTTTCTCTTTGAGAAGGTTGGCAAGGGGTTTAGCACCCTCGTTTATTTTTTCAAAAAACGAACTCTTAGATTCATTGATCTGTTTTGTTTGTTTTGTTTTGTTTTTGAATTCTATATTGTTTATTTCTGCTCTAATCTTTATTATTTATCTTCTGTTGGCTTTGGGGTTTCTTTGCTGTTCTGCTTCTAGTTCCTTTAGGTATGTGGTTAAATTTTCTATTTGGGATTTTTCTTGTTTCTTAAGATAGGCCTGGATAATAATGTATTTTCCTCTTAGGACTGCCTTTGCTGCATCTCAAAGGGCTTGGACTGTCATGTTTTCATTTTCATTTGTTTCCATATATATTTTTAATTTCTTCTTTAATTTCTTGGTTGACCTATTCATTCTTTTTAGTAAGATGTCCTTTAACTTTCATACATTTGGAGGTTTTCCAAAATTTTTCTTGTGGTTGATTTCACATTTCATAGCATTGTGATTTGAAAATATGCATGGTATGATCTCAATTCTTTTGTATTTATTGAAGGCTGTTTTGTGACCCAGTATGTGATTTCTTGGAGAATGTTCCATCTGCACTCGAGAAGAATGTGTATTCTGCTGTTTTTGGATGAGAAGTTCTGAATATATCTGTCAAGTCCATCTGCTCCAGTGTATCATTCAGGGCCCTTGTTTATTTATTGATTTTATGCCTAGATGATCTGTCCAATGTTGTAAGTGGAGTATTAAAGTCCCCTGCAATTACTGTATTCTTATCAGTAGGACTGCTTATATTTGTAATTAATTGATTTGGGTTTGTTCAAGTTGGGGGCATAAACATTTACAATTGTTAGCTCTTTTTGATTGATAGACCCCGTAATTATGATATAATACCCTTCTTCATCTCTCATTACAACCTTTAGTTTAAAATCTAGTTTGTCTGAAAAAAGTATGGCCACTCCAGCTTTCTTTTGACTCCTAGTAGCATGATAGATGGTTTTCCATCCCCTCACTTTCAGTCTGAAGGTGTCCTCAGGTCTAAAATGAGTCTCTTGTAGACAGCATATAGATGGATCTTGTTTTGTTTTGTTTTGTTTTTATCCATTCTGATACCCTGTGTCTTTTGATTGGGGCATTTAGCCCATTTGCATTCAGAGTTATTGATAAATATGGATTTAGTGTCATTGTGTTATCTGTAGGTTTTATGCTTGTGGTGATGTCTCTGGCCTTTTGTAGTCTTTTCAGAATCCACTCACAGAGTCCCCCTTAGGATCTCTTGCAGGGCTGGTTTAGTGGTCATGAACTCCTTCAGTTTTTGTTTGTCTGGGAAGGCCTTTATCTCTCCTTCTATTCTGAGTGAGAGCCTTGCTGGATAAAGGATTTTTGGTGCATATTTTTCCTATTCAGTACATTGAGTATTTCCTGCCATTCCCTTTTGGCCTGACAAGTTTCATTGGACAGGTCTTCTACTACCCTTATGTGTCTACCCTTGTAGGTTAAGTCCTGTTTGTCCCTAGCAGCTTTGAGAATTCTCTCTTTATCTTTGTATTTTTCCAGGTTCCCTATGATATGCCATGGTGAAGACCTATTCTTGTTAAATCTGAAGGGAGTTCTCTGTGCCTCCTGGGTTTGGATGTCTGGTTCCTTTCCCAGATTGGGGAAGTTTTCAGCTGTAATTTGTTCAATTAGTTCATTTCAAACCTTCTGCCCTTTCTTTCCCTTCTTCTTCTTCTTCTTCTTCTTCTTCTTCTTCTTCTTCTTCTTCTGGAACTCCTATGATACAGATATTATTACATTTCATTGAATCACTTAGTTCTCTAAATCTCCCTTCGTGGTCTAGTATTTTCTTATCTTTTTCTTGGCTTCATCATTTTCCATAATTTTATCTTCTATTTCACTTATTCTCCCTTCTGCTTCCTCCATCCTTGCTGCCACTGCATCATTTATTTTGCACCTCATTTACAACATTTCTTAATTTGTTGTGACTATTTCATAGTTCCTTAATCTCTGCAGCAATAGATTCTCTGCTATCTTCTATGCTTTTTTCAAGCCCAGCTATTAATCTTATGGCTATTATTCTAAATTCTTGATCAGATATATTATTTATATCTGTTTTGAACAATTCTCTAGCGGTCATTTCTTCCTGGAATTTCTTTTGAGGAGAATTCTTCCATTTTGTCATTTTGGTGAGTTTTCTGTCTCTTATATGTTTTAATAGCTTGTTATGTGTCCTGCACCTGTGGGTACTACTGTGAGCATTAAGAAGGGGTCATACCCTCTCCAGGGCCTGGCCCTTCAGGAGGTGTTTTTGGAGTGTGTTGTATGCTGTCTGTTGTTGTGACTCTGGTTGCTTTATCTCCCCAGTCATAGTGGTGATTTGGACCTTCTACCAGGTGTGATTTGATTTGTTCATTGAAGTAACTCTGGAAAAAATTTTAAAAAGGGGGATGGTGGTGGAAGAAGCCTTATCCCATAGAAAGAAAGAAATGACAGGGGCAGAAAAAAAAAGGATAAATGATCAGGCAGAGAATCAGAGAAACTATACAGCTTAATTCAGAGAGAGAGAGAGAGAGAGAGAGAGAGAGAGAGGGGAAAATAAAGAAGGAAACACAGAAGAGATGCAAAAAGAATAGATTAAAAATGTCTACTTAAACAAGCAACAACCAGAATAGAGAAGGGAAGAAATAAGAGGAAGAAAAGGAAAGAAAAAAATATATATAAAATAAGAATTGACCAAGAATCAATTAAGAAAATGCAAAACCACTGGACCAATATCTGATGGTGTCTTGGAACTGGTGGCTGCCCTGGTCTGGAGGAGGGGCCTTCTGGTTCGGTCAGTGTCAATCTTGCTCTGTTAGACATGCAGTTACCAGGCACTGAGGGATGTGGTTTGGTATCAGTGGGTGCCACATCTACTGTGGGCCCGTTTTCCATTCCCTGAGGCCCCACCTTGTTGGGGATGGGTAGAAAAATGGAGACATCCGAGTCTCTTCTCCCCAGACCGGGTGTCCCAAACCACTCTGTTCAGGCTGCCCTCACAGTGCTGCGCGGGTGTGAGCGGGCCAGTTTGTCCCACTCCACAGTCTCCCGTGCCGCCCAGGTGCTTGGCTGGGATTCAAACCCTGATGTCTTAAAGGGTCCTATTCTGCCCACCCTGGTTCTGGGGTAGTGCCACTCCACCAGCCAGCCAACAAAGAACCTCTGACTGGCTGGTGCCTGCAGGGTCTTTTGTCCTTGGAATGTCTCTATACCTTCTTCTCACAGCACTCAGGGTAGTAGACTGCTCTCTCCCAGTGTGCCTGTGAGCTCACTACCAAGCTCCAGGCTGGCTCCCCTCCTTCCCAGGTAGGTGTACAGGGCAGCAGGCCCCAGTCTGGAGAAAGCCCCGCAACCCTGGGATGAGTTAGAAATTGGTTCTTTCTCCATTTTGTCTATTCCTCAGTTCATGGTTTTTCTTTTGTCCAAATACAATCCTATACTTCCAAGCCTCTCTTTCTCTTCCTTTTGTCTCCCCACGGAAGGGGATCCCTCCGCTCCATGCCTACTCTGCCCATTTTATCTCTCCCAATTGACAATCACACACCTGTGGCCTGCCAAGTTGTCCTCATGAGTCTCTGGAGACGTTTCTGTCACTCTGTAGCACGGATTCCTAGAATTCCAAGTCTTCTGGCTTCAATACTGCTGTTGTTCGAGGGACGAGGGAACTTCGGGTCCCCCTACTTCTTTTCAAAAATTTTAGAGGGACAGAACAAATCATGACTGCTATTAAAATTTCCATTATCAGTTGAATTCTATGGGTCTCTGCTACACTCATGAGTAACTTTATGTTTCATCTTGTTTTTCAACTGATAAAATAAGAATAGTATCATTACTAGATTATTTATGTTAATGTGGATTTTTCTCCTTGTCTGTAGTGGAAAAGTAAAAAAGCCACAAAATCTAATGTGCCATTCCTCCTTTGTTCTTTTTAACCTTTTTCTTTGTATCATAAAATTATGTATTTTATGACCAGGATCCTTTTTCCTTTAGCCATATTGCATTAGAAGATATTACATTCCACGGTGCCTCAGTGGCTCAGTCGGTTAAGTGTCTGACTCTTGATTTCGGCTCAGGTCATGATCTCACCATTTGTGAGATTGAGCCCAGCTTCAGCTCCTTCTCAGCATGGAGCCTGCTTGGGATTTCTCTCTCCCTCCCTCTCTGCTCCTCCCCATCTCATGCTCTCTAAATAAATATTTAAAAAAAAGAAGATATGGTCCTAGGATGTACACAGAAAGACAAATGTCATTGAATGACAGAAATAGATGTAAGGGGAAGTATCATGGATGCCTAGAAATCTTCCAATTTCCTTCTGATTTTCTTTTGTCTTATTCATATCTGTGGAAATACATCTGTGTTCTGACAGACCACAGACCAGTATTTCTGTTCCTAGAGTTTTAAAATGTCTTTGCTTCTTTTGGTATTCAATGGCATATTGGAGGTGGAAAAATTAGGTAACAACTAGTTTAGTAAAACCTTAAAATATAAATTTGAGGAATCCATATAATGTTTCATGATGTCTAGTTGGTATTTACAAGTGGGTGGCTAGAGAAATATTGATGAGTCATTCATAAAGCTAAGATGATTTGACAACTTATATATTTAAACAAGAGAGTAGAAGGAAACTCTAAACTCTAAGGAAGATCACATAGATGAAAGAAGATGGAGAAGCAGTGAATGAGACAGAGTAGGAGTAGTGACATAGGGGATATGGAGATGAGGAGAATGTCGTGCCCTGAGAATAAGAAAAAAAAATATTCCATAAAGGTAGGTAGGTCTAAAAATATGAAATGCTTTGCAAAGATGTCAAGAAGGGTGAACTCTTGGAAATATCATTTAATTTGGGAATTGGTATGACTTGGACCACCTTTGAAGGGGAGCTGTGACTTTCAACAAAATTGGCTGAATTACTTTCTTGAATAGAGAAGTGGAAAAAATGACTGATGCTAGAGAAGAAATGTGGGTGACTGTTGGTGGTTTAATGTATCTTAGTGAATAATGGATAGGGTAAAATCAGATGAGTAAAACTTACTTAAATGTTTAGTTGTTTTTATTTACTTTAGAATACAGTGCTTTATTCCATAATACCCATTTAAAGAATGTTATTTTAAGTATTGGTAGTCTGTGCCTTAAAGAGTGTTTCCAGAAGCCTTTCAAAGTTTAGCATGATCTTAATCATATCAATATACAAATTGAATCGTATCAAATTCAAAACTAAAATTTAAACAAGAAATATTTTTGAATATTTGCATTAGTTTTGATGTGAGATGACCTATAACTTTTGCGAGGTATATCTAATGACTTCATGTTTTTGATCAAACTTGAAAACACTTATTATTGAGTGTATGTATACGGACACAAATATATATTTTGTTTGTTTTAACAGAACATAAAGGAACAAGAAGGGATTTCAGAAGCTATGATAAGCCTTGGCAATTAAATGCAAAGAAGCCTAAAAAGTCAAAAAGTGACCTCGCTGTGTCTAATATTTCCCCACCGTCAGCAGAATCCAAATCATGTAAGGAATTTTGTCATTCAAATGTTACTTAATGTAAGTATGTGTTACTAACAAAATGAAGAAAAGGTAAGAGTTGAAGCCTAACTTTTTATCTGATAATTCTGGCTGTTAATCCTAATGAATGTCATGTTCATTTTAGCAGTAACATTGAGCTTTATTTATATATATCTACTCACTCATATTCTCAAGCATGTTTAATTGGTTTAGAGCTTTTTGAGTATAATATTCTTTTAAAAATGTTAGCTGCTTGGAGCAGCTTCCTTGCCTGTTACAGCATTATATCACATTCAAAGCAACAGTAACCCTATATTTAATAGTCTATAAAAACAAATTAAATCTTTTAGAGTAGAACGAAATAAAGGAGTTTTATATTAAAAAAACTTAGTAAAATTTTAAATGTTAATCCTTCTTTCTTCTGTTAGTCCCCTCAGATTCTACTTCCTCAAAAATAATTTATATATTTTCATACCCTTTGAAATAGTTTGCATCTTTTATATCCTTTTCTTTGTACAGACTAGCGTATAAAATATGGGTGAGTTGATTTGCTTTATAAAACTGGTTTTAGGCTATACACATTCTTGAGCAATTTGTTTTTATTATTTTAGAATATACTGTGGATGTATTTCCATGTTAAACTTAGATCTAAGTTATGCTTTTTAATGAATACATGCCATAGCATGCTGTGAATGTGCCATAATTTATTTATTCCCCTGCGGAAGGACAGTTAGATTGTTTACAGAGTTGTGCCACCACAAACTCTTCACTGAAATAAATGAATATCTTGCAATTTCTGATAAACAACCTTGTACATACATACATAAGTATAGGTGTTCTCATTTCTTCATGATAATTTACCAGACATAAGATCACTGGGTCAGAGGGTCAGTATGTTTTTAGTATAGTAAATATTTCAGATTACTTTTTTAAAAGGTAGTAGGAAAAGTATTTCAGAAGTCTGAGATTACCTTTGCTGTAGCATTACCATATAAATATTTTAAAAACGATTTCATTTTATTTTAATCAAAACGAAAATATACATGGTTTGAAAAGTAGTATTACAGGCTTCTAACATGGAACCACTTTGAATTCTTTCAGATGTTTCAGAGCTACACAAGTTTACATATCAAAGCATACAAGTCACTTGCACAGTTCCCTTTTACTTTTTAAATTTGAGGCGTCAGCTTTTGACCTCCTTGTAAGATTTTGTGACTTCAGACCTCAGGCCCACCTCATCCCCCGAATACAAACATGCAGATATTTCAAATGTTGAATATATACTGCACATTGATATTATTATGGCTATATTAATTAGTCTTTATTCCAACAGAGACATAGATGTCCAACTATTAATTTCTTTCTAGAACTAGTAATTGTTTTATTTTTGTATTTGCTTTGTTTTCTGTGTATTCCTCACTAATCCTTCCTCAAGCCTTGCCTTAAAGTACTGAATACTCAGTATGATCAAATTCATCAAGTAATCCTAACTTTGATCTTATTTTATTTTATATTTTATATTTTATTCCATAAAAAAAAGTAGAGACCTCTCTTTTACAGCCCTGTGTCCTCTTGCTCAAATTTTGGCTTCTTGGTTTTGAGCCTTTTTCTCAACTGTCTTCTGAGACCATCCTTCTCTGCTATCCTGAAGATTCTCTTTTCCTTTCTCTTAGGGAGGGTCACCTATTTCCTGAATCCTAAGTCTTTCCACTTTGGGGTTTATTTATCCATTTTGTTAGAGAATCTCTACTACGAACTTTCTGAAAAAATGATTGGAAGATAAATGGTTTGAATCCTCACAAACTCTAAGAAGTAATTTTCAGTTGGAAATGTTAAGGAATTTCTCCTGTGTCTTCTAGGGCAAGAGTGGCTATTGAGAAGTCTGATGAGAGTTTGATTTGCTATTTCTGTCTCCGAAAGCTTTTCAGATCTTTCTTTATTGCCCGTGTTATAAAATTTTGCCTTGAATTGAGTTGAATTGATGTCTTGAATTGTTCTGGACATTTAATGGATCCTTCCAATCTGAAAAACAAGTTTTTATATCCTATTACCTTGGCATTTGTCTTCCTTGATTGATGCTTTAGTGTTAACTGTTATGAAATGTTCACCTTTTTGGGCATCTCTCCTTGGCATTAGATTTCAGTATTCTCTACTTTGCTGAATCCAGTTACCACTCCTCAGTTTTCTTTGCATCTTCCAAAAAAGATTTGCTATCTCTTGTCTAATAATGTCTTCTCTTCTTGTTCAACTAATTATTTGACAAAAAAATCTTTAATTTTAGTAAGAATTTGGGGGAAGTAAAGCTAGATGTGTTCAGTCTTCTGTTTTATCAGAAGATAGTCAAATTTCTTAAAAATATTTACTAATTGCTAATGAGGAAGTTAGTAATTATTTTTTAAGCTGCTAAAACATTATATAAAACATACTTTGCTTGTATATTTTCCCTAAATTATAGAAATTATTGGTTTTAAATTAGTACCTGAATTTTCATTTTTTTCTTAAATATTGTCATACTTTCCTTCACTAGTTCAGTGAAAACATTTCTTAAAACCCAGCTTTGTAATTTCTCTCTGTTTGCCCATAAGAAAACCATATCCAAAACATTTTTATTCTGTACATTGATCTTGACACAATCTCTCACATGATGATGAATAGTAAGTTTTTATCATTATGTAGCATGCTTATGGAGTAATCATTTTTTTTAAAACATAGTGCCAAGGTCAGTAGATCATCCTAAGTGGAACTGGCGAATTAAACCAGAAAGCCGTGATTTTGATGAATTGAACCACATCCTTCAAGAGAGCAAGAAGCTGGGAAAAGCCCTTGAGAATCTTTCTCGAAGTAAGTTCATTTACTTGATTATAATTGAAATTCCTAACCAGTATTAAAGTAGAAATATTTATTCCAATTTCCAGTAACCCATTTCCAACATCCTCATTATAATTACATGAGAGCTTGTGATAGTGTGTGTGAGATTGGAAATGAGGATTGATCTTGCAATTTACACATATTCCTGGGAAGACTGGCATATAGAGTAGGAGGAGCTGTAGACACTCCACCCCACCCTGTCTCTTGCCCTTGCTGTTTGACTCCAGTCTCTACAAGGTCTCTGTTACCCAAGTCAGCTGCACATGTAATGGTCTTACTCATTCTTCTCTTTTGAACCTCATTGTTTTATGTCATCCTAATTAGTAAACATACCATTTGATTTCATGAGTTTTTGATGTCTCTAAACCTCTCAGGGTAGCAACGGGGCAGATTCTTCTTAGAATCCTTTCAGAATCTAGCAACATATTTAAAAAAAAATGATTCTGTAATCCAAGGCCTAGGTTAGAGGTTTTGCTCTGCCACTTATGAATAACCCCAGGTAAATCATTAAACCTCCAGTGAGCCTTGGTTCTCTTGTCTCCAGAGTAGGAAGACATGGTCTGTCTCCTTTTGATAGGTGTGAAAGTTTAAAATTACATATTTCAAGTAAAAAACTTTAAAATATTACTGTCATGAGAATAGGCAATCAAATATTTTGATCTGATAAATGCTTTCTATATATGTAGATATACATTTATACCTTGTGGTTTTAGTAGTAGTGGGTTCAAAGTATTCCTGCCTTCCTCGGGTTCTTAAATATCTCTCAATTTTAAAATTAGGTGCCTTTAGAAGCCCACTAATGCTATGATCTTACTAAAATTTTCTTCTGCCATATGGAATATTAAAAATTCTTAAATAGAAGATAGGATACTAGCACATTCTAGTGGATTCTATTTTAGAATCTGTATGTTTCTTTACATAGCACAGTTTTACTAGCTTCATGACTTGTATCAAAGTTAAAATTGCCTGGGGGGATGAGCAAATTGGGTGAAGAGGAGTGGGAAATACAGGCTTTCATTTATGGAATGAATAAGTCATGGGAATAAAACGCACAGCATAGGGAGTTAAAAAAATTAAAATTGTCCCTTGGTATGTTTGGGGAGAAATAATATGTGTATAGAATATATATGCATTTGTATATTGTATATAATTATATATATTTACACTTTATATTTTATTGTATTATAATTTTACATATAGAGATTGAGTTTTTTTCATACCTCTTAATTCATAGCTCACTAGAGCCTTTTTTGGATTTTTTGTGCAGTGAACCCACATCACAAGTTAATTTGCCTTATCACAGGGTCTTATAAATTTTGAATTAATTTTTAAAATTTTAATTTCAGTATAATTAACATACAGTGTTGTATTAGTTTCAGGTGTATAGTGTAGTGATTGAACAGTACTGTTACTCGGTGTTCATCATGATATGTGTACTTTTCAATCCCCATCACCTAATTTAGCCCCCCTCCTACCTCCCCTTGGTAACCATCAGCTTGTTCTCTATAATTAAGAAGAATCTGTATCTTTGTTTGTTTCTCTCTTTTTTCCTTTGTTCATTTGTTTCTTAAATTACACATATGAGTAAAATCATATGGTATTTGTCTTTCTCTGACTGATTTATCTCAGCATTATATTCTCTAGATCCATCCATGTTGTTGCAAATGGCAAGATTTCATTCTTTTTTATAACTGAATAATATTTCATTGTATATATATGTGTGTGTGTGTATATATATATATATATATACACACACAATATATGTGTGTGTGTATATACACACACACACACACACACACACACACACACACACACACACACACCACATCTTTATCCATTCATCTGTTGATAGACACTTGGGCTACAGCTATAATTTGGCTATAGTAAATAATGCAGCAATAAACATAGGGATTCATATATCTTTTGAATTCGTGTTTTTGTGCTCTTTGGGTAAATACTCAATAGTGGGATTACTGGATCATATCAGAATTCTATTTTTAATTTTGGTGGAACCTGCATACTGTTTTCCACAGTGGCTACACGAGTTTGCATTCCCACCAACAGTACACGAGGGTTCCTTTTTCTCCACATCCTCAACGACACTTGTTGTTTCTTACACTTTTTATTTTAGCCATTCTGACAGGTGTGAAGTGATATCCCCTTGTAGTTTTGATTTGCATTTCCCTGATGATGAGTGATGTTGAGCACATTTTCATATGTTTGTTGGCCATCCGGATGTCTTTGGAGAAATGTCTCTTCCTGTCTTCTGCCCATTTTCAATTATTTGTTTTTAGTGGGTTTAGTTGTATAAGTTTTTTATATATTTTGGTATGTCATTTGCACATATTTTCTCCCATTCTATAGGTTGTCTTTTAGTTTTGTTGATTATATCCTTTGCTGTGCAGAGGCTTTTTATTTTGATGTATTAACAGCAGTTTATTTTTGCTTTTGTTTCTCTTGCCTCAGGGGACCTATCTAGAAAAACTTTGCTAAGGCCGATGTCAGAGAAGTTACTGCCTGTACTGTCTTCTAGGGTTTTTATGGTTTGGGGGCTCACATTTAGGTCTTTAATCCATTTTGAATTTATATTTGTGTATGGGGTAAGAAAGTGGGCCACTTTCATTCTTTTGCATGTTGCTGTCCAGTTTTCCCAACACCATTTGTTGAAGAGACCGTCTTTTTCCCATTGCATAGGATCTTATAATTTGCTATTAGTAGAAATTCTCTGCTTGTGATTTAAGAAGACCTTACCTTTGGCTTTGGAAGAAATAATGATAAAGTGAATTTGGCTTATTACTATATTATGTTCATGAAGTAAGTCTTATTCTATTAATATGTCAAAGGTTTATATTAATATGTATAAATCTTACCCCTTTGGACAGAGCCTGTGGCTCTTTATAGTCTCAATTTATCTAAAAACATGAATTAAAAGAAAGATGATTGAAGAATGTGCCCAATTATGGCACAGATATAGTATTTTTGTTCTTTAAAATATGATTAATTGCCTTATAGACACTTGTTATATCATTGTTAATTTGTAGGAAAACATTTGGCCTGTCCCTAAAGCTTTTTTATTTGATTTTATTTTTATGTTTTTAGAGAGAGAGAGCACAAGCAGAGGAAAGGGGCAGAGGAGGAGAGAGAGAGAATCTTAAAGTGGCTTCATGCTCAGTGCAGAGCCTGATGTGGGGCTCGATTCCATGACCTTGCGATCATGATTTGAGCCAAAATTGAGTTGGACACTCAACCAACTGAACCACCCAGGCGCCCCTAAAACCTTTTTTTAAAAATGTTTATTTATTTTGAGGAAAAGAGGGAGAGTGCACGCTGGAGAGGGGCAGAGAGAGGGAGAGAGAGAAACCTAAGCAGGCTCCACTCTCAGTGCACAGCCTGATGCGAGACTCCATCTCGTGGACCATGAGATCATTATCTGAGCAAAATCAAGAGTCAGACGCTTAACTGACTGAGCCACCTAGGCACCCCAAAAACGTTTTAATAAAGGACTTTGATTGCCTTTCAGTTACATGTTTGCCCAGTTGAGTGACAAAAATATCAAGGTTCAAGCTATGGTCTGTCTCAAGAAAACTTGGGTGTGGCCTTTTCTGAGTCCTGTGATCAGAGGCTATTGGAGGGCTATAACAGGGGACTCATTTAATTCTTTTTTTAAAAAAAATTGTTTTTAATGTTCATTTTTGAGAGAGACAGAGAGAGCATGAGCCAGAGATGGGTAGAGAGAGAGGGAGACACAGAATCCGAAGCAGGCTCCAGGCTCTGAGCTGTCAGTACAGAGCCCAATGCACGACTCGAACTCACAAACTGTGAAATCATGACCTGAGCCGAAGTTGTTTGCTTAACCACCTGAGCAACCCAGGTGCCCCAGGTGCCCCAGGACTCATTTAATTCTTGAAGGAAATCTGGAGAAACAAAAATGGCTAGAAGGCAGTCCTTGGTGGGAGAGTAGAAGAGGTGCAGATATGGCACATTATTCTTGGGACAAAGTCAGGGCCAAGGAAGCAATCAGGTGAGTCAGTCGCTCAGCCAGAAATAAGGTGTAACGTTCAGCTTCAATGTATATGATGGAGAATTGCTTTTGGCTTCTCTTGATGATTTTAAGAGGGCTTTAATTTTTGTGGCAGTAGTGGTGGGGGGTGGGGTTAGAGAGCAGGTCTTCACATATGGAGGGATTGCTCTTCTCTCCCTTTAAGTGTTTTTGAGTCTCTTTTGGAACAAAATGCTGCTTTCTTGGAATGACCTGACTTTTTGTGATTTTCAATATCTGAGGTTTAATGCAAACTTTCTGTCTTCGGCCCAACATGTGACTAACTACTAAGTTATTAGTTTGCCCGAGATGACCAGTGTAAATTAGTAGAAATGCAGCTTTACCGTTTACTGGTGTTTATTTGGCAGTCTGTATGCCCATTATTTAACTATGTAATCACCAACTTAGTTCTTTATCTTCCTGAAGCAGAATGTCATTAATTCTTATTTGATTTTATAATAGCTTCAGGTTGGTAACTCTTTCTCTAACCTAATCTCCCATCTCTAATGATTGTTTTGCATTGTTTTATTTAGTAAGACATAGGAAATGGACTTTTTCTTCCAGGCATGGTCAAAGTGATTATTCAGTGTCATGTTATTGTGGGCCTTTCTCTCTCCAGTGCCATAGCTGTTGATAGGAAAGTTTGAAAATTTTTAGTGATCTCTTAATTTTTGTAGTTTCTGATAGAATTCTCTCTGGCAAGGTTTGCTTTATCTCAGTTGTACTTTCCAAAAGATGTGACATATTTTGGAAGTATTTATTGTTTACCTCAGACTGACAGCAAAAAATCATTTATATCTCTCAAAATGATAGAATTATCTCAGCTCTGCAGCTGTCAGCTTATCCAGGCTTCAATTCTCTCTCTGTCTCTCTCTTTCTCTTCCTCAGTCTCTCTCTCTCTCTCTGTCTCTCCTGAAAGGATTTAAATAATAACGGGAAAGACTAGGTATTCTCTTTAGTTTGCAAGTGGGAATTTTGTTTCAGTAACAACTGTACCATGCTTTTTTTTCCTGGCTTTTTGCAAACCTTTCAATGTAATGCTTTATCTTAAAGTCAGTCAATAACTATGACCCTCTCTTTGTTATGATTCCCTTAAAAGGTAGATGTGTTAGAAAAACTTGCAGTGTCTTGTAATGCTGCATAGTCATGCTATGGTAGGCATAGTGGATTTTTGGTTCCTGGATCCCTCCTTTTGCCACATTTCCAAATGTTCTTCAAACCTGACTTTCACAATCCAAGAGCCTGGACTCATGCCTTTTCCTTCAAGTGTTGGTTTCCATCTGACTTTCAAGTAGTGAGAAAAATTGTTTTTGAATAGGGAAGTTGCAAAGATACAAGACCTTCACATTCCCAAATAATGTATCTCTTTTAGTGGCTGTGATTGAAGGGCCTTAGGGCAGCATCCTTCTCAGTGCATTATATTAGGGCCCATCATCATACTACTGGTGATACTAACCTCAGTCAGTTGGTTAAGGTGGTGTCTACCAGCTTTCACCATTATAAAGTTAATACTGTTCCTTTTTGTAGCTAATAAATATCTTAGGAAAGATACATGAAGCCTTCGAAAATATCATGTTTCTTTTTCACACTTTCACCCAGTAATTTCAGCATCCGTTGGTGACTCTTGCCTAGAACAATTATTACTGTGGTTTTCTAAAAGACAGTTTCTATCATCCCTTTTATTCATTGTAATTCTTCTTTAATGGAGAGAAGGGAAAATGGACTTACAACCACCCCCAACGTAACAGGGGCCTACTTATCTTTGCTTGTGACTGGTCATATTTCTGTTTAATAAATATTTATATATGCATATGGATATTAATGTGGGTATATATGTAGATATGGATATGAATGTGAGTATAGGTATAAGCATTTTTCTATAGGTATTGATATAAAAAAATAAAATACATATCCCAAAGTTAATTCATACTGATTTTTCTTGGGAATCCCAAGTGGGCATTGCACTGTCAGCACAGAGCCTGGCGCGGGGATCCATCTCTCACAGATCGTGAGGTCATGACCTGAGCCAAAATCAAGAGTTGGGCACTTAACTGACTGAGTCACCCAGGCGCCTCCCAGGTTTGAGTATATCATTTGACCTGCTTCCTCAAATTTCCTCTTTTGTAAAATGAAGTAATTTATCCCGGATTACCATCAAGACCTCTCCAGTTTTCACAAGTCTTTGTTTTAATGATCTATAATTTATATTCCAAAGTTAAATGTACTCACGGCTTACAGATTGTGGTTCCTCCTGCTTGCATTCTTTCTAGCTCTTTGTTATCCTCACTCTTGTTCTTCCTGAATTGTGACCTTCAGTACATTGGAGTGTCTGCAGTATATTTGCACTTCATTCTTTTTCATCTTTTTTTCCTGCTTCCCCTGCCCATACTGAACTATGGGCTTGTGTCACCAATATTCTTGTTCCCTGTTGTTTCCATTCTTCTGCTGTGTCTCTGTGTGAAATTCCCGTCTTGGCGTAAGTGCTGCAGTCTTCGGTTCTTCACCAGTAAGGCTGAGAGCTCCAAGGAAAAATGGCAGGGTCCAGCTGAACCCTACCTCTAGATTCTTGATTTTCAGCACTGTTACTTATCTTGGTCAGTCCCTCCCTTTCTCCACTCTTCTGCAACTATGAAAAACCCACACAATAATCTTCACACCCATATTTATTCCCTGCCTCACTGTTTTAGCAATTAGCTTGCCTCCAGCTTCATAGAAAAACTTAATTGTAAAATGTGTAAAATGTGTTCCCCTCTACCCATCTGCGTACGAAAATACATCCACATCTATCCTGCCCTTCTCAATGGAGGAGTTGTTCCTCTTGTTTAAGGCTAAGCTTTCCACCCATGATCTTGATCCCATTTCCTTCCCAGTCCTCTGAGATCTGATTCCCATTAATCATTTTGTCTTTTCTGTATGTAGAACTCTTTCTAATTCCAGTCCCACTGATACTGGTTTTATGATGCTGGGAAAATTTCTTAACTTCTCTGTGTCTCAATTACCTTTTCTGTAAAATTGCAATATGTATCATTAATTATGATTAATTATGATACATAATAATTGCTAATTAAATATTAGATATTATATTTCTATTACCGTGTCACAGATGACCACAAACTTAGTGGCTTTAAAAAAATACCAATTTACTACCTTATAGTTTCTGTGGCTCGGGAGTACAGGCGTAGGTTAGTTGAGTCCTCTACTCTGCGTCTAGGCAAGCTGAAATTAAAGTGCTGGTTGGTGCTGTGATCTCACCTGAAGCTTCGGGGTCTCTTTCTACGCTCATTCAGGTCATTGGCCATATTTAGTCCTTGCTGTTGTAGTACTAAGATCTCTGTTTTCTCATTGGCTATTGGCCGGGAATTGCTCTTAGAAACAGAGGCCATTCTCAGTTTCTTGCTTTGTGATCTTCTGGTAATGGTAGTTCACAACTACTTCTTTGAATGCACTGAGGAGCATCTCTCTGAAGCTTGGCCTTCTTTTAAAAGGCTCATTTGACTAGGTCAGGGCCATCCAAGATAATGTCTCTTCTGATTTACTCACTGAACCAGTTAGTAACCAAATCATGAGAATGATATCCTTTCATATTCATATTTACAGTCCCACCATGCAGACTCAAAGAGAAAGAAGTACACAATTGTGTACCTTGGGGACCATCTTAGAATTCTGCCTACCACATATATTATAAGTGTATTACTGCTTATCCCTAATATCCTGTAACATGCTCCAGCTGAGCATGGCCCAACAGAAATGTAATGTGAGCCACATTACATTTTATATTTTCAAACAGGCACATTACAATAAAGCAAAAAGAAACCTGTAAAGTTAATTTTAATAAAATATTTTATTTAGCCCAGTGTATCTAAGTTATCCATTAAACTTGTGTTCCATATTAAAATTATTATTGGGATATTTTTTTCATACCAGGTCTTCAGAATTAGTTGTGAATTTTAGTTTACGTCACATCTCAGTTTGAACTAGCCACATTTCGAATATTCAGCAGCCACATGATGAGTGGCTACCATTGGATACTACAGCTGTAATTAATGTTAAAAACAAACACCCATGAAAAATCTTCTCTTGAGTTTGAGTTACCTCAAGACGTCAGAATTTCTTCTTCCTCTTTGATACAAATTTTCAAAAGAAATGATGAACATTCATTATCTCTGCTTGTTTCTCCTCCTTTCTCCCCTCAATGTGGCTCTGTGATTGCACCTATCATTCTATTGAAACCTTTCTCACTGCGGTCACCAGTTGAACTGAATGAACACTTTTCCAGTCCTCATCTTACAAAATTGCTCTGGTAGTTTTAACACCATTGATTATTCTGTCTGTCTTCGGACTCTCAGATCTGCTTTCTGGGCCCAGGCCCTCATTTGATCTTCTCGGATGCCCTTCACACCATTTCTTACAGGTTTCACTCTGGCGCTCCTCTGTCTTCCTGGCCACTTTGAATGCTGTTCCCACAAGTCATCCTTTGTTCTCTCAAATGTTCTGTTTCCATTGTCATCCTCCCTCACAGTTATAGGGTCAGCCCCACACAGCTAACTCAATTGAGTATATTTCCCATCCAGACTGGTTACACTTCGTGGAAAATGTTTGAAGCCTATCTCCATTCGGATATCCCACTGCCGCGCAAAACTCAGTGTGTCTAAGTAGATCATACACCTCTCTTCAAACACGGCTTTTCTTCCTCTTGCTTCTTCTTAGGTGACAGCACCATCCATCACTTTCCAGTTCTCACAGACTGGAAACCTTACAGATTCCTTTCTCTTCCTAACTGTTCGTGAGTAATTAATTACTAAATCTTGCTCATCTTCCCTCTATCTTGGGTTTGATTCTCTTCTCTACCCCTAGTTCATACTCTCAACATCACTGACCAAATCACTGGTTTATCCATTTAACACGTTCTGTTTTGTTTCATTTCATTCCTGCCCCGTGATGGAGCAAAACAGATGCAGTCCCTGCCCTTACTGAGCTAGTGGCTGGCTGGATGGCATAACCTGTGTTAGGGGAATCTCATGGCCAGAATCTCTGTGGCTGAATACAATGTAAGTATTTTCCCCTCAAAAAGTAGTTCAGTGGTGTGGTAGGGATGCAGACTACTTCCCTCCTGTTACTCTGCAATCTTCAGTACACGGCCTCCAACGGTCCTGCAGAAGGGAGAAGTAGATCTGAAGCCTAGAGGCAAAAGTGTAGTGCATTCCCTCTGACCACATTGCACAACTAGCTGTGAGGCTGGGAAATGTAGTCTAGCTTGTGGGTGCAGGAGAAATACGGAAATGGCTTGAGGAATGAACACCCAGTCTTGCCCACCCTCTTGTTTCTCAGTTCCTCCAGTCTCTTGCTGTGATCAGTGTGATGGATCTAAAGTGAAAACCTGACACCAAGTTCTTGCAGATATTCAGTGTTTCCTTAAAACCTCATAGAATGTGCCACTTGATCTGATCCGGTCTCCTGTATCATCTTTCAAGGCTTATCGTCTAGCCATTTATGTACCAGCGACACAGGAGTTTTTCACACTTATTGAAGGTCCTCTATTTTACATTTTTGCTTATGTTGTCCCTGTACCCTGAAATGTCACCATCACTTCTCTCTATAGATTCCATTTCAGCCAAGCTAAATCCTATTCCTCTCTCTAGGCTCAGCTTAAATATCATTTCTTCCAAAATGAATTACTGTTGCTGTCCTTCCTGGACTGGATTTGGTGCCCCCTTTTTGTGCTTCTATATTTTTCTCTGAACACACTTACTTGCTGTTTGTGCTTATCTATTGAAGGAGTTACACTTAAAAATAAACAGGTAAGCAAGTAGGTAAATAACAAACTAAAAGCTCCCTATTGTATGATATTGGTCAGTAGAATCTTTTCCTTAGCAAAGTTCTGTTTCCAGGGTAGCAGGGCTTCCAGCATTTTCTGAGCCTAAGGCTTTTGCTGCTCTTAGCATTTTTCCCTGAACTGAAGCAGCAATAGGATGAGTATCTTTAGTCCATCCAGACATCAGTCTATAGATTGCAGTTCATGAGAAACACTGGCTGGAACTTTGCCACGGAAAAGAACCCAGCTGCTGAGAGGACGGAAGACAGATATTTATGTTCCGTGACTGATAATAGCAGTCTGGACTCAGCCAAGAAAAAAATAACAAATGACTTTTTTAGTTTGTTAATCATGAACATACCCAGAAAGTCTTGCCTAACAAACAGCCTGAGGAGTTGGAGAATGACAGCCTGGGAGTGAGAAGGAAGCAGATAACGCAGCAGTTGTTTATCCATTCATTGCCGCACGGATTCATCTGGTCCTCATACATGCCTGTGGGGGTACAAGATGGCTCACATGTGCACCCAGACTTCAAGTTCACTGGTTAGTAAGAGAGATAGGTGTGAGAAGCAGGATTTCAAAGCCTTGTAAAAGGCACCTTACGGGAGCTTATGGGAGCATCAAAGAGCCTCCAACAAGGGGGTTTAGGGCCAACCTGATGGAAACTGTATCTGAATGCAGTCTAGAAGGATGAAATGGTAAAGCTAGGGTGAAAGGAGAGTGAAGATATATCATGGGGAGGGAGGCATGTGTGTAAGAGGAAAGTTATTTATACTGTTGATGCACAAAGGATAAAGCAAGTAAAAAAGGCAATGAAGAAGGAAGTCTAGCTGGCAGGGGAGTCAGGGGGTGGCGGCTTCTATGCTACAGGGATCTTGTAAGCAACCGCCATCCCATGCTTTTGAATAATCACTCTGGAACAGTGATTATGGTTCATGCCTCAAGGCAAAGATGAGATGAAAAAAGCCCAAAAAAGCCACGGGATAGAAAAGAGAGAATGGACTTAAGAAAATGTGGATTATTATATGACTAACAGTTTTTGGTTCTTATGAAGGAAGGGTGCACATAAAGAGAGAAGAAAGTGTTTGTTTTAGTTTTTGGTTTTGTTTATAATCAAGGTGCCTAGTGCTGTCTCTAGCTCAAATAAGAATTTGTTTTCTGTTTTGGTTTTGTTTATAAACAAGGTGACTGGGTGCTGTCTCTACCTCAAATAAGGTTTGGGTGTGAAGGAGGAGTATTGTTTCACACCCCGGTTTCAGATACAGAAGGCACATCCAGGTGTTGTGGATAGCTCTTCTCTGGTCCCAGCAGACAAGCACATACATATAAAAGTTGCCTATTTGGAGATACTTGATTAGGGATAAGGATGAGGGGATCTTCAGTGCATAGACAAAGACAACCACCAACATACACCGTCAGCATTTGAGATATAAGTAGACAAGTGATTTAGCTGAGAAGAATGGAAAGGGTGGAATGAAAACCAAGCTAGAATGTTTTCATAAAAATCAAAGGGGGAAAGTATTTCAGGAAACCGAGGTGTCTGAAGTGGCAGACAAGTTTATAAGAAAAAGATGGAAATGTATTCCAAATTGTGTGCTGCTGTCTTCAAGCTCTACTTCCATCGTTCACTGCTGTGAGACTCATAATAGTGAAAAATTGGAAATTAAATATTTTTTATTATTAGAGAAATGGATAAAGAAATCATGGTGCATTCACACAATGGTACACTGTATAGCCATTAAAAATGATGTAGAAAATAGCAATATAAAATATAGTTAGATATGCTTTAAATAAAAAGTGGGTAACAAAAGTGTGTAAGTTTTGTTTTAATTTTATCATATATATGCCTATATAGACATACAGTATTTATATGTATGCCTGTACATGCGTACAAAATTATTTGAAAGAATTCATAACCAGCTGTTATCATTAGTTGTCTGTGAATGGAGTCTTGTTTTCCTTTTTGCCCGTATTATGTCTTCTATATTTTTCTGTGATTAAGATGTACTGGCTTCATAAAGTGAAATAAAATAGGATATCTTTTTGTAGTAGAAAGTGTTCCATATGATTACATGATCAGGATGTGTATACAGACGTTTCAAGAGAATAGTGGAAGGAGAGGCTAGTATATAGGGGAAGGAAGGGTTAATGGACAGTAAGGAAGAGATACAAGGAGTATAAACACTTTGAAAAGTTTTGATGAGAAAAGAAAAGGTGTGAAAGAGAACATTATAGTGGAGGAAAGTCAAGGATGTTAGGATTTTGAGTTATTTTGGTTTGGTTTCCTTTAGTTTCATGCACATGTGTGCATGTGTCTATGAGAGAGAGAGAGAAAGAAAGATAGAGACAGACAGGGAAGAGGGGAGATAACAGAATATGTGTGTGGGTGTAATGGGTTTTATGTAATGGGTTTTAGGGTGATCAGAGGAAACCAAAAGAAAGAACTTGCAGATTCAGGACAGAGAAGGAAGATAATAGATGAAGCAAATCCCAGAGAGGGTAGATGAGGACAGAGTCAAGAAACAGGTGTGGAAATTGGGCTTCTTAGGAGAGAGAACATATTGTCCTCTGCGATTAGAGAGAACAATGTAAATGGCTTGGGGAGGATGGGTCAGAACTTCTAAGGAGTTTAAATCTGATAGTTTCAAATTTTTCAGGATATTAGAAGTTGAAGTCCTTTATAGTGAGAAAGTCCTTTACAGTGAGGAGATGGGTAGGGGCCTGATGAAAACTCTTAAGGTTTAGAAATGTCCTTTGAAGACTGATGGAGCCAATAATGAAGGATAAAAATTGGCATGTGCTTCTAGAGCAAGACTCCCTCAAACTCTGACCAAGGATCCCGATCTAGCCTGTGGTCTGTTTTTGTGGCCCATAAGCTAAGCATGTTTCTTACATTTTTAAACATTGTTTAAAAGAAGAAGGATATTACATAGACCACATGTAACTTGAAAATCCTGCAATATTTACGATTTAGCTCCTTACAGAAAAGTTTTCCAACTTGGTTCTTTAGTAACCAAATTGAAGATAGAATCCCTCAGTTGGTAGCAGGAATTCCCTTTGCTCTAAAAGCAGTCAGCAGCCTATCTAAAGAGTGTTTAAAAAATGTTTTTAATCTTTATTTATTTTTGAGAGAAGACAGAGTGTGAGCAGGGGAGGAGCTGAGGGGAGGGAGACACAGAATCAGAAGCAGGCTCCAGGCCCTGAGCTGCCAGCACAGAGCCCGACGTGGGGCCCGAACTCGCGAACCTTGAGATCATTACCTAAGCCGAAGTCAGGCGCTTAACTGACTGAGCCACCCAGGCACCCCTACTTAAAGAGTCTTTTAATTGACAGATGGTCAGGGGTAGGTCTGGAGTATCAGTAATGTTCTGTTTGTTGATATGTGTGATACTTACACAGGTATTTGCTTTAACACTATTTACCATATTTAACATTTACCATATATTTAACACAATAACCACCATTATACTCAGGGGTGTGCTGGGATGCTAACTCTAAGAATAATCCCTATTTGTAGCATTTGCCAATCTCCAGGGTGTAAATACTCCCACCATGGCTAATTTCAGGCTATCAGTGTGACATTGCTGAATGAGGAGTTAGGAAGAATTGTGCAGAATTTGTGAGAACAAATGGTTCTCACAAGCCATTTTGGGCCAGTTTGGGATTTTTTTTCCATAGGGAAAAAATTTTGGAGAAATACCTAGTTCCATTTCATACCATGAGAGTTTTCTGACCTACTGTTAGGAAATGAAATACACTGACTAAGCTGTAATGACTTCTGAAAAGTTGCTACTTCCATTTCTTGTAACTACAACTGAATTTGAACCGTAGGGCTAAGCTGATACCTGGGAAGATGAACATCTTGGTAAAGCAGATAGCTGTCGTTTCCTTGAGAGAGCAGAACTCAAATTTGGTAATGTGAGAGCTGTGTTTTAAGATAAATTTCTGATACCACTGAGACCTCTTTGGAGATTTGAATAAATGGAAATGCCCATAAGTTGAAGGACACAAAGGGACTCCATCCAGATAGGTTTGCACTACAGCAGAATCAGGAAACCACCTCTGACATGGCTGTGGGAGCCCTTGCCTGTCTCTTTATCCAGAAGAGAAGCTTAGTTCTGCAGGAACTCATTCTCCCCAGTTTCTTACAGGCAGCCCACTTCTATAAGTTGCACACTATTGCTACCCTAAGCCAAGCCTCTTTGGCTACTCTGATAGGACAACGTTTCCTTTAAGGTTTCAGTTTGAGTTTTAGGAAGACCGTGTATCCCAGCCACTACCCACCCATAGTCAAACCCTGAGCCTTCTTTCCTTGCAACAGATTGTAGCAACGCACTATAGTTCTTCTTGTATATTTTCTGTGCCCCCTGCTTCTCAATTTCTGTGAACTTATAAAATATAACTTAAAATATAATGGATTTTAAGAGTTAATGAAATGGCTAAGCTGTACTTGATTGTCATTATAACATAAAGACAACGTCTCTACATCTGTCTTTGCATGTTTGCTCTGCATTTAGCGATCTACAAGCAGTATGTTTACTTGTTTTTGTTGCACATTTGCATTGTCCAGGCAGTTCATGCTGTAGTTGACTTAAATTTCTAATTTGTTTTTGTTAGTAGAGAAGGATGTACCACAAAGTGGTTAGTCTCCTGTCAGGGAATAGGTGTGAATGCTCTTCTAGGAACTAGGAGGAAAATCCTGGCTCCTCAATAGATACTGTTCTCATTAGGACTTCATGCTTCTGAAAAGGAACATTTCTTTAACATTCTTCCAACTGCTTTTAATCAGTTTAAGCTTTGATTAAAAATAAAATAATGTAAAGTGAAAAATACCCTAATGCAATTTGATATGAGTAATAGCAGAAAGAATTACATGTATAATAGAGGTTTGTCTAGATAATTTCTCAGGCAAAGTCATCAAAATATGTAAATGTTAGGAAAATATGATAATAGATATTTTAACAAAATATGTGAGACCACACACTTGGAATAGTTAGAGGCATAATTCCTTTCTCAAATGAAGTTTCCTATTTAGCCAGTTTGAGTTTTATTCTGGGACCTGTTACCAATAACCTTATGAAAAAAGAATTTCATAGAGTATTGCTACGGAGAATGTGTCTCAAATATACCTGTGATTCTCGTTTTATCTACAGGGGGAAGAGTCGTACCATTTACTTAGATGAAGTAGGGCATCTTTTTCTACTTTGTGTATAATTGATTTATTAGGTCCACAGAGTACCCTGTACAGGCATTCTATACCTGATTGGGTGAGGAGATTTATACTCAGACATTTTCTTATTACTGTTTTCAGGTTCTCTTTTCCAACCCAACTCATTCTTTCTTGGGCTTCATAGTCGCTGAACTTTGGCTTCAACCTGTTTTTATTTTCTCTGTGTTTCCTTTGACTTCAAACCTGAGAACTTTCCTTGTCTCTTGGCTCATTCCACACTGCGATTGGACACCAGCTTCCCTTTACCCTAGGCCCCAAACCTGAGGGCTAGATACTCCTGCTATAGTACGTGGCCAGAGTACCCATGTTCAGCCATAGGCACACCATTGTTCAAAAAAAGAAGTGAGGCAATGGGGGGAGGATGTCCTTAGCCTGACATATTGAAATTGAAATGCCCACAAGGATTCAGCAAGTAGCTCAGGAAGAAGATCTATGCTGGTGATAAAGATTCACTAGTCATCACCATAGAGAGAAATAAAAATGTCAGTTTTATACGTTAGATTACCACGGGAAGTGTATTAAGTGAAAGACACCTCAGCAAAGAACCCTAGGCATTTCAGGGAAGGACTCCCCCCTCCCCAAAAAAGAGGATTCTTGTGAAGAAGACAAAGAGAATAGAAAAGAGAGGCATTTCAGGAAGGAGAGTGGGGTTAACAGAGTCTATTATCACAAATAAATTAAGGACTAAAACTTTTTACATTTCTGATTTGGACCAATTTTAGAGGAATGGTAAAGAGAAATTAGAGATATACAATGAGAAATATGTGGATTATTTGAAGGAGAACTGGTGAGGAGGAATCATTTATCCATTGACTCAAGAAACTGTCCATCTGAGGGAATAGAGGGCAAATTCCTTACGCTCTATAGTCTGTGTTTTCATCTGTAAAATAAGGAAATTAAAATAAATGATCTCCAACCACTATTCTGCCTTGATATTGAATCACTCTAGGAGTCTAAATCAATTCTTAAGAAGGAACAAAATTGTAACAAGCTAAGCTGTACTTGATGGTCATTATAACAGACAATATCTCCACACCTGTCTTTGCATGTTTGCTCTGCGTTTAACGATCTGCAAGCAGTGTGGTACTTGTTTGTCTTCGTTGCACATTTGCATTGTCTGGGCAGTTCATGCTGTTATAGTTGACTTAAATTCCTAATTTGTTTTTGTTAGTAGAGAAGGATGTACCTCAATATTCTGAAGCACTAATAACAAGAAAAAATAGAATGGAAAATGTGCTAGTTTTACAAATAGAACTTTTATTTTTGTTTCTAACATTGGGTTATTAAAACTGCTTCTAAAACTTTTTTATAAATCTCTTTTGAATCCCAGGTATTGCAATTTCAGATGAACTCGATAAGGTAAGTTGAAAATAAAATGTAGAATTTACATTTTAACGCACTGTCTAAATGAAAAACTTTCCGAAACATAAAGTGTTCAAATATAATTTATTTGGTGCTAACATTTTTAAAACTTTCAGTGACATGCTTTGATTCTTTTATGAAAATTATTGCATGACATATATATATATATCTCACCTATTTTTTGGAGTGAAGAGTTTTAGAATTTGGTTAGAGAAAACTGAATCACTGTAATCACTAAATCACTATACTAAAAAAAAAGAAAACATAATATTATATAAAATTTTTTTCTATCTATGATGATGATTATTATATAGAAAACACTTGTACTTTTCTAGAACTACCCTTTGTACCTACACCTTACTCAGTAAGTTTTTGTTTTGTTTTGTTTTGTTTTAAAATTCCAAGATGCCAAGAGAATATGGTGCCCCAGCTGGGGTGATAACTGTGAAGGTGGTGAGAAGTGATATAGTTAGGAATATATTTTAACAGTACTGTCAGTGGAACTTGTAAATGTGTCAGATGTGAGGAGTTATAGAAGAAATCAGTCAATGATGAATCCTAGGTTTGGAAGATGAGCAACTAGGTCAACTGTAGTGCCATTTGCCAAAATTGGAAAGACTGGGGAAATGGCAAATGAAGCAGATTGCAGTAGCATTAGGAGTTCTCTTTGGGCTGTTTATTTTGAGTTGTCTATTAAACATATTTATATGAGCTGTTACCCATCAGAGACTTGATTTAGTTATACATTTAGAAGTCATTGGGATAAAAGTTCATATTATTTTGGACTCAGGACTCCTTTACACTCTTACAAATGACAGAGGAGGACCCCAAGAAGCTTTGGTTTGTGTAGATGATAACTATCAATACTTACCATGTAAGAGATTAAAAACTCAATGTATGTTCTTCATTTAAAAAACAGTGATAAAACCATTACATTAACAATAACATTTTTAATGAAAAATACTTCATTTTCCAAAACATTTGTGAGAACATTACATTTGTTACTTTTTTGAAAATCTCTTAATTGGAAACTTCTGGATTTTCATATCTGTTTCTGTACTTCATGTGTTATGATAAATTGTCTCAGCTGAAAAAAAAAATCTGACAACAGATATGTAGTTGGAAAAGGGGAAGGCACCTAGAAATAGCCATTAATATTTGGTGAGTGTTGGTCCAGATATCTCTCTAAACAGAATGCAGTTGATTTGATGGTTATAGATAGAAAATGATAGAAAGTATTATACAAAAAATGGGGTCCTATAAATCATTACCTTTTGAAATAATGAACTATAATGTAATAATTATAATTTTTTTACAAAAGCAATAAAGTTAGTATTCTTCTATTCCAAATAAAAATAGACCTTTTGAATTTTGTACCATAAGAATACATTTCTGTTTGATTAAATATTAGGTAAAATTTATTAATATACTTTTAAGTATTAAGTTAATAGACTATTGCAATATTTAAAAATTAGTTTATATTGAGGTGCCTGGGTAACTCAGTTGGTTGAGCGTCTGACTCTTGATTTCGATTCAGGTCATGATCTCCTGGTTTGTGAGATCAAGCCCCACATCAGGCTGTGCACTGAGAGTGCGAAGCCTGTTTGGGATTCTCTCTTTCTCTCTCTCTCTGCTCCCTCCCCTGCTCACACCCTCTTCTCTCTCTCTCTCAAAATAAATAAATTTATAAAAAAATTTAATTTATATCTATACAAACTCTATGCAAAACTAGACCTTGACTCTAAACAATAGCAAGTAGAAAAAGTGGCAGATGTGATCTTCTCGATTTGTCCTGCTTTTCTAGTCTTCTTCCTCTGTGTGTCCATCATTGTCTTTGGCCCATGCTGGTCTCCCTCTTACACCATGACCTTCCTTACAACTTGCAGAAATTACATAATCCGTGCATCTTTATTCATTCACTTTAAGTACAAAGCCATCATCTCTATTTCTAGGTTCATTTGTTCCTTCCAATATATTCTGCAAAGCCCTGGCTGCCTGAGTCATAAATTAGCTTTGTGTGGTTCTGCGTGGCCCTCATCCTTCCTTTCTTCTGGGTTCTGACTAACAGTGGGGCTGTGTCTACACCTTTTTTGGTGAGCTAAAGAATGTACTGATTGTTCTTTGAACTGAAAATAGATTTCACTCTCGCCCTCAGTGGATGCCATGACTCTTGGTTAGTATCACGCTCTGGGTATAGCTTCACCCCAAACCCTCTCTCTTAGGAGAGAGAGTTTCTGTTTAACTAAATTGTATAGACTGATAATTTTTACTTACCAGACATTCCTGTTTTCGAAGACCTCATAGAAATTGCTGAAATTCATTGCACATTTATTATTTTTAATTTTTATCAAGATGTCAACAATTGTCATAAATAAGCTTTTACTTAAAAAATATTGATGTCAGTACAAAGAAATTGTTACCACTCTCATACCCATTTTTTCTTAAGAGTACCAGGTAATAAAAGGCAAACACAGGCTGCCAGAGCCACAGACACCATCCTTTGCCTGGAAAGCAGCCTTGGTTGAGGAGAGAGTTGGCCCCATAGCGTTCTCTGCTGACCATGAAGCTCACAGTCCTGTATTTTTCTCAATAAGAAAATGTGAATCTCAGGCAGGTATAAAAAAAGCCAAATATAATTATTTACAATTTGTGTTGACCTGACACCTGTGTCTTAAATGTAATAATAAAAATCAATTCAGCTTTTTCCTTTTAATCTTCATTAATAACTTTGGGGGCTTGCTAAAGATCTGTTTTTCTTAACCTTTATAAAGTACCGTTCCTTTACTCTCATATTCCAATTATATGCAATCATAATTTCATTGAAATGATTTTTTTTTGCAATTTCTAAAGTTAGTTTTGAATGATTAATTTTACTTTAAATGGAAACACTAATAACAGAGGCTGACGTTATTTTTAAGGCTTTATTTTTAGTTGTGGGAATTCTAACAACTTCTTATTCATCAGTTTTGTCCTTTCCTTAGCCAATGTATTGGTTTTCTATTGCTGCTGTAACAAATTAAAATAATGCATATTTATTATCTAATCGTTCTATAGTTTAGAAGTTCAACACAAGTCTCCCTAGGCTAAAATCAAGGTGTTGTAGGGCTGCATTCCTTCCTGAGTTTCTGAAGAAAATATGTTTCCTTACATTTTCCAGCTTCTGTAGGCTGCTCTATTTCTTGGTGCATGGACCTTTTTCTGCCTCTTCAAAACCAGCAACATCTCATCTATCTTTTTTTTTAATTTTTTTAATTTTTTTATTTTTTAATTTTTTTTCAGTTTAAAAGGAGTTTTATTTTTTTTATTTTTTATTTATTTTTTTATTTTTTTATTTATTTTTTTTTTCATCTATCTTTGACTGTAGCCAGAAAAAGCTTCCTGCTTCTGGGGGATCATGTGATTAGGTTGGGGCCACCTAGCTAATCTGAGTAATTGAATCTTAACATTTTTAACTTTAATCATGCTAAGTCCCTCTTGCCATGTAATGTAAGATATTCAAAGGTTTGGGGGTTAGGATATGGACGTTCTGAGGAAGCTATCATTTTGCCTCACAGCCACTATTCAAGTTCAGATGATATTACCTTTCAAATCTGTATCTAATTCTTCAGTCTGCTACCATTCCAATTCATCCTTCAAAATGCCATATAGTAGACATGGATGGTGCCTGCTCAGTTACCATTCCCTGGGGCAGTGTGACCAGTCCTTTGAGAACTCTGAGGGTTGGGTCCTTATTGGCTCACTCTTCCTGAGGATTGCTTCAATCCATTAGGAGCCATCCTGCCCAGAGATGCCTGGGTTCTCAGCCAGTGATGGACTGAAATAAGACCCTGATTTGTCATTTACATTCTAGAGCTCCTTAGGAGATCAGGTTGTGAGTAGACTTTACCCAAACCCATATATTTGCCTAGCTTTTTCCCTGTCTTCTGCTTCCTTTACTGTCTTACAGGTTTGCTTCAGAGAACATAAGAATATATCACTTTTTAAGCCTTTGGTTCTAGGGAAACTTACTTAGGGAATCCCGCTAAAAATTCTCCATGACTTCCTGCTACCTACCAAATTAAGTCCATATTTCTAACACCAGAATTAACAGTCTCCATTTTGTCACTCAAATCTATATTTTATGCTTTGTTTCCCTCTTTTTCTCTATTCAGAGTCTGTGTTGTGCTCAACAAGGAATACTGTAAGGCAGCTAGACTATGGTACCTCCAAGTCACATTCTTGTTTATTTCCACATTTTTGCTCATTGTCATTCCTTCCCCTCTTTCCAACTTTTCTGTTTCTCAAGCTCCAGGCTTGCCTGATCACTCTTGCAGAAAGTGATCTCACCTCCTCTGAGTACTTAGAGGATATAGCAACCACATCACAAATGATACTTCTTGTCTCATATTATGGAAATTTTTGTTCACTGCTTGACGAAATAGCCTGATATTTTGGAAAAATCCACAGAGTAAACCTTGTATTGAACCTTTCCTCCTGCCATTTACTAATTATGTGAACTTCAGAGAGTTATTTATAGATGCTGAGCTTTAGTTTCCTTCCCTGTGAAATGTGATGGTTTTAGTAACTATTGAAAATAACATCAATTACTCTCCCACTCAAAAATAATTTTAGGTAGATTGCTAAAATATATAAAATGTAAAACATTTAAAAGGAATATTTGGAGAAATCATTTCAAAGGGAACATAGTATAGGAAAAATGTGAGTCCCCTGAACAACATGCAGTCTTGAGGCTCAGTATCCTCACCATAGTTGAGCCACAATTGAGCTTTTTGTCATTTGGTATCCTCATCACCATAGGATTAGAGAAAAACAGTAGTTCACAGGAAAACTAACCATTCCTACTACTGAATCTCAAGAAAAATATCCCCCATTTATTGTCATGAAGTACATACATATAATGTATCAATAATATCCTCAAAACATTTTTATACATCTGTGCACCAAAGGATATAATCCGCAGGGTACAAAAAATAGCTTCCAGATTATGAGGAATATTTGCAAATCATATGTATATGATAAAGAGGTTGATATCCAGAATATATAAATAACTCCTACAACTCAACAACAAAACAAATAATCTGATTTTAAATGGGCAACGAACTTGAATGGACGTTTCTCCAGAGATGATATACAAATGACCAAGCATATGAAAAGACCCCCATATCACTAATCATTAGACATAAATCAAAACCACGAGATACCACCTCAAACCCTCAGTATGGCTACTATCAGAAAAACCCCAGAAAATAGTAAGTGTTCGTGAGGCTGTATAGAAATTGGAATTTTTGCATACTGCTGGTGGGAATGTAAAAGGGTGCAGTTACTATGGAAAACAGTATGACAATTCTTAAAACATTAAAGATAAAATTACCAGGTGATCCAGCAATCCTTCTTCTAGGTATATATTCAACAGAATTGAAAGCAGGATCTCAAAGAGATTTACACACCCATATTCATCATAGCATTATTCACAATAGCCAAAAGATGGAAGGAACCACGTGCCTTTTGATGGATGAATAGATAAACAAAACACACACACACACACACACACACACACACACACACACACACATGCAGTGGAATATTATTCATACGTAAAAAGGAAGGAAATCTTGTCACATGCCACAACACAGATGAACCTTGAGGAGATTATGCTAAGTGAAAAAAAGTCACAGAAAGACCTAATACTGTGTGATTCCACTTATATGAGGTCTCTAAAATAACCAAATTCATAGAGGCAGAAAGTACAGTGATAGTTGCCAGGGGCTGGGGGGAGTGGAAGATGGGATTTGTTCACTGGGTATGAAGTTTCAGTTTCACAAGATGAAAGAGGTCTACTCCACATTGGTTTGCACAGCATCATGAACACACTATACTGAATTGTATATTAAAAATGGTGTAAGATGGTAAATTTTATGTTACCATATGTTTTACCACAATTTAAAAAACATATTCTTACAGTAAATAAGATCATTAGTTTCACAGGAGTTGTTTGAATAAAGTCTGCTGATCCAGGCAAATATCATAATGCAAAAGCAAAGTTTAGTTGCAACAATTCCACAGGAAGTCTCAATAGTGAGGTATAGGACAGGGCTTCCTGGTGTTCTGGCTTAAGTAAAAGATACATTTTATTTAGGGTGGTAGACAGTTTGCATATCTTTTAGACAACTTATCAGTATATTCTCTTTAACTAACTTTTGTTACCTATTGAATGATAACTTGAGTTTCTAGTCCTTGAATCTTTAAATAGATTTATTAATAAGAGATATAATAAAAATGGACTATTTAGTGCATACTCTATTCTAGACCTTGGGCTAAGCATTTCTTATAGATTACACCATTTTATCCTAATGAAAAATCTCTAACATTTTTGGAGAACTTACTGCATACCAGGCAGTGTTCCAGATTATTTACCTGCAGTATCATATTTAGTATTTACTAATACCCTGTGAAATTAGGGACTATTATTCCCATTTGACAAATGACAAATTTGGAATGCAGAGAGGTTATTAAACTTACCAGAGGTTATACTAACTCAAAATAGAAGTGGGGCACAAGTTCAGACCATTAACCTCAGAGCCCATGCTCTTAACAATGATGTCATATTCATGATATAGTTACTATTATTTACCAGTCTAATAAATGAAAAAAATAGGAGCTCTTAGAGTTTCATATGTTCCCCCTAGGTCCCACGGTAAATGGAAGAACTGGAACTCAAACTCAGCCTGTTTATACTCCAGAGTCTATACTCTTAGTCTCTCCAGTAGGTTATGCCAGTAAAGTCCTTATTACAGGCGCCTGGTACAGAATAATCACTCAATTAATAATTGCGATTTTTATTAGAAACTCTTTGTTCGCAGTATCTGCTAAGCCTGCACTAAGCCTTTGGGAAATAATTGTGTAATAGCCAGAACTAATCTCTAATCCAGTTTCATTTTTTGTAGCCTTTTACCATATTTCTTACTATCAAGACCTTTCTTTGAGTTATTTCATTATATCAAGAGCTCTAGTTCTAGTATGGTAGAAATGTAGAAAGAAGGGTAGCCAGTTATAGTGTTCATGCTCACAAATAATGTTTCAACATGGAAGTTAAATATATATGAGACCATGCAAAAGACTAACTCGGCAGGTACTAACAGATTGTATTTTATCAAGCATATAGTTTGCCAGGTACTGTGTCAGGTACTTTAAGTACACTTTCTTACAAATATTCACAGGAGCCCTATGAGAAAGCTCTTCTGTGCATTTTACACATAGGACAATTTACACATAGCCCACAGAGTTTGTAACTTGTACAAATTTACAGATATAGATAATATGCTGTAGAATTCAGATATTAGTACAAATTTAACTTTAAAACCCATTTTCTTAAATACTATGTTATGTTGCCTCACTAAGAAGTTAGGAAGCTTAAAGAGAGACTGTTGTTTTTGTTTTTATTATTTCAGACTGGCTATATGAATATAAGTAATATTGAAATCTGGTACAGACATAATATGCCATGGGCCTTCTAGCCACTTGATGATTGCCTCCACTAAGTATACCAGTGGAAGGACTGAAAAGTTAACTCCTTTAAAGATAAGGTGTTTTTTCGCTAGATAGACTTGTTTTGCTATTGACTTTTCATTTCTATTCATTTCTCTCTAAACAAATCTGGATTTCATTCTTTGTGTATGTGAGTATGCATGTCTATGTGATTATTTGGAGAATGGTTTTGGGATTTAGGGCATACTTATATTGTTATGATCCTTTTGTGTTGCTTCTGTGTTCCAGAATTTCTTGCCCACCCACATCTGACCTACATATGTATCACATATTTTTGGCAGTAAAGGGTTATGTTGGTTATATGTTTGATTTATAACAAGCAATGATCCTAATATGCCAGTATGATTGTTCATGTTTTATCTTAAAAACCTATCTCTCAAAAATGAAATGTGGAAGATGACAATCAAAGGAAAATATTTGCAGTTTACGTTACAGGCAAAGCTTAATAACTCTAATTGTAGGGCACTTCTAAAAATAGAGAACAAAAGGCCTAAATTCCACTAAAAATGAGCCATATGAATGGATTGTTCACAGAAAATAAATGAAACTGCCTCTTAATGATATGAAAAGATGCTGGGCTTCATTTAAAGTAAGAGAAATGCAAATGAAGCACCACTGCTTACCTATCAAATTTACAGAAATCCTCAAGTTTATAAAAATATTCTGTTGGTGAGGCTGTGAGGAAATAGGTGGGAATGTACTGGTGGGAATGTGCAAACACTATGGAGGGAAATTTTTCAATATTTAAAAAACTTTATGTGCAATATTTTTTGATCAAATGATCCTAGTTCTATGAATCTATTCCAAAGACACACTGGCAAAAATATGAAAAGACTTATGCATTGTGATTATACCTTGCTGTACTATTTTAATAGCAAAAATTTAAAACAATTAAATGTCCATTAAAATAAAAATACTGGATACATTATAGTATATCCACACAACAGAATATTATGTAGCTGTAAAAATGAAAGAATGTCTCCATAGAGACTTCAGAGTAGTTCCCAGGATATATTATTAAATGAAAAAGGCAAGGAGAGGAAATGTGTTTATAGTATGCTACCATTTATCTTGGTAAGTGTAATGAAAGTATAGATACATATGTGATTATACTAAAGCCAAAACTACAAGAGCAAAATCTGTCGTACTGTGACACACACACACACACACACACACACACACACACACACTCACACACACAATTGTAAAAGTTACCCTTAGGAGAGGGGAAGATACAGAAAGTTAGGACTAAGGAAAGGTATAGAGAGGAGAGGATAGGGATAGTGGGCTGATTTCTTAGAACTTTGAATATATGCACTTGGAACCATTTAAATACAATAAAATCTTAAAACAGTAGTTTCTAATAATCATAAGTAAAGTGAAACAAATCGGGACAACTGTACTTCACATTGATGGCATAAACACACTGAGATGAATTTATTACAAGTCATTATTAGCACAGTGATTTGATTGTTCTTTACTGGGGTATACTCTAAGGACAGAGGGAACAGCAATACACTTTAAATTGTTTTTGGTAGTCGTGTCATTGATGGATAGTGTTGGGAGTATTATAAAGAGATTATTGTCTATGCTTTGTGTGATATAGCAAAGAAGCAATTATGTTGATATCCTTAAGAACCATAATTTTTGGCATAGAGGAAAGGAAATACAGATGTGGGACTGATAAATTTAAGTAAAAATCTTATAATCCTGTTTTGAAGAGGAAGTATCATTAAGAATTCATATTTTTTTTATTTTGAAAAATAAAATTCACTCTGTACCAGCACTGAGCACACCTAGAGCCCAGGTATTTTCTTCTAAATATCATTCTCTATTAAAAGGAACCAACGCTCTTTAGAGAAATGGCTGAATCTAGGGCTGCAGCGGAGAAAGTATGCATTGAGTCTGGAATATCTTTTAGTGTCAGGAAGTAAGATGCAATCAAAGAATGATGGAACATTTCAAAAGGACATGGGAACCTACTTGTGGGAGCTCCTTCTAGGAATGTTAAAGCCTAAACATCATGATAGTAATATAGTTCATTGAATGAAATAATAATTCATAATCCATACTGATATACCTACTTACATGCATACATACACATATGGAGGTGAAGGAGAAGCTCTTTCTCACAGTAGAGTACCAACAAATAAATTTAGAAGGAATGGTGAAATTATAAAATCACAAGTTGGCAGCCATCATAGTAATTGATTCAGGGAAGGGCCTGCAAAGGATGTTACAATTAGTACGTGAAATTTTGATGAATTACAGGTTATCTGCATAGTTTCAGAGTTACTCCCCAGAAGATATTTAATTATTAACCAGAGAGAAGTAGCAGGTTTACAGTGGAGAATCATGAAAGATACCACCTTAACCAAGTGGCCACGGTTAACATCACTAGCAATAAGACAAGTCAGTATCATGTGCCTTTTGAGAAGAAAGGAATACATCACTTCTGTGTTATTCTTGCCTCAAATGAGTGACTTGACTATAATCATAGGAAACATTGGAAAAACATAAATTGAGGGACCTCCTAAAAAATAACTGGCCCATATTTTTAAAACACATGAAGGTCAGGGGCGCCTGGGTGGCTCACTCAACTAAGCCTCCAACTTTGGCACGGATCATGATCTCACAGTTCGTGAGTTCGAGCCCCACATTGGGCTCTGTGCTGACAGCTCAGAGCCTGGAGCCTGCTTCAGATTCTGTGTCTCCCCCTCTCCCTACCCCTCCCCCGCTCATCCTCTGTCTCTCTCAAAAGTAAATAAACATTAAAAAATTTAAAAAAAGTAAAAAACTTGAAGCTCATAAATGTCAAATACTGAAAACTGTTCTACATTAAAGGAGATTAGGCAACAACAAGAACATGAGAATTGAATCCCATATGTGACCCAGGATTCTTTATTGCCATTAGCAACTTGATTCAAATAATTGATGAAATTTAAACAAAGTTGGTTATTGGTATTGTATTAATGTTATTCTGTAGCTGCATAAGAAAACGTCCTTTGACATTTGATAATTATTCTGGGACTGCATAAGAAAATGTCCTTCTTATAGAAAATACACTCTGCAGTGTTTAGGGATAAAGAGTATCATATTTGCAACTTACCTTCAAGTGGTTCTGGGGAAATTTTATATGTCAATGTGAAAGAGAGAGACAATGATAAAGCAAAATATCAACCACCAATGTTGACATTATTACATTAACAACATTGGGTAATCTGGATAAAAAGTATACAGAAATTCTTTTTTTTTCTTTTCTCAACTTTTATAAGCCTGAATTATGTCAAAATAAAATATTTAAGACATACATATTTCTTAGATCTGTCCACTCTTACTGGCTCAAAAATAATGAGTATACCCAGTGTCCAGAATATAGTCTTAAAATATATTTCCCACTAAAATGAATTGGAATAATGGCTGATTCTGGGTTGAAAGCAAAATGAGTCTAAAATATCTTGTCATGCCAGAAAGCAAGAAGAACATGGGAAAGACCACTTGGCTGTGTCACAATTGATCATGAACCAGCTTTAAATAGTTTCCCTCTGGAAAGAGTTGAGAAAATTTGAAGAATAAGAATAATAACTACAGTGATTTATATATAACATTTAAACATTTTTATGTTAATCCAAAAATTAATCATCTTAAGAGTATGTTAGGAGGCCAAAGTTATTATTTTCAAAAATCTGTAAAGGGGAAAGAATCAAACATTTAATTTGCCTTTTCTATACAAATTGTACTTCAGGGTAACCAAATATTTGAGAAAGCTTCTTTTTACAGAAGTTTCACAGCAAATAACAGAATTCCAACAAATGAATTGTAAAATGAGACAGTCACCATCTGGCAATCTTTAGTGAATTAATGGATCTAAGCGATAATCGTGAATGCTGCCAACATCAGTAAAGGGTCGTCATCAACAGGACGTTATGTACCTCCGGGTGGAACTGCAGTCATCCCTTCCTATCCATGGGGAGTACCTCCCAAACCCCAGTGGATACCAGAAACCATGGATAGTACTAAACCCTATATATGTTATGTTTTTCCTATACATACATACCTATGATAAAGTTGAATTTATAAATTATGCACAGTAAGAGATTAACAGTAATATGGAATAATAAAATAGAAAAGTTACATGAATGCGGTCTCTCTCTCTCAAAATAGCTTATTGTACCTGTACTCACCCTTCTTCTTGCGAGGTTTTGAGCTGTTAAAATGCCTGTGTGATGAGATACAGTGAGGTGAATAATGTAGGCGTTGTGATGTACTGTGAGTCTACTATTGGCTTTCTGACAGTGTGTCCGAAGGATCAACTGCTTTTGGACTATAGTTGAGTGTGGGTAACTGAAGCCACAGAAAGCTAACCCACAGATAAGGGGTGGGGGACTACTGTGTAACCATTCTCTCAGAAGCAGTGTTGGCAGCAACAACAACAACAACAGCAACAAAAACTTTATCCAAAACTAACTACTAATTTCCAGAAATTACAAAGGGCAGAGGGACATTTCAAGCCACATCACAGGGATGTAAAGGGGAAAACCAGACTGTGGAAAACTCCCAGGAAGAACAGTTGAGGTTTTCTGAACAGCAGCAGCCAACAACAAAATTACAGGAGAAAAAATGAGACAGAGGAGGAAAATCGAGAGATTAAAAGAGACAAAAGTCCGTCACAACATGTTAAGTGTTGTGTAGAGTCTGACTTGTACAAACAGATAGCTTCCCTGAGACAGTCAAGGAAATTTGAAAACTAATATCAACTTTGTTGATATTAAAGGATATTGTTACTTTATTGTTAAAAGTAATAATGGTATTTGTTTACAAAAGTGCTGTTACTTTTTAGAGATACGTACTTGACCATTTACAAATGACATGATACAGTGAATGGGATTTGCTTTGAAATCATCTGGGTAGGGGGGCGCCTGGGTGGCTCAGTGAGTTGAGCGTCTGACTTCAGCTCGGGTCATGATCTTGCGGTTTGTGGGTTCAAGCCCCACATCGGGCTCTGTGCCGACAGCTCAGAGCCTGGAGCCTGCTTCGGATTCTGTGTCTCCTCCTCTCTCTGCCCCTCCCCTGCTCATGCTTTGTCTCTCTGTCTCTCAATAATAAATAAACGTTAAAAAATTTTTTTTACTAAAAAAAAAGGAAATCATCTGGGTAGGAAAGAGGTGATGTGGAAGGGATGTGGATGGAGGTAAGGATGAAGTGAGTTTACCCATAAGCTGATAATTGATGAAAATGTGTGAGACTACAGATGGGTTTATTTTACTCTTCTTTCTACTTTTGTAGAAAATATCCATAATGAATAAAATGTTTTAGGTCACCGATAGTAGGGTGCAGAAGATAGTGGAGGAAAGGAGGAGGGATAACGTTGGCCTTTATTAGGGCTGGCAGGCATGCTAAGGCCTTTTTGATGTTATTTAATTTAGTTTTTGGACCAGTTCAATGAATGGTTGTATTTTTCCTGTTTTAAAGATAAGGAAACTGAAGGTAGAATGATTAAGTGGTTTGTTGAAGGTCTCAGAATTAGTACTTGGAGCTAGAATAAATATTTCCTTCTGGCTCATCTGATTGTTCATCTGATTCCAAATTCATGCTTTTCCCTTACTACTATATATTGTACTCCACCATGAAAGAAGACAAGCTAAAATAGGTTTAGTGTATTATTTTGACAACTTTATTGGCATAATAATTCCTATAATAAAATCTTCCCCTTTAAAGGGGTACAGTTTAGGGATTTTTAGGATATTCAAAGTATATTACCACAACCTAAGTTTAGAACGTTTTCATCATCCCAAAAGAAACCTTGTACCCATTCCGCATCCCTCCCCCCCAGCCCCTCTGCCCCAGACAACCATTAATTTACCTTCTGTCTCTATAGATTTGCATATTCTGGAAATGTCATGGGAATGCAATCAAACAGTTGTCTTTTGTGACTGTCTCCTGTCACCGAGCGTAATGTTTTCAAGGTTCAGTGATGTTGTAGCTTGTATCAGTACTTCATTCCTTTTCGTTGCTGAATAATATTCTATTGTGTGGAGAGGTCTGATTTTGTTTATTCACTCATCAATTTGTAGACATTTGAGTTGTTTCCACTTTTCAGCTATTGTGAGTAATGTTTCTATGAATATTCACGTGTAAGTTGTTGTGCGGACCTGTGTTTTCATTTCTCTTGGGCGTATATGTAGGGAATGGGAACACTGGATTATCTGTTCCTCTAACTCTTTGAGAAACTGCCAAACTATTTTTCACAGTGACAGCACCATTTTACATTCCAATCAGCAAGTGTGAGGGTTCCAATTTCTCCATATCCTTGGTAGTCCTTGCTCGTCTTTTAGCTTCTAGTCAGCCTCATGGGTGTGAAGTAGTATCTTACTGTGGTCTTACATATTCTAATGACTAGTAATGTTTGATAATGTATTATGAGCCACTGAATCATATGTTACCTAATTTTGTCATTCTTTTATTCACTGTGCATATAGAGTACCTTCTGTATGCCAGAAAAAAAGAAATGACAGTTCATGCTTTGTAACTGTAGACAAGAATGCTAGTAGCTGTAGGGTTTTGATGAAAAGATAAACCAATTCTCTTCTGATTGCTTTCATTTTCCCATTGAAATAAGAAGCAACATAATCGCTAAGAATCAGGAGAGAGATAGGAAATGTTGAAGTTAACTGAGGAATGAAAATGTATCTGAACTGAAAGAAGAAAAAAATAACCAAATGAACTTGAATGAATCTATCAGTGTGGCATGTGCATTTTTCACATTTCATAGATAACGCAGAATTTCTCTCTAAAGGTTATATCATTTACACTCCCGCCAACATTTTGTAGTATTTTTTGTTCCTGATCCTTGCTCACACTGGCTGTCATCAAACATTTTAGTTAAAAAAATGGTTTCTAATACATTCAATTAGTGATTTTATAATTTTCAGTAAGATTGAATGCCTGCCTGTCTCTTTTGCCCATATTTATTGTCATTATTTTTTTCTTTAGATTTGTGGGTTTATTATATATTCCAGACGTCAACTCTTACTGGTTATATATTGTCTCAAATATATTCGCTAAGTCTGAAGCTTGTCATCACTTTTTAAATAATGCTTTCTATTAACAGACATTTTTAACATTAACTTGTAATACTGTTTTAAGAAATCCTTTCCTAGTTGACATCATGAAAATAATTGTTTTTTTATTTTCTCCCAGAAGTTCTATTTTTCACATTCAGGTCTTTCATCCACTTGAAATTACTTTTTTAATATGGTAAGAAGTTGGAACATATTTTCCTCCACATGGATGATATATTTCCTATAACTGTATATTGAAAAATTCATCATTTGTCCATCAGTATGCAAGTTTCTGTCACTTGTCCTGTTTTTGGGCCCTCTTTTTTCTTCTGTTGGCCTATTTGCTTATTTCTGTTATTCCATTTGGTTTGGAGTTGTATTTTAAATTGATTTGAGAGGATTGACATCGTTAACATTTCCTTGTCATCCTATTGTGAACATGACATATTTCCATTTAATTAAATGTTATAATGTTTTGTGATAAAGTCATATAGTTATATCTAGTAAAGCCATGTAAGTTTTGTTATATTGATTCCTAGATACCTTGTACTTTTAGCTATTATTATAAATGGTCTCTGTTTTATAAATTACATTTTAAGACTTGCTGGAATATAGAAATGGAAATTATTTTTCTAATTTTATCTTAAATTCCATAAATGTACCAAACCCATATATTATAAATTGCCTCTGAATCCTCCTGATTTTTCTGTATGGGGAAACATATGTGACTGATGATAGTTTTGTTTCTTCCTTTCCATTAAGTGATAGATGATATGGGGTAGCCACATTAAGTATTCCCATTAGAAAGGGAAATAATGAGAAGTTTATAGAAATTACTATTTCTTTTTTAAATTTTTGAAAATTTATTTTGAGAGAGAGAGAGAGAGGCAGAGAGAAAGGGAGAGAAAAAAATCCCAAGCAAGCTCCGTGCTATCATCGCAGAGCCTGACATGGGGCTTGAACCCACCCACCGTGAGATCATGACCTGAGCCAAAATCAGGAGTCAGATGCTCAACCAACTGAGCCACTCAGGAACCCTTATAAATTACTGATTCTTATGGGCACATATCATTAGGTCTTCCTATCCAAGGGGTTGGGAAGTGTTCCTTAATTGGGCCCCACTTCTGTTTTGTGGGAGTGGGAACTGGGTTCCCTGGGAGTCTCCATCTTTTATTTGCCACAGCTCATGGCTTCATCCTGTGGGAGTTTCTTTCTTTTTCGTTAATGTCTTTGGCCACTTCTGAAGAGGGTGTTGGAAGAGATACCTTTGTGCAACTTGTTTTTCAGCTTCTTTTCCTGTTGAAAAATTGTGGCCCAAAGGAGTGTTTACATCTTGTAGTCTCCGTCCCTTTTACTTCAGATGCTTTTTCCAATTCAACTGTCTTAAATAATTTT